>NC_088687.1:109712727-110367227 GCF_028017835.1 Emys orbicularis | reverse complement strand
AAAGCATTGTTTGAGGGTTCAGTAGTATTATCCTGTGACTTTCTAGTCCGATGATGATGATATACCAATTGACTGTTGTAGATCTCATTATTTTAATGGATTCATGTTCATGCAGTAGTGATGGTTGTCCACTAATTATTGGCTGATAGCCTTCTTATTAGATTTGTGTTTTCTAGCCCACTGAATATACTTCTGTTAGTGATTGACCAGCCTGTCCATGAAAGTGTACAACTTGAGCAGTATGTTTACCCTCTTAATTTGTGAGTGGCTAAAGTTGAATTCCGTTTTTTATAAGCAAATAATTTCCTAGCACAGATTCCAATTATCATAACTATTGAACTGGAGCACCTGCAGCTCGGTTCATCTCACTGTCTTTACGTCAGGTAGGAAAAAGTATAGTAGAATCTGTATAAGGGAGCTATCAATGAGATGCTGTTGGAGTGGCATAAATTTTGTAATCCTTGCTAGTATTTAACAAATTAAAAAAATTGTTTGGTAACATAGATTCTGAATTAATAAAAATAATGTTCAAAACTCTTATCACTAATGGAATAAATGTGAAAGTAGTGAACATTTTTTCCTATTTTAATCATTGAATTTCCAGTGATCAAGAATGCATTTTCAGTGTTCAATGATGTATTTTGTTTCTCTGTATTTTAAATGAGGTGTTTGCAATTCTAATGTCGTAAATTTATTGGTAATTAAATAAAAATCATCAGTTTATTTCAGTAATTTTTGATTAACAGGAAAAGAATACAACCACTTCTGTACAGGATGAGTTTATGCAGCTGCTCTTGTGGGGCAAAGCAAGGTAGTTGCTGCTTGGGTTTTTACATTCCAGTTTCAATTTGTAAATGCATATTCAGATTAAAGAAAGAACACTTATTTTAATTTTTGTCACTTAGCCTTGAACTTCAAGCACTTTTAATGAACCAACTAACAGTAAAGGTATGGTAATGTTTACTGTCTTTAAATGGTCTATTTCAGTATCTTTCATAAGTGTCCTATTAATATACTGTAATGAAGCATGTCTCTTTTCTATCAGGGTTTAAAAAAGCTTGGTCAGTCCATAGAGTCTTCCTACTCCAGTATACAAAAATTAGTCATAAGTCACTTGCAGAGGTAAGTCATAGAACACATAATGAATTACAGAGATAAATTTATTAGTAAACATTCGTTTAAAAGAAACTGAGCCCAACAAAAACATGACCACTTTCTTGTCATGCAGAGTTTAGTCTGTTGTTATTTTGTGACATCAGAAAACTATAAAATGTAATTTGAATATTAACTCTTATCTCCCTAAATACTGTAAGGGAAAAAATACTTGATTTATGTAACTGATTAGTTATAGAAAAGTCTAACACTGTACAGGAAATGTGCTGTAACTGATGTTTGGGGGCTGTGATTAAAAAAAAAGTAGGTAATACTTTTGGACAGAATGCTTGCTTTCTGTAAAATGAGGATAATGATATATTTGAAAGAACTTTACAAAGTAGGGATGAGAAAGTGCTGTATAAGAGTAAGATATTATGTATAAAATATTTGTCAGTTAAACAATGAGTCTCCACTTGATTTAAGAAATTATGCTTTTCTGTAATAGTGGCTCTGAGGCATTATTGTACCATTTGAGTGAACTGAAAGGAATGGCATCATGGAAACAAAAATATGAGTCTCTTGGACTAGACGCAGCAGGAATTGAAGGTACAGTAATTGGCTTACTACTCATCACACTGATGTTCATTTTGAAAACTAAAAATGGTTGCTCTCTTTGCAGATGCTATTACTGCTGTGGGCTCCTTCATCTTGAAAGCAAACGAGCTTCTTCAGTAAGTATTTATTTGGAGAGTTGCAACACAATTTTATTTTCAATAGGGCTGTCGATCAATCGCAGTTAACTCATGCGATTAAACTCAAAAAAATTAATCGCACTGTTTAAACAATAGACTACCAATTGAAATTTATTACATATTTTGGATGTTTTTCTACATTTTCAAATATATTGATTTCAACTACAACGCAGAATACAAAGTGTACAGTGCTCACTTTATATTATTATTTTTCCTTACAAATATTTGCACAGTAAAAATGATAAACAAAAGAAATAGTATTTTTTCAATTCACCTCATACAAGTACTGTAGTGCAATCTCTTTATCATGAAAGTTGAACTTACAAATGTAGAATTACATGTTAAAAATAACTGCATTCAAAAACAAAACAATGTAAAACTTTAGAGCCTACAAGTCCACTCAGTCCTACTTCTTGTTCAGCCAATCTCTAAGACAAACAAGTTTGTTTACGTTTATGGGAGATACTGCTGCCTGCTTCTTATTTACAATGTCACCTGAAAGTGAGAACAGGTGTTCGCATGGCACTTTTGTAGCCAGCGTTGCAAGGTATTTACATGCTAGATATGCTAAACATTCATATGCCCCTTCGTGCTTCGGCCGCCATTCCAGAGGACATGCTTCCATGCTGATGGTGCTCATTAAAAAAATAATGCATTAATTAAATTTGTTACTTAACTCCTTGGGGGAGAATTGTATGTCTCCTGTTCTGTTTTACCCGCATTCTGCCATATATTGCATGTTATTAGCAGTCTCGGATGTTTGTTTTAAGAACACTTTCACAGCAGCTTTGACAAAACGCAAAGAAGGTAACAATGTGAGATTTCTAAAAATAGCTACAGACTCGACCCCAGGTTTTAAGAATCTGAAGTGCCATCCAAAATCTGAGAGGGACGAGGTGTGGAGCATGCTTTCAGAAGTCTTAAAAGAGCAACACTCCAATGCGGAAACTACAGAATCCGAACCACCAAAAAAGAAAATCAATCTTCTGCTGGTGGCATCTGAGTCAGATGCAGAAAATGAACATGTACTGCTTTGGATCGTTATCGAACCTGTCATCAGCATGTTACGCATGTCCTCTGGAATGGTGGTTGAAGCATGAAGGGACATATGAATCTTTAGCACATCTGGTACGTAAATATCTTGCGACTCCAGCTACAACAGTGCCATGCGAACGTCTGTTCTCACTTTCAGGTGATATTGTAAACAAGAAGCGGGCAGCATTATCTCCTGCAAATTGTAACCAAACTTGTTTGTCTGAACGATTGGCTGAAGTAGGACTGAGTGGACTTGTAGGCTGTAAAGTTTTACATTGTTTTATTTTTGAATGCAGTTATTTTTTTGTATAAAGCAACAGAGAGTCCTGTGGCACCTTTAAGACTTAACAGATGTATTGGAGCATAAGCTTCGTCAGACGCATGCCAATACATCTGTTAGTCTTAAAGCTGCCACAGGACTCTCAGTCTGGATCTGTAAAAAGCAACAAACACGGCTACCCCTCTGATATTTTTTTGTAAGTTCAACTTTCATGATAAAGAGATGGCACTACAGTATTTGTATGAGATGAACTGAAAAATACTGTTTCTTTTTGTTTATCATTTTTACAGTGCAAATATTTGTAAGGAAAATAATAATATAAAGTGAGCACTGTACATTTTGTATTCTGTGTTGTAATTGAAAGAAATATATTTGAAAATGTAGAAAACATCCAAAAATATTTAAATAAATGGTATTCTATTATCGTTTAACAGCGCGATTCATTTTTTTAATTGCACGACAGCCCTAATTTTCAAATATAAAATTCTAACATATAGCTGAAATGAATGTTTGAAGATTTTTCTATGTCATTTCATGTATTAGAATAATCCCCTGCAGTAACTGTCCTAAGACCTCCTTTATTTAAAACATATCTGAAATGATCAAGTGAGATATTGGAGTGATGAACAGGGCAACCAAAATGGATCTTAGGAAAAGAAGAAATATAACTGGTACAATAAAGGCATTTTATTCTACAGTGTGAGTACCAATTTTGTGGACACTGGGGTCCTTTGGAAAAACAGCATGTGATCATGTAATTGGAGACTGTATCATAATGCACATGCACTTGACTTTGCAACCTTAATAATAGTTAACATTAATCTTTTAACCTAGCTAAATTTGTGGGTAATAATATAAAATTTTTGATATTGTTTAGTCCACAATTCATATTTCAACAAAATTAGTTCTCTTAATGAGTAATTTCCAATGACCAGAGTAGTTTTAAACTTAGGTATATAGCCACTAACTTAATTTTCCTTTCACAGAGTTTATGTATGTGCAGTTTCCTAGGTTATTAGAAAAGTAAACTGAAAAAAATAGAAATTCCATTAGGTGGCATCATCTTGATACTCACAGGGATCATCAGCAGAGTTGGAACCTTTAGATCCTCTGCCACTTGAGGTAATGGAGTAACAGCAGTAGTAAGCTGTTACCCTCTGTATGGACCAGCACTACAAAAAGATGAGACACACATTTTGCCAATGGGCATCACAGATATTTACTGACGAGAGGAATGGTGAAACTTAGGAATCTTGAGTTCCATTCCAAGCTCTGGAGGGGAGTATGGTCTAATGGTTAGACACTTCTGTCTGTTCTCCCAGCTGTGATCCCTTCTGCACCATCCCCTCCAACCTGTCTCAGTCCTTTCTCTCCCCTACCCTGTCTCCTTGTCCCAGTCCCTTTCTCTTTACTTACCCAATCACCACTCCTCAGACTTCATCCTAGTCCATCTCCTTGCCCAGACAATTCTAGGATCCCCCTTTGGGCTTGCTTTTGGAATCCCATTCTTCCACTGACTACCAGTTTCTCCACTTACCCACACCTAGTGCCAGTCTCCTTTCCCAGCCAGTACCTGACCCATACCTCTCTACCTCACCCCAGCTCCTTGTTCAATCTCTCTCCTCCTTTCTGCAATTACAAGAAAATTCTAACTTAATCACTATAGCCCTGGACTGGAGGGAGCATGCGCCACTGCTCTGTGGGGATTGTACATGCACCGTCCTGTCATCTATAGGAGCTTTGAGGGGATGGAGCATGCTCGGTGAGGATGGAATCTACAGAGATTTTAGCTGTTAGGCTCTAGCAAATCTGTACTGAGCATTTGTGAGCTGTGATTCTTCCCCCCCCGCTCCCCAGGCTTATAATTTGACAAAATATTGGGTGAATTCTCATGCAGACCGCAAAAGGCATACCCCTGACACAAGTATCTGCCCTCCTTCCAAATTTCAAGTCCCTACTCCAAAACATGAGGGTGCTACAACATATCAAAGAAAAGGTCATCAGAAGCTTTTAACTGGGAAACATATTTTTCCCTAGCCTCGTTCTCCAAAATGACTGAACCAGTTTGGCTGAAATTTTCCAAAACAATTCAGCCTGAGGCAGACATCTAGCATGGAAAGTTCAGCTCAAAGAGTTAAACTTTGGCAAAGTTATAAACAACTGAAAGTAGTCTTGTAATGGGAAGTGTAAGGCATTGCTACCATCCCCGCCTATAATACAGTTAGAACTTCTGCATAAACTTGCAGCTTGTGGCCTTTGTTTAGATCAAGTCTTTTACCAATTTTCATTTTCTTTTTTTATACAGAGTTATAGACAGTAGTATGAAAAACTTCAAAGCATTTTTCCGATGGTTGTATGTGGGTAAGTTTAATTATATCCTAAGTATTTCATATCTGCTTTATATTTTAATTATTTGCTTTGGAATTGTCATAGTGTAAAAATATTTGCCTGTGGGTTAATCTGTGGAATTGACTTCTAACAAATGTAGTGTGATAAGCTCTAGCTTTTTAAAAAAGAAATTAAATGATGAAAAGAGCCACTATTATATTTAAATATTGAAATGTTGGCAAAAAATATATTGACTAAATCCAATTGTGGAGCTGGTGTTATGACTGTCTATTTATTGCCATCCTGGAAATTCATACAAGTTAAAGTGACTTTTTTCCTTTATATAGGTGATTGGGGAGCGGGGGGAATCTCTGGCTATGGTTTATCTCCTGTATATTAACAGTGGCTGCTCTTGGCCAGTTTAAATGAAGAGCAGTTGCTTAATTGAGAAATCATTCTCTCCCCTCATTTCAAAACCTATATTAGTACTGAATCATACTAATAAATAAAACCTAAGAATCTTGATTCCTTGTCCCCTGCGCTAGTCAATATTGCATCTAAAGAGTAAACTTTCCTGCTCTATCATCTTTATCTTAATATTTTACCTTAGGAAAATGTTACGTGTATTGGAAAAATAGCATTTTTGCTGTTCTTATTTTTCCCCAGCCATGCTGAGGATGTCAGAAGATCATGTTCTTCCAGAGCTGAACAAGGTAGTAGTAACTTCTTCCTAGTAGATGCTTTTTATAATATTGCAATGTTAAGTCTAATTCTGAGGGTAACCAGTGGTTTAGTGCAGTTAGAAACAAAAAACAACCTTTTAAGGTTGTTTCTTTGAAGTAAATTTAATTTAAAGAATGATGCTGTCCATGCTAGCCCTTTGGGATAGTTAGTGCATGAAATGCCCTCAGTTGCACATTATCAGCTGTAATGTGGCCAGCCTTATGTCTAATACTTTTCTCTTTGAAGTTGAGTAAACTATGTTGACCATTTTAGTGAGTAGGCTGTATAGTGGATCTTTTCACCTTTTGAAGGAGGCTTACTCTTTGCTCCCCTCTCCAGTGGGCACCTTGGCCCTGACTGGGGTGTCTATTTCCGCCCCTCCCCTCAGCATTGCTTCTGTTTCTCTGGGTCTAAGCTAATATCACTGCTGTTGCATGATCTTATCTGCAACAGTCCTTTACACACTATATGAAAGCAGTTGCTGCTCATGTAAACTTTTATTAATGTGAAGCTTTGTGTTTGATTTCACTTTGTTTTGAAGAAAATTGTTGCTTCCCAGCAAATTTCTTCACCAGCAAAATTGCTACTCTGCTGCTATTAAGGTATAGTATATAGAATCATAGAAATAGGGCTGGAAGGGACCTTGAGAGATCATCTAGTCCAGCTTCCTTCGCTGAGGCAGGAACAGGTATACCCAGGTCATCCCTGACAGGTGTTTGTCTAATCTGTTTTTAAAAAGCTCCACTTATGAGGATTCCACAACCTCCCTTGGAAGCCTGTTCAAGTGCTTAACTATACTTAGGTTAGATATATTGGGGGGAAAAATAAATTCTAAGTCCCCTTTGCTGCAGATTAAGCCCATTATTTCTTTTCCTACCTTCAGTACACATGAAGAACAATTGATCACCATCCTCTTTGTAGTAGCCTTAACATATTTGAAGACTGTTACAAGCTTCCCCCTCAGTCGTCTTTTCTCAAAACTAAACACGTCCAATTTTTTTAACCTTTCCTCATAGGTCATTGTTTCTAAACCTTTTTATCATTTTTGTAGCTCTCATGTGAACTCTCTCCAGTTTCTCCACATCTTTCTTAAAGAGTGGCACCTGGAATTTGACACTGTACTCCAGCTGAGACCTCACCAGTGCCGAGTAGAGTAGGATAATTATCTCCTGTGTATTACATAGGGCACTTCTGTTAATATACCATATAATATTTGCCTTTTTAGCAAGGACATCACATTGTTGACTCATTGAATCTGTGATCCAGTATAATCCCCAGAGCCTTTTCAGCAGTGCTATTGCTCAGCCAGTTATTCCCCATTTTGTAGTTGTGCATTTGATTTTTTTTTTCCTCCTAAGTCTAGTACTTTGCATTTGTCTTTGTTGAATTTCATCTTGTTGATTTCAGATAAATTCTCTTAATTAATCAGGGTTTTGAATTCTAATCCTGTCCTCTGAAGTGCTTGCAACCCCTCCAAACTTAGTGTCATTTGCAAATTCTATAAGCATACTCCATTATTTAAGTATCAGACCCAGGACAGACCATTATGGGACCCCCACTAAATATGTCCCCCCCCATTAGATAACTGCTCTTTGATTAGTCTTTCAAACAGTTTTACACCCACCTTATAGTAACTTCATCTGGACCACATTTTTCTGGTTTGTTTATGAGAATGTCATGTGGTACTGTGTCCAAAGCCTTACTAAAATCAGAGAAGGAAATTAGGGTGATTTGGCTTGATTTGTTCTTGACAAATACATGAATGCTATAACTTCTGACCCTGTTATCCTCTAGGTGCTTACAAATTGACTGTTTTAATAATTTTGTTCCAGTATATTTCCAGATATTGAAGTTAGGCTGACTGGTCTGTAATTCCCTAGGTCTCTTTTAGGCAATGATAGGTACTATGTTTGCCCTTTGTCAGTTCTCTGGGATGTTACCCATCTTCCATGAGTTCTCAAATATAATTGAGAATGGTTCTGGGAATTTTTTTTTTTCCAGCTAGTTTCTTAAGTACCCTAGGGTGCATTTCATCAGGCCCTGCTGACTTGAATACATCTAACTTATCTAAATATTCTTTTACCTGTTCTTTCCTTATTTTGGCTTCTCCTGGTTTAATATTATTTGTGTTGTATCTGGTCATGGTTTACCTTCTTAGTGAAAACTAAAGCAAAATTTGCATTAAACACCTCAGTCTTCTTGATGGTGTCCATTATTAGCTACCCTTCCCCACTAAGTAGAGGACATAAACTTTCCTTCCTTTTCCTGCTAATGTGTATATATAGAACCTCTCTGGATTGCCTTTTATGTCCCTTGCAAGGTACAACTCATTTTGTCCTTCCATACTTGTGCTGGTTTTTTACTTATCAATTTTCCCATGTTTCCACTTTTTGTAGGATTCATTTTTGATTTGCAGGTCATTAAAGAGCTCTTGAGGGAGCCATATTGGCTTCTTACCTTTAATATTGTGCCTTTGAGACAACTTCCAGCTCTCCTGAACTTCTTTTTCCCTCTGATTTTTCTTCTTATAGGACCTTACCTGCCAGTTCTCTGAGTTTGTTAAAATCTGTGTTTTTGAAGTCAATTTTTTTTTTATTCTGCTGCTCACTCCTTCCTTTTCTTAGAATCATGAAATCTATCATTTCATGATCACTTTCACCCAAAGTGCCTTCAGGTTCACAACCAATTCCTTCTTGTTAGTCAGAATCAAGTCTAAAAGGGCTGGTTACTTCCTCCACCTACTGAAAGAAAAAGTTGTCCCCAACACATTCCAAGAATTTATTGGACACTTTGATTTGTCTTATTACTTGTCCAACAGATGCCTGGGTAGTTGAAATCCCCTATTACTATGATGTCTTATGTTTAGATAGTTCTGTGGTTTTTTTCTAGAAATTCCTCACCCACCACCACTTCCTATTTGTTGGTCTCTAATAGATTCCTGTAATGACATTGCCCCAGTCCTTTCCCCCCCTCTTATCTTCACCCAGAGGCTTTCAATTGGTCTCCCTCTCTCGTCCTTCTGGACCTTCATAACAAGTGTGTATTCTTGATGTACAATGCAACATCTCCCTTGTTCCTCTGTGCACCTTTCCTGAGCAAGCTATACCCCTCTATACCAGTGCTCTAGTTAAGAGATTTATCCCACCAAGTCTCTGTGATGCCAATTAAGTAATTTAGATTATGGACTAATACTTTCAGTTCTTTCTGTTTATTCCCCATACTCTTTGCATTTGTGTATAGACATCTGAAATGGTAAGCAGAGTCCCCCACTTTGCCCTCTTGTTGCTCTTATGACTTTTTTGGAATTTTTCATTTCTCTCTCCCAACTTTTAGCTCTCTGTTAAGGTCACCTTTTTTTTTTTTTTTTTTTTTTTTTTAATATCTAGCTGTAGTCTTTTGTCACCTGCCTCCCTGGAACCTATTACATTCTACATATGTTTGAATTATGGTTATTTTATAGTCTTTCCCCTTTTCATTTCCATTAGATGACTCAAAAAGATATCACATTTGTTGCTGATTTTCTTACTGAACACTTCAATGAGGTAAGGTATTTCAGTTTACTGAGTGCTTTTATGCATGCACCCTAATTCTGTCTTGCTTCAGACAACTGACCTGGAAAGGCTGGTTAAACTAAATTGTTTGGTTTTTTTTAAGTGTCTCACTATGAAAAATCATCTAATTCCCCTTGTCTTAAGTACTGTCAGGTCAGTATTTTGTGTTTAAAATTTGTTTTATGTTTGGTTCAGGCACCAGAGCTCTACAATCGTAAAGGAAAATACTTCAATGTAGAGAGAGTTGGTCAGGTAAAGTATCAGGCTGTATATTGAGATAAGAGAGACAAGGTATATGGACGAGCACCAGCTGGGGAAAGAGGAACAGGGGAGCAAGGGCTAGAGTATTAAGATTATGTAGTTACTAAAGAGCACTCCTTCTCACTCCCTTCCTGCTGCTCACAACACACACACACAGTTGTTAAGAGTGGAGGATATTATTTTATCTTTATTAGGGAAAGATTAATTAAAAAGAAAATTAATTGGATTAATATCTTATACATTATTTTCCTCATTTGTGTGGTGTATTTTAAAAAAAAAAGGTGGAACATGGTTGAAACTAATGTTGATGGAATGAAATTGAAATCTGTTTGCTTGATGTGTTCAAAGCATGGGGCCACTAGTATTAGAATCTGAAATTACAGTTTCAAAGAGAAATGGTTTATAACTATCTCTGATAAGAAGTTCCACAGCATTTTGAGTAACTTGTTATAACCTGATTTAGAATGGACAATAAAACATTTTCTAAAGACCTGGGAAGAAGGCCCCAAAACTGGGTTATTTATTTTTTTAAAAGGCCAATTTAGTGAAGATATTATGACATGTATTCCTCCAATACAGTCCTTCAGTGAATGTGTCATAATTATCTTGTTTTTAAATGTTTACTGCATGGATCTGTCATTTCTTCCAGTACTTGAAAGATGAAGATGATGACCTTGTATCCCCACCTAACACAGAGGGAAACCAGTGGTTTAACTTTCTTCAAAACAGCACACATCTTACAGGTATTGCATGCTGCTATTATACTGTGAATCAAAGATACATGTGCAGATTTGACAATATTAATAATACCTGTGTAGGCAGTGCAAGTAGATTATACTGTGTCAATGGTGTAGAAATAAACATGCAGATCTCATTGCCCTATAAAGTGGTTTCCATACAGCTCCCTGCTCAATCTAGAATAAGATCAGTTTTGGAAACTGTTTTTCCTCAGGTATTATGGAATCCCTCTCCCTTTTACATTCTTCTCTCACTCATGTAACTTAGACGTCAAGTAGTTGATGCTCATAGTAATTTGTTTTTGACTGCCTTGGTGGTCTAAAACTCTTCCATAGCATGGACCAAATTATAACAGAGAGACTATCTTGTCTTTCTGCCTATTCACAATCATGTAGCATCCTTATGGCAACTACAGCAATTGTTTATATGACAAAATATATCTGGAAAGTTATGTAATATAATTTAGGTATCTTTTCATTTGATTTAGTGGCTGGAAATAGCCAGCACCATGTAACCAGCCAGCTTTCTGCCACCAGCAGAGAACGCTGCACAGTTTGAGAATGATTGTACAGTATAAACCAGCTTCTTGTTAGTATCACAAGTCAGCAAGTATTAAGGCATTCACTTGCCTGGTTATCTGCATAGAACTGTGAGCTTGAAGGAGCTAGGAACATAAGTGGTTTTGTGAGTGATGCTATAGTTCCAGTTTTTGGTAGTTTATATTACCTTCTAATTCAGCGTATATTTATTATTTTTCCAGTAAAATCTTTGTAGAGAAATGAATTAGATATACTTCAGAAGATAATTAGTAACAAATAAACTTAAATGTGTGTGCATGAAATGTATCATGTCTCAAAGCAAGGAAATTCAAGCTGAAAATATTTCCATAGTAGATTCGCTAAGAGGAAAGAAAAGTTTTTAGTATAGCAGGATGCTTCATGGCACATGTATTGCTAGCTGTTGGCTGACTGCAACTCCCCTGTTTATACTATTTGAATTAGTTGGTGGGGAAGAGAGCTACAAAGGACAAACAAGACTCCAATTCTGATTTCTATATCCAGACCCACACTGTGCTTCTGCTACAATGCAAACTCATTTAACTGTATCTTTACAAAAACTGTATTTTTCACTAAAAACCTAATTATTTGTTTACAGAAAGTCCACTGCTGTTTCCCTATTACCCTCCAAAATCACTGCATTTTGTCAAAAGGCGAATGGAGGGGATTATTGATCAGTGTCTACAAAAACCAGCTGTAAGTCCTGTTTGTTACAATCGGTGTGCATTTTGGGACAACAATTGCTGCTGTTTTGATCTTTTGATTAATTACTCTAAATTGTTTAAAGTGAATTTAGTACTCATTGAAGGTGCCACATTGCATGCCTTAAGGGCTGAAGTCCCCTAATTAGCCGTAGACAAGGTGTACCACATGGATGGCAGTAATGCAGCTTCCCTTTCCAGTGTGTCTCGAGCCTGTCATGGGGCTGAGAAGGTGGTTAAATCTCTCTGCCTGTTCAGTTCTTTGCTTCTCACACACACAACTAGTATCCATTTTTAAATTTAATTCATTTTATTTTCCAAGAAACAGTACAGTGGTTTAATAAATAATTTTTTTAAAGTGTGTCAAGTGATACTAGATTTTGTGACAAGGACATTTATTCAGAAGGAACTAGGCTGAGTCAGTCTGTTTCAGGTAGGTTGTGATTACTTTAAAAAAGGTGGGGAGGGGTGTGTGTGTGTGTGTGTGTGTGTGTAACTGAATATTTTTTTCTGTATTTTGGAATGTTTTAATGGTGTGTTTCAGGATGTGATTGGAAAATCAGTACATCAAGCAGTTTGCATGCCTTTATACAAAGGATCTAAAAGGTACATTTTCCCCCTACATTATGTTTAGTGTTAATTAGCATAGAATTATTGTAATTGTTACCTTCTGACTTTTTTTGGTTTGCTGTTTTAGTGAGGACTCTACACCTCGATTATTTAAATTACCCTTTATGTAAGTATACTGCTCTTCTTACTGTATTTCATTTACCATGTTTTATGTTTTGGTCTAACTTTTTTGTTTTGTTTTGTATTTTAGGTGGAATGACAAATCCTCCAACTTACATTATGTTCTCTTCACCATGTTAGAAAGTTCTCTTTCTAAAATTTACATTTTGAGGCGGCACACGGATGTTTCCAGGTAAGAAATTGATTGGAAATGAAAAAGTATGCTCTTGGGGCCTGATTTTGCAGCCAGATGTATCTAGATCCAGTTCCAGGCTTAGGACCTTGCTCTTCGTTGCTGGATTGAGTTATTTTACTCTTCCGTGATTGTATGCTTCTTTATTCAAATGGAAATGTGTCAAGTATTCTTTGCTCCTTCCTTCCAGTGAGGAGTAATGGTAATGTTAAGTGGGTTCTTCATCTTACTTTATAAATATTCACCTTGGTCAACTCCTCGAACCTTGTGATAGACTTTGTATAGTTATTACAAAGCTTATCACAGTCTGTAAAAATGGGAAGATGATCTCAGTGGTTCGGACAGGTTATACTCTTAATTTCTTAGGCTAGGTCCACACTACCCGCCTGATTCGGTGGGTAGAGATCGATCTTCTGGGATCGATTTATCGCATCTCATCTGGACGCGATAAATCGATCCCAGAAGCGCTCCCCCGTCAACTGCGGAACTCCTGCTCGCCGAGAGGAGGAAGCGCTGTCGACGGGGGAGCTTGCCTGCGCCGCGTGGACCCGCAGTAAGTAAACTTAGTTCGATCTAGGAAACGTCGACTTCAGCTACGCTATTCTCGTAGCTGAAGTTGCGTTTCCTAGATCGATTCCCCCGCCCCAGTGTGGACCAAGCCTTAGAGTAAATTGCTTTGTTCCAGTGATTAGTAGCTCCTGATGCCAAGGTCTGCAATGCAATTCTGTAACTTCAGTCCTTTCATCCATATTGTCTTTTGCTTTTCTTCTTCCACACCCCATCCTTGAGAGTGGAAGCAACGTATAGTGAGCCTATCTGTTCACATCGAAATAGGCTGTGCAGTCTGGTCCAGTAGTTGGGGTAAATCTTCGGATTCTGGTATTTTGGCATGGAACTTTAAGGACGAGTAACACAGCTAGTTTTCTCCCTCCTTTAGGTCTGCTAATAATGGACTACTTGCTGTTGATTTTGGAAACTTCTTGAACAACAGTATAAATGAAAGCTCAGATACAAGGTTAGTATATCTGGGAAACAGGGTCTTTAATAATTTATCAGATTATGTTCCTTCAAGGGTTTGCTTATTCTACTTAATATTTTTTTCAGCTGTTTACACTTAGAGCAACTTGCAGGATCAGGGTCTTTGTGGGCAGACCTGGGCACCTGCTTGCATTCTCATTGAACTTACAGGATTTTGGGCAGGTGGCTTACTTTGTACTTGAACTCAAGTTCAAGGAAACTATCATAATTTGCTAGATGGAAACAAAATTAGTTTAGTTCTGAAACTGCTCTTGCCTAAACATGGAATACTGACACTTAAAAACAGTGACACAAAATAAGATCTTAACAAATAGTAATATGCATGAAGTGTGTAATGGTTGGGCATAATTTCCTCAATGCAATGTTTTTGGGGAATTCTCTTCCCAGGATTTCCCTTTTCTCTGCTCTCCACATCTCAGAAAAGCCATGTCAGGCCAACTTCTCCTTCCAGCAAGGGAGAGCTAGATACAGCTGCCTTCAGAGCTAACCAACCAACACCTGTTTCAGCAATACCAAATATTTCCTGGGTGCTTGGCTTGCTGTTTTTTAGTATTCCCATTCCCTGCCTTTTTGTGTAAAGGATCACACAAACTTTGGCCCTGAATATCTATCACCTGCACGTGGCATTGCCATAAAAACAGTGGACTGCCAAGCTTTCTATAACCATAGGTTCATGACTGCGTATTTTTATGACCTTTTTGATCAATAGCCCAATACCAGGTTAAGAACACTTCATTTGTGGACTGAGGCAAAACTTGGATCTAAAATGTGAAACATAAATACTGATCACTTACTTTAAGATCTTTCAGTATTTATTCATTCAGTTTATTCATTTACTTTTTGTAAAACTTGATGGAATACAACTAAACACATAATCTGTTTTGCTATAGCTTCTACAGTTGTGTAGATGCACATTTTTATGATGATGAAACTATAACCGTGGTTCTTAAGGAGAATGCTGAACAAGAAGGCAAAGAGAGAATCTTGGCTCAGTTGCCTTTATCTTCAGTGTACGTTGACGAGGACCAAGAAAGGGAATTCAGCTTGAATTCTAGTAAAAGGTATGAAAATATGACCCCCTGAAAATTAAGAGCCGAAAAGCAGATTATACAAGTATCTGATTTGTGTACAGTTATACACTTAACACACATGTATTTTAAAAAGGGAAAAAAATAACTTTTCTTCCTCTGAGGGAAGATGATTACAGTTGATTACAACTTACAAATCTAATGTTTGTGCATATTTAAGATTGCATGCTACTTATAATAAAAGTTCACATCTCTTTTTTTTTAACAAATGGGAGAGCCAATTTTGAGAATGTACTGAGGAAGTAGAAACGTTGTCTGTTTCTGTGTAAGAGGATTTGAGCCTCACCACTCACTGGAGTACTAGAGACTCAGGAACAGGAGTGAATACACAAGATCTGCAGTTGCACTGAGAGGGATAGGGTAATAAAAAGTTGAGGGAATATTTCTTCCTCATTCTCCCAGTGTTTGTACTTATGAGTATTATCACTATCTGCTGAAAGAACAGAACTAACTTATCCCTGGAATGAAAGAGCAGGATCAATGCCTTCCCATATTTATTTATATTGCCATAATGGTTTCAGGGTGAGAAGAGAGATTTTGGGTATATTGTAAAAAAAAAATATGTTCAGTAACAGAAATTTAGAATATATGCAGTAGGATAATCACAATGCTTATAAGTCTGTTATCTGTGGTGCAGTGAAATTTTAATTCTGTCATTTTTGTCTGAGATTACTCAGGGTAGAGTTGCTGCTTACACACACAAACAATGAATTTCTGTTTTTTACTACATCTAGGCTGGATGAGCAATCTGATGATATTCCTACACGTACTGTCTTTTTGGAGAGTCAGTGGAGAGAACTGGAGAATATGAAAGCTCAGTATGTTGCTGTGAATGGCATTCGGAAAGTTTCTTGTGTGGTAAGTATCATGTTTACAGTCTAGTATATAAATTATTAAGGGAAATAGTTTGCCGGTGCATTGACTGAAGAGATTGATACTCTGCATCTGTTACTCTTAGGGCACTTATCATATATACTCGTTCATAAGCCAAATTTTTTTTAGTAAAAAAGGGAAGCACCAGAGACGGGGGTCGGCTTATGAACAGGTATAGAGAGGGAGAGGTGGGACACAGCCCCTCCCCCCAACAGAGGGAGCAAGGAGAGCAGCACAGCCAGCAGAGCCAGAAGGGAAGAGGCGGGGCCAGAGTCTCTCTGCTTCTGGCCACGCTGCTCTCCCCCCAGCCTCCGAAGCAGCTGTAGCTCCGGGGCTGGCAGGCTCCAGCCGTGCCGCTCGGCCTCGCCCCCCAGAGCACGCTGCGGCCGTGCCGCCCGGCCCAGCCCCCTGGAACATGCTACGGCCGCGCCGCCCGGTCTGGCCCGCTGGAGCAGGCTGCAGCCATGCTGCACAGCCTGCCGGAGCAGCTCCAGCCAGGCCAGAGAGATCATCCCCTGGCCCTCCCCAGATAAGGTGGGAAGGGATGGGATGGGGAGAGTGTGGGGGTCCCAGGCTAGGGGTTGGGTCATGTGGGGGGTGGTCACAGGGGTTACTCCCTTGACCCCCAGCTTCTCCCCCCCCCCCCAGTTGCTGTCCCCGCCCGTAAGGGTAAGCAGCTGGCATGCCAGGACACTTTGTTTACTTAGGTTTACCTCCGTGCCTGCGGACACTCGAGGTAAACAAACCATCTCGGCCCACCAGCGGCTTATCCTGATGGCCCGGGAGCCAAAGTTTGCTGACCCCTGAATTATAGGGTCGGTTTATGAATGGGTCATAAAAACTTCTATTTTTACTTATCCATCTTGGGGGGGGGGGGGGTGTCGGCTTATCAACTAACCGGCTTATGATCGAGTATATACGGTAATTTGTTTTGTAAAAAAATGTTTTTTATACCTGTATTCTGCAAGATCCTTAGAAAGAAAGGAGGAGACAACCTGCATCTTCTCTCCAGAGTGTAAAAATTTATAATTATAGAACTTAAATGTTTGCTTGCTTCTGTGTAGATAGATTGGTTAGTTTAGTCATATTTATCTTATTCTAAATCAGCCATAGCAATGAAATAGGTTTATCACTAACTTGTTACTTTACTTCACTCCATTTAAAAGAAAATCAAGGTTTTGGTAAGTGCTGTTTTTAAAGGCATTGGCCAACATTTTCAAATCATTTTTTTTCTGTTAATTTTATTAATGAAAACTTCTAAATATTTCCATAGCTAAGTTCGAATCTCCGTCATGTCAGAGTATTTGAGATGGATGTAGAAGATGATGGAGAGGCAGAGGAAGAGGAGGAGGAGGAAGAAACAACTCCAATTGTGGGTGGTGAACATGATGAGCTGAATCTGTCTGCAGTTAACCACAATAGTATGTGTGGTGGTTCTGCTGAGGTGGCAGATGAAACAGAAGAACATGAATCAAGCCTGGATTCTTGACCTGATCCTTGATATTTGTGCCTTCACTATAACAAAGAAAGGAGAAGAGACTAAAAGCTAACTTCAAACCATTGATACTTTTCTTTGTACTGTACCAAATATTATATTAATGTTGTGGATGTTGTAGAATACTACACGACGCCTCAAACAAAACCCATTTGTTTGCTCCAGAGTGTGTTTACTGAATGTCCATTCTGTTACAATTAGTTTGTAACAAGCACAATAGTTTCTTTCTGGAGTATTGCAGTATTGAATATGTGTGCGGAAAGCGGTGGTGGGGAGGGACAGCTGGAGTTTTAAAGCGACATAACCAATCTGTGTAGCCCATAAATTTACGTACCTGAGGAGAACATGTTCTAGGGGTCAAATTTTCAGATGTATGCTTAATGTTTATGTCCAGTTGAGGGGTGCGAACACTCTGTGCCCTGGAAGCCAAGGATTACATACATATTTGACTAACACAGGTTTGCAGAGATGCATTGGGTATTTGGCTATCCAAGTTCAGCTGGTGCACATTTCAAAAGTTTAACTCATACTTTTGTAATTCTTGTTTGTGTTACAGGGAACCCAAAAATTGTTAAAACAACCACCTCTGACCCACCCATTAAGGTTGTTAAACCCCAACTATGTCTGTGTTACATTATATGCAACAGAAATATATTGCAACCTGTGGTGTGGTGCATGAGACAATTCTTGAACATTTTCCCTTGTGTATTTTATGATGGAAAATTATATTATTACAGAGAATATATTTTTCTATCCTGATGTGTTTGTATGTCCCATGTATGCTTTCAGTTTTGCCATAGTCATCTCCTTTATTAATTTATGTTTATTGTCGGAGTGTTGTGGTGCTCAATGTGAAAGCTAGAAACTTGTTTAAAATCTGAAAATGTTTGCCTGTTGCTGAGTAGTTGGCCTCCTTTGTTCTATAACTGCAGCTCAACTCTTTGAATTAACAGTGCTGCTAAATACATAATACTATAAAACTGTGTGAGTGAATTTGTGTAACTTGAATTGGCGAAGTTAACTCTTATGCATGTGTTCCAGTTCTACACTTTTTTAAAATAAAAAACAATTACTATAAAACATATACAACTATTCTCTATAAATTGCTTTTCTTTTATTGAGTTGGTGTGTCTAATGCCAATGAGTGATTCTAGAAATTATCATTCCCACCTTATCAATATGTAATTTGATTTCTTTTTTTAATGGACCCTTATTGGATGTATAATTCTTAACTTCTAAAGAAAGTTTGTGGACCTTTTACTGGCAGAGAGAGCTTTGTAAACGTAAAGGGATAGGTATGGTTTGAGAGGTTTTAGTATAGAAAGCTCCTTAAAAATCAGCTCCCTCCCATCTCCTGTTGGACTATCTAAAAGTTCAAAGGCTGCTGTCTGCAGAGTGGGCTTGCTTATTGAAGCATTCACTACTGCTGGAGAGCAAGCTCGGTCCAAGTCTTCCTTAGATTTGAACTGTGAAATGGCCTAGTTTGAGTGTTCTGGAAAAACAAGTCACCTTGATCCGCCTTCTTTTTAAGTGGCTGTAGTGCTTGGGGTTTGAAGCATTGCTTTCTGCTTTGCCACAGTTCGTTTTTCTAAATCTCTGTAATAGGTCCTAAGTCCTGTACTACAATATGCTCTTTAGAAATACTCAATTATTCCATTCATCTTCTCCAGTCTTCCTAATCCAGTGTATACAGCACATATATGCAAGGGCCCAGTCCTGCACCCACTAAAATCAATGGGAGCTTTGCTGCCAGCTTCATTAGGTACATGACTGGTCCCTAAATCTCTAGTATGCATAATACAAATGATGTGTCAGTTTAGAAGTATTTCTCAGCCTATTTAGGTTGGCGACTCGTTAACTAAAGTAAAATGTTTTCATGACCCCCTTACATTTACTATGGAAGTAGGAGTACAAAAGATAAGCGTATATAATTTGTGTGTGTGTCTTTCGAGAGGTTGACAGAATACTTGACCTCGAAGGGTTAGAGTGCACAACAATGGGGGAGCAAAATTTTCTTTGTTTAAAATTTGTAATATATTTTTCAACACCTCACAGCTGCCTTGATCATCTTTTCTGACCCTCCTGGGGTTTACAACCCACTGGTTGAGAAACACTGGATTAGAGCCTTTAGTCTTTCCTGATGATGTTTCTTTGCAGGCAGTCCTCGGACTTACAACACAATTGGTCCCTGAAAATCGCATCTTAAGTCAAAATGTCATAAGTCGGAACTGAGCATGTATGAACGTAGATTGAGCGTCATAAAGTTGAAATGGTGTCAATTTATAAACGGCGTAAGTGCTGTTCATTGTAACTCAAACATCGTAAAGTCGAGGACTACCTGTACCTCTGAATCTTTGTACTGAATCTGATTGTTGGAGCCCATCACCTTCATCAGACAGGGCCCCAATCAGCCCATTTGTTGCTGTCATAACTTCAGTTTTGATGGGTGGTATGTGGCCAGTCATTTGATCTTATCTTCTCTAAGACTTGCTTGTATTCCTGGGGGAATTCTGCGCCACTGCGTGTGTGCAGAATTCATGTCCCCGGCAGATTTCTTTGCTTCCCTGTAGAAAACTGACTTTCTGACAGGGAAGCAAAGGGAAGCTGTAGGAGCAGTCATGCACCACTCCCTAGCTGTGCATGTACATAGTTTCTGGCACCCGGAGCAGCCGGCGGAGAGGTAAATCACTGCAGCGCTGGGGACACCCCAGCCAGTGGCTCCTACCGTGAGCCAGGATCAGCTGCTAGTCCAGGCTGGGCTGGAGGCAGGAGAGGACGGGACTTCCTCTTACCCTGCAAGGAGTGGCTGGGGCTGTGTCAGACCTACCCCTAGAAACCGCTCCTAGCTCCAGGAAGCTCAGCATCCTCCCCTGCTTCCTGTCCCCATCACTCCTCAGCTGCGGGTGAAAGGGTCACGGTAGGGGGAGCTGCTCCCCCATGCATCTGGACCTCCCATACCCAGACACTCCTGCCAAGCCTCACCCTGTACACCCAGAACCCCCACTAGTCCTCTATACCTGAACCTCAGCCCATTGAACCTCAATCCCTGCGTCTGCAGCCCCCTGCACCCAGATCCTCTGCCTCTGGACCACCCCCCCCCCCACTGATCTGCCTGCACTCAAACCCCCACCCCCATGAGCTGCACCCTCTGAACCCCCACATACCCCAACTAGATGCCCCCACCCCACCAAACCCCACTCCTCCAGTACCCAGACGCCCCCTTGCTGAGACCCCCACACCAGATCCCTCCGCTGAGCCCCAACCACTTTCACCTGGAAGCCCCTTCAGCATCCCATCGCCCCTGCACCTGGACCCCCCCCCCAACAAGCCTCTGTGCATCCAAATCTCTCCACACCTAGCCCCCCCAAACTGAGCTGCCTGCACCCAGATTGTCCCACACAGAATTCTCTCACCCCACACCTGGATCTCCCCACACTGAGCCCCTCCGCACTTGGATCCTACCTGGTTGAGCCTGCCTGCCCCACACTTGGCGCAGAGGGGCAAGGCCCCAGGGTGTTTCTGGGGCAGGCCCAGGCCTTGTGCTGTGTCAGGGTCAGGTGCAGCCTCACCTCTGAGTCCATGTCCCAGGGTGGGGATGGGGAGGCTGCAGGGTGATCTCCCACTTTCGTACAGCCAGTGACCTGTGCTTCCCACAGCCATGCTGGAGGCTTTGCATTTATTTATTGACAAATAAAACTGGGAGAATTTTGCAGAATTTTAAAATATGCACAGAATTTTAAATTTTTGGGTGCATAATTTTTAAATTTTTGGTGCAGAATGCCCTCAGGAGTAAAATTTCTTGTTCTCCAATCACTCTAGTTGCATTTCCACTCTGGGTGCCATCTCAGCTCTTCTAATATCATCCCTCTGCCATGTAGCCCTTCTGTGATTTCACAACTGCTGTTCTGTCCCCACTTTCTTCTTGCTACACTACTGACTCAGCTGCTAAGTCCCTCTATTCTGCTTTCTCCTAAATTCCTTTGCCTCTCCCTCCCATTTTAAAGCCTGTCTCTTTTACCCCCAACATCTGGTTTGTTCCATTCTGTGCCACTGAAGGAAAATCCCTAGTTGATGCAGTCTTCCTCTACTACAGATGTGTTCTTTCCTCCTTCAGTTTTAATACCTTCTTGGTCAGACAGCACCATTTCAGCAACAAACACGCCCACAATCCCAGTTGCTTAATGATAACCTTTTATTCTAAAAGCTGCTGCCTCCTTTCTTACATTCTTCTCCCTGCACTTGATCTTTCCAGCTTCTTCAAAAAATTAGACAAGATCTACCATATTTTCCTTCCTCTTATTCTATCACCAATACTGGGGTTCTTCAGTTGTTCATCTCCTCTAACCCTCAGTCTGCCTCACTGTCCCTAACCCCCTCCTAATTTCACTAGCTCCCATGCTGATCATATGACTTTCTTTCCTTTTCAAACCCTTCTGGTCCTCTGCTTCCCTTCAGAATACAAGCATGCTATGTACAATTCATGATCTTATAGCTCTCATTACTATGGCATCTGATCACCTATGCTACCCCTTCAAAAATCCAACCTTTGACTACGTCATACATCATCTGTTTTTGGAGGTGGTGGATGGGGGAAAGACAGAACTTAACCCCCTGAAAAACTAAATACTTTTAAACCAGCCCCACAGTCTGTTTTTTCCATCCTGCTAATGATAACTTTGGAGAGTTTTCCAGGTTCATAGACTCTAGACCTGGGCAGGAAACAGTTTTTCAGCTTGCAAAAATTTGAGATTTTGAAAAACTTTCCTGTTCCACAATGGGACAAAAGTGTGACCTTTTGAAGTCTTTCTGCAAAAACACAGAGCAAGAGAGAGTCTGACTCTAGACTAGCCTATAGCATTGGCAATGACCTTGGATTTGCAAAATCCAGTTTCAATTCCCATCTCTTCCTGACTTGAACTGGGGTCTTCTCTCATCCCACCTGAGAGCGCTAACCACTAGGCTATAGAGTCGATTTCCAGCTTTCTCAAATTCTCTGGCTGGAACTGTTCCAAACTCATACTTGGGGTAGCACACTAGACCTGCCTCTATAGCCAAGTGGTTAGGGAACTCAAGTGGGACATGGGAGACTCAGATTCAAATCCCTGCTCCCAAATTGGGCAGAGCAGGGACTTGAACCTTGATCTCCCACATTGCAATGGCGTGCCCTTACCAGAGGGCCTTTTGGCTATTCTGAGGTAGGGCTCCCTGAGGTTTTTGATCAGCAATTCCATCATGGGTCTGAGAAACCATTTTGTTGAAACTGATTCCCACACACCTTTTCAGTTTTGATTAATCTACATTTTCAGAAAAAAAGACCAAAACAAAAAACCCCACCACACACATTTTGTTGAAAAATACTTGACCAGCTTTACTTACCAGGGATGCAGATTTAAGGCTCCGAATAATGAAATTCATTTATTTAGACACAGTTTGAGTTTGGAAGTGTGAGAAATGAACCTTTTGCCTGTTCATGTTTTCAGAAATTTTTGAGAGAAGAATAATGGATTTTTGTAAACTCTACTACTCAAGAATATGGACACATCACTAAGCATTGTGTAATTATATGAACAGCACGTGCTCCTTTGTGTCAGACTCTTATGTATGTTGTTACTGCAGGAAGCCTGTTCTTCTGCTCTCAAAAGTGTCCATGCTAATCTAATTTAAAAAAATTCTAACCCTTTTCTTGTCGCAGAACAAAACCTGCAAAATATAAACCTAGTCCTTGCTAGATCATGTTACACTGTAGGTTTTTTTAACTAAAAACCATGAATTAGCCATGGTCCTCCTACTGCTGCCCAGTCCAAGCCTTTGGCACCCACACAATCTATGGTAGTAGATCACCTCCATTTTGTTGGGACTCCTGACTGATCTGTGGATGTAGGAGCTGCTTAAGCTTCCCCTGCTGCCACTTGAGAAGAGCTCTCTTGCAGACTCAAATGGGCCATCTGCATCAGCACTAGTTCCTTTACTGAGCTGATTTCCAGCCCCAAGGACTCACTCAGTATCATTGCTGGCTCAGACAGATGAGAGCTGCAGTAGTAGCCCTCAAGGAAAGGATACGGAGGGAAGAGGAATGGAGTCTTCACCTCCTGCTGTTGGGACCCTCCTTGGGGTCCGAGTAATTAGAAGAAGGATGAACCTTATGAGAGGAGAGGAAGAAAGCTGTTGCTATATGGAACATCTGAGAAGGAGAAATTGGAAGAGAATGGAGAAAGGGAAGCTTTAAAGGGGAGAGAGAACAATAAGGAGAAAAAGAGAATGGTGTGGAAGTGGGAGAGGCAAATTTTGACACCCTCTAGGACAGCCCAGACCTGAAGAAGAGCTCTGTGTGGCTCGAAAGCTAGGCTGTCTCACCAACAGAAGTTGGTCCCATAAAACATATCTCACCCACCTTCACCCTCTAGGTTAGTGACTTGTATTTAATTATATACCGCTGTAGTATAGCTACCCAGGCAATATAGTACAATAATGTCAGACTGACCCCCAATGATACCAGGAAATCTCCCAAGAGACTTCTGGCCCCAGCAAAAGTGCAGGTTTAAAGTAATTTATTCTATGGTGTTAATGAGGACTGCGTCTTAAAGACAGACAGAACCAGGACTCCTGGCATTCTCCCTGCCTCCAGGGGGCACCATGCACTTGCCTCCGTATCTTGGAAGGTAGCAGCTTCTTAGTGTCTTGGGTGTTGTGAGCCCAAAAGGCCCTGCGGTGGCGGGCAGCACTGTTATCGTCTCAAGTGAGGATCCAGTGCTATGGGGCCAAAGGCACTTAGGGAGAGGGCAGTAACCACACCTTCTAGCCTATGCCCTCGCACTGTGTGGCAGAATGAGCTGATAGGTGGTGACTAGGAGCAGAGGTAACAAGGAACACAGCCTTGCAGTCAGAGGACGCCGAGGTAGGTGAGAAATCAGCCTGGGAAGTACCTGCAGAGAAGTACCGAGGGAGGGGGCATTGATTTTGGGGGTTGATTTGATTTGTGGAGGGTCTTTTGATGGGAGGAGGAAGTGACAAATCTGACTGAGTGGGGAGGATTTATAAGACAGGCTATGTTGGAGGTGAGTGGGTCAGTATATGCATAAGGAGAGAAGAGGGATGAGCCACTCCACAAATTTTCTATGTGCTGTACTGAAATGTATGTAGCAAAAGCACCTAACTAATTTGTAGAAGTCGCTGGAGATGGGTAGTGGAGGGACTGGAGGATTTGGCAGCTGAAGAGGCAATAACCAGGGATTTGGCATTTGAGAAAGTACTTGGATTATTGACACTCTAGAGCAGGGGTCAGCAACCTTTCAGAAGTGGTGTGCTAAGTCTTCATTTATTCACTCTAATTTAAGGTTTGGCGTGCCAGTAATACATTTGAACGTTTTTAGAAGGTCTCTTTCTATAAGTGTATAATATATAACTAAACTATTGTTGTATGTAAAGTAATAAGGTTTTTAAAATGTTTAAGAAGCTTCATTTAAAATGAAATTAAAATGCAGAGCCCCCCCAGACCGGTGACCAGGACCCAGGCAGTGTGAGTGCCACTGAAAATCAGCTTGCGTGCCGCTTTTGGCACACTTGCCATAGGTTGCCTACCCCTGCTCTAGAGGTAGCTTTAGCCTTTTGGCAAGTGGGAGGGGCTGGATCTCCTCTCTCCTTATAGGCATAGTCTATGGCAGTGACTCTCACCTTTCCAGACTACTGTACGCCTTTCAGGAGTCTGATGGTCTTGCATACCCCCAAGTTTCACCTCACTTAAAAACTGCTTGCTTACAAAATCAGACATAAAAATACACAAGTGTCATAGCTCACTATTACTGAAAAATCACTTACTCTCTCATTTTTACCATATAATTATAAAAGAAATCAATTGGAAGATAAATATTGTACTTACGTTTCAGTGTATAATGTATAAAGCAGTATACACAAATATTTGTCTAAATGAAATTTTAGTTTGTACAGACTTCAGTAATGCTTTTTATGTAGCCTGTTGTAAAAACTAGGCAAATATCTAGATGAGTTGATGTACCCCTTGGTAGACCTCTATGTACCTCCAGGGGTATGTGTACTTCTGGTTGAGAACCTATGGTCTATGGTGACTTTAATTTTTCTGGAAGTGCTTGAATGCCTTCATCCCCACCACAGCAACCATCTTATCCACTGCATCTGCTCCAATGTCAGCCACTGCAATCAGTAACAATGATAAAGCCAATTAGTTTAGATATATTGCTAAAATGATGGCCAGCTAATATTGTACAATGTTATTGGTAAGCTTCACAGTCAATACCACATGAGCAGAAGGGGAACAGTTAACATTGCTCATTAAGCTGTTGTTTCAGGCTCTGTAGACTCAGGAAAACAACTTTGTATTAAAAACAACTTTGCATTCAGTTCATGTTTGGGAGGTTTTCTTCCCAATGATGAAGTCTAGAAACTCACATTTTAACTAAAAGCTGGATTCCATGCAGCAAATTCAGTAGCCCCAGAAGTGTGTAATACCTGGGGCTCTGCTTATGTTACATCAATATTACTGGATTCTACAGTGACATAGCTGGAGGTAAAGAGAGAAATTCACCAGAACAAGCCCAAATTCTCCAACACCTGGGCCTTAGTAGCGACCAGCCCTCCAACATAATTGCAGACTGGTGTCTGCAACTGGTGTCTACATACACAATCCTTAACAGAAGTAGCTGGGCTTCCCTTATGCTGCAGAGGAGGCACTGGGGCCCAAAAGATGCCTCCTCCTTGAAAATGAATTGGTTAAATTCAAGAATTTCCTCAGAGACTTCTTTTGCTGGACCTCCCAGACATCCATAGGTGAGCTTCTTTATAAGAGAGTCTATTAATCAAGCTGTAGGCCTTTCCTAGGATGCATTCCACATCCTTCTCTTATCTGGTCAATATTTACAGATAAGCATTCAGGGACAAAGGTAATGAAATATCTAGTGAGATATTTATTTTAAACTAAATTTTTGATGAAGTAACCAACCATTTCCTTAGGCAAGCTCAAAGATCAGCTGCTTAAAATGTCATTGTGAACTGAAGAATAATAAACTTTATCTCTTGGATGTGGAATTGATTGACTTCCTATTTATCAGTTGCTGGGGGGACAGGAATGACTTAGATTAAAACAAAATAGATAAAATTATTCAGATTTCTCTTTTAGATACATATTTTTTATTTTTTTTTTGTCCTACAGTAATACAACTATATTAGAATCCACGTCTCCATCCTTTAGACAGTCCTCAGAATATTGGGAGTTAGGTTTGGGATTTTATGATGTGATATTGTTTTTAAATATGGATTTAAATTGTTTTCAAAGTGGGTTCGTTTTACATGTTGATCATTTAAATGAAAGTATATGTAATCAATACTAACTTTTAATTATTTTTTAAAACATTCTAAGGTAAGAAAACAAGCTGGTTAAGTAAAACAGATGAGAGTTGAAATGGTATCATTATAGTACATAAAAATAATCTCCTTTAAATTGGCCTGTTTTCCAGAGCTTATTTCAATATGTATTAATCCTTTGAGAACCTGAAATTATATTATATAACAAGGTACATGGGCATACTGTTAGATTAAACACAATTTAACATTATTGATTACTAAATTCTAGTTAGTAGCTTTTTTCATTTCTTGCCCTAAATAGCTGTGTAGTTTTGCTGTGTATTGTTAAAAGTTGCGGAGTTTCTCTCCAGATGTGATGGGATTTGCTCATAGATTCATAGTTTCTAAGCCCAGAAGGGACCATTATGATCATCTAGTCTAACTTCCTGTATAATATAGGCTATAGAACTTCCCCAAAATAATTCCTAGATCACATCTTTTAGAAAAACATGCTGAGATATGTCCAGAAAAAGGTCATTTGAAACCTTAGATCAGTTTTGGAGAGAAAATAAAATGAAATTGGAGAACAGAAACTTGAGGCAATGCTTGTTAATGGTGTGTTTGATGAGATCCCTGTGGGAGAGAAAGGGGTAGTCCAGGGTTGGCTTTTAGGTTTTTCTATAGTATCTATCATCTTGGTATCTAAGTGTTGTTGCATTGGTTAAACAGAAACAAACCAGAAATCCGTGCACGCCAAATTCAACCCTCAGTTATATATGTAACATCTCACTGAAAATGGCTGGGTAACTGAAAACAGAATTTGGCTTTAAATCCCTACTATCTTTGCGACGACAGTCTTTGGTCTCATCTCAGGATTCACAATAAGTGACTGTAGCTCATCTGTGAAACTCATGATGGGAGATTCCATTATCATTCTTATTACAACAGTCTAATGCAGTGGTGGGCAACCTGCGGCCTGTGGGTCGCACACGGCCCGTCAGGGTAATCCGCTGGCGGGCCGCGAGACAGTTTGTTTACATTGACACGCTGCTTCCCGGAGCTCCCATTGGCTGGGAACGGCGAACCGTGGCCACTGGGAGCTGCGGGTGGCTGTGCCTGCAGATGGTCGATGTAAACAAACTGTCTCGCGGCCTGCCAGCGGATTACCCTGATAGGCTGCATGCGCAGGTTGCCCATCACTGGTCTAATGTCTATAGATTTGTTTTAGCTGCACCTGACCAATTTATCAGTGTTGGTTCTTACTGATATCTTTCACAAAGATATGCAGTACTTGCCGTCACATTGAGTCAAGGACACAACAACTTACAATAAAACAGAAGAAATCATTTGCTGATCTCTATGTTATTTACATAATATACTGCGTCAATGTCCAGACTGCAATAAAAATATAGAGATAAAACAGAGCTGAGTACATGTTTTGAAATTAAAAGGCTGCTACCACATTTAAAATGTTAGATTAACACTGTAATACATGACTAAAGCGTTCAGTTTCCAAGTACACATTCCACTTCAATGCTCCAAGTTCCAGCTCTCTGGCTTTACAGATAAGGCTGTATCCCTGTCTATATGTGCTGATGGAACCTGAGCAACTAACTTGGCTTAATAGCTGGGCTTTCACTTTTCTGTCATCCCACATTTCCTTTTCTTTCACTAGGGGGTCACGCTTTATCATTATTATTTATATTACAGTAGCAGCCGAAACATGCTGGGTCCTGTACAAACAAATAGGAACACTCAGGGTATGTCTATGCTTAAAACATTACAAAGGACAGCTGTGCCACTGCAGTGTTTCAGAGTAGGGGTTCTCCCATCTCTGTAGTTAACCCACCTCCCCGAGAGGTGGTACCTAGGCCGACGGAAGAATTCTTCTATCAATCTAGCACTGTCTACACCAAGGGTAGGGTCGGCATAGCTACATCTGTCAGGGGCGTGTATTTACCTAAGACACATAGCTATGCAAATGTAAGTTCCCAGTGCGGACCGTCCCACAGTGCCTGAAAAGCTTACAATCGAAAAGGGAAAAAAATACATAAAGGCTGCTGGAAAGGGATGTAACATGAAAGCAAACCACACAACTCTGCAAATAGTTGTGCATCTGAGTAACTTATTCATGCAGTTAGTTCTGTTTTCTTTAATGTGGACTAATCATGTGAGTAAAGTTGCTTCCCTGTGCGAGTGTTTGCAGGCCCAAAGTAATCAGTGCGGTCACTGGTCTTTGTAGCGCCCAAGGCTTTGTGAGTTTTGTTATATATCTAATTAGTTCCACTGTCACTCTTTCTAGCTAACCTTTGTTAATGCCTCTTTATTTCAATAATCTAATCAAAGCAAACACAAGGGATGGAGGCATGGATGCAAAGATACTGAGACCAAATTTGGCACGTCATCTTGGGCCCACAATTTTAGTAGTATTTTTTTTAAAGATTTTTATTCATTTATCATCCCCCCCATTCTTGTTTTCCTCCCCTCCTAATTCATCTGCTCCCCCTCTTATGGCCACCCTTCTGTTGTCTGATCTTAAAAATATCTAAGGTTGTGTGGTGCCCAGATGGATGCTAGCTCAAAAGCCTACTGTATGGCCTTATCTGTCCTTGTTCCTATGAAATTCACTTACTTCTTCACATGCTGGTTCTAAACTCACCATCCTGTACTCTGATCTAGCTACATTCAACCCTTTTAGTTCACCCTGTATTTTGCCTTTTCATATTTATTTGGCCGCTACTTAGTTCCCTCCTTTTCCACCACATTGTGAATGAACTTGCCCTTCTTCATGCACTTCCTCCCAAAAGTCAAACTTTCATCCTTGAAAAACAGCTCCCTGAGCTACGTAATCACAAGGGGCCTCAGGCTGTGAAGAAGATGCTGCTGCTGTTAGCAACTTCTGGCTTTGCTGTCTCTTCTCCTTAGGGAAAGCACATCCCTTTTAAGGTCCCATAAGTGGTTGCAAGGCTCATGCTGCCTCTGCTGCTCCTGGGTGGAGGAAATCTCTAATGGGACGAATGCTCCATTGGCCCAATTAGTGGTGCGGAGAGAGAAAAAGTAAAAAATTTCATTCCACAGCCGCATTGTATCTTTGTCCCTAGTATGTACAGGTCACTTCTCCAATTGTTTCTGCTGACAAGAGAACACAAAGGCCACTATGCTTCTTTGCTTAGCCAGCAGGGGTTGCTATAAGAGCAGAATAGAGCAGTTTGATGCACTTATCCCATCAGTCCTTATGTCTGTTCCAGCAGAAGGGATGACTGAGTTTTGCTTTCACTCTCATAATTCCCATGGTAGTATGCTGTGTTACCCTGAACCAATTGTGGGTACGCCCCAAAGTCTTTTTGACTTTAATGTTTTCTCACTAAGTACAGCAGTCTCAAATGTTAGCATTCAGAATTGCAGAAGATTTAGCCACAAAGGGATTAACGTAAGTTTTGTGCTTAAATCCCCTGTAACCCTGAACATTTAGCATGTTATGTTTAAAACCCAAAGACAGTATGCTGGATTTATTTACATCTTTTAAAATGTTCTGTTACAAAAATGTACATAGAAAAATCTTTCTTTTTATAATTAGGCCTTTTAAAACTTTGTTTTGTATACATCCTCTTAAGAAATGAATAGGGGAGAAAAGGCCCACCAACTGCTAATTAGGTGCAAATTACACCATTTTCCCCACTGGTGTCAATTTTCTGACCCATATACATCTGGTGTTTAACTTCTATGGGAGTTGCACCCGCTTCCAGCTGCATTAAGCCCTATATGACAATTATATGTTGTCTATTTCTAAACAAATAGTTGTAAATAACTTCTTGTAGAGCCAATAAGCTCCACAGAAAATTATGGGTGAAGAGGGCTAAGACTGATCTTGAATAGTTAACCTCTGTCTAGGAAGATCAAAAATATGTTTCATCTTGTGTTTTAAAAAAAATCAACATAAAGTTATGTCAGCTGTCAAGACGCGAGCATCATTCCTCAAAGTACCATACCTGATTGTGATAACAAGATAGATTTTAGACCTATTTGAAAAGATTCATGCATGGATATTAGTACATCTGTAAGGAAAAGACTATCCAAAACATATTGGTTTCAGATAATTGAAAGACTAACTGAACAAGTAGGTGCTGAGGTGCAGATGGAAATCAATCCAATTTAAAAATATCAGACACGTGACTACCTCCTTACCCACTTGTCCTGACTGAACTTGTGACTACATATGTTGCTGCATGAAAGTTGGAATATGATATGCTTAGGCAACTTTGGAGGGTTTATGAAAATTTGGTTGCAATTCCCAAGTAAATTATTTTTTAACTGTAGAGTTGGTCATAGACATTGAGGGAATTTGGGCCAGGGTGAGAAAATGATAGTAGCTCAGTGAACTTAAAATGCCACCTTAAAGTTTAACTTGTTTAGTATGTAGATGGTACTATGGTTTACATTAGACTATTGTATCTAATAATAAAGAGTTCTAAAATGTATCTGTTGCTCTAAGTACCTAGAAATAATTATTACTGTATATGCCCCCCTGCCAGTTGTTAATTTTGGTTGTCTGGCTGTTTATTCATTTATCTATGTGGGGACACACTTCTTACTCTGACACCATCGCTCAGCATTGATGCTGCTATTATATATATAATATATATATAATCATGAGATGAGCAGAAAAAAAAGCAAGTCTGTAGTTTAGTCTGTTTGAATACTGAGATCACCAATTAAACTAGTCTGTTACAAGTTCTGTCAGCTCTGTTTTTCAGCCTTCACATCCATGAAAACGTGTATATTGATACACACACCCAAACATTAGTAAAATGTCTTTGAGGCAAAAATTATTTGTATCCCAACGATTCAAAACCTACTTATATTTTAAGGAATGCTGAACTCTACTTAGCTGTCAAGTCTGCCCAACATTTATTCTATCCATCTGCTGTATAAATATTAAAGATTTTAATAATAGATATTCTGTAGGTAAGTTTCATGTAATTGTCTGAGCTAAGTTGCCTGTGCAAAGAGCCCTTCTCCATTTCTGTGGTAATAAAGTACTTATAAAGGCATCAGTCAGAATTCTGATCCCTTATGTCTATTAGACAGGCTGTGCCTTTATAATATTTCCTTTTTTATTACAAAGTAGCCAATAAAATATCCTTTCATTTAAGGTAGCTTGACTCAAGCCTTTCAACTAGTAGGTGGTCACTGATGGGTGTCTCAGAGAGAGAAATGGAACTCTAACTCAAGGGTGACAGAGCCAGGACTAGAGTACAAGGTCATGTGCATGTGCAGAAAAAGTGCCAGTCTTCCTTCCCCAAGAGTGCCAAAGGCTATTGTAGACATGGAGAAAATGAAATGACCTTAAAGATATCAGGCATATCATATCAAATCATTATAATAATCTTAACATTTATTTAGAACCAGCAAAAATGGCAGGTTTTGTCAGTGACAATATGATAAAACCAGGATAAGATGAAAAATATTCCGCCTCTATGACAAATATTCCAGAAGCAGAACCCTTGTGATTGTAGATGGGATATTGTAAAGACATGGAGGTAGATTCTTCCTTCCGTGGCTGTGAAGTGTTGGGAAGGAGTAAAAAGCCCACCTGTTCCTCCTTTGTACAGCCTTGTAAGTAAAACTGAGTGAAACTTTTTCAACTGGAATGTTTTTTGGTGAAAAATGCAAATTTAGTGGCATCAAACTGTATTGATATAGATTTAATCAAATTGTTCATTTCAGAAAAATCCTAAAATAGTCAGAAGAAAATCTAAACATTTTGTTTTGACGCTTGTGAAATGAAATGTTTCAGTGTTTTGGTTCAAAACGATTGATTAGACATTTCCTTTAGTTTCATTTTTTTTAAAAATCAAAAAACCTTTAAAAATGCTCAACAAGGAAATGAACCATTTGTTTCAGATTGAGCAAAACATTTCATTCAATCCAAAACAATTTTTTGATTTTTTTTATTCACTCAAAACTTTTCTTTGTAGTCTGACCAGGTATGATTTTTTTATTTTTCAAAATTGCCAGCAAACCAAAATATCTGTTATTCACCCAACTCTACTTCAAAGTGCCAGGCAAAAGTGCAGTCCCTGGACAAAATGTCTCCATAACTTCCCTAGGCCAGGAGAGCTTTGTTCCACATGCCCCCCAAATCATGTTTGTGTCTATGAAGTACAGTCTAGCGATAATTATTAGTAAGTTAGTTATGTTTTCATGGATCAAGTGACTGATCCCACTGAGCTTTTTCCTTGAAAGTTTGGTTGCGATCAAAAAATGGACTGCAAAATGTTTCCTTCTTGCCCCCTTTATGTCTGAATCATATTTGCTTACTCTAGGGATCTAACCACATTTTTGATTCACTTAGTGCTGTGCACCTGATACAGCTATGGAAGTGTGAGCTTTCTAGTCACTACATCCTCAACAAAATTGCCAGCTAAGTTCTGAGTACAGAATCTTTAGGCTTGTCAAATTCATTATGTTTTGTCCTGTCTGAATCAGCCTTTGTTTTTCAATATCTGCACTCAAGTTTCTGGCCCTCTCTTCATCTGGCACACGGTATCAAAAACCAAAGAGATCTGTGTGGGTGATGGGGGGCGGAGGGGGGGAGAAGAGGCTGTTTGAGGGACCAGCATGTCAATGGCCAAGGCCAGGGTAGACTGGTAATGAGTCAGCGGGTCCTAGACTTCTTGTCCTGTGAGTGGGGTGCTGTCCCTTAGCCGGTTTTGGAATTTGTTGCACTCATCAGTCTTTGTGATTGAATCAGGATGGTTGGTCTTGCTTTTTGCCTGGTCAACAGAAGGTCTCTGACCACTGCCCTAATGATGTGATGGGCTGTCCAAGATAGAGGACATCACAACCCAGCCACCATCTTGACATCTAGGCTGAAAATCAGAGACAGGGTGTGACCGAATGTGTGGGTTGGGCCAGAGATGATCTGTGAAGTACTAGGGAGGCAAGTGAGGAGATGAATGGTTTTGGGCTTTTGCATCTCTGGCCTTGTCAATATGCATGTGCCCAGGACAACAAGTCTGGGGTATTTCACCACCATCGCCAACAAGGTATTGGTGAGCTCCTTTATGAATTCTTTTGGCTGTGGTGGTCTGTAAGTGAGCACAGAATCAATATTAGCTTTGATTCTGGTTTCTACTGTCAGATGAATCAATTTAAATAAAATTGTGGTGCCTGAGGCACCTTGCTTGTATTAGGTGTTTGCAGAGAAGATGAATGCAAGGTGGCCTGCCTAACTGTCCTGTCTAGGTCTGTGAAGTACTGAGTATCCTGGGGGGAAGAGGTCTACTAGCTCTGGGCTTGCATCATCATCCAGCAGGGTCTCAGTGATGCAGGCTATATTAGGTGTTTCATCACTCATAAGATCCTATATTGTTTGTTGTTTATTGGCAGCAGATCTTGTGCAGATCAGCATCAGTTTTACTTTGTGCTGCTTTCTCCTGTCTGCTGTGGGTTTTAACCTTAATCTTTTTAATTGGTCTTAATCTTCAAGGTCCTGTTGTTAGGATCTGCCAACATCATGATCCATCAAGACAGTTGCATTCTTTAGGGACAATTCAGATAGCAAAGTCCAAAACAAAGCTTGTGAAAGTCAGATGCAAAGTGTTCTTGGTTGAGAGTGGTCTAGTTTGGAACAAGCTACCAGAAACGGTAGACTAAATTAAACTCTACCTTTTTTCAGAGGACTCTGCAAAACTCATCTATTTTTCCATAGTCCTTCATGCTACTATCAAAGATAAGGAATTGCTGACATTCAAACATAACCTCTAGATTCATTCTCATACGCACCATCTTCTCCCACCAATAATCCTAAAAAACCCCACAAAAAACAAAAAAACGAAACAAAGCAAAGATTCCGAGAGTTTAGGAGAGGAGAAAAGCAGGATTCATTATGAAGTCTGTTTTGGACCATGATATGTTAATTTTAGTGTATTTAGTGCTTAGATTGTGTGGTGATGGATTTTCTAGAAATACGTAGAGGTCAAACATCCATCCTAGTAGTTCTATAACTATTTGCCAACTTTGAAACCATCTATTATGCAGATCTGCCAAAGGGACCTAGCTGGTTATATATAATAATGGAAGAGTGTCAAGCTGGCTTTGCTCTCTTCTCTCATATCCTACCAAGTTGATGATAGGCAGCTGCTTCTGTTCAGCTCATTATAGAGTTCTGCAGGTCTCAATCTTGTCACTTCTCCTGTTTAACAGACAGTATATGTGAAGCCACTGGGGGAGAGTATAAGATGCTATGGGTTGCAGTACCACCAATATTCTGAAAACACCTACATCTGTATCTTCTTATAAGCACAGGCAATGCTGACTTCTTGCTGTCCCAGTATTAGGAATCTGGATCAAGCTCAATCCAGATAAAATGGGGACATGATCTTGGTTGGCAAGAGGAAACACTTTGACAAGTTAACAAGTGCTCTGAACACACCCTCAGTTAATAGCAGTTGCTAGAACTGTCTTTCTTTTGTCTGTCTGGCCAGGAGATTGCGCTGTTATCTCATGAATCAGGATTGTACCACATGTTGATGCTAATGATTTTGAGTCAGGTTGAAATGAACTATTGCAATGTATTCTACTTTTGTTTGACCTAAAAGCCACTTGGAAACTACAAGTGATTCAACATGAACAGATAGGAACACATCACACTATAGAATTCTAATTCACTTCCATGCCTAGGTTAACATCCTTTCCTTATTTCTAAAGCTCTAAATGTACTAGAACCTGGCTACCTTGACAGCTTTTTTCTCCTCCTCTGTTTTGAAAGTACACTCTACAGGAGTGCTACATATGTGCCCAGCAACTCTCAGGACCCAGACAGTTGGTATCCTCAAGTCAAGGACACACTGCCACGTGTTGAACCTGAGACCTTGTCTACACTATGCGGGGAGATGGATTTAGGTTACGCAACTTCAGCTACGTGAATAACATAGCTGAAGTTGATGTACTGCGGGGTCCACACTACGCTACGTCGACGGGAGACGCTCTCCCGTCGACTCCCCTTGTGCTTCTCATTAAGGTGGAGTACAGGAGTCAACGGGAGAGCGATCTGCGGTCAATTTAGCAGGGTCTTTAGACCCGCTAAATCGACCGTTGATGCATTGATTGCCGCCTGTCAATCCCCTGGTAAGTGTAGACAAGCCCTGAGTGTTGTAGTCTCTAGGGCAAGTCTCATTTCTATCTGAAGGCATCATCTGAATAATCAAATGAGCTGTGGCATGGACCCAAAATTCTGCCCCCCAAGTATCTACCTAAATCCTAACTTCTCAGATGCAACAATGTCCATAAAAAGAGAGGAGAGTTTCCTTCTAAATTGTATATTGGTGACTTGATACTAATCATGATTAGAAATGCATATATAAAAAAAATAAATTGTTTGTGTATAGTGTATTCTCAAAATTTTATGCCTCTGGTGGACATATCAAAAGTGTTCCCTGAATTTTAATTTTAGTTAAAAAGGATTTATGTGCGATCCATTAAGTTAATCTGAAGTCCAATGTGAAAGAGTTACACTTTTTTTTTTCAGTTCAAAGATCGGCTATAAAAAGGTGGACTTGCTCCAAGTTCTTAAGTTGGCATTTGTCGTATCAGTGAGTGACTATACTAACATTCACTGTATAACTCCTCAATAAACTGACAAATCTGCTAGGGGAGAGAAAGCATCATGGAATCAGATATACTGTTTATGAGCCAGTGCACAACAGAAATCCATTCTGTTTGCCAGGAAATATTGGCAAGAAGGACCCAGAAAATACTGTAGACACAACGCAAAGCTGATTAAATTGTTTTTGTCTCAGCCAAAAGGTGTCACGGCAGCAATTTTGTGCATCCTTTCATTATGCTGGCTCTGAGGGAAGGAAATAACATTCTGTGTTAAATATACTGAGATGTTAAAGCTGGCTGGAAGGAGTGCATCACCTTGTAAATCACATTTCTGTCTGAAATTTTTTTTTACTTGCTGTCGGTACATGTGTAACCTAAGATTAGAAGAAAACATATTTTTCTCTATTTTTGTAGTTAGTTTATTTTGTGCATTTGACAGCACTTTGCAGACTGTTCTACTGTTTCCCCTTTATAGTCTATAAGTTTCCCCTGTTTGTGTGTGTGTATATTTCACACGTCAGCCAGGGAGATAGAGGGGAGAATATCACTGGAATCTGAACTTGGGGTCAAGGGTAAAGCCTGGAACTGGCTGGGTGAATAATGGATGTTTTGGTTTACTGTCAATTCTGAAAAATCCAAAGAAGTTTTGCTTTGGGTTGAACTGCAAATGAATTTCCCCCCCCCAAAAATGTTTAGTGATTTGAAAAGTAGAAAAAATTTCACACTGGGTTGAAACGAAACATTTTGATCTAATTTGAAATTTTTCATTTAGATTTCAGGCATCTTGACAAAAGCAAAGGAGGACTAAATGCACAAAATTTCAGGTTACTCACCTGAGATGTGGTAGACCCAAGTCTGTGCCCCTGCTCCAATGACTATTTATAAAAAGTGGAGAGGCTTAAACCCCAGACCAGAGTTTTCCATAGTCCAGTGGTTAAGGCATGTGCCTGTAATGTAGGAGATTCCTGTTCAAATCCCTTCCCCAAAAAGGTGGGGTAGGAATTGAACCTGGATCTCCTTTGTCCTAGGAGAGTACCCTAATCACCAGGATAAAGGAGCTTATCTTTCTTCCCCCAAGCATTTTGTGAATCTAGTCCTCCTTTGCTTTTGTCAAAATGCCCACAATTTAAATGAAAAAATTTGAGTCAGGTTGAAATGAAATGTTTTGTTTTGTATTGTATATTAGCAAAACATTACAATTTTTTTGCTGTTGAAACTATTGAGTGAACTTGATACAAACTCATGAATAGTTTTGTGTTGCTCAAAACTGCATTTTCAGCAAATAAATTATTATAATTAATTTTAATAATGGTCTAGTGTGTCTTTAATGAATGCCAGATCAGTGCTGTTCATCCAAAACACACACTGTTACCATAGTTAAGCCCTGTGTGTGTGTGTGAACTGTAAATCTTTATTATAACTTTATACAGCTGCTACTAAGTACAGTCTGATAATTTTCCAAGTACAGTAACTGCATTGCTGTATTCTTGGTACTGTACGTTATTTATTTACTAGCATGCAGTAAATTGGTTTACCTTAACCAACCTTATGGCTCAGCCTCATGGAATATTTTATCATTGGGTGCAGCTGTACAATTTCAATAAAATACTCATTTTTTCCTCTCCTTTGCCTAGATGACTGATTAATCCATTTATTTAACTTGTTTAGTTTAGTGTATCCATCCTCTACTCATAATAATATTATACGAGCGTTCTGATGATACTGATCAATTTTACAGATTGCAATACGTCAGCATGTTCAATATGATTCCCTTAGATCTCTGACTTATTTTTAGGAGCTTATAACGCAGTGTTATTCTCCAAGTTCCCTGATAAGCTATTGGTCCATCATGGGCTCCACAGCCCATTCAACACTGAGGAAATCCCATTCCACCACCATGGAATTGGCCAGAACTTTCTTCACTCCTTCAGAACCCTCTGAAGACAGGATGGAAGAAGCATTGCTGACATGGTGACCGGAGATGTAGATCTCCCTCTCTGACCGGGAGCAGATACAGCCTAGCAGGCAGTCCAAAGCCCAGATCAAGTGCTGATGGTGCCTGAACACTGACTGGTCACTGACAGACCTTTGCACAGTCTCTAGAACAGTGGTGGGCAACCTGCGGGCCTCACGCGGCCCATCAGGGTAATCTGCTGGCAGGCCGCAAGACAGTTTGTTTACACTGACTGTCAGCAGGCATGACCGCCCACAGCTCCCAGTGGCTATGTTTCACTGTTCCCGGCCAGCAGGCTGCAAGTGCCCCTGAGGAACCTAGGACAAGGTCAGCCTCTCCTCGTAGACCTCAAGAGAGTCACTGCATTCAGCAGGCACCTAAGAAACCCAATAAAGGGAGCAAGCAGGAGGAGAGAGAAACCCAAGATGTCCCACGTGTGATCTTGTCCTCTTCACCAGATGAGGCCAAGATCTCCGTTGTTCTAACCCAGCCTGATGACTATAAGATCATCCAGGAACTTTCTGAAAATCCCAGTCGAGAGAGTGCAAGAGAAGTCTCCTAAATTTCACAGCATGGTTCATTTGTTGGTCCCCAGTAGATTGGCAATGCTTGGCTTATTGGAACTGGCCAGAGACTTTTGGCAGACATCTGTCTCTATAGTGCCTACATCTAAAAAAGCAGGCAGGTGCTATGAAGACCCCTCCGAGGGTTTTGAGGATTTCTTCCACCAGCTAACACTGGGCTCTCTAGTCATAACCATGTCCAAGAGAAGTCTATATATCCCCATAAGCATCTCCCAAGGGTAAGGAACCAAACAATGTTGGACCCCTGTGGCCAGAAGTTGTATTCCTCAGTCATTCTACAAATGTGCGTTACGAACTACCAAGTAATCCTGGCCAAATATGACTTCCTGAATTGGGACCTGTTTCTCAATGTGCTGACAGACTCCTGAAAGAAAAACAGAGAGCAGATCAAATCTCTGATGCAGGAAGGACAGCTGGATGCACGTACCTCATTGCAGGCCACATTTAACATATCCAATATAGTGGCCAAGGATATGGCTCCTGTGATAATGATGGCAGGGGCTCCTGATTGCAGTTCTTGGGAACACTGAGGGAGATTCACATAACAATCAAGGACCTCTTGTTTGAGGGTTGCAACCTTTTCAGTACGAACACTGATGAACATTGAAGGACTCAGGGGTTACCATGTGTCATGGCTTCCAGAAAGAGACAGTACAAGCCTCAGCATTATTAGCGGTAGAGGCAACCATCCTCATACTACTAAAGTAAGCAGATATTACCTGAGAATCTGAGGAGACCCTCTGCCTCTTTCTCCTCTTCTGCTGTACACCTGCCCATCTACCTCACAACAGCAGGTTTGATTGTGCCACCGAGAGCCTTGCAGAGCTAGTGGATCCAATTCCGTCTCCTCTCCTCTCATCTATGGGAAGTGTTTTTAAGTTTTGTTTTGGGAGTCATGAAACCAGATTATGTCAGACCAGTGTATCCTAAAGATTGTAGATAAGGGATACTCTTTCTAGTTCGAATCCCTCCTGACCCCTTTCCCCTTCGGGCACCCCACTCATGAAATATTGCTCACAGAGGAAGTGGACTCCCTCCTGTAACTTGAAGCCATGGAAGAAATGCTTCTGTAATTCCAGGGAAGGGAATTCTAGTCTCATTATTTCCTGGTAGCAAAGAAGAAAAGGTGCTGGCACCCCATCCTGGACCTCAACCATTTCACCCGATGATTCAAATTCAGGATGGTGCCATTGGTATCCATAATCCCTACACTAGATCCTGTAGACCGGTTCACAAGTCTCAATTAATAAGACAGGTTCTTGCATATTGCTCTTCAGATGACCCACAGGAAATATCTCAGGTTTCACATATAAAAGTCTCACTACCAATCTAGGGTGCTCCCTTCAGTCTCTCCATGCTCCGGAAGGTATTCACCAAGTGCCTAGCAGTGGTGGCAATAGTCCTGAGAAGGCCAGGGATCCAAGTCTACCCTCTCGACAACTGGCTAATCTGAGGCCAGTCACTGCAACAGTGAAGGTCTCAATCTGAGTAATCCTGGTCCTTTTAACTGAATTTGGCCTCAGAGTCAATAGAGCAAAGAGTTCATAGGGACCGTGATGGACTCCTTATTGGGAAAAGCTTATCTGCCACATAACATTTCCACCATTCTAAATCTTGTCAATCAGCTTCAATCTCACCCAAGAAACATCAGTCAGAACTTCCATGAAACCCCAGGGTCACTGGGCCCCTTGCACCAGTATGATGCCATTTGCTAGGCTTCACCTGTGCTCCATACTGAGGTGGTTGAAATAAGTGTGTATGCCAGACAGCCATCACATAGACATGTTGGTCATTTCCCAGGAGGCTCTTTCCTCATTAAGTTGTTGGAAGGATCCTCTGCACATCTGTAGCAGAGTCCTTCTCGCCTTTTTCCAACATGATACTGGTCTCAGGTGTGTCCACAGTAGGATGGAGAGCTCATCTGGGCCATCTTGGGACCCAAGGCCTCTGTTCCTTCCAGGAGATGAATCTTCACATAAATATTGTGGACTTGAGAGCCATTTGCTTGGTGTGCATGGCTTTCCTCCTGACACTTTGAGGTGCAAGTACAGATGCTCATAGACGACACCACAGCAATGTACTGTATTAACAAAGAAGGAGGAGTTTGCTCGTTGTTGCTGTGCCAGGAGGTAATCCACCTCTGGGAATAGTGCTTTATTCATTGCATCTCTCATTGTGTCACACCAGAGGCCCTGCACCTTCCTGACAGTGGCTAGATTTCCTGACAGTGGCTAGATTTCATATTTTCTCATCAGTCAGAGAACCTCCACCGTCCTGGGACTTCAACATAGTTCTAACAAGTTTGATGGGACCTCCCTTCAAATGCTTGGCTACCTGCTCCTTGTACCACCTCTCCATTAAGACTGTCTTCCTAGTGGCCATAACCTCAACCAGACAGATAGGAGAGATTCGGGCCCTTGTAGTGGGGCTACTACATACGTTTTCTTGTCTCAGTTTTCCACAAGAATAAATGACATTAAAACCTCATCCTTGCCAATCTGGCATATGTTTTAGCAAAGGAACTGGGCTTTATGACCTAAGCTACAGGGAGCCAGAGAGTATGCAGAGTGCATACGTGGCCCCAATGAACACTGGTACTCGAAAAGATTCTGATCTTATGTCTATGGATGCATGCGCACCAGAAATATAATAAAGAACCACAGTTGCTGCAGCATAAATACCCATTCGTTTTCATATTAGGTCTTTGGACCACTTATTTGTGGATCACCAACTAGACAGCTGGTCACATAATGCTTGTTCTCTTCCCTTTTCCAGCTGTTAGCAAGCATTAAAGATAGCTAAAAATACATCAAATACGTTGCCATATTAACAATTGCTGTAACTGCCAAAGAGATTTTAAAGAGTGTGAAATGGCCAATGTGATCTTGGGTGGGTAGGATTAACAACCTCTGTATTTAAATGTAGTCCATACTCTGAAAAGAGTAGGGGAGGAATGTGGGATTAAGCGGCCTGTCATAGTTTGGGGAAACAGGAGGGGAGAGTTTTTGGGCTGATTGCAGCCTGGGGAAGTGAAGGGGAACTGGCAATCAATTTTTTTCACAGCGTATAACATACTGTAAAGTTTTTTAAGTTACTGAGAACTTCTTGGTCTAAAGCTGAAGAAACAACCTTATCTCTTCATTGAGCACATTTACAGAGTGTTTGCAGATCCACAGCACTAACCAAAGTCCTGTGCCAGCATGTCCTGGGCCAGTAACACTGAGACAGAGACAGTCTCTTTTTAGTTGGTCTAAAGTCCTCCTCACAACTCTAATGAGGATATTCTGAGGCCCTAACAATCCCTGCCCCCACCCAAATGAAATCTGACTGCTAATCTTTATGGCTGGTGGCTGCACAAGCAAAGTTTGTAATAGAAGTGATAACGGACATCCCTGTCTGGTGCAGCTAAAAAGATTAAGGAGAACAGGAAGCAGTAATCCTTTAGAGTTAAAGATATCCAAAGGAAAAGACTAGAGAGCTCCAATCCATGCAGGAAAGCAACCTGAAAAGCCAATTTTTTTTTTTATTAAAACCCTAAACAAGTGTTTTAATGAAAACATGAATTACACTTACATAGAAATCTATCAGGAAGTCTAATTGCAAAAGCTACCAGCCAATCTCCTTTATCTGTTTTAGTTGTAAGAGCTATGCCAAAGTCCTTGCAGCCAGGTTGGAATCGAGCCAGGATGTAAACTATGATCAATTCAGATTTCCCCCCCTTTAAACTTAGAAAATACAAATTTAGTTTGTGAGTTAATTTGCTGTGAAAAAGATCTAAATACTGCCATCACTGCTGTTTTCCTGGGTGGTGAAGGGGCATTTGATTGGTTGAACAGGATGGTGTATACACCAGGAGCAGTGAGAAGGCATTGGTTGAGACAGAGGATTTAACTTCCTGACAGGGATGCCCTTCTTCCCCTCCTGTTTATATTGGCATTAGCACCTGCTCATAAATCTTCTGTTTGTACACATACGACTCTGCTTTTGATCCCCAGTCAACTTTAGTTTGCTGGACAATTTTTAAAAATGGATACAAAATAAATTGGAAAAAATCCAAAGTTTGGCCTTTAAACCAACTGTGTAGTAAATCTCTGTTCTTTCCCCCTCTTAACTAGCTTCGCAGTCACTCACAGCAAAAATAGGTGGTGTGCTATCTTGTGCTAATTTTGAAGATACCATCCTGCATCTCAAATCCGCTACATTTGGAGTATATTATCTTTGCCTTTTCAAAATTCTAGCAAAACAGTGAATTAAGCTAAAGCAACTTAAAGCCACTTTACTTCTGAATGAGAAAATCCACATGGAAGTTTAATGTACTTTAACTAAGGCACTTTAAATTCACACCTTTATTTAATTTGGCTTAACCTCCCTTGTAGTCAAGCCATTTGATTACACCCCCTCTTTAAGCTGCCACTGCTGACTCTATCTATTACTATAAATTAGCCATATTAGAAAGAAGAAAGATTAAAAAGAATGTGACTTTTCAGTTTGGAAAAGAGATGACTAAGAGGGGATATGATAGAGGTGTATAAAATTGTAATTGGTATGAAGAAAGTGAATATGGAAGTGTTATTTACTCCTTCACATAACACAAGAAGCAGGGGAACCCAATGAAATAAATAGACAGCAGGTTTTAAACAAACAAAAGAAAGTATTTCTTCATGTAACACGCAGTCAACCTGTGCAACTTGTTGCCAGGGGATGTTGTGAAGGCCAAACCTATCACAGGATTCAAAAGAGCCATTGATGAACCTATCCTCTATTAGCCAAGATGGTCAGGGATGCAATCCCATGCTCTGGGTGTCCCTAGCCTCTGATTGCCAGAAGCTGGGAGTGGATGATAGGGGATAGATCACTCGATGATTGCCTGTTCTGTTTATTCTTTCTGAAGCACCTGGCATTGACCAATGTTGGAAGTCAGGATACTGGGCTAGATGGACCATTGGTCTGACCCAGTATGGCTGGTCTTATGTTCCTATATTCACTAATCTATTTGATCACCCCTGTTATTTTTTTGACCAGCTTCCCGTAACTAAGGTCACCTCATCTTTATCTGTGTCTCTGTGGCATAACCCCTTATTTAAAATTTACCTTGTCAATATGTGTTCTGCAAAACATTTATATCTATGGTATAATAACTAGATGGTGCATGACATGTCATCAGCAGAAGTAGGCCATTGCTGTTCATCTTGATGATGCCATATTTACCAAGTACTCTGTCATGTAGAATCATCATGCCAACATGAGCATTAAAGTCACCTACAATAATCAACTTGTCTTCATGGGGAGTCAATTGGATCAGGTTCATTAGTTCAGAATAAAATTGCTCCTTCCCCTATCAGAATTAGTCATTGCTGGTGCATAAGCACTGGTCAGTGAAGTGTAACATCCACCTCTCACGGGCAGTTGGAGCTTCATTTATATCGGTACACTCTCCAAATGAGAGACAAGATTCTGTCTGATTACAAAGCTGACTCCTGCATCACGGGGCTTGTTTTGTGGACGTCCCTTCGAGAAGAAAGTGTACCCAGCAGTCTCCTCAGTCAGTTGAACCTCTTCAGCAAATGGCATCTCACTTAGTGCCACAATGTCGATACAATATCTTTCAAATTCTCAAGCAACCAGAGCAGTCTGCCTACCAAGACGATCAGTTTGATTTGGATGATCAAGGTGTGTTCAGACATTCCATGTTGCAACATTAAGATGGAAAGAAACTTTTCAAGGCTTATTTGAATTTTGACCGCATGATGGGACATCCTGCAGCTGCAGTAAGCTGCTCAGGGCTGCTCAGGATGAGCAATTTGTAGGGCACATTTTCTACCCTCATCCTCAGATTGAGTTCAGCTGTGCTGTCCCTGAATAGAGCACCTGAGTTGATCAAGATGCTGCTGGAATACTGTCACTCCATGTCAATGTAGAGTGACCAAAATCTTGACCTGGCTGCATGCAGGTTCATGACTATGACTCCCCAGCAGTGTCTATTGCCTGTCACTTTCATCATTTCCCCCATCGCTGCAGGACTTGTTGGATTGCCAAAGGCTGCCTAAGAATTTATTTGAAGTGAATGAGCAGTTGTGTACCAACTTGCACTCTCTCTCGGCCAACAGGCCATTTCCAGTGGCAAGGTAAGTTAGACAACTGAAGGACTTGCTGGCTTCAGGTTTATTTTGTCAATGAGAAGACTGCCAATTGGCCAGGCTTATAAGCCTGGTCTACCCGGCCAGAGCCCCATTAGTGATGGTATTTTGGAGTAAATCCTGGTAGGCCTTCATGGCTACTGCACTGGCCCGGCGAACAGAGCTTACCACCATACTTCACCCTACAAGGCAATTCCCTACTTGCCCTGTGTCCACCACACGCAGGAGGGGTTGGGCTTATGAGACTTATTATAAACAAGACTACCAAAAATACAATACACCAAACTCTCGCTTACATCATTGGCATCTGATAGACTGTGTTGGTTCAACAGAGGGACGTACAAAATGTGCTCATAACTTGGATATTACACAGAACTGATTGTTGGACTGCCCTCTCTTGTTTGATCAAAGCTTTCCCCCTCTATTTTGCCAAAAATGCGTAAAACCCAGTCAGTTAAGCATGTAAGTACTGCTCAGCTGAAAGATCTGTCAATCGCCAAACAATTTTCAATGCCGCTAACTACTATTTTAGAAACTCTTCCAACGATCAGTGAGGATGTATCTGCCAAAGAGGTATCCTGCATGACACAGACTGTAACACTGTTGTGGATTGTGTTGGGTAGGTGAAATGCCATCATGCAGACTGGTTCAATGGTAATGATCCTGAAATATTCAATCTTGTTGATATCAAGTGACAAGCACGTGCCACGCTCTTAACTGACCTGCTCTGCGTCTAAAAAGGCCAGATATAGGGCAGCTTGCAGCACGCTTCAACGCAAACTCCACCAAATGCAAAATATGTGATCTGACCATAAAGCGGATGAAGTACAGGCCCTTACATAAGAACATAAGAAAGGCCGTACCGGGTCAGACCAAAGGTCCATCTAGCCCAGTATCCTGTCTACCGACAGTGGCCAATGCCAGGTGCCCCAGAGGGAGTGAACCTAACAGGCAAGGAGCAAGTGATCTCTCTCCTGCCATCCATCTCCACCCTCTGACAGACAGAGGCTAGGGACACCATTCCTTACCCGTCCTGGCTAATAGCCATTAATGGACTTAACCACCATGAATTTATCCAGTTCTCTTTTAAACTCTGTTATAGTCCTAGCCTTCACAACCTCCTCAGGTAAGGAGTTCCACAAGTTGACTGTGCGCTGCGTGAAGAAGAACTTCCTTTTATTTGTTTTAAACCTGCTGCCTATTAATTTCATTTGATGACCCCTAGTTCTTGTATTATGGGAATAAGTAAATAACTTTTCCTTATCCACTTTCTCCACATCACTCATGATTTTATATACCTCTATCATATCCCCCCTTAGTTTCCTCTTTTCCAAGCTGAAGAGTCCTAGCCTCTTTAATCTCTCCTCATATGGGACCCGTTCCAAACCCTTAATCATTTTAGTTGCCCTTTTCTGAACCTTTTCTAGTGCCAGTATTTCTTTTTTGAGATGAGGAGACCACATCTGTATGCAGTATTCGAGATGAGGGCGTACCATCGATTTATATAAGGGCAATAATATATTCTCAGTCTTATTCTCTATCCCCTTTTTAATGATTCCTAACATCCTGTTTGCTTTTTTGACCGCCTCTGCATACTGCGCGGACATTTTCAGAGAACTATCCACGATGACTCCAAGATCTTTTCCCTGACTTGTTGTAGCTAAATTAGCCCCCATCATATTGTATGTATAGTTGGGGTTATTTTTTCCAATGTGCATTACTTTACATTTATCCACATTAAATTTCATTTGCCATTTTGTTGCCCAGTCACTTAGTTTTGTGAGATCTTTTTGAAGTTCTTCACAGTCTGCTTTGGACTTAACTATCTTTAGCAGTTTAGTATCATCTGCAAACTTTGCCACCTCACTGTTTATCCCTTTCTCCAGATCATTTATGAATAAGTTGAATAGGATCGGTCCGAGGACTGACCCTTGGGGAACACCACTAGTTACCCCTCTCCATTCTGAGAATTTACCATTAATTCCTACCCTTTGTTCCCTGTCTTTTAACCAGTTCTCAATCCATGAAAGGACCTTCCCTTTTATCCCATGGCAGCTTAATTTACATAAGAGCCTTTGGTGAGGGACCTTGTCAAAGGCTTTCTGGAAATCTAAGTACACTATGTCCACTGGATCCCCCTTGTCCACATGTTTGTTGACCCCTTCAAAGAATTCTAATGGATTAGTAAGACACGATTTCCCTTTACAGAAACCATGTTGACTATTGCTCAACAGTTTATGTTTTTCTATGTGTCGAACAATTTTATTCTTAACTATTGTTTCGACTAATTTGCCCGGTACAGACGTTAGACTTACCGGTCTGTAATTGCCGGGATCACCTCTAGAGCCCTTTTAAAATATTGGCGTTACATTAGCTAACTTCCAGTCATTGGGTACAGAAGCTGATTTAAAGGACAGGTTACAAACCTTAGTTAACAGTTCCGCAACTTCACATTTGAGTTCTTTCAGAACTCTTGGGTGAATGCCATCTGGTCCCGGTGACTTGTTAATGTTAAGTTTATCAATTAATTCCAAAACCTCATCTCCTCCAAAACCGCCCTTGCTGATAAACACGATGCTAAAGGTTTTTATTATGCCTTCAGAGCTGTATATGGCTCTACCCGATTGGCCTTGATATTGCTAACAAGTGTCAATCATGAATCTCTCATCACAGATCACACTGCCATCCACCAATGGTGACATGAACATTTTAGTGAATTACTTAATCTGTTATTTAGTGTTTCTGATGAGACACTGGATAATGTCCATAAATTGCCCACATCTAAAGCATTTGCCAATCCACCCACATGAGCCCATGCACTGAAAGCTGTTCAAGTAATGAAAAAAATAACAAAGCTCCTGGTCCCAATGCCATTCCAGCTGAAGTTTTCAAATGTGGAAGAAATCTTCTCATTGACAAGCTTTTCAAATTTTCCCCACATGTCTGGCTTCAAGAAATCATACTGTAAGAATTGAAAGATGCCAACATCACTATCTATAAGCATAAAAGCTCAAAGAGAAACTGTGGTAATTACCACAGTATCTCTTTGCTCTCCATGGCTGGCAAGACTCTTGGACAGATCCTCCTGAACTGATTCCTGATCCAAATAATTGACAAAGTTCTATCTGAGACACCGGGCAGCTTTTGTGCTCAGCAGAGCACTGTTGGCATGATTTTCATCATTCAACTGTTGCAGGAAAAATGTCGTGAACAGCACCAACATTGTCACTTTATCCAAGACATTTGACACAGTCAACTGGACTTCCCTCTGGAAGTTGCTCACTAAATTTGAATGTCCAGACAAATTTATGAAGATTATTTGGCAATTCCATGAAGTCATGTCTGGAAGAGTTAGCATTGATTGTGATCTAACAGCTCATTTCCATTCACAAACAGGGTGAAGCAAGGGTGTATCCTTGCTCCTAATCTTTTTGGTCTATTCTTTGCTGTGGTACTAAAGGAAGACCTTTGTGGCTCTTCAAAGACTTTTTTTTTAATGTTTCTGCACTGGAAAGCTCTTCAGTCATTCCCATCTACCTCAGAACAGCATGGGGATAGAAGTGTTCAGGCAGGAACTGCTCTACACCAATGCCTATGCCTTGATGGTACACCCTGAAGTAGCACTAGGAAATCTTACAAACTGCTTTGGTGTGGCAGCTCATAGCTTTGGCTTCACCATCAGCCAAATAAAAACAGAGGTTATGTACCAGCCAGCTCCTCAACAACCTTTCCCAGACCTCTCAGTAAGCTTGGAAGGAAGCAAACTACATACTGTCAAACAGTTTGCTTATCTTAGCAGCAAGTTGAACAACAAAGCAACAATTGACCACAAAGTGGATGCACAAATTAAGAAAGCCAATGCCGCATATGGTCTCCACTATCACCAAATCTGGAATCAACGTGGAAACTATCTATGGACAAAAATCAAAGTCTATAAAGCTGTTGTCCTCTCACGGCATTGCTCTACAGGTGTGAAACATGGACCAGTTAGCAGCAGCACATTAAGAACAGTTTTAATTTGCGACACCTACAATGATTGCCAGCCATCAAATGGCAGTACCAGGTTTCCAACATGGAAGTCCTGGTGAAAGGACTGGTTTGATCTGCGCCCAACTGAGATGGACTGGCTATGTAATTTGTATGCCTGTGATGCATCTATCAAAACAAGTCTGATAAATAAAGCTTTAATAAAGACACTCTGAAATTTTTTTGCTCAAAACGAACATCTTTGACTTGACCTTTGAGCAACTGGCGATTGATTGTATCACATGATGCCCTGCTGTAGAGGTGGGTGTCCACAACTTTGAGGAGAATTGTGTTTGAGCATCTGAAAGCACAGCACCAGGTATGGAAACAACATGCAGCTCAATCCGGCTCTGTGGCCAGTGTGGTAAATTTTGTTCTTCCTGATTTGGTCTATGGAGTCATGTGAAGACCCATTAGTACAAACTATGACTGTCAATGTCGTCCTTGAAATAGAGGTGACTAGCATCATCGTATCTATGGTGGTGTAGAATAGGATGCTGATAATCTCCCATAAAAGATTAGTTTGGAAAAGTGAAGTTTTCAATAGCTTCTGGAAAATCTTGTCATGCACACAGGGTGCAATCCACTGGAGAGGGGGGTTCTGAAAATGTAATGATTCCATATTTTATTGGCTGATGTTGATGTGATGTATCTGGACAGTTTGGTGGTAAAGTTCTGTGGAAGTTCAATACTTCCTATTTATTTCCAATCTAAGACACTTGGATCAGGGAATGTCTTTGGATTCTTAGGGCAGGAATTTCAAAAGCACCTAAGAGAATTATGTGCCCAACCCCTACTGAAAGTCATCTTTTGAATTACCAGCATTTAACTCTCAGCTTGCTGTGATTGTGCTGCCTCCACAGTATACAAAATGTATAAAATAGGATATCTTTAAGTGTTCAGGTGTCAAAAGATTGTGGGGGAATATTTTCAGTGTAGTCACACTCAGCTGGAACTGACATCTGCTCATGCAAATGATGTGAGGATTACATATTGTGCAATGTGGCTCCTACTAAAACTGAGCAGCTTGGGTTCCTCTAGTGTATGGTGTTCCTGTCACAATACTGTTCGCTCACTAGTCACCCCTTCCAAAGGTGCAGTGTGTCCAAACCCCTTATTCATCGATGGGACTTTATCTGAGGGGTGGCTACATCTCTGTCCTTTGCTTGAGTCACTCTGAAACCTACTGGTTAAAACTGTCTAGAATGGCAAAGGGACCATTGGATCTCTTATTAACTGTTGCTCAAAATGAAATTTTGATCAACTGAAAAGACACAACGCATCTGTCAGTCAGTGGTTGAACTGAGATGACCTATTGTGTAAATTCAAGAGTGGCTGCTAGCAAGAGGCTATCCTCACCATTTCCCTTCTTTATTCTCCTCCACCCCATGACCCTCATCTGACTGGAATCCTGAACTTCATACCTTTGGAGTTCATCAACACCACTTCCTGAGCTAGCCAGATGGTTCACTGCAGCGCCAAGCAAATTCCCCCCTCACTGACACCCAAGGGACTCAGTATGCTTTCTCAGAAGTACTCCTACCCCCTACCACCTCAGAGAGGACAGCCTAAGCTTGGATTTAAATAAACAAGACATTAAAGAAGAATTAAGATTAGAGAGAGGTTGAAATCAGATTCTTGTAGCCACCTCCCTCCACTGAACTTTGCAGTTAAAATAATATGCAGGTCCAAACCCCATTCTGTTCTTGGTTTTGCAGAATCAACACCTGATTGATGATTTGCAAAGCCAAAACAATCACCATTGATTTTTGCCCATCTCTAGCTATGTACTGGTCTTAACTTTCAGTCTCCTGTTTTTATTTAGATGTTGTCAATATTTTGGGATGCATCCAACAGGAAATGGTGGCAACACCATGGTACTGTAATGTGAATGCCAATTCCTTCCTTGTTTTTACTCCTATCATTTTGATAAGCTATGTGACCATTGCAACTGGTTTCATAATCTAGCTCTGTGGATTTTTAATCAGGATGCATGGCCATTATATTTAAATTATTTCATGATAAACCTATTTTGAAATATAATCTTACTGAAGTGAATAACTAACTTCAAAGTTACCACAGTCCTTAAAATGTAAATTTTATGGCATTCAGCCAAACTACTGTGGGCTATATCAGATTTCACAAACTAAGTATGAGTGGGTTGAGTCAGGAGCTGTATGGGAAACCTTCAAGGAAAAAACATGGGTGCTGAAGGGAGTGGTGCTGGTGATTCAGTACGTGGCATTCTGCTCTGTGAGCCGTCACTAAAATAAGGATCTAGCATGTGTAATTAGGCACCTGCAGCAGCACAGGGTCCGCTTTTGGATAAGATTTGAAATTGAGATTCTGACCATCTGTGGTTATTAAAGATCCTATAACATTTTTTGCAGAGTGGCGGTGTTAAACTTGGTGTCCTTGTCAAATTCCAGTTTGGGTAATTAATCATAATTTGCACATGTCCAGCAACATCTGAGACTCAAAATGCTGTACAGATGCTAATCAGTTTCTTTGTAATACCCTGTGAGGTTGGGAAGTATTATTATCTCAGTTTTACAGATTGGGAAACAACTATGGTGTGGCCTGGATCATGGGATATGCAAACTTCCTTGTCCCTACTGTTCCCTCTGCTCTTTGGATTATGATGATGGCCTTACCTATACTCTGGATTTGCCACGGTTGCAGCCATTGGTGGGTAGCTACCAATATATCTGCACTGGTGAAATTCCTAGTAACGCCTGCTTAAAACTGGTGCAAATAGCAGCTTTTCCTTTACATACTACGGTTTGCACTCATACAGCCACGCCAATGTTTGCAACTGGGGCAAATCCCCAGTGTATGCAAATGCCCAGTGTCCGCTGAGCAGGCAGAAGAGGTGGCTGCCTAACCCTGTTGATGACTGAAATATGGAGAAATAGGAAATGGTCCTGCAGAATGTTGGACTATCTAAGAACTGTGCTGTTGTTGACCAAGCATCCTGTGCAAACTTCCTCTGAGGGATGTGCTGATGCAGAGACTGAGTTACTTTAGATCTGAACTGTCCACTGCCACATGCGTGAAAAATGCTGCAAGATTCCTTTTCCTCCTGTGATGGGTTTAGGCACAGAGATCCCCCTTGAGGCTGTCACCTGACGTGCTGGAATTACCTCTGAGCCTGTTTTCCACTGCCAGCTTGGGACTCCAGAACTCTGCCTTGTTGAGCCAAACATGCTAGTCTTCTGCAACTCTGACTCAGGTCTGGTCCACACCCCCAAAGCTGCAGACTTTAACCAAAAACTGCTCAGCAAGTCATCTATCTCCAGCACCCAGACACCCAGCTCCCAATGGGATCCGAACCCAAAATAAATCCATTTTACTCTGTATAAAGCTTATAACGGGTAAACTCATAAATTGTCCGCCCTCGATAACACTGATAGAATTTTATCAAGTATTAAAAAGTAGGATTTAAGTGGTTTCAAGTAATAATAGACAGAACAAAGTAAGTTACCAAGCAAAATAAAATAAAACACGCAAGTCCAAGCCTAAGACATTTAAGAAACTGAATACAGGTAAATCTCACCCTCAGAGATGTTCCAATAAGCTTCTTTCACAGACTAAACTCCTTCTTAGTCTTGGCCCAATCCTTTCCCTGATACAGTTCTTGTTAGTTCCAGCTCAGGTGGTAACTAGGGGTTTTCTCATGACTGTAGCTCCCTTTGTTCTGTTCCACCTCCTTTTATAGCTTTGGCACAAGGCGGGAATCTTTTTGCCCCTCCTTCTAAATGGAAAAGCACCAGGTTTAAGATGGATTCTGGTACCAGGTGACATGATCACATGTCACTGTAAGACCTCATTTTCCATTCTTTCAGGGCTGGCCTGCATGTACCCAGGAAGGTTTGCAAATAAACAGAGCCGTTCGCAACCAATTGTCCTAGTTAATGGGAGCCATGAAGATTACAAGCCACCATTAATGGCCCACCCTTTGCATAGTTACAATAGGACTTCAGAGTAATACTTCATATTTCTAGCTTTAGATACAAGAATGATACATTCATACAAATAGGATGATCACACTCAGTAGATTATAAGCTTTGTAATGATACCTTACAAGAGACCTTTTGCATGAAGCATATTCCAGTTACACTATATTCACACTTATAAACATATAAAACATATGGAGTGCAACGTCACACCTCCCACCTGAATATTTACTGCTGCAATACCAAGGGACGTCTGCAGGACTGTAAAAAGGATGGTGATGATGACTCTGTAGATGGCAGAAGGGATGATGGAGCTCAAAGAATTTGAGGCTTCCAGTAACATGCCAGATTAACAGAATTTCTTAGCATTTAAAGGGATGTCTGTGAATAAATCAAAACCGCTCACACTGATGGATAAGTAAAAGAAACTAAGTGTAATTGCATGCATTTCTTTCTTACTTGCATTTTAGATTCCCATTGGCAAATTATCTCAAATATTTGAAAAGATACTCTCTCACTGTTAGGCCCCATACATGACCTGTTTTGGAAACTCTCCCACATTCTTCCATTTCTAGCATCATATTGTTTTAGAACTGTTTTCTGTAGCTTTAAATTGAAAACACAAACCACCAAACTTTTTGCATGCTTATCTGAACCTATCCAACAGGCTTCCTGTTTCTAGCTGAGTTGAATAGACTTTCTCTTGTTATTTAGATGCTTTGTCGTCTGGATCTGGCTGAAAACAGAACGTTGAATAACATATGTAGACCTGAATGAATAATTCATTCGGCTGAACCAAAAAATCTGAAAAAATACCCTTGGTTTGTTTTGAACCCAAACTATTCCCCTGCCACCCCCACCCCCCCGTTTTTCTATTTGAAATGAAAAACCAAAACATTGTTGTTCAGGTTGAACAAAATGTTTTAAATGGTGTTTTGAAATGAAATGACATGTTGATTGGAAATGTATATATCCAAAAGAAAAGTCAGAGTGAGTTTGGCTGAAACAATTTTCTGAATTTAACCTGAATTCGTGAATAATTTTGGTGCCCCCCAAAATGCATTTTTGGTAAATTTACTATTTGTCAATTTAGCCCCCCCCCCTCAAACTTTGAGACATACAAGAGGAAAAAATAACCATGCAAATTTTTTCTGATCTTCTTAAAATTTTGATTTAGTTTGAGTTTTGGTTGAAGATTCAGATCAGCTCTGATTTTGTCCACTTACGATGTGCTCACATTAAACCACATGAGTAATTTCATCCTGACTTGGCAAAACACTTAAGCATGCTCTTAACTTAAAGCACATGAGTAGTCCCATTGATGAATGATTTTGTTGGAATTGGTACAGTAGTTGGTGATTTGAGAGTGATATATAGCAGGCTGCATCTGTGATTCACTACATATGTAATCTTTTTAAAAATAAAAAAATTGTCACTTTTATTTCCAATAGTTTGTTTCTTCTCTTTGTGAGAGTTTGTAGAATAAAACGGGGAAAAGATTATTTTCCATAGTACCAATCTGACCAGTGGAAAAATTAGTATGGGCAACGCAGTAGGCTTCCCAAACACTGTTTTTGCAGAGTTGAGAGATTCTTGAATTTTTAAAAAAGTTTTATTTTGGCAAAAGCAGAAAATAACTTTGGAGACATTCAGAACTATAGATACCATCCACAGGAAATGAAACTGACAGCCTAAGTACAGAATATCTATTGCTACATGGACATTATCGGCATTATGGTGAAAGAATTTCTGATTCAGATGTTTCAGCCTTTGCTGTGCTGATCATTTCCTGTTGAGACACAAACAATATTGTTGTATTGCTTTCAGTCATTTAAGAAAGTAACAATGTAAGGGAGGCATTGTTTTCGTTACTGGATACTCAAAGCTGCTCCAGTGTTTGGATGGAAACTAATGTCTTGGTCTGTAATGTAAACAATCCAAAAATATCCCCAGCTTCAAGTATCTCAGATTAATTTAGATAATAAAGGGAAAATCCATTCTTTCTCAATGCCTTCTAAGTGTGCCAAAGAATTCAAAGAGGAGTTGTGGCTTCCTGAAACAATTTCTTCCTGAGTTACACTGCCCTCACTGCAGCCAACATACCTTATGTTACAATGACTGTTTACAGGGTAAGATAAATAAGTTAAATAATTTAGATCCATACCTCAGTTCTTCAGGATATAAGCTTGCAGGAAGACCAGGAAAGAATCGTTCCCCTTACAGTGCAAGGGGTATGTGGATAGGTGAGTTTTGGGAGGTGCAATGTTTCTGTGAAGCACGGGGCATAGGCCAATACTGAGACATGAAACCAAAGTAGTTTGTAGAAATTCTATTAGATCTGATTGGGGACATTTCTTTTTCCCTAGTGAGAAATTTCAACAAAAATAAAAGTGAATTTTTCTTGAAATTTTTCAAGGTTTCATAAAAAATAACACAAAAAATAAAAATGAAAACCAACATATTTTCTGTGGCCAAAAATCTAAATTTTTTCAGTTTGGAGGTTTTCATTTTTTCGACAAAAACCTGAAAAATGTTGTTGAAAATAGATACTTCTAGTGAAAATTTCACTTTCAACAAAAAATGTGATGGAATTTTTTTTGACCAGCTCTATATTCTATTTTTCATTGGACCCACAAGTCAAAAAGTCATAGAAAAGTTAAAAGGCAGGTTTTCTTTTTTTGGTGTTCAGGAAGATTAGTGAGTGCCAGTGGGCAGCATCTTCATCTGGTTCCAAACCAGCTGAATTGTTGTGACTCACAACACAGCCTTAAAGAAGGGAGATAACTGTGTTGAGAGGTGTTTTAAATCTACTGAAGAAGAATCTGCAGTTTTGGATTTGATAATCTAAGTGAATCCACTGGACAAAACCCTCCTCAAGACCAAAAGATGGGTAGATCTAATCATGTGATGATGAGTGACTCATTTAGTTGTATAATTTATTCAATATTAATTCTTATTTAAGATTGTTCATGTAAGAATAAAAAGGGGAGAGGAAAGAGGTAAGGATATAAATTCTGTTGTTGTTTTTTAAATCCATATTCTCACAAAGTGTTATAAGAAACTGACACTTTTTATAATGCTTTACCATTGTCACCTGACAATTCTGAGTGTTAAATGGTTAAATATATAATGTTTCAGAAATATACATTTGGTAACAAATTCAAAGGGTAATTATAAGGGATAGACAATAAAGAGGTGTAGGAAATGGAGGAGAGGTGTGTGAAAATATCAGAGTATAATTATTTATCATGTACTGTATATAGTGCCAAACGTGCCAGACAAAGAACAGATTTTACAGTCCAAGGCACAAGCCAGGACAATACAATACAGAGCAAACACAGAATGGGGTGGGATCTTTAGAGCTAGAATGTTTCATAGAACAGGTGTGTCCTTAGGAGTTTTTAAAGGAAGGGATGGTGCTTGGTAACTATTAATTAGGAGGCTGTTTGTAATGTAATGGGTGGAATAAGACTTGGGAGTGGACAAAAGTGTCAAAGGGAAAAATAGAGACTAGTTTGGGCAGAGCATATGGAGTGGGTGGTGGGTGTAGAAGGAAATGGGGAAGAGACGTAGGTGGGGGAAGAGTTAAGCAGAGCCTACAATGTGAAACCTTGTACCTTGAGAATGGGAGCTAGTGAAGGAACTCAAGAGTGACCAAGATTTGGCGGCAGAGTTTTCTGCACCATAGAGAAATAAGTCTTTCTACAAAGTTTCAATAAAAAATTACACTGAGGCTAGCTGAGCTCTTGGAATTGTTCTCACATGATTTTAGAATTCACAAACCTGTCTTTTTGACTTGATAAAAGTAACTACAGAGCGAAGGACAAGGCTTACACAAAATGAGGGTGATGTCAATGTAGTTAGGCCTCTTGTTTGTTCTGAAGGAATTTGAAGGAGGAATTTTAGGTTGTTTGGAACAAGTGATAAGGAAATTCATACCAGATTCATTTTATTCTAGGCTCAGTTAGAGGCTGCCTTTGAAAATTTAACCTCTTGACCGCCAAGAAGAAAGAAGCACCCATGTATTCTCTTCTGGATTTTGGGCACATCTCAAAAAAACATTCTCAAGAGACAGACCAGTAAATGGAAAATTGTTCATGTTAGCTGGTTTCCCAATCCTTTCTACTTGCCTTCCATTAATATTGAGGCTTTCTGAGCGTGGAGTGTGCTGTGGGAATTTTTTTCCTGGATTGTTTTTTTTTTTTTAACATGAAATTTACGAAATGTCAATAAAAACATTAGCTCGTTCCTTACAATAGCCCCGTTTGACAGGAGAGTCAAACAAACTTCTGTTCTTAGCCAAGATTGGTATACCTTGAATGTCACATTCAATTGAGGAAATTGTGTGTCTCAGTGTTTGCTGTTTAAAAAATGAGGATGTACCTCAGTCTGTTGGTAAGATTATCAGTGCCAGACAATGAAATTAACTCTAAAGTTACCACCAATGCCTGTATTCAGCTGATAAAAAAAGAAATTGGCAGTAGGCTTAAGGTCTATTTTTTTTATTTATGCACTATTTACTGTATTAGGTAGGTTTAAAGGTGTGTAATATTTGCCTAGATCTTAAGGATAAAAGATTCCAATAGTAGGTGGATAAATAACCGTAAGAGAATTTTTGTTCAAAGGATATGCAATGCAAATCAAATCTGGACATAATGAAATATTTGTTCTTTAAAGTGGCATGGGCAAACACTGATTTTTAAGGAAGTACTGATCCACTGTCAAATGAATAATCCCTGTTTGTAACAGGCATCTAGAAAAATGTAAACTAGACTAAATCTGACCTATTTTGGCTTCTTCTAGTGTGGCTGCTGCAGTCTAATGCTAACAAGTCTAATTAGGAATTATTTTAGGGGAGTTCTATGGCCTGTGTTATACAAGAGGTCAGACTAGATAATCACAATGGTCCGGCCTGGATTTGGAATCTATTCATCTGTTAGCAACTGTGCACAGGGTGTCTCAGATACTTCATTCATGAAGACAGGGAAGTACTCTGAATACTTCCCTGTATCCTCCCGTTCAGAAACATAAATAATATTCCTACTTCTCCCTTTCTGTGTAACAATTATCACACCAACATCAAGTCTCTTGACTTACTATGGTGAGCAGTGCAGCAAAAAAATCCTGGACTGATAGCAACAGATTCAACACAGACCATCTCAGAGTATTAAGATCCTAAGTGAATAATCTAGGTAACTTTAATTAAAGCAGGTCCTTGGTTTGCAGATCAGAGTAAGAAACTGCACCCTCTATTTGATTTGATTTGAGCATCATTGAGCGATAACAACATGTGGTGATTATGGGCATCTAACAAGTTGTGAGTTAATTCATCTGTCTGCAGTTATTAAGGACAGTGGAGGTTTCAACCAGTCAGATGGGTAGTGCATGTGCATTTTCAGTGAGATTGTTGGACTACTATTAATTGTAATTTTAATGCTTTACACTTCCCTAGAACAGAGCACTTTGCTAACATAACATTTGGAAGCCTCACAACATCCCAATTTACAAATGGGGAAACCAAGACACACACATTAAGCAAGTTGCCCAAGATCATGCAGAGAGCCCATGGCAAAGACAGGGATGAACGGACAGGACTCTTACCCTCCTACTCCAACTAACCCACTGGCAAAGATTGAAAAGTACTTGATAGTCCACATCTCTCACAAACATCCAACTTCCTTCAACAATCCCAGTGATCTAAGTATGCTGATGGGATAAATTTCCCCCCCCCCCCATCCAGTGCAACCAAACACTCCTGTGACTGACAAAGCCAGCTTGCTCCTTTTTTATGAGACTAGTTTGCTCCTCTTATGTCTGTTAAGACCAATTCACATTCCTCCTACCTCACAGGTTTCACCTGTTCTACTCCCTCCTACAGCGTGCACAGGTAGTAATGGCTTCCACAGATTCAGAGTTGGGGTCAGTTGAATGAGGAGCCCACACAGCCCTTGTTTCTCTACTAGAGATTAATGCCTTCAAAGTGGAGTTCAACCACTGGCAGGGATTGCATTTTTTTAAAGTGCCAGAATGTCTGTACTCCTCTGCGGCTGTACCTAGTGCATGAGACAGTACGTGCTGGGTACAATGAGTAGCATTCACATGCTTAAGTAGTATTATAATTGATTATTTGTTAAGCTCCAACCCATGTGCTTAGCACTGAACAAACATAAAGATACAGTTTGTCATCCAAGGAGACTGTAATCTAATTCACAAGTGTCTGTATCAGCAGGACATATTTGTTTGTTAAGGCAAAAGATTGCAAAAAGTGATCTCAGAACATGTTATCTCAAACTGTATAGCTTGGAATGTATTATTCCCTCTATTATCAACTTCTATAGATATTAATGTGAATGGTTATCTACACTGATGCATCCTACTTTAAAAAATGGGGAAATTCTTCCACAATATTTTTTTATTCATTTGAGTTTAGGTTGTTCATCTGCTTTTCTTATCACCACAAAGGTCAAGAAATTACCAGTTAATACAACATTTGCATCCATGCCAGCCTCAGCTCACATTAGCTATTTTATCTTCACAAAACCACTAAGAAGCGAGGACGTGGCATTATTTCCATTTTACAGCTGGGGGCTGAGGCCACAGAAATTAAGGTCAGATGTTTTCACTAATTTTGGGTGCCTAATTTGAGATGATTCGGACCTGATTTTTCAGAGTTCTTAGCATGATATGGTACTTCATATATTCAAGCACAGCTCCTATTAACTTCAGTTGCAGCAGTAACTGTCCAGCTCTTCTGCAAATCAGACCTCCGGATCCCAAGTTGAGCACACAGAAAATGAGGAACACACAGTTAGTGACCACCTATGAAAAGTTTGGTTTAAGTGACTTGCCCAGCATGACACAGAAACTCTGGCAGAGGCTGGGATAGAATTCAGTTCTCCAGGGTAATATGAGACCCTCCTTTCTCTTCCTGCAATCTCCTGCCTCATTCACCATGCACCTTCCAACATCTGCAACAAATGAGGCATGGGTTCTACAGACAACAACCTCCTTCATTTCACAACACTGCTCAATATCTAGAGCAGGTCCGTCCCGTGCACTGAATAAGGCAGGGGTCCTATGGAAAAACTAGTATGTGATCTGTAATTGAAGATGGTATCATAACACATATATGCAACAGGGCTGAATTAAGCTTGCACAGACCATCTTAATTCTGGCATTTCCCAGCTTTTGATTTAGCAACCTTAATAATGCTACTTTCATGTAGTTCTTTTTAGTGTAATTTGCTAATTAAAAAAAAAGCAAACCGAAAAAACAGAAATTCCATCAAGTGGCATCATATTGACACCCACATGGGTCATCAGCAGGTCAGACCCACTGGACAGACCTCTGCCACTTGAACTAACAGAGAAACTGATAGCCGCAGCAGGTTGTCATCCTCTATGTGGACCCATCAGTAGAGGGGTATGGTGCACACACAACTATTTGCTGACAGCAGAGGAATGGTGAGACTCAGGAATCTGGGTTCCATTCCAGGCTCTGGAGGGAAATGTGCTCCTAAGGGACAGAGACCCTTCTGCCCATTTCCCCCAAGCTTGATACCTTCTGCCTCCTCGCCTCCAGCCTGTCCTTGTCCCAGTCCTGTCTCTCCCCTCCTGGCCTCTCATTCCAGTCCCAATCTCCTTGCCCACCTAGTCTTGGTCTCCCGCTCTGGACTAACTGTCCTAGTCCCAATCATCCCTCCTTTCCCTGCCAGTCCCAGTTCACCCTTCTGGCCCATTGTCCAATCTCTCTCTTCCCTCCCCCACACTAGCTCCCAGTCCTAGTCTCCCTCCTTGGAGTCCTCATACAATCTGTCTCCCCTGCACCCCCTTCCTTGGCTCCTTGCCCCAGTCTCCCCCATCCCTGGCTCTGTGTTCCAATTTTTGCTCAGCCATTCCCATTTCCTCTCCACACCCCAGCTGCTTGTCAAAGCTGCCTCCCTCCCCTCCCCGCATTTCCCTTCCCTTACTAATTCCTAGCTGCAATTGCCTTGTCCAGCCAGTCCCAGTGTCCCTCCTCTCCTCTTCCTCCTCTTCCGATCTCAGTGTTACCCCTTGCAACCACTGGCTCCCAATCTCCACCTCCTTTTCCTTCACTGGCTCCCAGTCTCTTTGCTCAACAGTTCCAGCCTCCCTGCCCAACCAGTTCTTACTCTGTATGCAAAGACTTTCAGTTATAGAAAATATATATATGTAAACAGTCATTCCATAATAAAACTCCAGACCCCAAATACAAATGTATGCTTTATTTTTCCAGTGAGATATAGCCTCTTCTTATCTATCCACTAACAGCGTATTCTTCTCACAACTTAAGCTCTTGTTTAAAATCTAAATAGTTCCTATAATTAAAGGCAGTATGAGGAGCTCTGCCAACTATTTTCCTTATTTTCTTCAGAGGTATTAGAAGCTTTAGTATGCATGTACCTCTGTGAAAATGAAAATCAAATCAAATCTAAGATTTTAAAGACTAAAGATATCTCAAGCCTTTAATGTTGCTAGAAAGATGTCCTTGATGAGGGCTTTGTTATTTTAGGAAAGAGCTATCTCTCTTCAAAAGCACTTTTGTCTATTTGCTGTTCAAACATCCATTTTTCTGCACTGTTTCCAAGAGTGATATGAAGAAAGTTTAGTTGAGATGAAATCCAGATTAGTTTTGTGAAACCCAACTCCTCTCATTACTGTGTTATCTATTTCACAGAGGAACAAAACAAACAAATACCACCACCACACAACCAAAAAGCTCTGGTAGTGAAACTAGTTGTCTAATTTCAATATCTGAAATTAAAAATCAGATTATTTCATTTTTCCCCCCACTCCAATATTAGGGCAGAAACTAGTTTCAATCCTAGTCTAATTTATATGGGCTAAGGATATAAAACAGGAGGACCATTACTAATCAGCAATGTGTTCAGACTTCAGACGGATTAATAAATTCATACATTAAAGGGCATAATTTGTGGTATATTTCAATGAAGGAACGGATCCCACTTGGAGCTGTGCATTAATTATAGCAAACCTGATGTTTGAGGTTGATTCCACTGAATTTGATGGGAGTTTTGCTGGAGTAGCTACAGTAGGATAGGGTTACCATTTTTGGTGGTTGTTCCAGCAATCATTTTACCTTTGCAAAGGGTTAGTAGTAGGAGGGACAGTAACTGCTCATGAATGTCTCAATTGTGCCATTGGCGTGCAGCCCTGTGTTGGGGTGTGTGTGGAGCTGCACTGAGCTATGCAGAGTTCAGGGAGCCAGAATTCTTCCTGGAGCTCATCAAGCAGTAGCTTGCCGGTTGCCTTCATGGGTAGCCTGAAAATATTGACTTACATTTTTAATTAGACTTGTAAATACAAAAATGAAAATTGCTGCATGAAATTTTCTTGTATATTTCCTGCCTCACTGCCTTTCTCCTGCATCAAGCACTGACAAGCATTTCCCCTGCAATGATTTCTCCTGGTCAGCAGGGCCTAATATGGTATGGGCACAGAAGGCAGGGGAGACTGTCTTTCCTCCTCTGCATGTCAATTCTGTCCCCTGCTGATGTCCCGCCAATGTCTGTCAAGACACGAAGAGCACAGAGGAGGTAGAAAAAGGAGGCAGAAAGAGGCGACAGCAGCTGGCCACAGGGTCTTGTCTGCAAGGAGGTGAGAATGGGAAGACCGACTGAACAAGGAACAGGTTGGGATGGGGCACAAGGGGCGACAGGCACAATGGATGAGGATGCTCCAGGATCCCCCAAATAATCCCTTTAGGCTCCAGGTTCCCATTGCACCTCAGGCTCACTCTCTCCTCTTGACCCCTTGCGCTCCCAGGTACCCCAGGTTCTCCCAATCCCACAGACATCTCTCCAGGTTGGAAAGAGGCAGGACTCTATTCCTTGCGGCAAGGGAGGCCAGGATACACGCCTGCCTCTCCCCACACCTGTCCCACTGCTTGGGAGCAACTTGTGAGGGGATAATCAGTGACTTTCTTTAACTGGTGAGAAACATCACACATAGAGCCATGGAACTAAATGTGCTGGGGGAAGAAATAAGTTCCTTTTACTGTTGGCTTTGTCAGGTTGGCAAACTGGATTAAACTGATTGTGCTGAATAGTATTTATACATGTTAATATTTTATTAATGGTTGGTACAACATATATGGATGTTGCCTGTTGCACACATGAAGGTGGGACCTGTTATAATTTGCTCTGATAAATGCAGGTGTGTCGGTGAAAAGTTTGAAGACTTACTGCATCATGGAACACAAGGGCTGCAATTGTACCAGTTTGCTGTATAAAAATGTGGTGAAGGGCACCCTTTAAAAATATTTGTCTTGCTCTTCCCCTGTTGCTCACTTATGGGGCAATTGAGCACAGTTTGGCTCTAAGTACTGTATAATTTTGAATTTCCTATCAATCTTCCAAAATGATATACAGTTTTCTTTACAGATTCCACAAGCTTTTACTTTGCAGATTCATAAACAATTTGTGTAAAGAAGAACAAAAATATTTAAAAAAATGAACATAGAGCTTAGTTGGGTTGACAATTGAGGATTTACTGAAGTCCTTTATTTATCCACTGAAGACAGAGACCATGGGCAGAGGCCGTACACATTTCCCAACACTACCTACTGCCAGTGTGCATCATCCCTGTTCTGGAGAGACTGTCCTGTAGGCTTAGAGATAATTCAACTTTCCAGTGTCTTCCTGGTGACGCTACCTTCAGGGATGGCAAATAGTTCCCAGTGTGAATGGGGTTCATGTGTTTTGAACACTTGTTCTTTCAGAAATGAAAAGAGATTATCAACCAATGGATAACTGAGCAGGTGTCCAGTGGTCCCAGTTTTCAATCATTACTGACTGGGTCGTGAATGTAAATATGTGACTGAGATGAATTAAAATTTTATCTAACATGGAAAAAAGTTGGTAGTATGAGAAGCTTACCAGAGGCAGTAGGTAATACAAAGAAAACATAGGACAATTCATATTTATCTAGTGTTTATGGGTCACCTTTAGAATGGTTAACACATTTTTCTTCCATTTTACGGATATGTCATATCTCATATCTCTGTAAACTTAATTCTATTTACATTTTAAAAATCCATTTCATTTTAACTCATTCTGTTCGTAATCATTCCAGACTCAGTACAGGAAAAAAACAAAATGTCAGAATAGAATCCTCTCTCACTTTTGTGCATAGATTCTCTTACAACTGTCAGGTCTGAAATAAAACGCTTGGTAGAATGATTTATTCTGGACTAAAATCTTTTTTTTTCTCCTTTACAGACTCTTCGGTTAACAGTTGTGGCTTGAAGTACTCTGCATTGGTGACTTGCCTAATATCTAATATTATTTAATTTTCATTACACCAAAGGAAATATTCTAAATCCAGTGGCTGGAAGCTGAAGTTGGACATAAATAAGGCACACTTTAACAGTGAAGGTAAGTAACCATTGGGACAATGTATCTAAGATGTGGTGGATTCTTCACCCCTTGAAGTTTTTAAATCAAGACTTGACTCTTTCTAAAAGGTAAAGCATAGAGGACAGTGGGCACTGGTTTGGAAATCAAAGGAGCTAGGTTCTTTTCCCCAGCTCTGCCAATGCCTCTCTCTGTGCACAAGTCACTTAAACTCTCTCTGCCTTATTTTTCCCATCTGTTAGATAGAAATAATAATGTTTGTGATAGATGTGGCAATTTCCTGCAAAATAGCCTTGACAAAACTTAAGTTTGAGTACCTTTGGATTACATTATATTAAATGCAAAGGTTATATATTATTATGAGCCTGGATGATCAATGGACCATATTGAATAATGTGGCAGACAAGAATGGTCTTTTGGACAATATGTGTGAAGAGGATTTCCTGGGAAATATTTAGGGAGAAGTTAATGAACATTCCTTCTTCTCTTCCCCCAGTTATGCAAAAAACCCAGCCTTTTGAAGCTCTGGCCTGAGAGGCCATTGTCTGCTGATTACCTGTTCCTGGAATCTGAAAATCAAAGGCCCAAGTTATATAAAGAAACAGGCTGATCTGCCCAGTCTGTATGCTTGTTCTGAGCTAAGCCTGTTGTGAACTTGTAACCACAGAAACACCTATTGTTGGGGTTTGAAGGACTGACTCTTAGCAGAGCCCCCACTGGAGTTGAGGGGGTGATCTCTGGTAGGGTTATTAGTATGTGTGTAGGTTTTTATTAATTCCTTATGTTTTCTCTGTAATACTTTCACTTTAAGAATAAATGTGGTTGCTTAGAAAGAGCTGTGTGGTAACATAACTATGGGCAATTATGCTGTTTATAGCCTCTGGAGAGAGAGTAAAGTGCAGATGCAGGTCTGTTCAGGCAGTCTGGCTTACTGGGAATAATACAGTGTAGACAGGGTCCAGGGAACTGTATTGTACCGGAAAAAACCCATTCATGAGGGAAAGATGTGGGTCTCTGCCCAGGAGAGGTGATGGCTGAGGAGCCAGGTGCTTAGAGTGGGTGTCCCTCAGGGACCAAGAAGGAGGGAATATAGGCGCAGTTGCCTGAACTGTAACAATGTTTACCATCTTTGTAAGTGATTTGAGATCCATGGATAGAAAGTAGTTTATAAGTACTAAGTAATTAATTTGTGCCAGATTATGATAACCTTATTCACACCGAATAATATCTTACACCGCAAGTAGTTCCAATGAAGTCAATGGGACTACTTGTTGAGAAAGTTTCCACTCAGCGTGAGTAAGGATATCACAATCCAGGCCTACATTTATTCATCTCTGTCACAATGCATCAATTTGAACCTGGATTGATGTCAGGCAAAGGCACAATTACATTTTTTAAATATGGGTGTCCAGACTTGGGCACCTAAATCCATATTTAGGCACCTAAATAAGACTTAATTTTCAGACATGGTGAGTACCCACAGATAAATTCAAGTTGGATGCCTGCAGTTCTGAAAACAATCAAGCAACCTACTTTAGGCACCCAAGTTTGAAAAGACAGTTTGTGTGAAGTTTTTTATCAGGAAGCTGTTTGCTTTCTTTCCCTGAGGTGTTAGATGGAAAGTTACTCCCGTTTAGTTGTAATTGTAAAGAGTTCAATTCTCCTCTCAGTTATCCAGGCAAAGTCAAGGGAGATGCACCTCTGTTAGAGGGGAGAAACAGATTTATGATCTGTGACCTGGGGATTAGGATTCCTGCATGCTAATATTCCAGGCCCTGCCACAGATTAACTATGTGACCTAGTATCAGAGGGGTAGCCGTGTTAGTCTGAATCTGTAAAAAGCAACAGAGGGTCCTGTGGCACCTTTAAGACTAACAGAAGTATTGGAGCATAAGCTTCCGTGGGTGAATGCCCACTTCATCAGACGCAAGGGTCTGTGTGACCTAGGTCAATCATAATATTTATCTACCTCACAGGTGTGTTATGACTCTTCATTATTTTACCTAGGCGTAGATCTTCTTATTGGCATTGTACTTAACACTATTGAGTATTACCACACATCTATTGGATTGGATCATTTTTTTCCAGTGTGCTCTGTCTTCTATATGTCTTTCTTTTAGAATATAAACATTTGGGGAAAAGATTGCCTTTATTTTATTTATTGTTGTACAGAGATAAGAACATAGTTGGTGTTAAAAATAGTAAATAATAGTAATGATTATTAGATTAAGGTCTACACTGGGGGGGGATTGAGCTAAGTTACGCAACTTCAGCTGCATGAATAATGTAGCTGATGTCAACGTACTTAGACCTACTCACTGTGGTGTCCTCTCTGTGGTGAGTCAACTGCTGCCGTTCCCCCGTTGACTCTGCCTGCGCCTCTCGCGGTGATGGAGTACAGGAGTCGACGGGAGAGTGCTCGGGGGTCGATTTATCACGTCTAGACTAGATGCGGTAAATCGATCCCTGCTGGATCGATCGCTGCCCGCCGATTTGGCGGGTAGTGCAGACATACCCTAAGAGGTAACTTGGGACCTGAGAGATTTGGATATATAGTTCTTAAGGTTTGCAAGTTACTTAACCATTTGTATTTTCCATTGTTTATTTTTATTTTGTAATAAAATGAACCCTGTATAGATTTCCACCGTAGGTGACTTCTTTTGAATTCCCCAAAACTCTGAAAGACTGTTTTATGATTCAGTGTAAACTGAAAACAAATAAAATAAAGGGAAACACTAGGTGTATTCATTGCTCACAAGGGGTCTATTTAGCAGAATGTTGCAACTTTTGATGCTGGAAATAATCTAGCTTTCTGTCAACAGATGATATCATAAAACATCTGAGTCTCTTTAACCCCATCTGCGGTTCATCTACTCCCCAGCTTGAGATCAGTTCGCCCCTCACAGGCTGAAAACTATAACAAAAATAATAAAATTCAAGTTCGAGATGTAAAATAAAAATGTAGTCCTGACTGACCTTATTCAGACTCTTACCCCATTATGTTGTAGAAAGACCATTTGGTACTGCATTGCTTTTGTCTGATTTATATATTTATTGCTAATACTAACTTCTGTAGCACCTACTGCTATGGCAGCTAGGAGCCTTAATTACGCAGGACAAAATCTAAATAAGAGCAAAACAAAAACTCTTAGTAAAAAACAAATGGATAAAGAACCCGTCTTAACTCATGTCCTGACACTCATTATACTTGGGTTTGATGGAAGGTATTACCTGAGTGTTGCAAAGTTATTCTATGGGACAGAGGAGGTTGGTCAGAATCATGGAAAAGGAAAGGGGTGATCCACAGAACTCTTGTTCAGGAATGAACACTTGATGCATTACTTTGAACGGAGGGGTGTATTAATTACAGACTAACGTGGGCTGAAAAGTAGACAAGAACATTTGTTTTCTCCACAGCTTTGGTTGGTGCAAAGCCAAGCTATTCAGACAGAACTGTCGATCCCTTGCTGCAGATTGTTGGTGTTAGGAGGGAGAAAGGAAAGGAATATAGAATACAGATGGAGGGATTCTAGATCCCAGTTACAAACATCAACCTTGCCCCAGAGTTCAAGCCTATCTCCATGGAAAACCACACGACTAAAAGCCTACTGAAAACCATGGCGGAAAGCCTCCTGTTGCAGACAAGCTGTATGACTGCCAGGTACAATTCCTGCATCCTTAATCAACCTCTGTCACTAGAGGAGGTCTTAGGCTATGGGGGGAAGGAGTACTGCCTTTGGCTATCCTTGGGAAGAAGCTGATGGGGCCTATTTGCAGTGTTGTGTCTCTCTTTTAGAATGTAAGCCCTTTGGTGATGGGATTGTCTTTATCTTGTTTACTGTACAAAGAAAGAAAATTGTTGGTGCTAAAGAAATAAATATTTATAAGATTAATGAATACTAATGATAGGTCTATGCTTGTGGTGGTGTATAGTGTACATACACTGAATACCAAGATAACTTGGGTATAAATAGCAGGGTAGATGGTGAGGCACAGCTTAGGCAAGTGGAATAAAGACATGCCATAACCTTTGGGTGTATACCCTGCATGGCTCTCTGCATGCCCAAGCAGTACCTCCCATGTCTATGCTGCTCTTTTTAGTAACGTTGGTCCTGCTGTCTCATCAAAAGACTCTGGCTGTAAGGGCACACAGGTCTCAAACCCAGGCTCATGGGTTCCTAGGAAGCCCTTACAACTGGCTGCCACTAGGCAGCTCACCTAGAACCTCTAGAAGTGAGGAGCTAGCAGAACTCTGACCTCCCTCCCTGAGGCACTGCCCATGAGGATCCTGTCTGGGGGACAATGATCAGTCCCTCTGGTTGGCCTGACCATACTATTTAAGCCAGAAGGAGGCACAGGAAGTTGTCTGAACTGAGAGACTTCCTGATTGGCTGCTGAACTGGACCTGACTGTTGTTGATCTCTGTCTCTGACCCCTGGCTTGGTTCCTGGATGCTGATTCTGGCTCTGACCATTATGCCTGACTGCCCCTGCTATGATCACTAGTTCAGACTGCTCACACCCTAGTCCTGACATTGGCAAAGGGGAAGCAGCAGGGAAAGGCTCCAGCAGCTCCCTCTGCCAGAGCCTTCCTCATAGTCTTCCTCCTGCTAGAGCCTTTCATTGCAGCCTGTAGCTACACACCACAGTGTGGACGCAGCCTGCCTTTCACTGCAACATGTAGCTACACGCTGCCGCCAGTATAGACAAGGACTAAGTAGTAGTCTGGGACTTGGGAACTTTGAACATGTAGCTCTTCAAGTGTATGTGTTACTTCTGTTTATATTTGCTAGCACAGGAGTGCTCATGGTAGTAGAGTTAAACACATGCGTAAGTATTTGCAGGATTGGAGCCGTAGGAGCCTAGGCCTCATTGAAAGTCACTGGGATTTAGGTGTAATTTAGGCATTAAGTGCTTAAGAATGTTAATCTGAATCTTGTGATTCTCCTTAGTTCCATATCCTGCTTGCTTTACTGACAGGAGTAATTCCAATGAAGTCAGTGGGCCTACTTACGTGAGTCAGGTGAGCAGGACTTGGCATCTAGTATTACACAGTCTGACCTAAATTAAAGAATTCCTGGTCACTTCTTAATATCACAATGCTAGACACATTATTGACACTTGCATATCTTTTCACATTTGTAGATACAATATCTGTCCTTAATGTTTATGCTGAATTCTTTGAATTTTGCAATAGCTATGTATGGCCCATGCATGGCATTTCTTTGGGTAGGTCCACACTACCCGCCTGATTCGGCGGGTAGAGATCGATCTTCTGGGATCGATTTATCGCGTCTCATCTGGACACGATAAATCGATCCCAGAAGCGCTCCTCCATCGACTGCGGAACTCCTGCTCGCCGAGAGGAGGAAGCGCTGTCGACGGGGGAGCTTGCCTGCGCCGCGTGGACCCACAGTAAGTAAACTTAGTTCGATCTAGGAAACGTCGACTTCAGCTACGCTATTCTCGTAGCTGAAGTTGCGTTTCCTAGATCGATCCCCCGCCCCAGTGTGGACCAGCCCTTTGTGTAATCACTGTCAACACCTCCAACTCATAATAACAACCATGACAAGATTTGATTGCACTGTTTGTTTATTTCAATGGACCGTATAAAGTATAAGTTCAACATACATATGACCCAGTATAAATAATATTGATGATGTTGTATGCAGTGTAGGTGAAGCTGTGTTGGTCCCAGGATATTAGAGAGACAAGGTGGGTGAAGTAATATTTTTATTGGATCAACTTCTCTTGGTGAGAGAGACAAATTTTCAAACCACACAGAGCTCTTCTTCTGGTCTGGGAAATGTACTCAGAGTATCAGAGCTAAATGCACAATGAAACAGATTGTTTAGCATAATATTCTAAGGGACCATTCAAGGTAGAGTGGCCTGTTAATAACGCTGCAGTCCAGATTGTTGTAATAAGTCATAAGACACTGGATTCAAAATGCCTGGACTCTAGGACCCTGTTAGCTAGGAGGGTCTCAGAGCCTGGGCTGCAGCCCAAGCCCAAATCCAAATATCTACACTACAATTAAACAGCCCCTTAGCCTGAGCCTGAGTCAGCTGGCATGGGCGAGCCAGAGGTATCTAATTGGAGTGTAGACATACCCACAGAGTACTAGTTACAAATGTGACAAACTGAAGGTAAAATAAGGATGACATATCTGCCATGGATGGAGTTTACCCACTACCAGGCTGCTGCTAATTCATCCCAGCTAGAGATGACTGGTCCCTTATGCTCATAAAAATATTTCTGAAGAGCAGTTGTTTGCCTTTGGAATGGATCAGGTTGCACCAGATGGCATGTATTTTTAAAAAAAAATCTGAAGGAAACTTACCCCTAAATCTCTCTACAAGGTCACTTCAAATTATACAAGATGAAACCAGTAACATGTTCATTAAAGTCATGAACAGATGTGTACCCCTGTGTCCAGCCCTTTCAGAGGATTATGATAAATTGTGTTTAAAGTATGCCTTGTTGAGGTATTGTTTGAAAACTCATAATTTGCTGATCACTACTGTCCTGGTAAAATGTGTGGCAACATTGTATGTGAAATTAGAAGATTCTTCTGTATTGTATTACTAAGACATGTTCCAAGTCTGGGGAGCAGCCACAAACCAATTCCCCAGAGACAAAAGGCATGCTGATACCTCAGCCAGGTGTCAACAAAATCAAATGGACCATCACAAGAGGTGTGAGGATACTTAACATGGGGAAATAGATTCAATATATGTAATGACCCAGCCATTCCCGGTCTCTATTCAAGCCTAAGTTAATGGTATCTAGTTTGCATATTAATTCAAGTTCAGCAGTTTCTTATTGAGTCTGTTTTTGAAGCTTTTCTGTTGCAAAATTGCCACCTTGTACACCATGTACATTGGCCAAACTGGACAGTCTCTACGCAAAAGAATAAATGGACACAAATCTGACATCAGGAATCATAACATTCAAAAACCAGTAGGGGAACACTTCAACCTCCCTGGTCACTCAGTAACAGACTTAAAGTGGCAATTGACACCTCTTGTCAACTGTCTGAAATGGGCCATCTTGATTATCACTACAAATGTTTTTTTTCTCCTGCTGATAATTGCTCATCTTAATTAATTAGCCTCTTAGAGTTGATATGGCTACTTCCACCTTTTCATGTTCTGTATGTGTATATATATATCCTTACTATATGTTCCATTCTATGCATCTGAAGAAGTGGGCTGTAGCCCATGAAAGCTTATGCTCCAATAAATTTGTTAGTCTCTAAGGTGCCACAAGTACTCCTGTTCTTTTTGCGGATACAGACTAACACGGCTGCTACTCTGAAACCCATCACTACTGAGAATCCGTAGAAGCAATGTTTGAGGAAAATGAAAGAAATTTAAAACTGGTTTTGTAATTTTTTTTTATCAGATTGTTGGTGTAGTCCTATCTGATGCATGTTTTCTCCAGGTGTTTTTTTCCTCCTTCTGTATGCATACTACACATTTTACCCTTCTCTGTTATTACTTTAACTTTTAAAAATAGGTTTGTTCTTCATTTATCATGACTTTTCTGTTTGAGTATAAACATTGTTGACTTTCTAAGCTCCCGGCATGTCTTTCCTTAAGTCATTAGGTTACAATGTTAGTTTGCCAGCCCTTACCCACATCCTCAGTCCTTTTTGTATGCAATGCGGTGTCAAGTGCTTTCAATGTGTCAAGTAAATGAGCAGACTGTAGTTTCTTATAAATTGATACATTCTATTCCAGACCTGAAGAAGAGCTCTGTATGGCTTAAAAGCTTGTCTCTTTCATCAACAGAAACTGGTGCAGTAAAAGATATTACCTCACCCACCTTGTCTTTCGAATATCCTGGGACCAACATGGCTACACCAACACTACAAACAACATTCATAGGTACAATTTCCTGAATGTCCAGTGAATGTGAAGTGAGAATTCTTAATCTGATTAGCAATTGCATTCATTGCAATTTCCTCCATAATCCTTCTTCTAATGCGAAAGAACAACTACATGATGCATGCTACCACTTACGGCACCTTGTAATATTATAATGCAACAAGACAATGAATTCTACCATGCCCTTTGTCTTCCCAGGCTTTTATGTAAGCTTTTAGAAAATTTGGTTTTTAAAAGATACATGCAATTAAAACGAAAAACAAACAAACAAATGAAAAAACCCTGATGGTGGCTCTAAAGCTGAATTTGCTTTTCTCACATAAGAGCTTTTTGCATTCTGTATTTCACAAATACATATAAAACAGTATTGATCTGCCGTATAACCGCTTGAAGGCTCTGGAGTTATACTAGGCATGTGTTTGGTGGGCCCATAAATCATAAGTCCATTCCAATGTTCTCCACAAAAATGTGGTTTCACTGGAAAGTCAGCAGGGCTCTCTCATTGTTCTAGAACAGGGGTTGGCAACATTCGGCACACGGTTCGCCAGGGTAAGCACCCTAGCGGGCCAGGCCAGTTTATTTACCTGCTGACGCGGCAGGTTCGGCTGATCGCGGCCCCCAGTCGCCGCGGTTCGCCGTCCCGGGCCAATGGGGGCGGCGGGAAGTGGCGCGGGCCGAGGGATGTGCTGGCCGCGGCTTCCCGCCGCCCCCATTGGCCTGGGACGGCGAACTGCGGCGAACCTGCCGCGTCAGCAGGTAAATAAACTGGCCCGGCCCGCTAGGGTGCTTACCCTGGCGAGCCGCGTGCCGAACATTGTATCTGAGCCTCTAGCTATTATCTTTGGAAAATCATGGGAGACGGGAGAGATTCCAGAAGACTGGAAAAGGGCAAATATAGTGCCCATCTATAAAAAGGGAAATAAAAACAACCCAGGAAACTACAGACCAGTTAGTTTAACTTCTGTGCCAGGGAAGATAATGGAGCAAGTAATTAAGGAAATCATCTGCAAACACTTGGAAGGTGGTAAGGTGATAGGGAACAGCCAGCATGGATTTGTAAAGAACAAATCATGTCAAACCAATCTGATAGCTTTCTTCGATAGGATAACGAGTCTTGTGGATAAGGGAGAAGCTGTGGATGTGGTATACCTAGACTTTAGTAAGGCATTTGATACGGTCTTGCATGACATTCTTATCGATAAACTAGGCAAATACAATTTAGATGGGGCTACTATAAGGTGGGTGCATAACTGGCTGGATAACTGTACTCAGAGAGTTGTTATTAATGGTTCCCAATCCTGCTGGAAAGGCATAATAAGTGGGGTTCCGCAGGGGTCTGTTTTGGGACCGGCTCTGTTCAATATCTTCATTAACGACTTAGATTTTGGCATAGAAAGTACGCTTATTAAGTTTGCGGATGATACCAAACTGGGAGGGATTGCAACTGCTTTGGAGGACAGGGTCATAATTCAAAATGATTTGGACAAATTAGAGAAATGGTCTGAGTTAAACAGGATGAAGTTTAACAAAGACAAATGCAAATTGCTCCACTTAGGAAGGAAAAATCAGTTTCACACATACAGAATGGGAAGAGACTGTCTAGGAAGGAGTACGGCAGAAAGGGATCTAGGGGTTATAGTGGACCACAAGCTAAATATGAGTGAACAGTGTGATGCTGTTGCAAAAAAAGCAAACATGATTCTGGGATGTATTAACAGGTGTGTTGTGAGCAAGACACGAGAAGTCATTCTTCCGCTCTACTCTGCTCTGGTTAGGCCTCAGCTGGAGAATTGTGTCCAGTTCTGGGCACCGCATTTCAAGAAAGATGTGGAGAAATTGGAGAGGGTCCAGAGAAGAGCAACAAGAATGATTAAAGGTCTTGAGAACATGACCTATGAAGGAAGGCTGAAAGAATTGGGTTTGTTTAGTTTGGAAAAGAGAAGACTGAGAGGGGACATGATAGCAGTTTTCAGGTATCTAAAAGGGTGTCATAAGGAGGAGGGAGAAAACTTGTTCACCTTAGCCTCTAAGGCTAGAACAAGAAGCAATGGGCTTAAACTGCAGCAAGGGAGGTCTAGGTTGGACATTAGGAAAAAGTTCCTAACTGTCAGGGTGGTTAAACACTGGAATAAATTGCCTAGGGAGGTTGTGGAATCTCCATCTCTGGAGATATTTAAGAGTAGGTTAGATAAATGTCTATCAGGGATGGTCTAGACAGTATTTGGTCCTGCCATGCGGGCAGGGGACTGGACTCGATGACCTCTCGAGGTCCCTTCCAGTCCTAGAATCTATGAATCTATTAATGTCTTTACCCACAGATCCTAACACTGACTACATGACAGTTCTTAAAGTGTGCTGCTACTCAAGCCACAATATCCAAGGATTTCCAGTAACACAGTATTTTCTTACCTCTCACCCACCCTTTGCTGTATAAGAGCAGCAGTTAAAATAACTCAATATCTCAGCTCTAATAGAACAGTGAAAGCTCTGCTATGTTTTGCTATCTATTCACTGTGGGCTGGTCTGCACACACATTTGTACTGAAATAGCTTTATTGGTTTTAATTCACTCCTTGTGTTACTTTGGTTTGGTACAAGTCTGTGAGGACACTTTATTTCAGAACAAGTCTATTTTATCTACTTAAAAAAAGAGGCACTTATTTTGAAAGAAGAGTGTCAATATAGATTTCTATTGAAATAACACAAGATATTAATTTAAACTTTTTTTTAGTTATTTTGGTGCAAGTCTGTGTGTGGACAAAGCTTTAAATGTAATGACATTAGAGGGGAAGCTTGGGGACATTGTGCCTGATTCGCCCCGTACCTGCTACACTGGTGTAAATAAGAAGTAACTCCATTGAGTTAACACCAGTGTAAAGTTAGCTTAGGTGGGAGAAGGATCAGGCACTTGGTGTTTGTGATCATTACATTTAGGCATGTGGCTTTTTAAAATGTATTCAGATGTGCTAAATCTGTGACCTGGGTGTGACCTGTAACCAGAATGTTAATGCAGCATCTAAGAGCCATTGAAGTGCCCTCTAAGGGTATGTCTACACAGGGACAGAAGACCCACAGTGAGGCCGTGGCTGTCCCAGATCAGCTGACTCAGACTCATGGAGCTCAGGCTTTAATAGGAAGAATACTTACCTACTTCAGGGAAGACTAGTTAATATTTGCAGCACTTTGAACATTAAAGTGCTATGTAAGTATTGTTAGTACTAAACCAAGTAAAATTTATCCTGGAACTGCATAAAACAGAGCTTCCCAGCCATGAGGCTATATCTTTCAAGTAGTTTGCAGGGAAAATGCATATCTTATGTTTATATAGCATTTCCATCCTGAAGGAACACATAGTTTTGTAACATGCTGAAGATGTTTGGTTGGCAGATGTACGGTCATTTTGTAATTGTGTGTAAAGAGCAGTCACACATCGGAGGGCAAGTTAAGTTTGTCTGGGTTACTATAAAAATGAATTTCCATATTTTACAACTTTTTTTTTTCCGGATTTCAGATGCTTATGATTTTTAAAAATACTTTTTCCAACAAAGACTTTATTATGGTGATAAATTAACATCCTTAATTCCTGTTTAAACAAAGGTTTTCTCTCTGGGAACTTCATTTGGTTTGGGACTCTTTTAAAAAATAAAAATAAAAAAATAAAAGAGTACCTCAATGTTAATTTGATTTATATTATTGACAGGGAAGCTCCCAGGTGGCCAGCCTATAGCTTTGAAACTTCACACTAGCTTTCTGGAGTTTGCCACCCTGGAATTTATTTAACCAGACATAAACTAAGTAAATTGCACCACACACCCTTCCCATGTAGTCACAGCCTTGTCTGGATTGAATCCATTGGGCTGTGTCCTCATTACTAATGCATGTGCAGTCACTGCTGCTAAAAGTACTTTCTTTTGTCTGGGGCTAGGCAGGAAGCTGGACCTCACAATGTTAGAAAAATGATCTGGCCCCAAGTGATCCATACTTCTGTAACCCCCACGATAGACTGCTGCAATTCATTATAATTTAGGAATAAGCATACAGACTTTAAAGAAATGTAATGTGAATGCAGCAGTCCATCTCCTCATCAATAATAGCTGCTGAGATCACATCACTCCAGATACTCTGGTACACTGCCTACTACTGATATACTTGCTCAAATTCATAGTCTCAGTTATAATCTAAAAGGCCCTCCATGACACTGACCAAGCGTCTCTTCCCACAATGCTGATCTACCACAGTTACAGTCCTCAGGAACTATGAAACTGTCAACTCTGTCAAGGGTGAAACTTACAAGAGCGTGAGACAGCGTTCTTGAAAGCTGGCCTGAGGCTAAGAAACTCACTGTGATGAAATAAAATACCTACAAATATCAGTACCTTCATCCATTTAATCTTCCCACAGACATATCATAATCATTCAGTGGTCCAAAATCTAACAGGAGATGGCCTGTTTGGTTGCAAGATTTTTTTTTTTATGGTCCTCAAGCATTAGACTGATGAGCACAGAATAAAAATCTGCACAGAGAGATGGGAGGAAAAAAATGTATAGTTGGAGCAAAGCAGAGACACAGGTCTCCAATTCTTCACCTCCCCAGGTCCCTCTTCTTAGGCAACAGGGTAAGAAGTGCTCAATGACAACTGAGTGGCAATATCTTCTCTTTGATACTCTTCTGAAAAACCTGGAGCAAGTCAGGCCCAAGAAGGGTTCAAGAGACCTTATAAAAAAAGAATAGGCAAACCATCAATACCAGGTGCCTTCCATGGAGCAAAACTATTTAAGGCAGAAGTCAATTCTGAATGTCAGGTCCTGTTCAAGTTTATCCACATCCAATGCTGAAATCCTAGGAAGATCCTCAAGGAGTTGCCAAGTCTCAGATGGACACACAGGCTCTGCGGCATACCGATCTGAGAAGAAATTCACAGCAAAGTTCCTAATCCCCACAGGATCTGAAAGCACATGGCCCGACGATGTCTTGAAGCGGCCAGTCATCCTTTCTGCATGTTTCTTTTCCAGGCTGAAGAAAAACTGAGAAGGTGCATCCATTTGAGAAGGGAGCCAATTTCAGGGCCTAACCAGTGCACCCTGAACTTTGCTATTCAATGAGTCTCTCAAGAGCTGTTTTTTACATTTCAAGCTCTCATGTGAACCAGCATCATTATTGCCATGAAAGATTCTTTCAGGTTCTACAATCCCCAACACTAACTCCTCCATACTTGGCAAAGGCCCAGGGATGTAAACATGTAATATTAAACTTTACCCACTTCCCATCTTTGCCTCAAGGAGGGGAAAACATCGATTGAGGCAACCCAAACGCCCTAAAAATAATTGAGAGAGTCCCAAAAGCGAGTATCTTGTAAAAGGCAAGTGTTAAAATGCCAATATGGATGACTGTTGTGAATAGAAGGAAGAAACAACACAAATAAGTCCAAACCATGATCTGAAATCCCAGTAGGGTAAAAACATAAAAACGGGCCAAACAAGCCATAGAGAAAGAGCTGGCACAAGCACTCAGCCAGGCATACTGCTGCACATAAGGGTGAAAATGTCGTCTTAAATCAGTCAGGGCAGAAGCCTGTAAAAAATTTGTAACTCACTGAGCAGACAGTGGATGTGGCTCCAAATGATTCCTATCCAATCTCTTATTAAGTTTACAATTAAAATCGCCCCAAAAATTAAAATATCACCTGTCAAACAATTTGTCAAAAGAGCACCCCAACCTCTGAACCCTCCTCAAAAAACAACCGGTCCTCAAACCCCCTACACCCTGTCTTTTCCTACAGTAGGAGCATAGACATTAAATCAAAAAGAGATGATATTGCTTGAGCCATCAATAAATCGCCTGGAACAACTTCATGTACAACCACCGAATCGAATCAGGCTTCACCCTATCCCCGCCCCCAAATTGGAACACCTGGGTTTGCAATGGAACCATGACTCATAAAAATCTTTCTTCACCAATCAGCAAGCCTATCGGTTTGGTTGCCTGCATCTTGTGTGCGGCTCTTGCAAAATGTAATGTCTACCTCAGGGGCCGGCAACGTTCGGCACGCGGCTCGCCAGAGTAAGCACCCTAGCGGGCCGGGCCAGTTTATTTAGCTGCTGACGCAGCAGGTTCAGTCGATCGCGGCCCCCACTCGCCGCGGTTCGCCGTCCCGGGCCAATGGGGGCGGCGGGAAGCGGCGCGGGCCGAGGGATGTGCTGGCCCCCATTGGCCCGGGACGGCGAACCGCGGCGAGTGGGGGCCGCGATCGGCCGAACCTGCCGCGTCAGCAGGTAAATAAACTGGCCCGGCCCGCTAGGGTGCTTACCCTGGCGAGCCGCGTGCTGAACGTTGCCGACCCCTGGTCTACCTTTTTCTGGAACAGGTACTCAAAAAGAGCCGTACGTTTTTTAATGTTCCTGCACCCATTCACATTCAGAGAACCATATATAAAATTATCCATCAGACCAGTACTCATCAGGAAAAATAAGAAAAAGAGAGACACACAAAACCCACCAAAAACCTCAAACAAAAACACCACATTCCCCTACATCCATTAAACCCCAACATTGCCATTGGCCACAGACACAAACTTTGGTCATCAGATTTCCCCCCCCAATCTGTACCACTTCTGTTTGTCAAACTCAGACACAGAGACATATTGCATAGTATACTAAGCAGATAACAAAAACAGATTAAGATCAGGAAACCCATCTGCCACCTCTACTCCACGTTTTCCGTTAGTCTCATCTGGAAGCCTACCAATAGCATCCGGGGTATATCCCCCCTCAGTGAGTTCAGGATCCAAAAGAATCTGCGAGTTCGTCATACCCCATACACTCAGACTCAGAGTCACTGTTGACCTTGAGAGGGGAGAGAGAGAGAGAGACAAGAGAGAGACCAGAGGTAGGGGGCTGTAGTGACCAAGGAGGCAAAACTAATACTTGAAAATTCTCTATGTCCCCAACCAAAGAACCACCCTCAGCAGCATCCTCAACAGTGTGCTTCCCTACGGCTCTGACCAAACTGGTCTGCTTTACAGCACCCTCAGAAACTGGAGCACCCTCTTGTCAGAGTTTATGCTCTTTTCTATTTTCTTCCAACTTCAACGGCCATTTTTTACTTTGCAGCTGTCACAGGGTATTTACTCTCTGTGGGTGGTGCCTCCTCCTGGCTGTGCTGGGGATTAGCTCTCATCCAGGTCCAATGCCTCCCCTTGTGGTCTCTCCCCATTGTCGTCTTTTTCGCTCTGCGGCCCCTCTCTCACTCTAGGAGCTGCAGCTTCCTCTTTGTGACTTGACCCTTTGGCCAGATTCCTATGTGATTTTCCCCTCCTGGGGTATAGAGTCTCACTGGACCCACTGTATGGGCAATGCCAGTCAATCAGTGGCTGGTAGGGGATCCCAGGCCCAGCACAGGAACCCTACAACACGCAGCTAAGGTCTCTCAGTCACCAATCTTGCTGTTCTCTTCCTAGGCTACTGCCTACCCACCACCCACAGGCTTTCTTCTTCACCATTCTCTCTTCTGGGTATGCCCTTCCTCAGAGCCAGGCTCCTACTCTCTCCCTGTGTTCCCTCCTCCTGTCTCTAAAGTAGAGGGTGGCTACAGACTTTGTCACTGCAGCCATTTCTGTTGCCAGCTTCCTGGTGAACACTCCTTCACAGGGGCTTTGCCAAAAAGTCAGAATCCTCAGCTAAGGCCACAGTTTCTATAGCAACAGGCTCAGCTTCCATTTTGCAATCAGGCGCAGGCCATGAGACCACTGAGTCAGGAGCCACAGAACCAGTAATACCATCTCTCCCAGGTTGTAAAGGGGGCACTGACCCCCCAGAACCAACATCCCCAGAGACAGCTGGAACCTGTTGAGACACAGTCTCTGTCACAGCCACCCCACCTTGTGCTTTACTCTCAAACCCCCACATTCCCAGGCACTGGGTCACCAAGCAGTCTTCTTAGGGCACTGATTAACCAAATGTTTCAGACTACCACAACAAAAACAGGTGCTGGCCTCAGAGGCAACAAACTCAACATAATCAAACACCCCAATCCTATACTTCAGGTAAACTTAAAACTTTGGAAGCATTGTTTAATAGCATATAAACTTCCCTATGAAAGGGCAAGACATGCCAAACCTCTAGAATCCTCCTAATAGGGCTGGTGATCTTACCATAACTCACCAGGTCTCTAGTCAGTTGCCCATTTTCTAAAAAAGGAGGAACATTAGTGATAGTGACTTTAACAGCAGGTTAAAGTTGCGAGGGGCCCTATAGGGACAAAAATACCCTGCACAAAATAGCCTCAACCACCGGCTTAACAAGGCTAATGAGGCAACAAACACAACAGCCTTGCTCATGCAGGAGGCATACCTCACATTCATAAACCCAATTTCCTTCCCCAAAACTGGAACACACTCCTCCGCAGAGGCAGTCTGGAGGCAAAACCTGCAGCCCATGGCTGCAGGTTAAACCCTCACAATCCACAATAAATGGAGGTCGCTGTCATCTTGGCCAGCCCCAAGGGCAGGCAGACAGACTGCTAAAAAAGTAAAATCCTGAAATTGAACCCATAACAACCACGAAAGTAAACAAACATACAATAAACCTCAAACTCCATTTCCCCAACAGAAAGAAACACAGAGAACAGCAAAACACACCCACTCTCAGTCTCACTCCCCCAGTCATCTGAGAGAGAGAGAGCAAGCAAGAGAGAGATCTACCCCAGAATGGGGGGGGGGGGGAGGAGATTGATATGTACCCACCCTAGAAGGCAGTGGGGTTAGTAAGAGGCAAGAGCTCAGGTGTTAAGATACTCACCTGGGATGTACGGTTACAAAGTAGCAGCCGTGTTAGTCTGTATCCGCAAAAAGAACAGGAGTACTTGTGGCATCTTAGGCTAGGTCTACACTACAGCGGGGGTCCGACCTAAGATACGCAACTTCAGCTACGTGAATACCGTAGCTGAAGTTGCGTATTTTAGGTCGGCTTACCTAGCGGTGAGGACGCGGGAAAGTCGACCGCTGCCGCGCTGCCGCCGACTCCGCTGCCGCCTCCTGCCGAGGTGGATTTCCGGAGTCGACGGCAGAGCGATCAGGGATCGATTTTACCGCGTCTTCACTAGACGCGGTAAGCCGATCCCCGATAAACCGATTGCTACCCGCCGGATCGGCGGGTAGTGAAGACAAAGCCTTAGAGACTAACAAATTTATTTCAGCATAAGCTTTCGTGGGCTACAGCTCACTTCTTCAGATGCATAGAGTGGACTCAAGTTCAAATCCCTTGTTTGAATCATGCAGAGTGCCCTAATCACTGGGCTGTTTCGTTTTTTTTTTTTCTGTCTCTCATTTTGACCAGAAATTCTACTCTGGACCCGAGAAACCCTCCCAATACCTTTCTGCAAAAAGTTTTGTTTTTGATGATTCAACATTTTCCGATAAAAGTGTTTCCTAGTTAACTTCCCAAGCAGCTCCTATAACATCTTCTTTAAACATTTAAAATTGTTAGACAGTGTATCAAAAAGCATCACAATGAAGCAGCCATTACTATTATCTTTCATATTACTCAAATTACAAGAAATAATAAAATGTCAAAAATGTCAGTATGTGCTGCTGAATTACATTCAGTGGCCTGACTTTTTGTCTAATTTAAATCTGAAGTTCCTGCTAATTTGTATCTGGAGTGTGGTTGAACATGAGCCATAGTTCACTTTGCTTCCCTTTTACAAAATTTAAATTAAGAAAAATACAGCATGTTTTGAGTCACTATTGAAGGAAATGAAAAAAGTGCCATTAACAAAAAGGGTGTGTGTGTGTGTGAGAAAGAGAGAGAGAGAGACAGGGAGGGTGAGGGGCAAATAGGTGGGGGAGGAGTCTTGGTGGCGGGGCGGGGTTTATCTAGGCATCAGGCAGCTTCCATTCCAGGAGGTCTCTTACTCCTCAAGCAGCCCCAGTCCCTTCCTAATCAGGGCCCCAGACACCTGTGATGCTAGGCAAATTGCACAGTGGCTCCCTCTGCTGGGAGGAGGCCCAAATTACAGCCAGCCGCTCTGTGAAATATCTGTCTATTTCTTCCCTATGTTGTTTTCTTCATCATCTTCAGCTGGAAATATTGAGCTTAATTGTCCCGGGTGTTTGTGTGGATACTTCAAGGGCAGAGGGATACATAGACACTCACCCTCCATTAGACCCCTGTTCATGGACAGAGGAGAATTGCAATCCCTGAACTACATTGCTCCCTGCTAGCACATCTGGAGTGCAAATTGTCATAAAGGGGCCAAGAAAGAAGTGGTCATTAGCTCTGTCTCTCCTCTGCACTGGTCAACAGAGCTGTCCTCCTGACCATGGAGAGTATGTTTTCACTGCGTTGTTAATTTGGATGATTGGCACCTGAGTCTAAGCACCTGGTGTGAGCCCAACCCAGGCGTGAGCATTCCTGCAGCAAAGCCATGCCAATGTTACTGTGTCCTTACTATTTCTGCACTTGCCCATGTGTGTCTGGGGCATATCCCATGGTTCTTTGTGCTGAGATGCTCTGGAATTCTTTCCCAGACACTTGTGTCAATTACAGGGTAACTTGTTTGTCCTTTGGGGAGAATTGTGGGAAGGGCATTGATTGGAGGACAGTCAGCATTCAAGTGATTTTGCCTGCATCATCGCTGTAGAGTAGATGGGTTCCAGCCCACGTGACAGCAGTATCCAGGTTCTAACCCATACCCTAGTCAAGTAAACTAGCCTGTGCATAAAGCACCTGCAAACCTGTGTTCAGGTGAGAGCCTGGGTTAACTGTGTAGTGAAGTCAGACGGTTATAGTGTTTCCTAGTTTACGTCTTATTTAGGGCCTTATCTAATGCCTGTAGAAGTCAGTAGAAAGACTCTCATTGACTTTAGTGGACTTTGGATCAGGCTCTAAGGGAACTATAAACAGTCATAATAGTTGATCATGCCAAGGTATTTATATGAAAAAAACAAAATACAAACAAAGGGTCAGCTAAATCTGTTTAAGGGCTTGTCTACACTGGAAAATTGACCAGACTAGCTATTCTAGAATAGCTCCCTGTGTGCATATTCTTATTCTACAATAGACAAGCCCTAACTAAGTTTGAAAATGCACATAATGATGCAATATAATGCTAGCCTGATGCGTGGAATATGAAAAACCTTGAAAAGATTAGCAGAAGAAGAGGCTGATAAAGGAAATTTTATTGTACTTGTTATTTAGAAACAATACAGGGCAGATTCTACACTAAACTGATAGAGGATTTATAAATAGCAGACCAATCAGATCAAGGTTTAGGGATCAAGGACAGTACAGAACATCTTTGTAAATGTGTTTTACGTAATTTGACATTAACCTAAAATGGTAAAGTTTTGCAGACTCTGTAGGTCCTTAGTTACACATCAGCTGTAACAGACACATCTAAATCTTAATATATGCCAAAACACACTTGTTGCCTTCGGGTAAAAACTGTCTCGCCAGTATAAGTTAACAAGTAATTATTGTTTGCTGAGCTGCATCAATTGATGGGTGATCCATTGCTGTGAAAGTAGTTAACTGACTTTTTTTAAGGAACAGTCTTTTTTTCTGTGGTCTTTCTAATGTTATGGCAACTCTGACAAAATCTTTCCAACAATAGATTCTTCTTAAGGTCATGATCCTGCAAACACTTATACAGGTATATAACTTTACTTGCATTAGGCTCGTTAGGATTTCTCCTGCAAGTAAGTTTATACTGATAGATAAGTGTTCGCAGAATCAGGCCCTAAGTTTGGCTTTTTAAAAGGTTTGGTGATTAGAAATCAGGGCAGATCTTTGTTTAGGAGGTTTGTTGGTTGCTATGTTTTAAGAATGTAAAGATATATTTTCCTGAGCATGGTAATTATTTTATAATCGTAAGTATGTTACACCTTACACATTTCACAATGGCAGAGTTGTGTGATGTTTCCCCACAAAAAGTTGTTCTAAGGCTATGTTTAAATTAAGATTTAGATAGATGTCTCCATTACTGCCTGCCAGCGGAAATACAAGCACGTATCTTTTAAAATCAGCTGCTGTTCATCGAGGCCCAATAACAATAGCTGATTTTCAACACCCAGGATATTATAAGCCTGTATATCTGTGGACAAGATTGTGGGCAGGATTGTGCCATAGCAAAATTTTAGTGCCAGATTCTGCCAACCTGTATGCTGAGTGGTAGGTAAGGTCCTGATCCTGCAAACATCTATGCACATGAGTAACTTCATTTGCATAGGTAGCATCAGTGTAACTACTAACGTGAGCAAATGTACTCATACATAAATGTTTGCAGGATTGAGCCCTTATTTTGGAAGGAAGTCCCATTGAAGTTAGTGCCATATTTGATTTTTATAATGGAAAAAGTATTCCACTGAAACATTAAGGGCCACATTCTGCTCTTAGGTACACACATGCAACTACTACAAAAGTTAATGGGAGCTCTACTCATGTGTCTGTCAGGGGCAGCATTTCACTTTAAATAGTTTTCAGGAAATTATTCCATTAACAGAGAGAGAGAGAGAAAGAGAGAGAGGCTTTAGAATAAGAACAAAACTATTATCCCAACGTTCCTTATTTGATATTAGAAGAGAAAACTCTTTCTGGGACTCTTGTCAAGTGACACTTCCTTCCTTCTTTATGGTAATGGAAAAAGTGTTTTTTGTTTCAATTGCTAAATAAGTGTATAGATTCACCAGTTCACCCTCTCAGTGAACATATGTACACTGATTTCACTGGATTTTTCACAGGCTAAGTCTGGAAAATATTGTTGTCATCTTGTGTCAAAATATTGACAGTACATTGGGGGATTACCTAAAGGGGAAGTCTTTTAATGCAGGTTCTCCAGAATGTTACCTTACCCTGTCCTGAATGCCATCTATCTAAATTAATCTTTAAAACAGAATATCCTCCCAAGTCTGTAATATGGACATGTAATTTAGGAATGGAAGTGGCTGGGTCGATGACTTCGAGCAGTATGTTGTCAGCACCCAAGGATAATTTGTCTTTTTTGTCTATTTGAGTACTGTGTAATGTTTGGGTGTTCACTAGTGGCAAATGTCAGGGGGTGAGAAACAATCAGGATATTGGTCAACTCTGCCCACATGAAACAACACCCCCTGAAGGCTGTTGGTTAGAAGACACATGCTAGGATCTTGGAACTTATGATAGTTTTCATAAAGTTCATGAATCTCTTACCAAAATGAAAATGTATCTGTGACGGCGGTTCATAGTGCAATCCAGACTGATAAGAGGTTGTGTCACCATGTGCCCTGCAATCCTGGGTGCCTTGCAATGCTCTACTGCTGGAGCTCCCAGCCTGAGATCTCACAGCCAGCTTTCAAGCATGCAGGTCACACCCAGAGTGTCTGTGTGGTAGACAGCCCTGGTTCAGCAGCTCTGCCCCAGCAACCTGTCTATTGCCCCAGTATGGCATACTTTTTGCTGACTGTGGACGTCCCAGGCAGAGAGGTACAATAGCAAGGCATTGGGAAGCACTCAGAGTTACAGTGTAAGAGGTGACACAACTCTTCACCAGTCTGGATTGCAACCCAGAATGTAACAACATCTAAGTGCCAAACATAAAATTCCAATTTACCCTGTCAAATGCTTTCTCTGCTTCTGTGGAGATGAAGAGAGTGGATGTGCTCGAAATTATCCTATTGATAAGGCTGATTAGTTGTCAGACATCATTGCCAGAAAACTGCTATTAACATAACTCCCTGGGCAGGAGCTGTTAAAGTGTGAATGACCTGTAGCTGAACAGCTAGGACCTTGGCCCAGATGCTTATACCTATGTAGATAAGTGATATGGGCTTACAGGAAGCACAAAGCTCAGGGTCTTTGCTTTTTTGTGTGTTAGAGAGTGAACGGATTTCAACCTTCAGTGTTCCCACAGGGAAGACTCTGCTCCCAATACTGTGGGAGGGGGAAAAGAGCAAAGCTGAGGTGATGACACATAAAATTTCACTTTAGATCATCCAGTTCTGGGGCTATATCCACTGCCATGATCTTGGTTGCTTGCTGAAGTTCTTCACCATCTAAGAAGATGTATTCCACTGCTTATAATTTAGGGAGTTCTGCAGCTACAATGAGATGGATCTACTCTATGTGATGAAAGTTGTGTCCTATGTGTATGGTTTAAAAGCTTCAGAATCTTTATTGATATCAAAATGGGTGAAAATATTGTGCCATTAGACGTGCTGGAAAAAAACAACACCACATAGAATCATAGATTATTAGGGTTGGACGAGACCTCACGAGGTCACCTAGTCCAATCCCCTGCTCAAAGCAGGACCAACACCAACTAAATCATTCCAGCCAGGGCTTTGTCAAGCCAGGCCTTAAAAACCTCTATGGATGGCGATTCCACCACCTCCCTAGGTAACCCATTCCAGTGCTTCGCCACCCTCCTAGTGAAATAGTGTTTCCTAATATCCAACCTAGACCTCCCTCACTGCAACTTGAGACCATTGCTTCTTGTTCTGTCATCTGCCACCACTGAGAACAGCTGAGCTCCATCCTCTTTGGAACCCCCTTTCAGGTAGTTGAAGGCTGCTATCAGATCCCCCCTCACTCTTCTCTTCTGCAGACTAAATAAGCCCAGTTCCCTCAGCCTCTCCTCATAAGTCATGTGTCCCAGCCCCCTAATTATTTTCATTGCCCTCCGCTGGACTCTCTCCAATTTGTCTACATCCCTTCTGTAGTGAGGGGACCAAAACTGGACACAATACTCCAGGTGTGGCCTCACCAGTGCCAAATAGAGGGGAATAATCACTTCCCTTGATCTGCTGGCAATGCTCCTACTGATACAGCCCAATATGCCGTTAGCCTTCTTGGCAACAAGGGCACATTGCTGACTCATATCCAGCTTCTCGTCCACTGTAATTCCCATGTCCTTTTCTGCAGAATTGCTGCTTAGCCAGTTGGTCCCCAGCCTATAGAAGTGCATGGGATTCTTCCTTCCTAAGTGCAGGACTCTGTACTTGTTCTTGTTGAACCTCATCAGATTGCTTTTGGCCCAATCCTCCAATTTGTCCAGGTCACTCTGGACCCTATCCCTACCCTCCAGCCTGGGAGCTCTCCTCCCAGCTTAGTATCATCTGCGAACTTGCTGAGGGTGCAATTCATCCCATCATCCAGATCATGGGATAAGTCAACGTAGTCTATTTTTTGTTTTAAGGTAAGGAGAAGGGTATTTTGGTTTTGCACAACCACATTAAATTTCAGAATATGGACCTGTCTGCTCTGGTTAAATGGTTGTAATATTAACTGGATATGGTGTTCAAAGTAATTCATCTCTTTCTCTAGATTCAATTGAATAAACAATTGGAATGTCAGTTTCCCTGCCAACTAGGCAATCAGAACCCCATAGGGCATGTCTGCACTTGAAACTTGTTGCAGGTTTTGTGTATCCACATTAAGCGATCCACAACAACTGTTGGGTGATGGTTTGTATTCACCATATTCAGAGGGGTAGCTGTGTAAGTCTGTATCCACAAAAACAACGAGGAGTCCGGTGGCACCGTAAAGACTAACAGATTTATTTGGTTTCAGAGTAGCAGCCGTGTTAGTCTGTATCCACAAAAAGAACAGGAGTACTTGTGGCACCTTAGAGACTAACAAATTTATTAGAGCATAAGCGAAGAAGTGGGTTGTAGCCCACGAAAGCTTATGCTCTAATAAATTTGTTAGTCTCTAAGGTGCCACAAGTACTCCTGTTCTTTTTGCAGATTTATTTGGGCTCGGGTGACCAGAGAGCAAATGTGAAAAATCGGGATGGGGGTGGGGGGGTAATAGGAGCCTATATAAGAAAAAGACCCAAAAATCGGGACTATCCCTATAAAATCGGGACATTTGGTCACCCTAATTTGGGCATAAGCTTTCGTGGGTAAAAAACCCACTTCTGAAGTGAGATCCCAGGCTGGGAACTCCAGCAGTAGAGCACTGCAAGGCACCCAGGATTGCAGGGCACATAGTGACACAACCTCTTATCAGTCTGGATTGCACCATGAACCGCCGTCACAGATGCATTTTCATTTTGGTAAGAGATTCATGAACTTTATGAAAACTATCATAAGTTGCAAGATCCTAGCATCTGAAGAAGTGGGTTTTTTACCCATGAAAGCTTATGCCCAAATAAATCTGTTAGTCTTTAAGGTGCCTCGTTATTCACCATATTGTTGTTCTCCAGTTACGGGACTTTTAGTTTGTATTGTTGCGGCCAGACAGCACTGCAAAGTTTTGAAATAAGCACTCAGCTTCTAAGTAGACATTCCATGGTGCATTGCTCCACTGCTGTACTGTGTGCATTCAGGGATTTTTTGCACTGTGCAATGTGAGAAACTACTGAAATTTGGGGGGTTGGGATCAAATTAAATAATTCCTATGATTCCTCTCCTTTCATCCCATCATCTGTTTGGTTTTTATGTGTGCAGCTATCAAGGAGGTGCTGTCATTCCAGGTCATCTGGCTGGGCAAAATACAGGAGTTTATTAATTGGTTTCCATGGTTGGGGTTCCCCAGTTGTGGGGACACATACCTATTTTGATGGGACACATACCTATTCTTTGCTCTCCCTTACCAGGTCTCAGAGTTCATCAACAGAAAGGCCATTTCACCCTGGTGCTGCAAGGTTTGCTTGATCACAGTGGAAAGGTCCATGGTCCAGGAACTTTAGAAAATTTGAACTGTTTTCTCCAATGAGAATAGAAACATTTACTCCGATGGTCATTGCAGACATTGATGTTGTTGCCATTCTTCCAGTCATCTGGGAGATGCTGCTTATGCCAGGGAAACAGAGCTTTTTACTTGGATGAGAAAAAGGAGCTGTTTAACTGTATCCTGAGTATTTGTAGAATGACATTGGAATGTGCATTTGGGAGATTAAGAGGTAGATGAAGGAGCCTGTTGTTGGGGTTCGGGGCGGATGAGATATCTGCCTCTTTATGATAGCTGCTTGCTGTGTTTTGCACAACCTTTTGTGAGAGCAAGGGAGAAAGCGTTGCGGCTGTATGGGAGGAGGAAGTGGACAGATTTGTTGAATGTTTTGAACTGCCAGAGAGGCGACCTCTATAGAAAGCTGTAACTACTCAGGGGCACACAGTCAGCGATACAGTTTGCTACTAACTTGAGTGTTGGGGCTGCATGTGAACTACGTATTGCTTTTGTATAAGGCTTTAATCATGATTACTGCACAGCTTCATGTGTATGTGCAGTGGTGCAAGGATTTTATCATGCTTCATATGTGCATTTTATCACACTTTATGTGAGGATTTAAGTATAGTAAATGTGTGGATTTTATGACAATGAAGCTAGGCATTTCAGTGAATTGTGTAAGACTCAAAACCATAAATGTAAAGATATTTTCAATGATTTCTTAATAAATAACAGTGAACACCACCAGACTCCTTGTTGTTTTAGTGAACACACCGTGTTCAAGGTTTAGAACAGTAAAAAATTGAGTTGAACACACATAATGCTGTGCAAAGTTAAGCCATTTAAAAGTAATAATAATTTTAAAAGTTGCATGCAGACAAGTTTGTGCTTTCAAAGCCCTGTGCTTAAGGCGGATTGTTTGTCTTTCCATCATCCCCAGTGGCTGTGATGTGCTAGCAATTTCCCTGTCCTTTAGGAACTCAGTTCAGCACCTCTGTCCATGGTTACCGCAACATGTCCGGTGCTTTGGGGAAAAGAGAGAAAAAGGACAGCTAGTTTTTGTCCAATGTATAGTCTCCATGTCAACAATGAAAAAATATTGCTTTTCCCTAGATTTTTGGAATTCCAGGAGAAGAGATGAAAAGGAAAGGAGGGAGAAAGAGAGGAGTGAGGAATCATGAAGAAGAGAGGAAATATGTTGGGATATTTTAGTCTTTTAAAATGCCCGTCTCCCCAAAGAATCTCATGGAAAACAGTAAGCTTTTATAGTTTTTATATAAGAAGTTTGGTTCGTACTTCTTAAATAGCCTGCTTAAGCATTTAAGCTAAAATATAAAAAATTAAAGTAGCCATGATTAAAAATTATTTAAAACATGTAGCTAGACCAGTTATTTTAACTTTCTGCTGACATTGCTGCTGTGAAAAATTAAGCTATTTTATGCTAGTGGATTTGGTGTTTTAAACATACACTGTACATATACCCCACTTCCATTCCTAGAGGGTAGGAAGCATGCCCAGCCACACTACAGAATTTATACAAAGTTCTTTCCACAGATCGTAGAGAAACTGGAAAAGATCCAGAGGTGAGTGACAAAGTGATCAAAGGGATGGAATAAAAGCCATATGACTAAAGGCTGAAGGAACTGGGTATGGTTAGTTTGGAAAAAGAGGAGATTAAGGGGTGACATGATAACAGTCTTCAGATACTTGAAAGGCTGCCATTAAAAAGATGGAGAAAAGTAGTTCTCTTTTGCTACAGAGGGCAGGATAAGAGGCAATGGGTTCAAACTACAGCACAGCAGATTTAGATTAAATCTCAGGAAAATATTCCTAACAGTAAGAACAGTAGGACAATGAAACAGACTGCCTCGCGAGGTTGTGGAAGCCCCTTCACTGGTGGTTTTCAAAAGGAGACTGGATAGCCATCTGTCTTAGATGGTTTAGACACAACAAATCCTGCATCTTGGCAGGGGTTAGACTAGAAGACTCTAGTAGTCCCTTCTAACCCTATGATTTTATCTGTCCAAATGTCTGTATTCTAGAATTAGTAAATGAATTATATGTTCCAGTGAACATCAAGAAATGGGTACTGACATGTCTATTGGTTGCAAAATATTTAATACTCAAAATGAAAATCAAATACACCTCTAGTTTATTCAGCATGGTAGAGAGAATTGTCAAACACAGCTTTGATGGAGAAAATAACTTTACATTGCAAATAGAAAAATTACACTAAAATTTGGAATCCCATAGATGCATTTGTGCAGTTGTGATATAACATGGATCATATATGATATAATTACTGAAACAACATTTGTAGATACCATTTTAAACCAGTGTAAACTGATCTTGAGGTCATGCACTGGGCTGATCCTGTGTAAAAATTAAAAAACGAACAAACCAAACCAACAAGAAAAAAGCACTAAAAGCATAAAGCAAAAGACTTTAATGTTTTATTCTTTCATTGATTCTAATAGCTATTGCATTAATTTAAATATCTTACTCATTGTATAGTATTTTCTTTATTTTTTTCTTAAATTACCAATGAGAGAATTTTGTAAAAGAGAAAAGTACTGGCCTTTTAAATGCTTACATTAAATAAGACACATTTAAAACTAATTTGATCCCCTCCCTCATTTAGAGTTCACGTGAAAAGATTTATGAACATTAGGAATGAAACTAATGTAGCCCTAATTATATCGTATTTAACTTGACAGTTTGGGTTTGGATGTTCTTAAATCACTTAGCTGTTTTTGAAGTCTCACCTTTAAAGGCTTACATTTTTCTAGTTTAGCTATTTTTATAGACATCACATCTTTATACCATATGGCAGAACTGTTCTTTTCCTACAATAGAGAGACAAGGTGGATGAGGTAATATTTTTATTGGACCAATTTCTGTTGGTGAGAAGGACAAGCTTTCAAGCTACACAGAGCTCTTCAGATCTGGGAAATGTACTCAGAGTGTCACAACTAAATACATGGTGGAACAGATTGTTTAGCATAAGTAGTTAACACACATTTCAAGGGACTATTCAAGGCAAAGTGGCTAGTTAACACCTCTCCAGTGACAGGAGGAGGAAAAAATGCACCACAAAACCAATGATATACTTGAGATACATTGGTGATATTTTCATCCTCTGGACAGATGACCTAAACTCCCTTATAAAATTCCACCATGACTTCAACAACCACCATCATCCATCAAACTCTCTCTAGAACACTCCCACAGCAGAGTTAACTTCCTGAACACCACAATCAGCTTCAACAACGGAACCCTATGGACAACTATATACAAGAAACCCATGGATCACCACACTTATCTTCACAGATCCAGTAGTCACCCTGTGAAGGGACACACTCTCACTCTGGTGGAGAGGAGACTAATGAACTCGTCTGGGCTGTTCAAAACTAATGGTGCACCCACAGGACTTCTTCTGCCTGGAGGGTGAGGAATTTAAAAAAGGGAAACCTGCCAAAGGAAGGGGTGGTGAGCAGGAAGAGGGCTGCTTCACTTCAGGGATTACAGACAACAAAGATAGGTCAGCTGAAAAGGAGACAGTTGCAGGCTATACCACTCTTGAAGCTGCACAGACCAGCTGTAAAGCAGTATGCCCCAAGCAGAGGGGCAGAAGGTAGGCCCCACTAAGGGGTAATAGACACTGATAGACCAAGCTCATAGACCTAAATCCAGAAAGACTTCCTGACAGACAGGCAATCTTTGCCCTTCTTTGTTTTCACCCAGGTTCCCCTCTCTCATAAGGGAAAGAGAGGGGAGAGGACTGTTTCTTTTGCCTGTTTGTGTAATTCAGTAACACCTCATGTACTATGAATTGGGGAGGGGTTCTGGACTAAGAAACACACCAAGAAATCTGTTATTTACAACCAGACACTTGGATAACACAGAAGATGCTCTGAGGAAAAGTCCGCGATACACACCTTAACACACTTAAAACCACCTTCAAACAAGGACACTCTGTACTGTACTCTATACTGGTTCACCAACGAGTTATCAAGTATAAACTTGTCAGGCACTGTAACAGCCTTAGCAGACAGTTCCATTGGGTACTCCGATCTATCTCACCTCCTAGGTGAACATACTTTTGTGATATACTGGACCCTTACACCAAGAATCAAAGCAGTATTCAGATTACTCTCTGTCCCAAAGAACCAGTCACTTACCTCAGGTCAATTGCACCTTAGATCTCACACCAATGATGATGCTTGTAGCCAATCAAATAATAAGTGATTTAAAGATTTATTAAATAGGAAAAGGAAATTAGAGTTATTTACAAGGTTAAAGCAGGTAAACATATATAACAAATGAGTTTATAATCTTAAATTTCAAAAGTTAATAAAAGCTTCTATAATAAGCAAGCTCTTATGTCCTTTAGGGCTAATCCAGGCTAAGTAGCTGTGGATGTCTTGCTTATGCCTAGAAAAAAACCTCAGAGTCCAAGCAGCATAGAGGAAAAACAGTTCCTTCTGTTTGGGGTTCTTATCCCCCTCCTGACATGTACTCCAAGCTGCAAATTCGGCTGATGGTAGGAATCCATTTGCATGATTCATCTTCACGGTGGAGAGAGCAGAACAACAAAGTCTTTTGTCCTCTTCAATGTCCCACAATAGTCCATTTGGTGTTGATCGGTCTTTCCTGTTAGGAAGGATGTAACATCTTCTGTTGAAGACCAGCATTTCACATTTCTTACTGTCTCTCTCCTGTCTGGTGATTTACATAGTCACAGAGGCTCACAATACAGCTGCTCAAATATTACCTTACAATATGGGATACAGATGTTCTGAGTGAGATTAATGCACGCAGGAACTCACTAGCATTCAATAAAGTCAAAACACTACACACATTCTTATAATGCTAGTATGTGTTTTAACAATACTAACACAGAGATAAGCCAGACATAGGGCAGGTCTACACTAACACTTAAGTTGATCTAACTTACATTGCTCAGGAGTGTGAAAAAGCCCCCTCCCCCCGAGTGATGCAAGTTTCGCACTGTCCACACTGGTGCTATGTCACTTCTTGCTGAGATGGAGTAATTATGCCGACGGGATAGCACATCTTCACCAGACGCACTACAGAGGTTCAGCTGTGTCATGGAACAGGCCACCCAAATACCCCAAGAGAATCTGCTTCAATACAGAAGTAAGACCCTTTCTGACCACACACCCCTACTTCTCACCTATTACTCCACACTGGAAACCATATGGGGTAGCATTAAACAATTGCAACACATACTTGATGGGGACTACATTTTGAAAGAAATCTTTCCCAAATCCCCTCTTCTGGCCTTCAAACAACCCCCCAATCTCTCCAAGTTTATCATCAGAAGCAAGCACAGTCCAGGACCCACCACCTCCAAGTCACACCAGACTGTGCCACAACAGGTGCAAAATCTGCAGACATATTTCCACTGCCATGATGATCAATAACCCCGAGAACACACCTTTCAAGATCCATGGGTCCTACCCATGCCTATCACAACATGTGGTATACCTCATCTGGTGCAGTAAATGCCCCAATAACAACTCTGTTGGTGAAATGAGACAATCACTATGCTCTCAGATGAACTCACATAGAAAAATGATATGACAGAAACACTGTATCATCCATAGCAGACACTTTTCATAAAACATTTACTCCATATCTGACCTCTCAGTTCTTGTCCTCAAAGGACACCTACAGAAAACTGTCAAGAAATGAGCCTGGGCTGGGACCTTAAATTCATAACTTTGCTAGACACTAAAAATCCTGGACTTAATAGAGACCTGGATTTATGGCTTATTACAGTGATCTATAACCTCCCCCGCCCCATTTTCCACTCTCTTATTATTGCAGAAGTCATAACTGGCCACACTGAATGGTCGGTCCCTTGAAATATGTGTTAACTACTTATGCTAAACAATCTGTTCCACTTTGTATTTACCTGTGACACTCTCAGTACATTTATTAGACCTGAAGAAGAGCTTTGTGTAAACTAAAAATCTTGTCTCACCAACAGAAGTTGGTCCAACAAAAGATTTTACCTCAGCCCCATTGTCTCTCTAACAAGCTGGGATCCATATGGCTACATTTTTTCCTAAATTGGTTTTATTTCTCATGAGTATTGTTCTGAATCATTGGATACTGTTTTTACTTCAGAAAAAAGTTAGAAATAAATTAATCTAATTATTGTTTTGATAGGAATCTTAATAAAAATGTGTAAGATACAAGTTTTCCAGGAGTTCAGCTCTTTTGTGGCTTCCATTATTTTCTCAGCCCGCTATGCTTTTTTCATATTCCTCATTACCATTTCAGTACCTTCAGCCTTTTTGTGAGCCTTTTCTAGAGAGAGAAGATCATAATCAAATGAACCTTATCTTTTCTAACTTCCTCCTTGACCCAGGCCTTCCATTTCTGAAATTAATATGCATGCTTTCCCTTTCCTCTTGCCTTGACTATTGCATGTCTCTGCCCGTTTGCCTCTCCAGAGCCCAGCACATGCAGACTGCCTCTATTCACTTTCTCATATATACAAAGAAATGCAATATCAACTCCATCCTCAAGCAACTTTATTTCTATTCTAACTCCCCATTTATTTTAGGATTCTGTTCAAATTTGTCCTCTCGTTATTAAAAGCTATCATGGACTTGCTAAAAGATGCTCTCTATTTCCCCCTAGTGCTCTGGTTGTCGAACACTGGCCTCCTTTCTGTCCAGTCAGAAAATCTTGTACCATTTGGTGTGAAAGCCTTCTTTCCTCTTATTATCTGGAAAAGCCTTCCTGTGGTTTTTCACTTCATTGACTCTCCCACTCATTTCATATCTCATCCTTTCCCCCTTGACTATACCTGTCAAATGCTCTCTCTTTCTGACATTATTGAGCACTGTATGTGTATTATTTACAATAACTCTGAAGAATTTTTGGGTACTGTTTATGTGATAAAAACATTAAACTACAATGCAATTACATTTTGCATAACATATAGGATTGCCAACATTGTATTTAAAAAACAAGAGACTGTTTTCTTAGCACCCCTGCCCTACCCATCCTCCCAATATTATTATTATTAATTATTATTATTATCATTGATAATAATAAGCAGTACTCACCTACATTCACCAGGGGTATTTCTTGCTGCTTTTTTGCAGCACTCAGCAACTCCCGATCTTGTTGTACAGAGATGAAACAATAAGGGACGTCCCTTGTAATAAGGGATGTCCCTTGTAATAAGGGACTGTTGGCAATCCTAGTAACACACTACTCTGTGTGATATGATGCAGACACTTTGTCCACTAGGTTATGTGGCCTTTACATAATTTATGTAGTCTTAAATTAGCCTCAGGAAGTCTCCCTTATTATTTTCTGAATACAATAGAAACATATTGGGCCAAATACTACTCTCAGTATATTTTTGCAATCTAACCCAGCTGACAGTAAAGTCATGTGGGAAACTAAAAGTAGAATATTGCCCTGTAAGAATGATAACATCAAAGACAAATTTGCACTTATTAAAGGAAAAAATAAATTGAATATTCAAGTACAAAGGCTACAGTATCAAGAATCTGCTCTCAGAGGCATATATGTACTGAAGTGGAAACCTCAGGTATACTACCAAGGATAGAATTTGGTCTAAATATTATTTCCCAGTGCATACTGAAGCGTATGTGAATGCAGAATTTCATACATATCAACTTTAATTCACTGTGCTTTCCTTTTTGAACAAAAAAATTTGTTTAAATATCACCCAAAAAGTATTCTGTATTTAAATGAAACAGATAATTCAGGGTTAAATTCTACCCTGAAAACTGCACCATGGATGTCAAGAAAGAGCACTATTTCAGGTTGTTTCAGGGCTGACAGTAGCTGGCTTTGCACCAAATAATGTTTATATCATTATCCATAATGCAATCAGCATGGGGCTCTTTTTTCGTAGAGCCAACAGTTTTGTTTACGATTGGGAGTGTGGGTGGCTGGAGGAAAGGAGGACATTTTAGGCCAAATATATGCACTTTCCAAACACAGATCAATGGCCGGAATTTGGCAGAACAAATTTCAGTGGACATTGTGTTCAGAAACTCTGATTCTTACAATCTCCTCAACAGCGAGCCACATGGCTATCTGTTAAAGAAAGTGACATCAGCCTTATCTCATTTATGTAATAAATGCATGGCAGTATATTGTTCTGATTAGTGGAACATTAAAATGTAATTGGCATATTGTACAAGAGGTAATTTTCTTCCTGGTGTGAGAGGGATATCTTGACGATGCATAATAATTCTATTGGGATTTATATCTAGTAATATGACCAGTGTGATCCCGTAATGTTATTAATGACAGATATAAGCCTTGTGCTGCTGTGATGTCTTTGTTAGGATACATGTTAGTCAATTTTTAGATTGATTTAAAAAGTTTTATTTTAACTGTATGTGATCCACATTTTTCTACTGGAATGTATGTGCACATGCTCAGGAATGAATATTGTCCCTTGGAGACAGATGGATTTATATTTGTCTTGCTCTCACTGCAAGTCCTGTGTATCGCCAGTTTGTTTGGGATGTTGTAAGAGAGCTTGTAGCATTTTGTAGTATGTATGCATGTCAGACATATTTCTCGACTGTTTATAGGCTCCTGATGACAAAAACAGTGCCTTGACAGAGTTCATAACTCACATAACTTACTGGCAGCCTGTAAATGAGTCATTGTTTGAGGTGGGTTTTCTACACAAACACGAAAGGACTTCAAATGGTGTTTGTTTCAAGTACCTTGAATTGTGAGTAACTACTTTCTGCAGAATAACTAACGGACAGGTCAAACAAAACAGAAAACCACATCCATGGAGTGAATTTGTTAGTTAACTCTTTCCTTGCCAGAGACTTCCCCCCCACTCCTTTCAAATAGGGTCATGGACTCATAGAAGATTAGGGCTGAAAGAGACGTCTGGAGGTCATCTAGTCCAACCCCCTGCTCAAAGAAGGACCAATCCCAACTAAATCATCCCAGCCAGGGCTTTGTCAAGCCAGCCCTTAACAACCTCTATGGATGGAGATTCCACCACCTCCCTAGGTAACCCATTCCAGTGCTTCACCACCCTCCTAGTGAAATAGTTTTTCCTAATATCCAACCTAGACCTCCATCACTGCAACTTGAGACCATTACTCCTCTTTCTGTCATCTGCCACAACTGAGAACAGTCTAGCTCCATCCTCTTTGGAACCCCCCTTCAGGTAGCTGAAGGCTGCTATCAAATCCCCCCTCACTCTTCTCTTCTGCAGACTAAATAAACCCAGTTCCCTCAGCCTCTCCTCGTGAGTCATGTGCCCCAGGCTCCTAATAATTTTCGTTGCCCTCCGCTGGACTCTCTCCAATTTGTCCACATCCTTTTGGTCAGTTGATCAAAAAAGGCATCTGCTTCAAAGTAAACCCTAGTTGATAAAAATTAAGAAAAATGTGTTACTTGCCCTCATTATTACCCGTAGCTTCCAGGTCTCTCTCTGTTCTTTATGTCCCATCTCCATTTCCCATCAGGCCTTGCTAGGACTCTGGACTCCAGTCCCAGCAGCCTTGGAACAATTCAGCCAGGTATGCTCTCCTGGTTCTCAGAGAGGGAGGTTGCTAGTACAATTAAGAGACACCTTGAGTCTTCACTACTGAGGGGGAAAGGTAATGCAACTGGGTCAGCCACCCAGTCATGACCAGAGGTCACTCTGCCACACCCTGCCTCCATTTCCTCCCATCAGGGCCCCTTAAGAACTGCACAGTCCAGTGTTTCAAACAAAATTACCCCTTTTGAGTGGGGGTCTAGTTTATTTAACTTTGGGCACAGTCTCCAATGGCCCTAAATCCTTCCCTCTTGACTAAGGGAACCCTGCAGCACTCCTTCTGGGCTGTTCTTCTCTCTGGTCCCTTTGATTCACCCTTCACTAGTTCCACTTAGGCTGGCAACGAATAGAACTCAGTGATCTCTTCACCTATTAGTCTAACACAAACACTGAGTCTTTACACCAGGTTTAAACTGGGCCCAGCCCCTCTTTTCCAACAAGAGGCCCGTCTTCCCTCAACTAATTCAACTACCTCTCCCAGGCTCACCTGGCTGGAGCTCAACATTGTGGCTCTGGCTTCAAAACTCCCCTGGTGTCAGGGTATTGCCTGCAAGAGTCTTTCTCACTCTACAATTTCCTGAGCTTCCCCAAAACCCCCATTCTCTTTTGGCTCTTTATATGGACCTCAGTCCTTCATCATGCCCCTCAAGGCTGCTAACACAGTGCAGATGGGCTGGAGCAGTTCCCTTTTAGGGTATGTCTACACAGCCACTGGAGCAGTTCCCTTTTAGGGTATGTCTACACAGCCGCTGGGAAAGAGTCTTGCAGACCTCGTTGACAGACTCATGCTAGCAGGGCTTGGGGAGCATACTAACTAGCTGTGTAGACATTGGTTTGACACGTGGGCTGGAGCTCGGGCTCTGAAGTCCACCCCTGTCCCTAGGCTTCAGAGCCAGAGCTCTAGCCCAAACTGGAATGTCTATATTGCTATTTTTAGCGAGCTAGCTTGAGCCCTGCTAACACAAGTCTGTTGTTCTGGGCTGTCAGACTTGCTCCCAGCAGCTGTGTAGACATACTCTTAAAGGCCCAGTTTACCCTGTGACAGAGAGTTACAGCCCTTCTGCTCATAAAGTATCATTCTTGGGCCCTAAACGCAGGCTGGAATAAGTGTTTTCCCAAGCCCCAGACTGCCTTCCTGAAACCACTTCCTCAATGACCAGCTCCTCTTCCTTAAGCTATTGTTTCTGGAACAGCAAAATACTGGTCCAGGAGGGGTCACCCTCCTAAAATCTGAAAAGGCTGGTATAGCCTGTTACAAGAATCATTCTGTGTTTGACAGCCAGAACAATGTATCTTGAATAAAAAACAACTGTTAAAAAGTTAGGCATCTACCTGGTTGAACACTGACCATGTGTTTGAATCTTGAATAAGTCTAATAACTTTCTCAATACCAGAGCTGGTGTTTTACACTTAATAAACCAAAGGAGGATATATGCATAGTTCACAGGACACAAGGGTCTTCCTATTTTAAGCTATTCTAATATGTATTTTTCTACAAGTGGGGGATCAATTAAAATTATTTTGTATGTAAAATTAAAGTGCAGTTCTAGTAGGAAAAGTGACTATAAAATGGCATTATGAGTTTCCAGGTTTATTTATTCCATTTCAAGTGTTTTCAGCTTTCACAAATAAAAAGATATTTTTAATAGTCAGCTCTGTCTGGGATCTGAGAATAAATCTGGGTACTTTGCTCCTAGTGCATCATCATGAGTAATAAGGGTAATTAGGCTTTTGGTTACACCTATACAGCTCCCTGAACTTCAAATTATGTCTTACTCATCCCTGTGCCACCCCAGTGCCTCCAGAGGGTGGCATGAGTTTAACAACTTAGAATTTAATAAATAATTCTGTTGATAATGTATAAAATCCAGCTCACACCTTGTCAGCTGTGTTGTCTCTGCAGCTAACTGGAGTGAAAAGCAACAATAACTTGTTTTGTCACCAAACTATTTTTGTCAGTAGATATGACCTGTATACACATAGGAAGCAGATCTCTTGGGTAAGATGCTGCTTCACTTAGTCACTTTTCCAAGTGAAGGTGCTCTTTAAGAGTGAGTAGGTCTGTAAAGCAAAAATTAATTGCAATATTTGATGTTGCCTGGTCAGTACCCAGATTCCTTACAAACCCAGTCCTGTATAGTGGCTCTTGGTCTAACTTGAGTCAATTATTTGTATAGTTCATGAATCTTTTATATCGTACGAAGCATCTTCATACCTGTCCTACTTTCTAGACTTCGGGATACAATTACCAGGAGCAGTCTCACATCTTTAAATCTCTGTAAGAATGAGAACCACACCAGCAATGGCCAAAATGCTAATGATCACTGTAGCTTCTCTTTAATTGGAAACACTGAACACTGATAAGAATGAAAATGACTCCTTTGTTCTGAAAGGGATTCTTACAGGTTTCCCAATGAGACTGTTTTTTATCTGATTCTCCTTCACTTCTCTTCTTAGACAGATCAATAGGCAGATGAAACAGATAGAAAGATGAACAGATAGATGAATAGACAGATAACAGTACCATATCCCTATCAGAACCCTTTTGTTAGACTTCTGATACCACAAAATATTTTTTGGAAAATTCTTATTAGAGAGATTACTGAATGATAAGGTGCCCAGCAATTTGTCAGAGTGGAACAAACAGCTCCACCGCATTCACAGGAACATATGAGTTACTCTTGTTTAATGCTGATGAGACATTTCCTAGAATATGATGAGCATGAAACAATTTGAAGTTTAGTACTGCTGGTTACTGCTGTGCTGGAAAGAGCTGATTGAGATCATTAAATTGCAGGTAGGCAGTGCCTCCAGAGTGTAAGGTAGGAATGTGAGTGTGTGGTGATGACAGTAGACTTTGCTCAATACCTACGTCTATATATATTGTAGGTTTCAGTGGATACCTGGTTGATCCCTTCACTCTATTGTCTGGGAAGAAAGAAGTGGTAAGTAAAAGCCACTCAGACAAACTCTCCTTTTTTAAAAACTTTACCTTAGTTTGCAAGTCAGAATCTCCACAGAATTCTTTTGCAGCTCACATGAGATAGCAGCAACTAGAGCTCATAAAGGGAAGTGGAATTGCACAATGCAGTATAATTCAGTTCTTAATTTTTTCAGCTTTTATTCTTTAATTTGTACTCATAATATTTTAAAACAGATGATAGAAATGTAGACATTGTAGCATAATAAATATTTTTTAGAAAGTAACTATATTTTTTATTGTCAAATCCTAAAAAGGAACTAAAAGTTATTTTAATAGTGGTAAAGAGTAAGAATTAACTCAGCCAGCTATAGCCTGAGGAAAGTATTGTCTTAACCTTTTATTTGGTGAGATTTTAAAATACAGCACAGTGAAGAGTAGTATCCAATAGTGGGGGGAAAAAGTCCGGAATGTAATCAATAAAACATTATTTAAAGATTTCCCTTTACATTTCACTTTGTTAGTATAAATAATAGTGCAATGTCTATGTGCAGCACTGTTGCAGTATCAGGCGATTTGTCAAGGATACATTGTCTTATGCTAATTCAGTTTGATACACTGAGGTAAAAGGAGTACATTAGTCTAATATAGTTAGCTGAACTAATGTGACAGGAAACAGAAGTCCATGGATATCAGAGGAACTTTTATTAGCGGCTCTTCTATTAGATCAACAAGCCTTTTAATATCATTACTTTTTCCTTTCTTGAGATTCTTTACTATGTGCTTCAGGTTAAGTACTGGTAGGTGCCTGTTTTATTTTCATTGTTTATTATTAAGAATTTTTTTCCTTTCAATTTTTAAGAATTGTAACTTGTTTTATTTAGGTATCTTTCTGCCAGGTAGTTCATTGAAGTCTTTTATACGATAGTTGGTGTGGTTATGGCCATTATAGAGCAGTATCTTTAGAACTGTTTGTTCATGAGTTGATGGGTTATTACTGGGGATTTGCTTTATTTTTGCACTGGCTTAGAAATTCATTTTATTTATTATTTCATGTTATCTATGGTTTAGTTTTGACATGCTTTAGATTCTATTTTCTGAGGCAACCAGGGGCCCAAGGGCTCAATAGAAATGAAAATATATATAATTATTTAGCATCCATCCACTGTATTTTCCCATCTGTGAAGAGATGTTTAGAGGTTTTACATCGTGGCTAGATTCTGATCTCTTTAGTCATGCCAATAGTCCCACTGAAGTCACTGTTGCTAAAGCAAAGAAGAAACTTGTTCCTAGTGAGTTTGAGTCATTGTTTACATGTATTTAAATTATTACCTGTTCTATCATGCTTATGGGAATGGGGCACAATGTAACAGAGTCTTGGACCAGATCCACAGCTAATATAAATGGGTATAGCTCCAATGAACTTAATGGAGCTACACCAATTTACACTGTCTGACAATCTGGCCCCCTCTTGCCTTTACAAGTCTTAAGTTTTATCTTTAGTTATACATTTTAAAGAAATATTCAATATTTATTCAAAGTGTATGCTGACAAGGGTTAAGAGTTAGCACTAAATATCAGACTAGCTGTAAAAAATGCCATTTTTAAAACAAAAAATCTCTACAGCATGGTGAATTACTATAAAGTATTGTGTATATGTAGAAAAGTAAAAAAAGAGGATACTTAGAAGAAAGTCTGAATAGCCTGCATGAAACGGATTTTCCATATCTTGCCTTGGAAACAGTATGAAAGATCTGGAAAGAATTTGCATGTATGATAGTCTAGCTGTTCATTGTTTTTAGTAATAATTGCATATGAAGGTAGCGGTACTTTCTCCACAGAAAAAAACCCTTCCCCCCCCCCAACCAGCATTTCATCTCAATTTTATTTCATCCAGTTCCCCTGTAATTTTGATTTCTCTAAACCTTACTGCTTCCCAGTACTTGTTTCAAGTACAACTTGCCCTTTCACTGAACTGTCATGGATGGAAAGGTACAAACAATGCTTTGTAGACACATGGCAATTGGTAGTTTATATCTCCGTGTGTTAAGTCCAGCAAAATAAATAGACTTGCGACTGCTTTTACTGTAGAATTGAAAACTACTGAAAGTTTAGCTCTAAAACACAGAAAATGTGGAAGAGATTTAATGAGACACTTGGGAGTATAATACAGGATAATTCCATGGTGCCTAGTGCTGCTCATGTTATTCACCAGAGAGTTGAATTTTTGTGATTGTGGCACTGTAAGTTTCCATGCAAACTGTGGGCTCACCTTTTGCTGGCATATGTCAATGGGCCACTCGTATTTCAGTGTTGGTTTAAAATATTCCACTTTTTGTCCTGATGCTCTATATTCTTTAAGGAAGGGACTTTGCCTTCATTTATATTTGGAAAGCAATTAGCACACAGTGGGCATGACCAGAAGCAAGAGTTACAACTATAGGATCACATGCTTATGACTTGTGAGGATATATTGCAAGATTCACTGAGACAGATTGGATCACAGCTTGCATGAGCATTAGATTTCATACCCTGGAAATAATACTTTCATATGGTGTGCAAAGAATCTTTTGATATGTTACTTTAAAAAAGAAATATTTTCCGTTTCAGTGCTTGCATCATTGTAGGTGGGAGCCTCTCAAAGAAGCATTGAAAATCATGCCTAAAGTAAATTATTATGTTAAGGACTGTGGAACTGATTCTCCATTCCCTTACACTATTTATAGGCATTTATATCTGTGCAAAACATATATAAACTGCGACTATTTTGATGTGGTAATGGAGGTGTTCACTGACTTTACACAGGTGTAAATAACGTAAGGGGCAAGGAAGTGGACTGTGAGGCCCTGTGACATTAGGTTTCAGTTTTTCTGCAGTGTCCACTTTTTCTTTGAAATATTGTTTCCAAAGTTTCAGTGCTTACCCTTGGGGAAGACAGTAAACTCGGAAGTGAATATTGCAGTGATAATATTTACATTCTGCATCAGAATGAGAAAAGACCTTTATTAAATCAACTTGTGGGTAGTTGTGGGCCAGAATTCTATTAATCAACCTGTCTGGTGGCTGAAAGTTACCTGCTCAGATGCTCACTGTTTCACTTAGCTAGGGGTTGGGGATGGGGGAAGTGGACATCTTTTGGTGACACTTAAGAAGTCCAACCTCTACATGGTTCTACTTTCAGAGACCCTTGATAACATCAGGCAGTCAGAGTTGGCTGCTACTGTGATATCCTCCCTGGAAACAGAGCTGCTGAGGGTAGTTACTTCTAGGAATTAGGGTATTCAGGTTATATTCCCCATCTTGGACATTGATCAGACATCAAATTTAATAATTGCATGTATATATTTAGCTATATAGCACCTCTCCTCTGCCACCTTCTCCCTCCTTCACTCCCCCACCCCAACTTGCTCAGTGTGCTTCAGGATAATGAAATAATAATATAAAAAAGCAATAATAAAAATAAATGACCTACCTGTGGAACTCCAGACACCTTAGTGTTATGAGGCATCCTCATTATGAAAATGTGTTCTGCCAAATTCTTGAGTTTAGAAGATTTCTTGTATAGCGGGATGAAAGAGGCTTTTTCATCAGGTGGAGTTTTCAAGCCCTCATGCCTCTGGAAATCACACCAGTCTCATTTTCATGCTGCCTTAGTAATAGGGGAGGCTGAATACTTGAGTTCCACCTTGAATTTGGATATAGCAAAACAGTTTTAAATGTAATTTGTAGGTGATAGGACCTGTGGTGGGTGGTGAAAACAAGCGGCCAGTCCAATCCTAAACCTGGATTTAGACACTTTTTTAATGTTTGCATTTAAATTTTAGAGAGCTGCTACTGCTAAGCAATTTTGTTGCAAGCCGTTTTAATGCTGAAGTTAACATATACTAATGCAACTTGTCTAACAGGACTGGGTTGTTCTGACATGCGTGGGACTACGAGAATGGCTTCAGGCAAATGGAAACACACTGTTGAAACAAGCAAGAGTGTTTTTTCCAACTGTGTAAAGATCATTCTCTGTGTGCCCTCCAAGTAGCTGTGTCTACACTACTGTTAAAACTCGACTAATAACAATTTGTGTAAAGGCACAGTTGTTGCTATCAGGATATTACCATAATTTTCCTGACCAGTGTGGAAGGAGGAGAATGTTTTCCTTATGAGTGTCATGATGCTATGCTATAGAAGGTGGTGATTGTCTGTGACTTTCTCCCTCAGCCATGGTTGAACACAAATAGCCATTGAAGGAGGGACTGGAACCTGATTCTCCTCCCTCCCACATGAATGCCCTAGCTACTGGGCTATCAAGACATTCTCACTCTCTCTCTGGCCCAATGACCATTTAATTATTTATATAAAGTGGAATAGCTTCAACAGGAGCAATTGCGTGACACCTACCCCTTATCCCTGTGGTTAGTGTACTCCTCAGGGAGACAGGGGAACTGGTTTAAGTTCCTGCTCCAGATCAGGCAGAGTCCAGACTTGAACATGGTTCTCCTGCATCCTCTATGAGTGCTTTAACAACTGGGATATTGGATAGAAGTGGGGAAGGAGCACCTCCTCTTCCTCCTTTTATGTGGGCCCTGATCTGGTCCTGATCTGGCCCTAGGCAAGATAGGCAGGGGAACACTTAGTTTCAGACTGCAGCCAGGGCTTATACATGAGCTAGGTGCTGGGCATCAGGGCAGAGGTGCCTTTACACGTGTCCACCAGCAAAAATTTAGGCACCCAGAGAACTTTACTGGCAGAAATTTAGACAGCTAAAGAATTTAGGCACCTACAGGGTGAGGGGGCAACTCTGCAGGGGTTTTGAGGATCAGATTTCTGGATTTAGGCAACTAAATCCCTTTGTATATCTATCCCTGAGTTGTGTAACTGCTCAGAGCAGGTCTATACAATACAGAACTTAAAATTCCAGTTACCTGCACAGCTTTGTCCATGTTAATAATCTCTTTAGTGTTACCACTGTGGAAGTTTCTCCGACACCACAGTTGGAGCTGAATTGGTGGTAGCAGCCAAGTAATATTTTAGCAAATATTTCCTACACACATAGCCTTTAGGGAACAACTTTCTGGAATATCCTTACTTTGTAAAGGGCCTGTTCAAAGGAAAGGCTCAAATGTTAGCAATATTTAGTCATGTTTTTTGCTAGAAGGGCTCTACCATGGTTCTTTTCTTATAACCGTGCTATAATTGTAACTGTCCAGTGCTTAATTTGTGTCAGGGCTTACCAGGGCTGAGCCCTAGCACCTCTGGGCTTGGCAGTTCATAGCCCAGGCACCTCTGGGCTTGCTGCATCAGTTCTTAATGAAAAAAATTGTTGAGTCCAGGCACCTAATTGCTTGAGCCCCGGCACCTCTTTCATTACGCATGGTGGTAACTAGCTATACGGAAGTTTATAACACTGAAGCTTTATCTACATGCTGTAATTTAGCCTTTGTCAGCAACAGATATGGCTGAACCAATGCTAAAAACAGTTAAACTGAAAGTGTAGACAAGACCCAACCCCGATCAGCACCCAGAGTATAGGAATGTGCCTGAATGGCACAAATGGGCCCTATGATTTGGCTTCTGAATTAAGTATCAGAGTTAAGTAGCCATCCTGCAGCAAAAAAACTTCAGGACCAGACTCCAAAGAGAAACTGCTGAACTCCAGTTCGTTTGCAAATTTGACACCATCAGCTCGGGATTAAACAAAGACTGTGAATGGCTAGCCAACTTCAAAAGCAGTTTCTCCTCCCTTGGTGTTCACACTTCAACTGCTAGAAGAGGGCCTCATCCTCCCTGATTGAACTAACCTCATTATCTCTAGACTGATTCTTGCCTGTATATTTATACCTGCCTCTGGAAATTTCCACCACATGCGTCTGACGAAGTGGGTATTCACCCACGAAAACTTATGCTCCAATACGTCTGTTAGTCTATAAGATGCCACAGAACTCTTTGTTGCTTCTGAATTAAGACATCCTGGAAAGATTAATGGAAATGGAGAAAGCAGGGTTGTAATTCTCATATATTCAGTCAACAATAAAAATAGCAGGTCCCTCTTCAGATCCATACACTGGAATACTATTTCAGGATTACAATTATACAGTTAAGCACCAGAAAATAGAAAAAAAGTTAAAGCAGTAATTTAAGTTGTTTTCTACCGGAGGCAAAATGAATGAAGAATTAAAACAACCTGTATACTTAAAGTTTTGAAAGCGTGACGTTCTTTGCTTCAGTAGCAGCCAAAACTAAACACATTTACAAACAGAGAGAGGAAATCATTTTGTTTGCTTCTTTTTCACCCCAAGCCGCCAGTCAAATTTCGGGGTCTTGGGGCCGTTCCAGTTGGACGTAGAAATCGATGGAGTCTGGTATTCTTGTTGTGCAATCTTGTTTATTTACAAGGAATGTACAAAGTCCTTCTCTGATTGCAGGAGGAACCAAGAACAAAAGAAGTTCCTTAGCGTACTGCCCCAAGCCTCTTTAGCCAACAAACCTGACGGTTTCTCTCTAGCTTTTCCCAGGTCACACTGTGCTCACAGGCTATTGCTTGGCTTTCTTGCTTTTTGCCTCTGCTTCTCTTTCTCTGTTCTTTTGTGTGTAACCCTTCTGCCCATCTAAGTTGGCAGCAACAAGGGCCGGGTTCTGTATCTAGGGGTTCCGTTTCAATAACGCAATGCAAAACCGGCTCGAGCCCCCACCCAGTGACCTGGGACAATTACATACCACCCCCTGGGTGCCTCTAAGAGGCAATACTTCCCCTCTCGCAAGCACGGAGTCTGAGTGTAGCAGAAAATGTTTAATAACATGAGGTAAACGACATCAGCATTAAATTGGAAAAAACACCACAAACAGGATTCATAACACAAACCATGAGCAAAAGACCCACCCCAGCAACTTGGGCTGTGTCCTTTCCCTTTGGTTCTTGAATCCAGCAACCCAAAAATCACCCAGAGTCCCCAAAGTCCAACACCCCCAAAGTCTCTTGGGTCCAGCAACCACCCAAAGTCCCAAAAGTCCAACAACCCCCAAAGTCTCTGTCCCTGGTCAGTGCAGCCCCAGAGTAAAAAGGGGGGACACGCAGGGTGTTAAGGGGCACCTTACGTGATCCAAGGCCGGCCGGCCGTCTCTCCGTAGGGTTCCGCCGCAGCCTTCACCACGAGCCAGTCCACTTCCTGCTGTCCCACAAACTGCTCCGCTCCGCTCACCGACCTGTGAGCCGCTCCAGCCGTCCCCGCAAACAGCTCCGCTCGCCGTTCCTTGGGCCGCTCCAACCGGGCTCCGCAAGGCTCTGCGCCGCTCCTCCAGTCATCCCCACAAATTGCTCCGCCAGCTGCTTAGCAATATAGCTTCAGGCTCCCCACTAGTTAACACAGCACTCAGTGATCTCAGCTCTTAATAACTTTAGCTCTTTTGTGATTTCAGCTCATAGTAGGGGAGCCCCAGTGCTGGTGCACCATTGGCCCAAAGTGAATTCAGCTCAGCAGCCTGTAACTAGACCTCTGATGGAATCAAAGTTAGCTCTGACATTCAACAGTGGAGAGAGGAGGTAGTGCAATTGGTGTTTCAAACCCTCAGAGGGGGCCCATACCATCCGGTACAAATACCTGTCCCCATCCTCTCTCTAGTCACTGGGTTTTGTAATCCATGCCCCTTGTCAAGCAAGTGCTACTTAGGTAATGGTGAAGGACTCACTCAGTCCTTCTGTCATACAACAGTTCCACTGGCCTTGATTCACAGAATCAGGGTAACAAAACTTTATTCTTCCTGCCCCAATAACAGAGAAACTGGGGATCCCACACCAGCCAAAGTAACCACTTTCAGTTGCTGTTGTTTCATGCCAGGCGAGTGGGTGTGCCTATGCAAACAAGATCAGCCCCTGGAGTTCTTTTCCACACTCGCCATAATTCACCACCAGATGTCAGGGTAGAGCTCATCCTGACTCTGCTTACATGTGTTCTCAGTTTCTATGTGTTGTGCCTTCCCTCACCCCCTGACCCTTTTGCACACACACACCTGGTTACAATACCCCGTGGAATCCCCCGGTCCACACGGTGCTAGTTTCTGGGCAGACTTTATTGGGCCTTGTTTTAGGAGTGGCCCCTTAAATGTCTCTACAACCCTCTTAAATCCTCAAATTTTCCCCAGCAAAAGTGTTAGCTTTTTCAGTTTGGGGTTCCATTCCCTTTGTTCCTTTTCAGGAACTTCATACTAGAGGTTTTCTGGGGTTGATAGCTCATGCTCAAACCTGGGGAACACTTTGTACTCTCATTGCTGTTTTATATGCCATCAAAATGAATGGAATATGCTGGGCTCAGTCCCTTTGGTGGTGCTCTACAAATGTAGCCAGCTGAACCTCCAAAGTCCTATTGACCTCTCCACCATCCCATCAGATTGTGAGTGTGCTTTTGTGGATGCCTAGAATCTCACAAACCTGTTGAAAACCTTTGGATTCCAAGTTTCTCCCTTGCTCTGTAACTCACTCGGGATCACAAATCTTGTGAATACCTTCACTAAGACCTCTGCTACTATCACAGCCTCTTGATTTCTTATTGGATATACCTCCGGTCATTTTTTGAAATTATCTATAGCTACCAGCAAATATTGATTGCCAGACTCTGCCTCAGGCAACAGCATAAGAGCATCAATGGCAATGCTCTGCACTGGTGCCTCCCACAAGATCCTGCTGCAAAGGGGCTGTCCCAGTTTTAGGGGGACCCTTCTTTGTAAAGCAAGCATCACATTTTCTGCACTGACTTTTTATGTCCTGCCTTCCTTTTACCCAATAGAAATTTTCTTTTAGCTTGGCTAAGGTTTTGCAAATCCAAAATGTCCAGCAGTATTAAGATCATGTTTGATGTTATATCTGGTACAAACAGCTGTGTCCATCACCTGCTGTTTTCTCCCACCTTCTAGACAATATTTCGTCTTTAAATTCCCTGTGACCAGGAAGCTTTAATTGTGGTACTGTGGGAGGAGACCATATTTCAGGGTGGCTGTGTTTGATAGTTGATTTTCTAATTACACACTATCATGAGATCAGAATCCTCTCTTTGGGAAGTTTTTAGTTTGTTCTGGGTTCCATTCCTGCAACCCTATCCCCATTGTTCCAGAGGATAAACCGGGAACACTGGGCACTTCTGCAAATTAGAGGAAGAGAGGCAGACCTGTTCCATTGAGCAACTAATTCCTTGCTCTCCCACTTGGGGCAGTGTTTTCAAATTAGCCTCCCAACAAGTCTGTCTGGACAAGGCAGGAACATTACTATGCCTATGGCCACATCTGCATGTTATTGTGAAATCTTAGCACTGCAGTTTTTCCAACCACCTGACAACCACCTGTCCCTTAGAATTCCTGGATCTAAAGAGCCATTGCAGGGAAGCATTGGTTGGTCCTGACCATCAACTTCCTCCCATACAAACAGTGAGGAAAACATTTTGTAGATTTAACCACTGCTGGAGTTCTTCTCTGGTGAACTTAGATTTTTGCTATAATAAGTTACCATCCGCTCAAGTCCATTGTGTTCTTGTGTTAATATTTTCCTCAAATCATAAGCACTAGTATCTGTGTCCAATATAAAGGGGGTTTTGAAACATGGATAGGCCAAGCAAGGCACCATCACAAGAGGATTTTCACCTCTGAAAATGCTACATCACACTTTGCTGACCATAGAAATGGTTTCCTTTTCTGACCCAATCTATGCAGTGGTTTTGCAATAGTTGGAAACCCACAAATGAACTTTCTGTAATAGGAGCAGTTCTCTAGAAAGTTCTATGCATCTGTTACTGTCTGGGGAGTTGGGTAGCCTTTTTAGCATGTCTGGTCTAACAACCATTATGTTTGAGTCTGTGTCAACTATCCCTATACACAACACAGATCGTAATATGCACTCGATAGCCAAACTCCTTTTACTGTTGTTTAGATCTGGGCTATTAAACCAAAACTCTGGGTCTGATCTTTGTACCTCCATAAGCTTTGCTCCTTCAACTTGGTGTCACCTGTTTCCCAGTCCAGGAGAGAGGCTTTCACTAGACACTCTGTCTTGACCTGCCTTAAATTTATAATAATCCTTCTTTTTGGGCCAATTTTGTCACAGTGCCAGAATTTAACTGACCTATTTTTGCATTATTGGCAAATTCCCCTTTTTATAAACCATGTTTATCATTTGTTCTAATCATTCAATATTGTCATGTACCAGATTTAAATTCCCTCTTTCATCATACATATTGGATACAGAGCTGTACTTACAGGGCTCATGACAATCAGTTTCCATCTTCCTCACTAGCAGCTGCTTTCTCTTCTGGTGCACTACTGAAAGAAAAGCTTCAAGTTCAACGGGAAAATTTCACAGCCTCTTGGAGGGTCTTTGGTCTCCTTTTGCTGATCTTGATTGGCAAGTCCAAGTCCAGCTGAACATCTATAAATTGGTCCAATGCCAGTGTATCCTGGAAGGTCTCTGTAGTATCTGGTATGCCAAGAACACAAGTCTCCACACGTACCCTGCCAGTTCAGGTGAGGATTCTTTCCCTCTCCTTCCAGCTCCTAGCTGTGCCTTGGCCAGCTCAGATGATGGCTAGAGCCAAACAACAGGTCAAAGTTCTGGGTAAGTTCTGCAGCACAATCAGAGCTGGGCCCCCCAAGCTTGCTGCTAGTAACCCTCCTTTCTATCCTTCCTCCCAGCCATTCAACTATAAGGTTGAACTGGGCCAAAAAAGCCTCCCCAGGAGTTTTTTTTTATCAAAGATTTTGCCTTATTTGAGCTGGGACAGCCTGACCTCTCCCCCTAGGCCTCTGTAGGTTACAAATGGGGTAGAAAACTGTTGTAAATGTCCAATCTTAACAAAGTGTGCTAGGTAGCTCAATTCCTCTCCACACTGCTGCCTTCCACTGGTCTGTGACCCTTTGATTTCCTTCCAGAGGTGAATTTTTAGCTCCATAAGTCCTTGCTGCAGCTTATCTTGGTTGGCAAATTGAAGCTTGGCTAAAGCTTGCTTAGCCTCCACTATTTCACAGAAGAACTGCTGATCTATGCCAGTTAGATTGCTGGTCACCTCATCACTATTCCAGCATGGACAAGTCCAGACCAATCTGTCCGGACACTTTGTAGTTGTTGCTCCCACAGAGATTTCATTTCTGTCTGCAAGTCATCTCTGAGCCCTTTCTGGCAAACCTCCAGGTGCTGCTTCAATTCCATTTGTGAAGCTTCCAGCTCCTGTTTCAGGTCTTGTTTTAAGTTCAGCTGGCCACTTCTGATTTCTGCAAGCAGCCCCATTATTTGTTCCATATTGCAGGGCCGTCCTTAGGATTTATGGGTCCCTATGCAGTATTATTAAACTGGTGCCCCTAAGCCCGACAGCTGCCTGGGTTCGCATGTGTATTTTAGATAAGGATGGTCTTTTGAAGGATTTATTTAGAAAACTATATGTCTGAAGATCCAAGCATTTAAGGCTAAAGATGAATACCCAGATTGTGCATCTAAAAATCTATGCAAGGATTTTTTAGCGATGTGATTTTATAATCTTCAGCAACACACTAATAAAATATTTTTAAAGCAAATTTTAAACTAATGTCCTGTAGACTAACATGTTCTGAGTAAATATTACAGTCATGCACAACTGTTTTTGTCAGTAAATTCAGAAACTGACAGTATATACCTGGGGGTTGGGAAATGCCTGTTAAATGGCTTCATCACCACTTGAATGGCTCTTTAACAGTTTCAATGTTGTGCTAATAGGTCTGGCAGGCTGGAGGCTTTTTCACTTTTAAGTACTAGATCCCCTCCGGAGGAAGACTCCCCAGGCTGCAGCAGCCAGCTGTGGTGGGAGCCTGCGGGAAGGGTCAGAACAGGGATAGGAAGAGGCGGAAGGGTGGACACTAAGACCCGGGATGCCCCAAATTTTCAGGTGCCCTATGCAGTCGCATATGCTGTGTATGCCTAAGGACGGCCCTTCCATCTTGGTTCAGCAGAAATACCAGCTCACACTCTTTCTCCTTGAAAACTGGATTCCAAGGCTGACACCAGCGTTGCCCCTTTTTGAGTCAAGTGGCTAGTCAAATTTTGGGGCCCTGGGGATTTTCCAGTTGGAAGTAGAAATTGATGGAGTCTGATAGTACATTACTTGTAAATAAACAAGATTGGGTAAAAGAGACTAAGTCCTGTTTCTCCAAACACAGGAGGAACCAAGAACAAAAGGGGCAGTTTTTTTAGATTACAGCCCCACGCCTCTTTAGCCAACAGATGCAAAAGCTCTCTCTCTAGTTTTACCCAGGGTCACACCATGCTCACAGGCTACTGCTTGGCTTTCTTGCTTTTTCCCTCTGTCTCTCTCTGTTCTTGTGTGTTCTCAGTTTCTGTATGTTCTACCTTCCCTCACTCTCTCATACTTCCCCAGTCACAATACTCAGTGGAACCCCTTGCCCCCATGGTGTTAGTTTCTGGGCAGACTCTGTTAGACCTAGTTTTAGGTGTGACTCCTTAACTGTCTCTTACAACCTCTTAAATGACAGGCATGTTCACACATCAGCTTGAACAAGTTTTTAGTTCAAATCATAACAAGCTTTTATGCAGCTCATAACAATATAGCTTGTATTGGCCTAAGTTTCACAAGTAAAGCTACAATATGGTTTCACAAATAAAATGTATTAATTCAATAAGGTTTCAGAGTAGCAGCCGTGTTAGTCTGTATCCGCAAAAATAACAGGAGTACTTGTGGCACCTAAGGTGCCACAAGTACTCCTGTTATTAATTCAATAAGGTTAATAAAGAACAGAGTTCAAGGATGAGTTGTTTTCTCTCTGTTGTTTTTAGAGGTAATCCTTTCTCTTGTCATACACCGAAGAGTGTTTTCATCAGACTCTAACATTAATCAATGTATTTTTTTAATGTCAGATCATGGCTCCTTGGCCTGAGTTGGAAAACTCTCAAACCAATAACTATACTGAAGACTCCTCCAAGCAAGACAAGGCGATGTCTGAAAAAGGTGGAGAAAATCACAAAGGTAAATATCTGCTCCCGTATAATTTACACGGCTATAAAAACCTTACAGTTGTGCTACGGGGAAAGATGGCAAGTAATCAATTTGGTTTGTTTGTGTTTTATTTCAACAGACCATGTGGGTTCACTTCGAAGTAAAGGTGGACTTCAGCCTGCACATTCCAACATTGCCTTGATAGATGAGCCAGGGCAAGAAGACGACCCTTGGAGTATGCCAGTGCTTCAGGACACTGGGGTCAAATGGTCAGGTACAACCTGTCAATACACAACTTATTTACATGTCTTTATTTCTTCTCATCTTCTGTGCTCTTTATCTTAGCCATTTCTTCTCAAATGTTAGTTTCTGGAGAAATGAATTTAAAATCCTCCTCTTAGGCACACAGGTTTTAAAATGTTGGTGTTAACCACTCTGCTTCAGTTTCCCCATTGGTAAAATGGGGCTATAATATTTCCTCAGATCCTGTGGGTGATGAGATTATAATACCATTTACCCACCATTTTAAAGCACTGTGAGAGCTGTGGATGAAAGCTGTCAAGCAGTATGTTAATATCAGCCTTTCATTAACCCCACTATATGTGGTAAAAACCTAAAAGTGAACAGTAAAAAAAAAAAGGATGAATTTCAAACTTCACTGAATCTTTAAAGTATATGAAAAGCTTTTATGTGCAGTGATGCTGTAGTTAAAATTTTATTAACAAAAGCATTCCTTTGGGTTTATCATCCACAGAGCTCACAACACTATCCTTGACTCCATGGACTATGGATGGGAGACTTGCTAGAAGTGCTAAACTGTTCAAAAAGAAGTGCCAAATACATAAATATTTGATACATAAAAACTCATCTTATGTTTTGCAGACATGGATAACAAAGGAAAAATCATCAGTGTGCTCAAAGGGATAGCAAAATTTATTGCCTTGCTTGGACTACTCTACTTCTTTGTGTGTTCCTTGGATATACTGAGCTCTGCCTTCCAGTTGGTAGGAGGTATGAAAACTCTTATGAAGTATCAGGTTAGGCTTTGGGTGGGCTGTTGAATCTAATTCAATTCAAAATAAAGTAACTAATCAAAGAATATTAACCTTGAGAACTCATTGCATTTAAATATACAGAGGGAGGCCTCTGTGATTGAATGTTGATCTCCCTTTGTTTGCAGGATGCCTTTGTTTCCAGAATTCCAGAGTGGTGTTGACATTAGAGATTAGTGATCCCAGTTTATTTTGGAAGTCCCTTTTATTTTAGTGACTGTTAAATACACAGGTGTAGTTATATTATCTTCAATATGTGAAAAGCTTTTTACTGTGGAGAGACTTAAAACCGGATGCTTATTGAAAGCTCTCATGATCCCAGGTTTCCTGTGCCCCAGGCTCAGGTAACTGCTGCCATCACCAAGCCTTGCAGATAGAAATGTTATATCATGTCACCCTTTGCTCTGCTCTCTTACTCCTAGGACCTAGTCTCCGGGAGCAGGGTTCTTGCTGATAAATACAGTAGGTGCTCTCTCAAGGCCAATGCAGGAAAATCCAATCACCACAGCTCCAGACTTGGTTAACAAACTCTTACTTTATTACTTACAAGTAAACCCATGAATGATCTCATTTCCACTTCATCTAGAGGTGCCCTTTACCCTCTCAAGCTTAGGAAAATCTTATTACAGATCCCAATTTTCAGGCTTCTTTCTCAGAAGCTGCTAGGTTCATATCCTCCTAACTTGGCCTCCGTGTTTGGGCTCCAACTTTCACATCATTTTATTGATGTCTGAATCAGTCATTTACTTGATCAAGCATAAAACCACTCAGGCAGGAAAATGCTTAAATAAGGGAATGCCCCATGTGGGATTAGACCACAGGGTCATGCTGAAAGTAAGGCAAAATATAGAGGGATTTGGACCTATCAATGCTCTACCCATATCTGTGCCTCAGACAGCTGCTTCCCTAAGACTAACTACATCTTTGTACGATGATCATGATGGTCCCTTCTGACCTTAGAGTCTATGAATCTATTAATCTTTTTTTCCCTCAGGGGTTTCTCCCCCAAACCTCAATCCCTTCCCCAATTTTGATGGCCTTCCCTAGACAAAGTAGGCTAGATACAGTTCTCTCTGGGGCCCATCACCTTTGCTGATTTTTCAGTCAACCAAAGGAAAGAGAAAAATGTAAGGTGTTCCCTGATCACTCAGAAGGCTAGAGACTATGTTCGGGAACTGAACTTGGATCCCTGGGTTATATCACTTTAGACTGGCCACATGCATATTGTTTTTATGCTCTTTCACAAAATGCTGTCTTATTTACTATTGACTATACAAGGCACTTTCTCACTAAAATAATTCCTTTACATAGGTAAAGCAGCAGGGGACATTTTTCGAGATGGTTCTGTGCTGTCAAATCCTGTTGCTGGTTTGGTGATTGGAGTTTTGGTGACAGTCATGGTGCAGAGCTCTAGCACTTCCTCATCCATTATAGTCAGCATGGTGTCTTCTACATGTAAGTCTGCTTACAATAAGCTAGTGCAGATCACCCTCAGACCCTTTACATTCACCACCTTTTATCTCCAGGTATAGAAACATTGGAAATGAGGAAAGGGACTGCAGGAAAACAACCTCACAGTTATTTCATCCTGATACAAAATAAGAAATGGACAGCGATTAAAAATGGGCACATAGCATAGAAAACCAGCCACCCCCTAACTGTGTAAAATTTGTTTGGTTCACTGACACTAGATTTGTTAACTTCAGCAGCACTTGCATACTTCATCCTACCAACAAAGTTATTGTAACTGGTTTGCTTCTGTGGTTTAGTTCTGTGAGAGTTGCATGCGGGATAATGCTTAGGGATAAGACAGAATTTCTACTACGTTCACATCTTGTGGCAGTGGCAGAAAACCAGTATGCTGCAGATGCAGAGCATGACCTTCGAATAATCAGATTAATCATGTTGCACGTTCTCAAGGTGCTTTGATAAAATAAACTTGTTTAGATTATAGTGCTTGATTACAGTTACTTACTTAACAGGACAAATCCTGATCCCATTGAAGTCAATGGCAAAGCACCCATTGATTTCGGTGGGAGGATGATTAGGTCCAATGTAAAATGTGTTCCAAGGATTTGATTTTCTCCTAATGCTCCTTTTTTACTTTATAGTGCTGAGTGTAAAGGCTGCTATTCCTATCATAATGGGGGCAAATATTGGTACCTCAGTCACAAACACAATTGTGGCGCTCATGCAAGCTGGAGACAGGAATGAATTTAGAAGGTATTGTGCTTTAATCTTAGCCCTTCAGAGCCTATTTTCAACTCCTCTAGCAGACTTTCTTTTGTGTTCTTATCATCACAGTAGCCACTTTACAGTTTAATTGTCCAAAGGGATGTTTTATAATTTGGAAAGGTGAAAGTACATTTCTAAAGCTACATTTAATGAGTTATTGTGCAGTTTCAGTTATATACTTGGATATAAACTAATTAAAATAAGTCAACATTTAGTCCACAATCATGAAAAAATATGTAATCCTGTCTCACTTAAATCAAGGGGAATTTTGTGATTGACTTCAATAGGCTCTGTCCTGCTTAGTCATCATACATAATTACATGGCAATTCTGTAGCTTTCTGCTTCATAAAGCAGTCAGCTTTGGTAGTACAGTAAGTACCATGTTGCCTTTGTTCATGAGCTATGTGCCACTATAAAGTACAGTACAACCTAGACTTAATGTAGTATAATTGAAAATACATCTGAAAAGAGGCATAGTGGTTCCATTGAAAAGTTCCACAGTTCTAAGAGATTCTACTCTTGCTTAATAGAATCCTCCTTTTTAAAGATCAGGAATGTCACAGGAGCTAGTAGAATCTTTCTAACCAGTGGAATTTGAAGAGTGCCTGCTTTTCTACCCACATTTCACCATATCTCTATAACAGGCAAAGAAAAACTTTGTCTGCACAGGAGAGGTTAATGTTACACTAGATAAAATGTTTTCTACCTGTTGTTTACTCTCCTTATGATTTTTTTTCATCGTCTGTCAATTCCAAAGTAGGTAAGATATGATAAAATGAGGAAAGTGAAACATTCTAACAACTGACTGTATCCATTACTGTATCCGTTACCAGTTTATGGATTACTAACTAGCTTGACACTACAAATGTAGTGTCCCTATAATGTATAGAAGGGAGAAACTTTAATTACGAAAGTAAAATGAAAAAGTTGCTTCATAACATAATTATTAATAATCATATCTATCTGTTAATAACCTGTACTGTTCACATCGCTCTTGTGGTGGATGAAATGGATCAATACATTCATATTTCAAACCTGTTGTTTACTCTCCTTATGATTTTTTTCAATGTCTGTCAATTCCAAAGTAGGTAAGATATGGTAAAATGAGGAAAGTGAAACATTCTAACAACTGACTGTATCCATTACCAGTTTATGGATTACTAACTAGCTTGACACTACAAAGGTACGCTGCTAGCTTACTGATAGAGAGCAGTAAAAATGGGATGGGAGTGAGACTTTGGCACCTTGTCATTCAGTACAAATAATAACGAATGTGTGCATATAACCAGATGCGTGAAATACATTTACCCAAAACATATTTCTGTGTTGTCCCTCTAAATCTTACCAGTCTTTGTCAATGACATACACATGACCTACTAAATAGTTTGTTAGAGCTAAATAATGTATAGAAGGGAGAAACTTTAATTACGAAAGTAAAATGAAAAAGTTGCTTCATAATATAATTATTAATAATCATATCTATCTGTTAATAACCTGTACTGTTCACATCGCTCTTGTGGTGGATGAAATGAATCAATACATTCATATTTCAAAGAAAGAATAAAAAATGACAAGTGCCTGCTAGCAGTCAAAATAATACGCACCATGTGACTGCATTGTCATTTCCATTGTCCAATTCTAATGTTCCAACTTCCACTAATATTCTACCCTCAAGCAATATTGCAAACCTAAGGAATCAAACAGATTAACATTTAGAAAACATGTTTCCTTGGCTCACAGCATTAGGTTTTTAGTTTTAGGAACTACAGTTTAAAACATATATAGACAAATTGGAGAGAATTAAAGGAGATTAATAAATGATTGAAGATTTGGAAAAGAAGACCTATGGGGAAACAACTGTGAATGTTCAGTCTGCAGAAAAGAAAGCTGGAAGGGAGATCTACAGTAATTGTTTGCAAATATGTACAGGATTGCTATAAAGAGGATAGGGATACATAATTCATGCTACTCGGTAAGGACGGGGAAAGGGGTTTTAGCTGCAGCAGGAAAAAGTCAGGCTAAGTATTAGGGGAAAACAGTATAATTACATTTGAGTGATGGAACAAGCTAATGGAGATTATGCAGTGGCTTTCACTGGAAATAGTTAAAGCAAGGCATGACACTCCTCTTTCAGGGAGAATTTGCTTCATTTGTCTGTTCTTGTTTGATGTTTTAATCCCTTAGGGTTCGTTTTGTCAATTGCATGTAAGATTCTGTGCACTGTGAGACAGGATAGCAGATTGTGGCCCTAACAATGAAATCATTCCTGCCTCAGTGCAGGCTCCTTTCCAACCCATATGATTACATCCTTTATCTATGTTATACATGTGTTATTCAAACAACAAATCATCTTTTTGAATCTCTTTTTGCAGGGCCTTTGCTGGAGCTACAGTCCATGATTTCTTTAACTGGCTCTCAGTGTTTGTGTTGTTGCCCCTTGAAGTAGCGTCTGGTTATCTTTATCGTCTTACTAATGTTATAGTTGATTCCTTTAATCTCGAGAGTGGCGAAGATGCCCCTGAGCTGCTAAAAGTCATCACAGATCCTTTTACAAAGCTTATCATCCAGGTAAGCTCTCACTTTAATGAGGCCACTTGCTTGATTCATCTTCAGTTAATCAAACTGCTCTTAGGCTGCCAGGCTGCATGTTAGTATTACTGTACTCATGACAAAAAAGCTCATTTTTTATTTTATATTCTTTTTTTGTTTCACATTTCCTGAAATCTTATGTATTAGATGCATGTTTCAAATATTTTTTTAAAAAAAGTCAATTTAATGCTGACACCCAAGGCAGGCACTTGTGGGAAGGTTGGTTGGGAGTTAGGCGATTGGTGAAAAATAGAGTGAACAGGGAAATTGATACATGAAGAAGTTGAGTTTATATGAAATCAACCATGTGTGTTTGTTTAAATGAGGGATAGCTGATGGCTGATTTGGTCTAGTACATGGGGCAAAGGATGCATGTTTCATGTTTTTATAGATATATGAAAATGAGAAAGGAAGATTATTTTTCCAGTAGATAAACCCCTTGTTTGTATTTCTTGTTGGGCAGGAGATCAGGCACTTCTAAGATCATGTTTGCTTTACTCGTGTTAGCAGACCTATTGATTTCAGTGGGACTACTTGGAGGAGTTAGATGAGCAGGCTTGGCTCTAATTTTACAGATCCAAACTACAGACTGGAATTACTGTGTTCTATTTGTTTCTTCTCTTTTAGCTTGATAAGTCAGTAATAAATGCAATTGCTACAAATGAGGAAGGAGCAAAAAACAAATCCCTGGTAAAGACTTGGTGCAAAACTAAAACAAATGTGGTGAGTATTGTGTTAAAATGGCTTTTGTGCTCTTAAGGAAAGATATTGCCGCTTAACTATCACTCCTTCATATAGAAGGAAATAGTTTGACAGTATTATAAATACATCCACAGCACAAAAAAGATATTTTTCTATTACTACTAATGTTATTTACAGTAGTTGGGCAAGGTGTTCTAATATATGCAGTTTGTGAGATTATTTTGAGATTAGTTTTATTTGTTGCATAAAATAAATGAACAAAGTGTAACACTCTTGTACCTCTACTGAAGTCAAAGGAGTTGTACCAAGTATGAATTTGGCCTAATTTGGTCTGACATTGAACGATGCTGTACACCTTTTGATTTGTCATTGTGATTGTCTTAAATCAAAAAGAAAAAGAAAAACCTCCTAAATCCACTATTATTTTAAATTTCTAGTGCTGCTGCAGACTTCCTGCATGTAGAAAATATCTGTAACACAGTGATAATAATACTATCTTCCCCCCACCCTTTTTCTGTCTTGTCCATTTATATTGTAAGCTCTTCAGGGCATGGTCTGTCTCTTACTATGTGTTTGTACAACGCCACGCACCGTGGGTCCCTATGACTGGGGACTTTTGGTGCTACTACAGTAAAAATAATTAACAAAAAGAGGTGAAAGTCATCTGCAATGAAGCATGAATTTCAGCAGAACAGAACAGTGCCCCTGACATTAAACGCTGAGTTGAAGATATAAATAGCAAAGCCAAATATTCAAGCAGGAGACCACTGCAGTATGGCAGCATTCCAGTGAGTTGATCTGACAAACCAATACAGAACTAGTTTATTCTGATGTGTATTAGTGCAGTCTTTTGCCTATTTTAGTATTCTTGGAAAACTGCTTTGTGATCAACCTGACTTGGAGCTTAACCTGAATTCATAACTCAGGCAAAACTCCCAATTAAAGGAATTTCTTTCAGAAGTTAACATTAATATTCATTTTGCTAGATTAAAGACTGCAGGATTTGGATCTTGTTCAGTGCTTCTTCTAAATAAAAACTGGGTTGTTAAAGATCCCTTGGTGCTCTTAATGAGAATGTTATCACTTCTCATATGTATTACAGTAATGCCCAAAGTCTCCAAGTCAGCGGCCCCAAATGCATAAGAAGACACAATTCCTGCTCTGAAGAATTTAAAATCTAGTGCTGGAATTTTCAGATGAGCCTAATGGAGTTAGGCACTCACCTCCCATTAATTTTCAATGAGATTTGGCCACCCAACTTTCAAACACGCCTTTGAAAATCCCAGTCTAAGAAGATAAGTGATTACATGGAATGTGTGGGAAGAGGGATATAATGAAATACATACAATTTGATGTGCATGTATACATTTGTTGTTCTAGAACTGCAACTCAAGGAAATACTTAAATTTAAAAACAACTAAACAAACAGTCTCAGCAGAGAGGCCAAATATTGAATAGCTATGGGGACAGATTTGGTAACTCCAGGTCAGGGTTGAGGTATATTGGCAGGGCAGTGTGGGAAGCTTGCACTGCCCCTGCCCATATAGTACCTTTTCTGTTGACAAATACAAAATGTCACTGAGCAGGACTATCATTCTACCATCTTTCACCAGTACAAAATGCGCTAAAAATAGTTCTTAAGATAGGAGTCATGTTAGATTCTCTGTAGTCCCTTCTGCACAGCAATGACCCCATAAAAACCAGTAGATCATGTTTCCCCTTTGATTTTTGCACTCAAGTCCCATTTATTTAATAGAATACAGCCCAATATCAGTTTATAATGGGCTAGATTCTGTTACCCTTACTTCCTTTGAGAACTACCTTACTAGATTTCAGTGAGACTACTTTCAGAGTAAGGTACTGCTCAGCATGAGTAAGAGGAGCAGGTTCTGGTCCATTAAAAATGTGACCATGCACACCTCTTTAAACATATATTCTAAAGGCTAGATTCTGATTACTCCTTGAGTAATCTCATTGAAACCAATGGGACGGATTGGGGAATAAGGTACTACTCAATGAAAGTATATTAGAATCAGGTCCTACAATAACAGCATATTGCTTGGCTCTAATACTAAATGGTTGGTTTTGCTGCTGCTAGTGGCTATTCAGAAGCTCTGCTGAGAGTGGTAATGTTGTAATAATACAGTAAGTAACATTTGGCAATAAATGGGCAGTAATTGCTGCTGAATTTGAAGGAGATTCATTTAACATTGTAAGATTTCATGCTTTACTTACAATAACCTCTGGTTTCAGAGACTACTATGAGTCCTAGACAATTAGTTCTCTTGTGTTTATTAAATTGCAAGCTTAGTCTGGTGTCTCTGATGAATAAAAATTCATATGAAAGAAAGGAAAGGAGAAGAGATGTGTAGAACCCCTACTGCGTTGTCATTCAAAAATATTGTTAAATTGGTACATTTAAACACACAATGTTAGAAAATTGTTTTAATAAACCCCTTACAAGCATAGGTACAGACAATTTGTCACTGGCTGTAAGGGCAACAAAGTGAGAGATAACAGAAAAGGAAAAACTTGTCTGTGGACTGGTGACAGTCACAATGTCAATGGCTCAGAGAGGCGGAGTTCAAAGTCTAACTGGCTGGTAACCACTTTCTTGGGCTGTACAGTTTAGCAAAAACAATCCATTCCATGGTTTCATAATCTGGCTAGGATTTGCAGACCTTGTATTATATAACACTGTTTCTCTGTGAACTGAAGAGTCAGGGTCTGTGTGTGCCTGCCACCCTGAATGAAGAATCCTGTTTGCATCCACTAGAGCTGAGTCTGATCTACTCAAGGCTACTGCTTTGAAATAGCAGAACATGACTGCCTTGGCAAATCACAGCCAGCACGGCTAGAGTCTGGACTGGTCACTTCCCTCCTCACGGGCGAGGTTGTGGTTGGTGAACAAGTGTGGGGTCCAGTACAGGTCCCCACTAATAGTAATTAGCTCTTCTATAGCACTTTTCATCAGTAGATCTCAAAGTGCTTTATAAAGGAGGTCAGTAGCATTATCTCCATTCTACAGATGGGGAAGCTGAGTCATAGAGAGGTGAAGTGACTTCCCCAAGGTCACCCAGCAAGAAGACCTGGCAGTAGAACCAGGTGTCCTGAGTCCTAGTCAAGTGCTCTATCCACTAGGCAGCACTGCCTCCACTACTTTCAATTAAGGACCCTGGCGGAGATAAGTTTATTTGATTCAAGGAAACAGTGAGATGGATAGGGATTGTCAAGGAGTTCCACAGCCTTCCCACCCCACCATATTACTTTAATTAACTCGAATGAAGTCTCAGCCTTTTTTCAAAATACAAGCAAGTCTGCCTCTTCATTGGTGGGATGCCATTAGTTATAGACTGAGCTTAGCCCTGTTCACCATTCTTCATTTATTATACGAATGCTTTGTTCCAGTTCTTGAAAACCCATGCATGTTAGTTTTTAATGCAAAGGATGTAGTTGATTAAATTGTCTGTTTTGCATGGCAATGTCTAGACAATGCAGAATGTCACCATTCCGGCCTCAGAAAACTGCACATCTCCTGACCTTTGCTGGACTGATGGAAACTTGACATGGACCATCAAAAATGTGTCTCTCACAGAAAATATTCAAAAATGTAAGTAGAAATACCACTTATTTGTAAGTTATGGGTTTTAGGTACACTTATTTTGTGTAAAGTCAACAACAGATCATTATAAAGGGATACAAGCAAAATGAAGTTTGACAGCTGCATACATTCAGACCAGCTCCTCTGGAGTTATTGACCAATTTCCTTTTGGTAGCATTGCATCATTCAGACCCCACATAGATCTCTTGCTAGGAGCCCTAAAATCAGCACAGAATGTATTCCATGTCATGTCACCCCTTACAAGTCCAGTGACAGGGTCCTACGGTTATGTTACAAGAGTAATTTCTTGGATATTTTGATTGATCATCTTCATTGGCATGTGAGTACCATTTGGCAGAGAAGGGGTGACACACTCATCCTGCCATGAAGAACACACTAAGATTTGCTCCTGCCTTTGCATACCGCTCCCGTGCGCAAAGTTGCATGGAGACACACTACCCATACATGGGCATGTTTCTATCTCTGTCTGCCCCTTTGTGTGGGGATGCTAGATATCTTATAGCCCTGGCCATAGGAGATCCACACACACACCCCTAAAACACCCATACTGGGCAGCCAATGAGGTAAGGATTTTTTGCTACCTTTGACATTGATGCCACCAGGCCTATTTATGGAAGAATAGCAGTATGGCCTAGTGACAGAAATAAAATTCTGGCTAGTCTGACTTTGACTTTCTTTTTCCTTTTTAGGCCAGCATCTCTTTGTAGGAACAAATCTTGCTGATCTTGCTGTCGGTCTCATCCTGCTTGCAGGGTCTTTGATAATTTTGTGCACCTGTTTGGTGCTGATAGTTAAGTTACTGAATTCTGTGCTTAAAGGACAAGTGGCCTCCGTTATCAAGAAGACGCTCAATACCGGTAACTATGTGTTGTTTCTATGTAACTATGAATAACTGTGGCAATAAGCACGTTTACTGACACTTTGCCCTGGCCGATCCGAAGCGATGGCATGAGTAAAGCAATATGAAGCTGAAATTCTAGAATAATATTTCATCTTGTCAGTGTGTTTCTTGCATTTCTTTTTATAAATCGGTGAGTGAATGTTTCACTTGTGAAGTGTGGCTGATTAAGCCGTAGAAACCAAAGTCCAGACTCTGTTTTTGATGTACTGTATAATCATTAGCTGTTAGAATCCTAGGGGTTACTCGATATATATCCTCAGTAAATACCACTGAAGTGCTGACGGCTTCCTCTGGCATGGGGCTTTCACCTCATGTTACTGCTAGAGCTAGTTGAAAAAAGGGACAAATATTTTGGTGCTTTCCCTTTCCCTCTCCTGACTGAGCAGCCAGCTTCAATCTCTATGACCACCTGTCTCATTAAAAAGCCACTTTGTGCTAGGACATTCGCCCAGGTGCAGCTTTTGCCACCATCCCTTTTGCTTCCTAGATTGAGGAGAGGGGTGGGCCCCACTAGCAGTGGGAGGCAGCCCTGACAGAGGTCTGGCTGAGGAAGAAGAGATGGTGCTCTGCATGGGGAGAAGGTTACACAAACAGGACTTGCTGCTGGCCCTTCCTTCCTCTGGGGTACAGGGCACCAGCAGCTCAGGAAAATATTAGTCAGTTCCCATGTTTACATCTAATTTGGAACTGGTCAGTTTCTTGGGTTTCTTATTTCACTTCTTCCCAACTGATTACCTCCTGATTTCATAGCTGACTGGCAAAGCTGCAGGCGTCAGGGAAACATGGTGCATTATCTCTCTAATTAGGGTCTTTAGGTTTATATTTTCAAAAGTTATTAGTGATTTTTAGGTGCCCAGCTTGAGACACATTAAAGAGACCCGATTTTTCACAGGATGGGTTCTCAGTGCTTTTTGAAAAACAGGCTCACTGAAGGCATCTGAAGCTGCCAAAATTGAGGCAACTGAAATTTGGAAACTGTAGGCCTTGTTATTTCAGTTTATAACTTGAAAGGCACCCATATGTTGTTGTGTTGATCTCCATGTAAATGCTTTTATTATTATTTGCACCTAGGAGCTCTACTCAAAGACCAGGGCCTCGCTGTCCTAGGTGCTGTACTAACATAGAACAAAAAATGGTCATTGCCCCAAGTAGCTTTAACATCTAATAAATAAGAAATAATAATAATATTTTCACAGCTGTATTACATATAGCACAAAATATTTTGTGACTCTAAAAATCGTGCCCTCCCTTTTTTATTTTTCAGATTTCCCATATCCTTTTTCTTGGGTAACCGGATATTTGGCGATGCTTGTTGGAGCTGGTATGACGTTCATTGTTCAAAGCAGTTCTGTTTTCACATCTGCTATTACGCCACTCGTTGGTAAGTTCTTTGGTATTTTATTTCTAAAGCCTCATATTTTATATTTTTCAGTCCAAAATATTCAGTCCTATTTTCTTCTTCTAGGTATTGGTGTTATAAGCATTGAGCGTGCTTACCCACTTACGTTAGGGTCTAACATTGGTACGACCACGACTGCTATACTTGCCGCTTTAGCAAGTCCAGGCAGTACATTAAGATATTCATTACAGGTCAGTATAAATCATGCTTATTATTACTTACAGATTGAAGTCAGTGAGAATTTTGCCAGAGTAAGGAGGATTAAGGCGTAAGGAGAATTTAGCTCTAATGATGCTGGTATACAAATATCCCACACTAGTACCAGACCATTGCCTTTCAAACCTGAGCTCTTCAGGTTATTAAGGGTCACGCATCAGTCTCAAATACTGAGACCAGAGCAAAAAGGTACATTAAATGTTCACAGAATTCTGTTAGATAATGACTTTCCTGAGATTGGCTTGATTCTGTTATAAACTTTCAGAAACGAGAGTCTGAAGTTAGGTTCCGAAGTCAGAATGTAGACATTTACACTGATGGCCTGTTTTCAAAAATGCTGAACACCAAGTAGCCCCCATTGACTTCATTATTGGCTCAGCCCTTGTGAAAAGCACACCGCTGATTTTAGGAGCCTAGGTTTGGGAACCTATTTTTTAAAATGGTAGATGACTTTCAAGGTATATGGTGATGTCTGAATTTACCTTTCTACATCAAGGGGGAAAATAGTAATGAATTCTTCTCTATAACCAGTATCAATGCATTTCAATAACTCTAATAAACTGAACGGGTTATTGACATACTTGGAAAACAGGGAAATAACAACAGTAGTCATTTTATTGCCTCCACACAAGATAAAGCAGCTGCAATCTCAAGCTGGGCTAAGTCCAGTTAAGTTGATCTCATGTTAAATAATCATTTTATGACATCTTTTAAAAAACAAAACCATGTGTTTGAATTAGTGCTGTCAAGCGATTAAAAAAATTAATCGCAATTAATCGCTCTGGTAAACAACAATAGAATACCATTTCTTTAAATATTTTTGGATGTTTTCTACATTTTCAAATATATTGATTTCAGTTACAACACAGAATACAAAGTGTACAGTGCTCACTTTATATTTATTATTGATTACAAGTATTTACACTGTAAAAAAACAAAAGAAATGGTATTTTTCAATTTACCTAATACAAGTACTGTAATGCAATCTCTTTATCATGAAAGTTGAACTTACAAATGTAGAATTATGTACAAAAAAACTGCATTCAAAAATAAAACAATATAAAATTTTAGAGCCTGCAAATCCACCCAGTCCTACTTCTTGTTCAGCCAATTGCTCAGACAAACAAGTTTGTTTACATTTGCAGAAGATAATGCTGCCCGCTTCTTGTTTACAATGTCACTTGAAAGTGAGAACAAGTGTTCTCATGGCACTGTTGTAGCTGGCATTGCAAGATATTTACATTCCAGATGCGCTAAAAATTCATATGTCCCTTCATGATTCAACCACCATTCCAGGGGACGTGCATCCATGCTGATGACAGGATCTGCTCAATAACAATCCAAAGCAGAGCGGACCGATGCATGTTCATTTTTATTATCTGAGTCAGATGCCACCAGCAGAAGGTTGATTTTCTTTTTTGGCGGTTCGGGTTCTGTAGTTTCTGCATCAGAGTGTTGCTCTTTTAAGGCTTCTGACAGCATGCTCCACACCTCGTCCCTCTCAGATTTTGGAAGGCACTTCAGATTCTTAAACCTTGGGTCAAGTGCTGTAGCTATCTTTAGAAATCTCATATTGGTACTGTACCTTCTTTGCATTTTGTCAGATCTGAAGTGAAAGTGTTCTTAAAATGAACGATGTGCTGGGTCATCATTCGAGACTGCTGTAACATGAACTATGTGGCAGAATGCAGGTAAAATAGAACAGGGGACATACAATTCTCCCCCAAGGAGTTCAGTCACAAATTTAATTAACGCATTTTTTTTTTTTTACGAGAGTCATCAGCATGGAAACATGTCCTCTGGAATGGTGGCCGAAACATGAAGGGGCCTACAAATGTTTAGCATATCTGGCATGTAAATATCTTGCGATGCCGGCTACAACAGTGCCATGAGAACGCCTGTTTTCACTTTCAGATGACATTGTAAACAAGAAGCGGGCAGCATTATCTTCTGCAAATGTAAATAAACTTGTTTGTCTGAGTGACAGGGTGAACAAGAAGTAGGACTGAGTGGACTTATAGGCTCTGAAATTTTACATTGTTTTGTTTTTGAGTGAAGTTATGTAACAAAAAAAACCCCCTACATTTGTAAGTTGCACTTTCAGGACAAAGAGATTGCACTACAGTACTTGTATGAGGTGAATTGAAAAATACTATTTCTTTTATCATTTTAAAGTGCAAATACTTGTAATAAACAATATACACTTTGATTTCAATTACAACACAGAATACTATATGAAAATGTAGAAAAACATCCAAAATATGTAATAAATTTCAATTGGTATTCTATTGTTTAACAGTGTGATTAAAACTGCGATTAATCGCGATTAATTTTTTTGAGTTAATCGCGTGAGTTAACTTTGATTAATCTACAGCCCTAGTTTTAAATGTTAGTTTTAATCAAATAACAGTTACAGAAGGGAAATGAGATAAGGGCAGGGGATCTACAGATTTGGTCAGCAGACACTGGGCTTGTTTTGCCCAAGCCCCTTCTTGAGGCTTTAGAAAGCAGGTCATAGAGTTTAAGGCCAGAAGAGACCACCAGATCATGTAGGTTATGTCACTCTTAAACCGCAGCATAGACACTTGCGGCTGCAATGGGAGGGTTTCTCCCATTGCTTTAGTTAATCTGCCTCCCTGAGGGGCATTAGTTAGGTTAACAGAAGAATTATTCTGTCAACCTAACACTGTCAACAGGGGGCGGTTAGGCTGACTTACTTGTGGCTTTTTCACACTCCTGAGTGACACAACTGGGTTCACTTAACTTGTTAGTGTAGACCTGGCCCTCATGTGACTTCCTGTATATCATAGGCCACCAACATCACCCAACACCCCCACACTAAACCCAACCATCAAAATTAGATGAAAGTTCTGTAGCCCACAAGAGACTAAATTATTATGTGGCACAGGCAGAGAAGGGGGGAGACTGAGGTGTACCAATGCCGGAAGCCCTCACCATGGCAGGGAATTGATTGAGCAAGATATATCTAGATGATACCAGCACGTTAACTGCACCCCACACTGCAAAAGAAGGTGAAACCCCCACAAAGTCACACTCTGACCTTGGGGAAAATTCCTTCCCAACCCCACATATTGCAATCAGCTAGAGCCTGAGCATATGAGCAAGCACACCTGAGTGAGAGAATGCTCAGTGCCACCTTAAAGCACTGTCTGTCCAGTGTCCCATCTCTGACGCTTCAGAGGAAGAAGAAAAAAACTCAGAATACGTTGGGGTCACCCCTTCAGGTGATCGACGGAAGACATAAACTGGAAGGGACCCCAGGGCTGTTGAGCCTTGCCCCCCACCATCACGAGCAATCCCATCATATAATCCTACTCATAAATTTATCCATCTCTCAAAACGAATTAACTGTTTTGCCCCATAACTCCTATTGCGAGGCTGTTCCAGAATCTCACCTCTGTGATGGTTAGAAACTTTCTTTAAATTTCCGGCCTTAATTTGTTCGTGGCCAGCTTATACTCATATGTTTTTGTGCCAGCTTTGTCCTTTAAATTTAATAGCTCTTCACCCTCCCTGGTGTTTACCCCCTCTTGGACTTCATTTTGCTAGGCCAAGCAAGCCAAGCACTTCCATTCTCCTCTCATAAAATAGGCCCTCCATATCCCAATCATCCTAGTAGCTCTTCTCTGCACCTGTTCCAGTTTGAATTAATTTTTCTTGAACATGAGTAACCAGAGTTTTACACAGTATTCCAGATGAGGTTTCACCTGTACTTTGTACAATGACATTAATACTTCTCTATCTCTACTGGAAATGTCTTGCCTAATACATCCTAGCATCGCATCTACCTTTTTCGCAGCCACATCATGGTGGTGGCTCATAATTATCCTGTGATCAAGTAATACACTTAATCTCTGTTGCTTCTAAATGATAAGCTCTGAATTTATAACAGAAATTCTTATTATTGAATCCTACCTTGCACTTTGTACTATTGAATTCCATCCCACTTCTATCACTCCAGTCTTCAAGGCCTTCCTGTATAATATTCAGATCCTCCTCTGTATTGCCAATACCTCCCACCTTTGTATCAACAGCAAATTTTATTAGCACTCTCCTACTTTTTGTGCCAGTCATTAATAAATTAATTAATAAAAATTAATAAAAATTAAATAAATTAATAACAATATTAAATAATATTAGCCCCAACACCAATCCTTGAGGAACTCCACTAGTAACCTCTCTGCAGTCTGATATTTCTCCTTTCAGCACAAACCATTGCCTTCTCCCCTTTAGCCAGTTCCTTGTACTAATCTTCATCGTCTCTAACTTAACTAATAATTTTCCATGTGGTACCATGTCAGATGCTTTACTGATGTCCAAGTGTATTAGATCTGCTGCATGTCCCTTATCTAAAAAATCAGTTCTCTTCTCAAAGAAATAAATCAGGTTAGTCTGGCACACTTTATTTTTAGTAAACCCATGTTGCGTTACATCCCTTTTCCATTTACCTCCATGAATTTAATTATTCTTTCCTTCATAATTTGTTCTAAAGCCTTGCATACCATTTAGGTCAGACTAATAGCCCTGTAATTGCCCGGATCAGTTATTTTCCCTTTCTTAAATATCGGAACAATGCTAGCTATTCTCCAGTCATATGGTATTACTGCCAAATATATAGATTTATTAAAAATCTTTGCTACTGGACTAGCAATTTCATGTGCCAGTTCTTTCAGTATTCTGGGATAGAAATTATCTGGTCTCCCTAATTTTAGATCATTAAACTCTAAGTTTTTCTTTCAACTACAATGTGACAGTCTCCCTTCCATATGCTCATTTGGAATGGAGACTGTCACATTGTAGGTTTTTCCTAAAGTCCAACCTAAACTGCCCTTGCTGCAATTTAAGCCCATTGCTTTTTTTCCTATCCTCAGAGGTTAAGAAGAACAATTTTTCTCCCTCCTCCTTGTAACAACCTTTTATGTACTTGAAAACTGTCATCATGTCCCCTCTCTCTTCTCCAGACTAAACAAATCCAATTTTTTCAATCTTCTCTCATAGGTCATGTTTTCTAGATCTTTAATCATTTTTGTTACTCTTCTCTGGACTTTTTCCAGTTTGTCCACATCTTTCCTGAAATGTGGCACCCAGAACTGGACACAATACTCCAGTTGAGTCCTAATCAGCGTGGAGTAGAGTGGAAGAATTACTTCTCGTGTCTTGCTTACAATACTCCTGCTAATATAACCCAGAATGATGTTTGCTTTTTTTGTAACAGTGTTACACTCTTGACTCATATTTAGCTTGTGGTCCACTATGACCCCCAGATCCCTTTCTGCAGTACTCCTTCCTAGGCAGTCATTTCCCATTTTGTATGTGTGCAACTGATTGTTCCTTCCTAAGTGGAGTACTTTGCATTTGTCCTTATTGACTTATTAGGCTGCCGGAGTCTAAAGGCAGCACCTTATTTCCTTATAAGCAACACATTTTTTACATTAAAAAATTAGGCTTGTGTGCCTTTCTCATTGATTTGTACTTGTATCTTTTTCAGTTGATGAACAGAAATTGCTTGTTGTTTGAGTTGGCTGACTTTGTCCCCAGCGCTGTGCGCTGCATGGTAGAACTACTCAGCAGAGCTGTGTGGAGGACAGGAGTTCTGTTTTGTGAAGGATTTTGAGATATTGAGCTTCGGCTTTGTTCCAAATCGGAGCAAACACCCAAAATTTCCAAATTCTTCACAAAGGGAAATTAAAAATAATATTTTGGGTCATTTGAAAAATGTTTCCTTTTGGTTTTAACTTTTTACATGTCTTTATTTAAGTAAAAAAAATTAGATATGAAAAGTAGTTTCAAAGCAAAAAATCAATTCCCCCCCCCCAAAAAAATGTCAAAATGGGACATTTGTTGAAACCTTCCCCCCCGCCCCATGATATTCCGGCAAAATGGACCCAGTTTCATTAAGCATTTTGATGCTGATGGAACCACATATTCCAACAGAATCTGGTCCTTTCAGAGCTTCTCTGTCCAGCTCTGTGTATCATTGTGCATGTGGATGTGCTGTCCATTGTACACTTTTAATGACCTTTTAATACTCTTGTTGTAGGCTCCTTGGTTTCACTGGGAATTTTGCTAGTGTGAGAGTAAGGAATCAGACCCTTAGGCCAAGTCAGATGTAACTTAGTTGTCTTATGTTGATGACTCATCAAAAACATACAGAAGTCTGGATCTTTTCCAAACATTATCCTGATTGTTGATCATTATTAATTATGTAGTACCCAAAGTGTGCATAGTGCTTCCCAGAACATAGACAAGACCGTATAACTTAAATCTAATCATAACTCTAAGTGTGATAATAGAGTAAGAGGGGAGTGAAGGAAGACAGAACACAGACTCTGAGGAAGATCATAGGTTTGTTGATATTTGGGTCACAGTATTTAAAGGCACTTTAACTAACTGCTCAAAATGTGCTTGCTTTCAGATTGCTTTGTGTCACTTTTTTTTCAATATTTCCGGGATTCTTCTGTGGTACCCAATACCTTTCACCCGGGTACCAATCCGCCTCGCAAAGAGCTTGGGGAACATAACAGCCAAGTACAGATGGTTTGCTATTTTTTATCTGATCCTCTGCTTCTTCCTGATCCCGTTGGCTGTGTTTGGTTTGTCGGTAGCTGGCTGGCAGGTCCTTCTGGGCGTTTGTGGTCCCATCCTACTTGCTTTGATTACAGTGGTTGTGATTAATGTTCTGCAGTCCAAACGGCCAAATATACTGCCTACAAAGCTCCAAAACTGGGATTTCCTTCCCAGGTGGATGCACTCCTTGAAGCCGTGGGATAATGTGATAACTTCTGCACTCTCCTTCTGTGGGAGATACTGCTTCTGCAACAAGTGCTGCAAATGCTGCAAAGGCAACACAGAAGATGAGCTGGCCAAAGACAAGCAGGAAAAGACTATGGCAGTTTATGATAACACGGTTGAATTGGCTGATGAAGAAAATTGTGTTACAAAGACACAACCAGCGGCTGGTGGTGAGAAAACCTACTCAGACAACACAGCCTTCTAGGAGGGGATCAATCTATAATAGCAAAGATACAGTATAAGACAATCAATCTCTTGAAAATCAGCTTGGGCAGTATACTGAGGAATGAAAGAAAACTCTGTTAGGTTCTTGTATCCAGTGGTATACTACTCATCAAGGAATGCAGTAGAACAAATTCTACATGGTTCCCAGAAAGTCTAAGATCAGGTAAAAAGCTAAGGATGGATTTTTATCTGGAGGATCTACTGTATGAAATGTTAATTCAAGGCCAGTAGTACCAAACAAATAAATGTTGATATGCAGTCCCATTAACAGAATGGCTCCAATGAGTTGAGACATATGAACTTAAAAAAACACGCTGTAATGTGCAGAACATTCTCTCCGGATTACAGGGATATTAAACTACACTCACCTGATGATACCACAAAGTTTCTGGAAGAGGCAAAAAATCAGAAGAACGAAAATGTTTTCATATATTCATTTCCTGTAATGTTAGAGAGCGTAGATGCTGTATTTTGTGACTTTTAACTAAAGGCTAACATGTAACTGTTTTAAATTGCTGGTGCACTTGCCGTTTGAAAGTATAAATCGGTTAAGGATTGGGTGCCTACTGAAGGGCTTTCTGGAAACTCTTTACTAAACCACAAAACAGCCTTTTAAAATAGCAGTAAAGGTTGGATTTAGAGCAATAAAAGCAAGGAAATTTGGAATTCAGCATTATGCCTACTGCAGGGCTTATGCTAAGATCACACATTCTTAAAGAAAGCTGTTAACACCTACTGTAGAGAAAATGTGTGTTAACTGTCACCATTTACAGCATGGCCTGTGTCAACGTAGTTGGAATCAGCATAGTGCCTGGCATGAATTTGTACTGTCAGTATTATGCATGTGCATATTAGGAATCCAAATCTCTAATAAAAATCCACAGGTAAAGTAATCATACATCACATGCTGGGAAGTCCCATGTCCTCGCTCTCTGTGGGTATTAATGTTTTAGTAAATGCCCGTGCAGACTAGTCCACATCATGGACTGACAAATTGCAACATTTCAGAATGAGCCATTTCTGAGTACTGCAAAGCCTTCAAAAATCAGTACACTTTTGTTGGCTTTACGTAATTAAAAAATGACCAAATCATGGGAGATATAGTGGGTGAGGGTTGGAATGTACGAAGGTTGACAGTTGTGAGGGGTGGAAAAACTACAGCCCTGGCTCTATGCTAATTTTTAGTTTGTATAGCTGAGTTATAAATGAGACTTACAATGGAAATGCTGACAAGACCCTTCACTGTAGCATAGATAGATTTACTTCTGAACAAGTTTGCTATTTTCTTAATGTTATGTAATTTAGTAGGCAGAACTCAGTTATAATGTAAATATGTACATTTTGAGGGTGAAAATAAGTTCTTCACATTTTTTAATTGACATGCTTATAAATTGTGTATAGTCTGCTTTTTCATACTATATTAAATTTTATTCAGACTGAGCTTTTGATTCTTTCTGCTACTGTGAGCCAATGACAAGATGCTAAGCATGGTTGTGATTTGTATCTATTAGATAGGATTTTCAAAAGGACTCACTGTAGGCCTAACTCTGCTCCCCTGGATCTCAATAGAGTTAGGACCAGCCATCCCTATTCCTTTTTCTGTTTTCTTGATGTTAATGTTTGTTGAACTTTGTTGTCTTTGAACAACTCTTCTCATATGAACAAGATCTCTAGTCTGCCTCGCACATTTCTAATGTGCTCTCACATGTCTTTATAGGCTTATGTGCATTTCCTACTCTCAGCTTTTTGACTCATTAGAATAATATCTAGACGTTCTTGTGAAATTCTGTAAGATTTTTCATTGACTAACTTTAAAATAGAAGACATTTCCTGCTTTTCCTTATTCAGTTAACAGAGTGGCTCTTTGTTTTATTGTTTTAAATAAAAGCTTAAACAAGCCCTCTATCAAAACACCAGGGATAGGTTAGGAAAAGCAGTTGCTACAAAGGAACTGGAGGAATTATATTTTGGCATATCAGTGCTCTAGGCTTCTTTGTTGTAACTATTCTCCTGTCCTACATTCAGTTCTTGTTTATCCTTCTTCACTCTTTATATACATTGTGTCACGTGCCTTTATTTTTAGGCAGAACTCATGGATTTCAGTGGAGACATTTACTTAAAAATTGATAGCACGTGTCCCAGCATATTCATTCCCAGACTCTAATAATTGCTATTTACACTTAATTTATAATTGTTCTAGTGTACAGCATTTTCATAAGTTATATCGTAAATGTCTTTATGTGATTGAGTTGTTTACATTACATATTTGAAAACTATGCAATGTTTATCTATAATGTAAAAAGGACATACTGTATATTTTGTAACATAGCTTTTAAAAATTGTATGTGTAACTATGTATACTTCATACTGTGGAGGCATGTTAGTGGCTCCATTGTTTAAGTTACATTGTGATTTGCTGCTAATGCAGGAGGTGAGTCCTTAAAATAAAGATTACAATGTAGCTAAATATATTCCTATTATGTCTATAATGCACAAGGATGTTGAATTCTATTTTTCTAACCGGTTGTGAATTTTCTGTGAAGAGTAACGGTTGAGGCACAAAGTTTCTAAAAAATATTTTTTTAAATTTGAAGAAATTATACAACCTTTCGGGATTCTGTACCATTGGCTTTGTAACCTGGCATGAATGTTCATCTTGCTCTAGTAGAGTGCAGTGCATTGAATAAAAAAATAAAGAGATGTTTAAAATATATACATTTACTTATATGCAGTGGTTGTCAATGGAAAAATAGTTCTGAGTCGAAGAGCTCTAGTTTGAAACAGCAAACTGTAAAGGATATGGGGCTGTGCATCAGCATAGGTACAACAAAGGAAATCTTAGGAGGAATGTGCACCAACACAGATTTTCATAGAAGTAAACATGCTGCGTAGGAGGCGTGCTGGAAGGGACCATGAGAGGTCATCTAGTTCAGACCTCAGTGCTGAGGCAGGACCAAGTTAAGTCTAGAACATCCCTGACAGGTGTTTGTGCAACCTTTTCTTAAAAACCTCCATTTCTGGGGATTCTACAACCTCCCTTGGAAGCCTATTCCAGAGCTTAACTACCCTCTATAGTTTCTACTTTCTATAGTTAGAAAGTTTTCCCTAATAGCTAACCTAAATCTCACTTGCTACAGATTGAGCCTAGCACTTCTTGTTCTACTTTCAGTGGACCTGGACAACAATTGATCACCATCCCCTTTATAACAGGCCTCAACGTATTAGCATACTGTTATCCAGTACCCCCCTTAGTCTTCTGTTCTCAAGACTAAATAGGCTCAGTTCTTTTTAACTTTCCCCCACAGGTCAGGTTTTCTAAACCGTTTATTGTTTTTGTTGCTCTCCTCTGGACTCTCTCCAATTTGTTCACTTCTTTCTTAAAGTGTGGTGCCCAGAATTGGACACGTACTCCAACTGAGGCCTCTCCGGTGCCAACTAGAGCAGGACAATTACCTCCTCTGTCTTACATAAGACACTCCTGTTAATACATCCCAGAACTATATTAGTCTTTTTTTTTTTGGCAACTGCAACACATTGTTGACTCATATTCAATTTATGATCCTACTATGGTAGGCCCCTGATCCTTTTTCAGTGGTACTATTACCTAGCCAGTTATTCTCTGTTTTGTAGTTGTGCGTTTGATTTTTTCCTTCCTAAGTAAAGTACTTTTCTGCCTTTTGTGGGCATGGACATTTTCTGGCAAGTTTCTATGGGATGGAGTGAGCGGGGGACAGGGGTGGGGTAGAGGTGGGGCCTCGGGGAAGAGGAGGGGTGGAGTGAGGCAAGGGTGTTCGGTTTTGTGCAATTTTAGAAAGTTGGCAACCCTAAGCCTTTCTGTTTGTTCAAGGTATCCCTGACCATTGGATGAGGTGTTAGCTGGAGTGACCTTTGGTGGTAACTCCTTGTCCTGTCCTCCTTGAGGCTATAGGCATAGCTCTGGGGTGGGAAAGGGGACCTGGGCCCTCCCTCTGCAGCAGGTCCATGCCCTGGGCCCTGAAAGTGAAACAGCAAGCACTGTCCTAAGTTTGGCCAGCCTGCTTGCTTGCTTTCCCCTGGGCCACTTCCTACCACCACTGCATCTCAGTCTGGGGCATGGGCGCAGTGGCATTAGTCTTTACTTCCAAAGCCACAAAGTCTAGGGCTGATGCTTATTGCCTACTCGAATCCTAGCCCATGGGGTCCCTCCTGGGGAGCATCTGGGGAGGTGGGGGGAAATTCACAGTCAGGTCCCTTTAGGAGAACTTCCCTCTCCTGTTGCTGCAGAGCAGTGCTCCTCCAGGAAATGGCCCCCCACCTGGGGCTCCTGATGCTCCCTTTATCCTGGTATTCTCCCAGGACCATGCTCAACTATGCCTGAGAGGGCAGGGCCTCCCTGGGCCAGTATTGCTCCAGCCCTTCCTTTGTCTCTGCCATAGTGTGGAGTTTGTAAACCCCATCCCTGTGCTGTCCACCTCATGTGGACAATTTTCAAATCCGTTCTGGAAGTTCACTGAAGCCTCACTTTGGCAAAGCATTTAAGCAAACACTTAACTTCAGGGAGATCTAAAGACTCTTAGAATGAAGCTTCATCAAGGGACTCCTCATTGCTGCTCGTACCTCTGCATATTGCTGTACTCCTCTTTCATCTGTCTCCTCATCTGGACCACATTGTTCATCATTCACCGCTGAGCTTTTGGCTCCTTTGCTGTCACTTTCAAGTGGACCCTTCTTCTCGCCAGGATTATTTGGGAGCTTTACCTTCTCTTTCTCCAGTTTCCACTGTGTCCTGATAATGTATTCATACAAAAGCGGCTCCAGGCACCAGCGCTCCAAGTGCGTGCCTGGGGCGGCAAGCTGCGGGGGGGGAGGGGGGCAGGGCGTGCTGGTCGCCGTGAGGGCGGCAGTCAGGCTGCCTTCGGTGGCATGCCTGCGGGAGGTCCACCGGTCCCGCGGCTTCGGCGGCAATTCGGCAGCGGGTACGCCGAAGGCACGGGACCGGCGGACCTCCCGCAGGCATGCCGCCGAAAGCTGCCTGACTGCTGTGCTTGGGGCGGCAAAATACATAGAGCCGCCCCTGTATTCATATCTAGAACAGGGCATTAAACTCAGTACATTTTAAATCCAGAGGAAGTTAAACACACTACTATCACTACTGCGGGTTAAACACTCCACTACTTATTTCTCTCCTTGATTTCCATATTGGAACCATGGAAGGAAATGGTAAATGACTGTTTCTAGTCTAGTCTAGATAGGTTCTTATACTGCACTCATCACAGTAGAGTATCAGAGCACTTTCCAGAAGTGCATTAAGCAATGTGACTATGTGTCACATTCTCATTCATTCTCTTTCTCATCCTTTCCCGGGGGGGAATAGTGCGTGCAGAGCACTGTTTTGTTCTGGAAGACTTTTTTATTTTGTTTTTAAATATACAGGCTTTCTATGTGTTTATTAGAGCTGGTCAAAAAATTTTTTGACTGAACAGTTTTCTGGAAAATGCAGTTGTGTTGAAATCAAAACATTCTTGGGCAGGATTAGAATTTGACAACATTTTTTATGGGAAAGTGTTGAAATGATACACTTCAGCTGTCTCAGTTTGATTAGTTTATATTTTTATTATTAAACATGAATTTAAATGTATAATTTACTATTTTATATTGTTTTGACATTATTGAAACTGTGTGTTTTGCTATTTCTGAATTGACATTTTTTCAGAATTTTTGAAATGTTGACTTGTGCCAATTCAGAACCAAAACAGGTTTTGATAAGTTGACATTTCCTGAGAAATGGAAATTTCTGTTTTTCAGTCAGCTCTAATGTTATGTTAGAGAAGGCAAGGCCAAAGAAGTGACCCAAGGTCAAGGGCACTGGTATCTGTAGGAGGTGCAGCTAGAATAGGATTTTAAAAACTCCAAAACACTCACATTACAAATATGTGTAAAGCACCATGCAAGAAATGAATATTTGTAAAAATAAATGTGCACAATACAGAGGAAATGTACCTAAAACAATCACAATTTTCAAAAGATTCTCTTGGGGAAAACATTGAATTTATTGATGGGGACAGACCTCACAGTACTTCAGGAAAAAGCTCTTGAGGAACTAAGGGTATGTCTACACTGCAGTGTAAGCCCAGGGTTCAAACACAGGCTCTAGCCTAACCCCCATTCCGTCTACACACAAATTGTGTTAACCAAGGGCTCAGGTGCAGGGTACGAGCCTGAGTCAAGCCAGGACCCAGGGTTCAAGCCCTATTGTTTTACAGTGATGACACAGCCCTACTGGATTTGTGCTCTGTGAGTCCTCCAAAAGTATCCTACAATCCCATGGGCTGACTTTCTTTCTCCTTGGGATAGTCAAATTTGGTGGACAATCAAGTTTTCCCACATTGCACCATAAACTAAAGGCTAAAGCAGCCACATTTGAGGGGTCACTAGGAAGTCTGGGATAAGGGTGGTTGGACTCAGGCCCACACAATGCAGTGTTGGACTCAGGCCCGCACTCTCTGCCTCCCCCCCTCTGCCCCACACACACAGTGGCAACTCTTGCAGCTCCTGTCCTGTGGGACTGGCTGGGCTCCAGGCATTGTAACCCGGCCCCTGATGCATGGGGTCACAGGGCCACTCTCTCAAATTTGGCCTGGCCACCCCCCCTCAGAGAGGCTGGGCCAAACCTGTGCACCAGGATCCAGATCTCAATCCCCAGAGTGAGAAACTGAACCCAGCCAGCCCTGTGGAATAGGAGCTGTTTCAACTGGGTGGGGTGGGGGGCGGTTGTGGGTCAAAGCAGCACAGTCCCATGAAACCTGGGGACAATAGGGAAGTCTGAGGCAGAGCTATTTCACATAATGAGCTGACTAATCAGTCCAGACATCATAGTTCAGACCTCAAACCCAAGCACCAACTGCTGTGGATAGCTCTCATATTTTCCTGAAAAATTCACCTGAATCTGAATGGAACAAACAAAGGCAGAAAACACCAAACTAGACCAGATCTCATCTTCATGCTTATACTACTGCACCTCTCATCAGCCTCCAACACAGTAGACCACAAAGATCCTGCTAATCCGCCTATTTGATTGGAACAGATGGCACAGTATCACAATTCCTTTTCAGCAAAACCCAGAGAATGTTAATGGGTAAATGCTCTTCTTCCTTGAGGGTCTTGAGGGATCCCACAGAGAGCCATACTATTTCCCCTTAATTGGACTTCATGAGAACTATTTAAAAATGGTGAGATGCCACAGACTTTGTGGCCATTAATGTGCACTGTTGACAGCCAACTATATCACATTCTCTACAGATGCCACCAGTGTCACTACTAAGACTTCACAATGCTTTCAATAGATCACTCCTCAATGAGGAGCAGTTGGTTCAAACTCAGGCCAGGCAAAGCAAAAGTGATGATGATTGGAAGAAGAAAATGTACTGTCCACTCCTTCTATTGACAGAGTACACCCTCCTGATTTTCATCACTGAGCCTAAATAATCCTGTAGAGTCATTGACCAAAAAACAGCAGCTTTCTTCCACCTCAAGCTTCTTAGGAAACTTCCCCCTGACTCCCACGGAAGCACTTGGCTACAGTGACCCATACATTACTACAAAAAAATGAATGGTTAATGAATAATACTGAGAACAAATCCACGTGATTCAGTAGGTGTGTAAGCAAATGGGTGCTAGATATGAATACACTTCTACCCTGATATAACGCTGTCCTCGGGAGCCAAAAAAATCTTACCGCGTTATAGGTGAAACCATGTTATATCGAACTTGCCCCCCCCCCCGGAGCGCTGCTTTACCGTGTTATATCTGAATTCGTGTTATATCGGGTCGTGTTATATTGGGGTAGAGGTGTATTGTGGATTAACAGCATAAGGAGATCAGAAGAAAATCTCAGTCCACATTTCCGTATAGGTGCTGTAAGTAAGCAGCAATGTTGTGCTCCATATCATCCTCAATGTGTCATTGACAGGGATTTGTTTCTATTCAGCGGGAATTTCTAGCCATACCAATGCCAGTTGCTATAAATATTTTTGTCCATGTGACTGGCTGGCATTTTACTGTACATATCAACTCATAGGGAATATTCTGTGAATTGTAGCCCTCCCTTCATCACTTGAGTCTGAAGGGGAACACATGCTCCATAACCAGGGAAGCTAAGGTGTGTACTTCTCACATAGATAGTAATTATGCTGATTTTCACTAGAGCAGTGACTAAGTAGATTTACAATGCAGATCAGACCCCAGTATTACAACATAGGAGAACATCAGAAGGGAGGACAATATTGAAACCATTCCATTTTACTCATGCTCTTGTGAAACTTTCATATTTACCCTTTACACTTCTTGCATGCACCAATCACTATACACTAGTTAATATATTAGTGCCCTGCACTGTAGTATAAACAAGCAACTTAATTACAGCAGTAGATAATATTTTGCAAGCAGATGACAGTAGCATGTAATTACTGCTAGTTTACACTATGCAAGAAGCATAAATTACAATTTGGACAATTTATGGGCCAGATTCTGCCCTTGGTTATGCAACGTGCAACTCTTATTGGCTTTAGCAGGAGCTGTGCACACGTAACTGAGGATAGAATTCAGTCCTCTCCTATTTGACTATGGCCCAGAGCATCAGTTCTCAAGCTGTTGTCCACAGAGAGCTAGTTGGTCATAAGGGGCTAGATCCACAAAGATGCTCAGTCTCTCCTGTTAAAGCTACTTTGCTTTGTATAAATAATCAAATGACCAGACACAGCACAATAGCCCAGTAGTTAAAACACTCAGCTAGTACATGAGAGAGACTGTGACAGGGTGCTATTAGCAGCTATAAACTGAGCCCTTTGGAGCACCCTGGTCACTTAGCATAGCCAGGGTACTGGGTGTAGTTAGAGTATGAGGGACTTAGGTAGCTTGGATCTGGAAAGGCAGAAGGGATCACTTGCACCTGTAGGGAGTCTGGGGAGCTAATGAAGTAATTAGCTCACTTGCTGGATAGCTCTGTGAAGAAAGCAAGCAGTGTAAAAGGCAGAGCCTGGGAGCAGGCTGTAGGGTGACCAGACAGCAAATGTGAAAAATCGGGACGAGGGTGGGGGTAATAGGAGCCTATTTAAGAAAAAGACCCCAAAATCGGGACTGTCCCTATAAAATCGGGACATCTGGTCACCCTAGCAGGCGAGGGAGGTTCTACATAACTGCTGCTATGTTGCGCTGTGCCTGGCGCATAAACAATAATCAAGATGCTGTTGGACTATATGTGCTGCTTAATTCACAAAGAGGGCTTACTAGCCAGTGTTTCCAGGAGCTGAAGGGGAAACCTGTTCACAGAGACCCAGGTTCAAGTCTCTGCCCCAATGAACATTTAGTTACTTATACAAAGTGGAACAGCTTTAGCAGAACAGATTAAGAGACCCGCCCCAGAATAGCCAATAGCCTGCTGGTTAGGGCACTCACCTCAGATGCATGTTCAAGTCCGTGTTTCAAATCAGGCTTGAAGCTGGGTCTCCCACATCCGAGGTGCGTGGCCTAACCACTGGACGGCTGGCTATAACGGAGTAGGTCTCTCTTGCTGATTTTCAGTTGCTAGGGCATGGGTTACTTAAGCAGCTGACCTGGCTTATGTGTTTAACACCAGGAGATGGTTCATGGCTGAGGATCTCATAGAATCATAGAAGATTAGGGTTGGAAGAGACCTCAGGAGGTCATCTAGTCCAACCCCCTGCTCAAAGCAGGACCAACCCCAACTATCTTGAGCAGAGGGAAGCACCTTCCTCTGCCTGTCAATTTAGTTACCTAGAGGCCCTGATCAATGGAAGTTAGACACCTAAATACCATTGAGTTTGGGCTCTAAGCCATTCCCCTTTCCTTTGCATTTCATTCCTGGCTAGCTTAGGCGGCTTCCCTCTTGGCCTGCTGGTTTCTAAGGATTCCTTCCTCAGGTGCCTAATTTTCTCCATGCATTGTGCAGGGAGCCTGGGCACTTAACTCAGAGCTGAGAATTCTACTCATTGGTGGGGTGTTGTAACATCTAACTGCCTTTGTGGATCTAGTCCCTGGTGCTGGCTCCTTCTTGTTGCCAGTTGCTACTTTGCATGAAAAGATGCTAAAAATGCATTATGTATTTTCCCAGTATTACTTTTCCATGGAAGAAATTGCTGTAGTTGCCACAGGAATCTTGTATGATCCCAGATGGAAGAGTAGGTGATTTATATAGTCATAAGTAATTCCTTCCCTCACCCTTTGCCCCAGCGGTGGTTGTTCCTCAGCACAATTTATAGAATGTGAACCGAAAGACAGTATAAAAGCATTACTAACCACCATGCTCACAGAGGGAGCAGTCCAAAAAAAAAAAAATCAGGTCTGGCTTGTTCAGTAAAGCTACTGAGGTTTGTAGAGAAGGCAAGGCCAGATTCAAGCAATTTGGGACCTTGGTCTTGCCCCCCCACACACTTGGAATTGTGGTGGCATGGGGATCCCCTTCCAGAGAGGCAGCATGGGGCATCTTCTTCCTCTTAGGAGCAGCAGCAAGGCCACCCTTGACTCAGGAGCAACGTTCCCGGCCAATGGGAGCTGCGGAGGGCCATGCCGGTGAACAGTCAAAGTAAACAAAATGTCTCGCGGCCCACCAGCGGATTACCCTGATGGGCCACGTGCCAAAGGTTGCCGACCCCTGACCTAGAACCTTCCCCAGCTCCCTTCTGCCTGGCTTCCTGCTACAGTTTAAAAAATATATGCATATCTTCACAGTCACCTTGCATACATACAACAGTCACTTTTAAGATGAAAAAAATATATATTAGTAACATTTTTTTCCTCAGTATGGTATGGATGAAACCCCCACCATATGATGATGACCATTTATTAGACCAAGCAGAACTGGAAGAGAAGTGACACCCTCTTCAGAAACATTTAACAGCTGCACAAAAGGCCATGTATTTTAAAAAGGTCATTTACAGACAGCTGTCATTGCTATGAAAAGAAATCACAAGGAAAAGTTAGTTAAATGTTTGAGTTTAAGCTTGGGCCAGGGACTGTCTTTTTGTTCCGTTTGCACAGCACCTAGCACACTGGGGGTCACAGTAGGGTAATAAATAATAATAAAGACAAAATTTGGGCTAATTTGGCTTCCTTGAGTTTAGAGGCTCTAGAAAGTTTGGGATGGAGAGGGACAAGTTGGGGGAGATTTACAAAGGCACAAATGGTCTCTGGAACTCAACTCTTATTTCAGATAAGTGGGACTTAAGTGCCTAACTGTCATTTGTGCCTTTGAAAATCCCCTCCCATTAACTTTAACTGTGTTTTGAGAATTTCTTAGCCCATGTGGAATTAGCAAATCCTAGCTCCCTTTACCTTTTTAGTAAATCATCTCCCTTTCGTTTGAGTCCCCTCCCTTTCTTCCCTCCCACCCATCACCCTTCACTTCAGTAAAACCTTTTAGGGGCACCTTGTGCCCTGTCACGTGCCATTATACTGCTTTCTGATGCTAACTGCACTTCTGAGTTTCTGGGTAATGCTCATCTGTGTGGTGCATCTAGCTATGGTACCTGAAAGAAAATGTCATTCTCTTTTCTGTGTAGTGCTCCTTTAAATGTAGAAAGGTCTTCCAGCCCTCTTCAGGGGCAACTGTGAGGGAGATGCCATTTTGTGTCACTTCAGATATAGAATGTTAGAGGGTGAGTCATTGTGCTCTCTATCTTGATGAAGTGCATGGCTGTTTTTATTTGTTTTCCAGGAAGGCAGAGATCTGTAAATCACGCATACTGCAGGTGCTAACTCTATTTTCAGCTTCACTGTTGGCAGTGCTGTACCAAACATCCTAGAGATGTGACAACATAGTCTGAGGCCTGCCCTCTGAAATGGTAATGAGGGGCAAAAATGAACTGAAGCATCCACCCAAACTATCACAATTAATTGCTATTTAAACAGTCATTTTTTCAATAGTTATCACTCAGCAAGATCTCCCTGTGCTGAGAATAGCACATAATCAAGTACCTCAGATTCCCTGATGTGGTGATTGACAGAGAATGCTGGGATTTTAACAGCGGCCACTTGTACCTTTGGGCATCGCCATCCTTTGTTATAAGTCATTTTATCCAAGCATCTGTTATTAACAGTTTTAGCCAAGATAGAGTTTCCACAATGGACCTACTGTGAAAGTCCACAGCCGCACAAAGTGTATTGCTTATAAAGGTTTCTTTGACATTGGCGCAGCATTAGGTTATTGTATGTAACAAAATCGTGGTGTGTTCCCTCACAGGATTTAGATGATCTTTACTGGAAAAAAAGGCATGCAACATAGGTGAAGTCCCAGCAGATCTTTCCTCAAAAAGCTATTGACACATGTGAAACTGTAAAAGCCCAAGTCTCCCCTCAGTTCTGCCACTGCTGCTCCCATTAAAATCAGTGGGAGGTGGAGTACGTGCATATCAGAAGACAGAATTATTCATGAGTGGATAAACTGCCCGCAATTCAAATTCCTCTACTAGGAAGAGTAAAAATCATTGCAATTAAATGGTTGTAAAAGATCCAGTGTGGCCTTTGTTCCATTGCCAATGAAAGGTGAATTGCATAATAATCACGTTTTTAGTGCCATCAACAAATAAAAGTGGTGAGTACTACTGTAAATGTGACCATGAACTGAAATAATCTTTCTGTTCAGTAGACAGAAGGAACCCTCATAAAATCAGAGCTTTTAATGCCACTTGCTGAGCTGCGATGTACTAACGGCAAAATTTCCCTCTGAGGGAATGTCAGCACAGCAGAATGTACCCTTGTCTCGGCTCCTGTGCAGGCAGATCAGTGCTTGCCAAGCATGTGTCTGAGCATCCATACTGCAGAGCCACAGATGACCATACCTATGTAGCTGCGTCCACACTAGCGCTGCAGTTACATGGGTTTGATCCATGGGGGTGTATCCCAGGGCTCTTAGCACTTCACTAGCTTGAGCAGCTCTCGCATTTGGTTAGCGGTGTATTGAGGAGGATTTGTCTGTCCCTCCTGGGCCTCTTTGTGGAAGTGTTCTTAGTCCACCAGCACATCTAGCTGGGGCACTTGTGGCTCTGTACACTCCTCGCTTCTCTCCATTCCAGCCAGTGCCAGACCATGAACCCAGAACTGCTTGTGGCTGAACTGTTATTGGAGCAGGGTACATTACAGCAGCAGTTTTGCCCCTCAGAAGGTGGCAGCAGGTCTCAGAGGGGAGTTCATTCATGGCAGACTAGAGACACCTGTTGCACATTACAATCACTGCAAACTCCCCATATGTAGACCAGCACTTCTGGTGCAGGGCCACTGACACAGTATGGTGGGATCAAATCATCATGTCGACCTGGGATGACCAGCAGTGGCTCCAGAACTTCCACAAGAGGAAGCAGACCTTCATGGAACTGTGTGAGAAGCTTGCCAAACCATCCAGCACCAGGACACACAATTGAGGGAGGTCATTATACTGGACCAGAAGCAGGTTGCTATTGCCATCTGGATTCTGGCTCCCAGACTGCTATAGTCCATAGTTAACCAGTTTGGAATTGGGTTGGTAAGTCAGCTCTTGGGGTTGTGGTGATGGAGATTTGTGAGGCAATTAATACTGTGGTGAACATTGCTAATGTGTCTGGAAAAATATCTGGCTTTGAGAGAATGGGCTTCCCACTCTGTGCTGGAGCCATCAATGGCACTCACATGTCCATAGTTCACCTGTGACAAGGAGCATATGAATATGTCAAATTCAAAGGATGCTACTCGGTCATTCTGCAGGCCTTGGTCATCCACAGAGGCAGGTTCATGACCACAAACATAGGACGTACTGGAAAGGGGCCTGAAAACAGGGTGCTGAGAAGATCTGGCCTTTACTTGTTTGGACAAGAAGGGACCTAATTCCCTCCAAAATATACCCTGACCCCAGGGAACATGACAAAAGAAAGGCTGGTTACACACCGAGCAATTGCAGGATGGTGCTGGTTGTCCATTTTGCAGGCTGAAGGCAGGATGGCACTGCCTACAGAACTATTTGGATGCCAATGCAGCTAGTGCCCTGTGTATTATTGTGCTCTGCTCAACATATGCATGAATAAGGGCAAACATTTTTGCCTGGCGTGGGCTCAGGACACTGTCATTTTGCAGGCCTGTACAGGCAACCAGAAAGTGCACCTGTCATCTCTGGGTCTGGGTCCAGGCCAGCAAGTAAACCTAGGGACACACGGTGCACCCGTACTTTTAATTTTGGAGTGACATTGGTGAGGAAATGTGATGCTGTGGTGGGGGAATGCAATGCTATGTATTTCTGTAATACGCATATCAATGTATTTGTTATTTTGCTGATTTGCTATTGTTTATTTGCTATTGGTTTTATGTGATTGTAAGAGAGTTTGATCCTTTATTAAAAGCTTTGGCTACAACTTTCTGCTTTTCCAAGCACTCAGACACCAATGTATTGTTCAGCCAAACCAATTTATAAACAAAAGTATTAAAATAACTCCAAGTATTCTGATGCCCATTGCAGGCATCCCAGCTGCCTGTCCACAAATAATGATGTAAAAGGATAAGAAAGTGAAACAGAGCGCGGAACTGTGCCACTAGCTAAAGTGCAAGCTGTGCAGTCTCCCTGGCAGTGGAGATGGATGTCAAAAGAGTGTCTGTTCTCCTTCCCCCTGGCTGAACGGTTTGGACGGGGTGGAGTGAATAGGGTACATCTGCCCATTCCAGTTCATGGAGTTGCTCAGAGCCCACCCAAAGCCACAGGGCTCTCCAGTGGCTGCACTGGATGTAGTAGCATGGAGGAGAGCCCATGGGCACTGCTTATGGTGTTGGAGCTGCGGGCTGCGAAGTGGTGGCTATCAGGGTGAGCAGCTGTTCAAACAGCTCCCTGTGCTGCACTGAGTCCTGATCCCTTACTCATGCTCAAGCAGAACACAAGCAGCCGTGCTCTCCTCCTGCTTCCTGTTTTGCTCCTCCTTTCCTCTGGCACTCCAGGGGTTTGTCTGACCTGCACCCAATGTCATCTCTGATCCTTTTCCTTTTTCCACTTGCTTGGGTGAACGCGCCTCAAGAGTCCTGGGCGGCTGCCTCAGTCCAGCTGAGCTGGAAGTTCCTGCAAAGGAAATTAAAGTGTGTGTTATGTTTTGTCCATTGGGCAGGGTGGGGAGCCTGGGTGGAAGAAAAGAATCTCCCCATCCTACAGTTTCTACGTTTATCAGTTTGGTATGCTTTTATTTAGTTCATTTTTACTGACCTGTTCAGAAGCCCCGTCTAGCCACGTACCCATCCTAAAGACGGACTATGGTCAGAATTTCTGATTTATTTCCATTAAAAAAATTGGGGGTGGGGGTGATTTAGGGCAATCAGACCGGGGGCCTGTCACCAGTAGTAGTTTTATCATTATTTCAGGTCAGGGAAGCCTTAGAAGATATTAATCGATTGGAAGTCCTGAAGTGGAGGAGGGAGCAGCTTTTCCAGGCCAGGAGTTGAATTCCATCCATCTGTGCAAAGGAGATTTTTCATTGTTTGCTGACTGAACAGCATAGCGAGGCATGGAGAGGGCTAGTAAGTTATAGGGGTGGCTATGAGAAGTTTGCCCTGCCCAGGGATCTCACTGACCATCTTGAGTTTCTTCTGTATTAATAATTCTCAAGAATTACCTGCCAGAAGGGGAGAATTTTTGGGCAAACATTAACAGTATGCCGAACTAGAAGGCAGAGGCTTGCTAACAGCCAGGGCCGGCTCCAGGGTTTTGACCGCCCCAAGCAGCCAAAAAAAAAAGAAAAAAGCCGCAATTGCGATCGCGATCTGCGGCGGCAATTCGGCGGGAGGTCCTTTGCTCCCAGCGGGAGTGAGGGACCGTCCGCCGAATTGCTGCCGAATACCTGGACGTGCTGCCCCTCTCCGCAGCGGCCGCCCCAAGCACCTGCTTGCCAGGCTGGTGCCTGGAGCCGGCCCTGCTAACAGCAGACCAGGTTCCTCCTCCTTCCTGGACATCAGGACCAGGAGAACAAGTATTGATTTCCCAAGGGATTTCACTTAGTATATCCACTTGTTCTTTTAATTTAGACTGTCTGGGACACTGCTGTAATGCTAGCATCCATATAACTCTATATGAGTCTATCGGGGTGACAGAGTTTCACAGAGAGCAGGATATGCACTCATGCTTGCTAAGAATGTAATCCTGATTATCCTGATTTTTTTTAATAAGTGTAATTTTTTTAATAGTAAGTGCTAATTGCACGTTTAAATCCCTCCTCTCTCCCACTTGGAATCCACCTTGGATGACATGTGGTATGGGAAGTGAGTAGGTAGAAGGACCAGAACAAACAGGCCTGGGAATTGTGGGGCAGCACTGGAGGATTAACTGAACATGAGCTCAGCAATACATGCTTTAGCTACATCTTCACTGCAAAATGGACAGTTTGGAACATTCCTTAATATGAAACACAGGCTTTACCCCAGACCCCCAGCTGTACAAGAATGCCCAGGTTTAAAACATATACAAGCATGAGTTTAAGGGTTTTATTGTGGATGATAGTGTGGTTGGGACTAACCCATGCATAATAACATGGGTTAAGCCTGCAATTTAGACACATGGTTATTGGGAGAGAAGATTTCAGCTCTGATATCACACTCATGTGCTGCTATTTAAGAACAAATTTATTGGCTAATCAGGGCCCTCTACTCTGATGAGCGTCCCCTGTCCACACTACAAAAAGAAAGGAGAAAAAAGGCATGCAACTGTGTTTTGGCTGATTGGTTTTCTTTTATCCTGCCCAAAAGCTCTTCAATTCTGGTTTTAAATAAAGCCATTTTGAAGAGGGGAAGCTGAATGTTTCTGTTGCAACCTGCTGCATTCATGTCCCTGCCCTGGCTTGTTGCATCATTCTAGGGAGGAGCAGAAAGGTGTGAAATGTGAAATGACACATACAGCAAGCAGCGTGGTCTAGTGGTTAGAGCACAGGTGTGGGAGTCAGGAACTCTGATCTGATACTGGTTTCTGTCACTAACTTGCTGCAAGCTTGGCCAACTCACTCAAGGTTGATTTTTCTGAGAGGTGGACCATGCTAGCTCTGGCTGAGTTCAGTAGTAACTCAACAAATCAGGTCCTTCACCTCTCTGAGTCCCAGTTTCCCATCTACAAAAGTGAGATAGCACTTACCTATAGAGTGCTTTGAGATTTGCTATAATACTGTGCACCATCCTCTGATGACAAGTGCTATAGATAGGCAAAATCTCACCCTTATATCACTCTCCACCTTCTCCATCTTCAGTATTTTTGGGTCAGTTTAGTATCAATCTACCCCTGTCACTCAGGCCCTGCCTCACCAATGAGCTCCATGTAGAACTCATTTGTAGCTTTCACTCTTGTGAATTAACACAGACAATCCAAATCTCTGCTGAGAAAGGGCCTGATCCAAAGTCCACTGAGTCAATGGCAGCCCAAAGCCTTTATTCACAGCACAAGATCACATATTCTGTCTCTGTGGATGTATTAGCCATTTGTAGCCTTCCAGTTAGCGAATGAATGCAGTTCTGATTAACTATAGCACATTCTTGGCCATCTGCCAGCTCATTCATTGAAATTTCTGCCATGGACTGAGGGTGTATATATGTATATATACATGTGTATAAGTTTTATATATATAAAACTTCCCAAGTTTTCATCGAGAGCTGCTAGAAATCAAACAGGTATGTCATAGCAAGAATGTATTTTCACAATTCTGAACAGTGGGCCTTATATAGGGGAGAACTTTGCCCTCATACTAGCATGGTAGAGCTGTTTCCTTACATGAAAATGAGGTTTCTGGCCATGTAGAGAGAATGCTATATCAACTGAGATTTGCTATGAAGATCAGAAAGGAGAATTTCAGCTATGAATCACCCTGTGTGTATTTCATCCCTGCATTTCAAGAAGAGAATGTGCCCCTTTGCTTTAGATGGACCAGTCTTAAATTGAATAGCACTGTGATGGGGGAATACAAATGCCACCCTGGACAGGGCTAATGAGCTGCTGAGGGCTTAATCAGCTCTGACCCACTACTCCTGCAATAGGTAGCGGGCTGGAGGGAGGAGTTAATAGGGGACAGCCCAGCTCAGTTGGGATCTGGCTGGGAGGGAAAGCAGAAGAGAAGAAGTTTGGCTGGCAGCAATTAGGGCTGGGCTGGGGAGTGAGTCCCCCCCCAAGGTTTTTGCTCTCACTCAAAGTTGCAGGCTGTGGAGTGTGGGGGAAGGGGCATGGCCCCAACACTTTTAAGCAGCGGGCCTGCATGACATCAGTACTAGGACTGCCAGTTTTGGTTGGGAGTATTCCTGAAGGTTTAGTCACATGACATAATGCTTAATTAAAGAGTATTCTTTAATTCCTGGAGACTCCAGGACAGTCCTGGAGGGTTGGCAACCCTAATCAGTACAGCTGCTGCCAGAGCAGTCTGAAGGGTTGCGTTAGCTTAGGGTGACCAGATGTCCTGATTTTATAGGGACTGTCCCAATTTTTGGGTCTTTTTCTTATATAGGCTCCTATTACCCCCCACCCCCCTGTCCTGATTTTTCACACTTGCTGTCTGGTCACCCTACTTTGGCTGTGTGGTCATAACACTACTGAAATTTGACCCAGCCACCCCTCCATACAGACTTTGCCCCCTTCCCCCAAAGAACTATCTGAATTGACACCACTGCTGTCTGTGGCCAGGAACTAACTAGAGACTGCTGCTGCCAGAATCTCCCTGAGGGAAGGTAGGCCTGATGCAGGACTCTCGGTGTGATTTGCTATCTGTGACTTTTCCATTGCTGCTGCGTAAGATTGCTGCAGGTGGTGCCCTGCCTGAAAGGGGAGACAGCCCAATAAACCCCTTTTATCTTTTGTGACCGAATGGGGCTACAGCAGTGGGTTGCTGCAAATCCAGGAGTGACACTGCCACAATCACTAAAATAAAAACAGCCTGTATCATGACCTGGCCCTAACACTATTGATACAAAATCATATATTAATGTATAGAACAGATTTTTTCCCCGTTGGCATTTAAAAAAGTTTTAATCTCACCAGGTCCTTCAATGATCCTGATAAAAAGTGGAATTACTGGTGGCCCTGACCTATTTGTTTCATATCCTGTTGATCCTGAGCTACTTATACAACATGATGGACCAAATTCCACTCACTTTCACCAAGGCCAGCCCAGACTATTGCCGGCGGCAGGATCGAGATTTCATGCTGGTTTTTCCTTGACCTTCTGTGGAGCTGAATCATCAGTTTATCCTAGAAATAATCTTATCCAACTAATGAACAGTTAATGAAGAGCAAATAACTTGTGAGAATCATGCAGCGGCATGTGCTGAAGGATACACTGAAATGACTGTATTTTGCTCTGCAGGGGGAGAGCGTTTCCTTTCCAGAACAATCACAACACAGAAAGGGAAAAACAAAGCAGGTAAGAGTCACGCATTTGTTCATTTCAAGTTGATTTATTTGGGTCCTGTAGAAATGTCTGATGGGTGGCTCTGTAGGCTGCCCGGCCTTTCACCCTAACCTTCAAAGGATTTTGATGGTCTGGATTGAAATCTTAGCAGTATCTGTCCCATTTATTATTATTACAGACAAAACCACAGCATATAAGGAAGGCCGGGCAGTGGGATTCCTTCAGTGTATATATTGCATTTTAGCCCAAGCCCATTGTCAATCAATGGAAAGAATCCCAGTGATTACAATGGGCTTTGGAGCTGGCTTTCACTGAAATGTCCTGACAGTTGTTCTAGGAGAATCCGCAAGAGATTGCTGAGTGTCACCTCTTTTGCAACCAGCTGCAGCCCTCCATGCTGCAGGAATTAGCAAAAGGGTGTTGATGGGCCTTTATGGGGCACATTTTCAGAAGTGTGCCTGTATCTGAGTTTTGTACAATGTGTTTTTGGGATGCAAACAAGAAATCTTAGGCAAAACTCGGCCAGCTTGCAAGATTAGTGGTGCTTTAACTGCAAAATACTCAGAATTGTGTACTTTCTCCTCTCAGCTCCAGCACCCCACCCCTTCTCTTTATTATCTTGAAATGAATTCCTCTTAGCGTATGCACAACATGCCTTGGGTGGTAAGTGACTAGGATTCATCAACAAATTTGGTTTGCTGGTTGGATCATTAACTTCCCCAGCTTGGGCCAGGTACTGACGGGGAGTGCAACATGAATGCTGATCCCTGCCCCCCTTGAAATCAATTTAAGAGACACGCTTAAAATTAAGACTCTCTTCTTGCCTTTCCCTCCCCTCTCCAGACTGCCCCCAGCATTGCCAACTTAGCTATGAGTTCACATATGATATTCTAAACAAAAGATTCATTTTTCTTACTCTTTCTAGAAGGTGCAGATTCTTACCCTGACCCCAGCTTCCTGTTGAAGGGCTTGCTCCAAAGTCCATTGAAGTGAATGGAAAGATTCACATTAACTTCTATGGGAGTTGGAACAGGCCCAAAATTCACAGGAATCTCACTTGTCCCAGTGCTTTGTCTAAGCTATCTGTATGTGTTGATTTTAAATTTCCTGAGATTGGATCACAGCAAAGAGAGAGAATGTTATCAGATAAACCTAGCACAAAAGAGCAAGGCCCTGTGGTTGGAAACGTAATGGTTAAATAGAGAGATAAGCCTTTTCTTTTTACATATGACTATAGGTTCTGGTAGCCAGTCTGAATGTGTTTGACTGGAGCTGCAAGGAGCATTGTTTTTGTCCGTTTCTAAGATAAGAATATTTTTCTTTTGAAGCAGATGTATTTGAGAAATTTGAGACCCCCCAACCTTATATATTGGAGGAGACCTTTGCTGCAGGAGACCTTTGCTCTGGCAAATGGTAAGATAAGAATCCTAGAAGAGAAGTGTATGTTCGGCTTTTCCCTTCTTGGTTTTATTGCAGATTTTTTCCCCAGGGTATGTTTCATAAAACACTATCTACAAATGAATATGACTAAATCCATCAAGTTTTATAGTCTGCCACTGAAAACCTTGTGAGCAAACCAAATGGTCACTAGACCAAGATGCGTCACCTGTCCTTGTAAACCACACATGCTAGGAACTTATACCTAGAGAGCACCTTCCATCTGAGGTTCTCCATGTATTTAACATTTTGTGCCCTTAATATGAAACTGTCATATTCTTTTTCCTGTACATCTCAACCTGCCAGGACACAAGTGTAGGATACAGTGTATAAAAAAGTCCCAACAGAAGGGCACAGAAAAAATTATGAATCCAGGAAATTTACAAAGACATGAGATTCAATTCTTTAGTGGAAATGACTTTGTCTCATCTCTGTTCCATGATTCTGTATTTCTGATGGAATAATTTATGATAATAAAAGAATGAGAGAACATCAGGGTTGTTTTTTTAGATTCAAGACAGGTCCATTTACTTGGTACGTCTGTGGCCACATGAGTGTAATAACTGAGCACCTAGGGCTAAGGGGGGAGGGGGGGGCGGCGTCCCTCGAAATGAAGGGCGTTGTTCATGGAGATGGGGTGGAGAGGCATTACTCACCAGTCCATTGTGTGTCGGAGGCAGAGAGGTCAAAGCTGAAGGTCAAAGGCTAAATTCCATTTGCCACAGCATGTGTGTTCTGGTTGAATCAATACTCACCTGCTTGCACCATGCACCCTTGTACAACAGGGAATTGTGAGAGGGAGGGAACTTAATGAGGAAACCCACAGAAAAACTGTCCAGAAATATTATGCTGACACTGGCACAGACTGATTCATGACCCCTGGTCTACATCATAAATTTACACTGGTATAAATACATCGCTCAGTGATGTAGAAAATCCACACCCATGGGCAACGCAGTTATACCAACATAACCCCCAGTATAGACAGGGCTATGTTAATGGGAGGGCTTCTCCCATTGACATAACTACTGCCTCTTGGGGAGGTGGATTCCCTATGCTGACAGGAGAAGCTCTTCCATCGGTATAGGTAGCGTCTTCACTAAGCGCTACCGTGGCACAGCTGCCAGTGCAGCACTGTAAGTGTAGACAAGCCCTTAGTTACTTAAGTGCTGCGTGTGCTCATAAAAGGCAGCAAGTCCGAATACTAATGTTCCAGTCTCCGCAGCAACAAGATTCCCCTTCTAGTAATCCACCCCCCGTATGGGCCGTGCTACCCTTGTCTCCTGCTATTCTATAGGTTATGATGAAAGAAGCCCTCAAATCAACTACTGAGGTGATCTTCCTTAGCAGCTTCTGCTGTCCCAGAGAGAGCTATCAAACGAGTCTGAGAGGCACGATCGACCTGCTGCGAGCCCGGTGGTTAGGAAGGCCAGACGTGCAGAATGAAGTCCTACCCAATGAGGAGGTTCAATGACAGCCATTGTCTTCCCCTACAGCAGATTCAGTGTCTGGTTGTGATCTGAATTAGAACAACCACTTACCAGGGTATGTTACACACAGAGCTACTTTTGGACCTGGTAAAATAAGATACTAAAGACAAGTAGATCTTGGATGTCAAATTTTACACTGCATACAAATATCACTATGAAACTGTTATATGCCCATTTTAATTGGACGTGTCACAGGGTGCAGTCCCAGCGTGTAACCTCCACAGCCTAAGTTTCCCCTCCTGGAGCTCTGACTAATTCTTCCAGTCGTCAGCTCAGTTCAGTTGCTGAGATGACACAGCCCCTCCAGCTAAGTCACAAGAGTCCACTCCTTCTGTGGTATCAAAATCCAATAAAACAGACGACCAACCAGTCTTTTGCCCTAGGCTTAAGCTGTGCACAGCCCGTCCTGCCCCAAAGGTTTGTCTTCCGCTCACCTTTACCCCCTCTTCAGCCTGTCCTCTGGGCTCAAAATTCTTCCCCTTTTGGGATAGGGGCTCCACAACTCTCCTTCTTGGGGCTTCAGAGTAGCAGCCGTGTTAGTCTGTATCCGCAAAAAGAACAGGAGTACTTGTGGCACCTTAGAGACTAACAAATTTATTAGAGCATAAGCTTTCGTGGGCTACAACCCACTTCTTTGGATGCATATAGAGTGAAACATATCTTGAGGAGATATATATACACACATACAGAGAGCATGAACAGGTGGGAGTTGTCTTACCAACTCTGAGAGGCCAATTAAGTAAGAGAAAAAAAAAACTTTTGAAGTGATAATCAAGATAGCTCAGTACAGACAGTTTGATATCTTGATTATCACTTCAAAAGTTTTTTTTTTTTCTCTTACTTAATTGGCCTCTCAGAGTTGGTAAGACAACTCCCACCTGATCATGCTCTCTGTATGTGTGTATATATATCTCCTCAAGATATGTTTCACTCTATATGCATCCGAAGAAGTGGGTTGTAGCCCACGAAAGCTTGTGGTCTAATAAATTTGTTAGTCTCTAAGGTGCCACAAGTACTCCTGTTCTTCTTGGGGCTGTACAGTGGGAACCTATCCTTGTGCTCTTTGATGGGCCCAGCCTGGGAACCTTAACCAATGGATCTGCCTTGCCCCAACAGCCAGGGCCCAGTTCTAGGGGTGGGTGGGCGGGCAGGCAGGGTGGTCAGCCTGGGCACCAGACTGCTGTGCTGCTCAAGATTTATTTTTTTTAATCCACTCCAATTGGTCAGATTGATTTTTTGATTTTTTTTTTTTTTATTATTGCTCAGCAGCTAGGGGTGGGTGGCTGGAAACTTTTTCCATCCTGGCCAGCAAAACAGTTAGGGCTGCTCTGCCTATGGCTACATGCTGCTCTGCTTCTTTCCCCCAGGGCTTCTTCCTACACTTGCTGCCCTCCTGCTCTTCTCTGGCATACTAACTCCTGGGCTCCTCTCTCTTCCCTCCTGGTGTCACTTTCAAGTCTCTTGCTAGCTCTCTATCCTAGGCTCAAACATCTCCCTTGGGGTAGGGCATCAGACAGCAACCTCCTGCTACTTGGCTCTCCCATCTCCCTGGGCCACATGCTGCCTTTTTATCTCCCAGCATGTCTGGCTCAAGTCACCCGACTCTTTGTCACATGGTTTACTCATTTCCTCCATCTGGGAAAGTGGACTAAATCTGGTGCAGGCACAGCTGAGCCCCAACCCCTTAATACAGTAAGGTGATGTTTTAGCCATCTAATGTAACCCTAAGGATCTGCATGTCTGGAAACAGCAATGGAAATGGAACCGACCTCCTCAGTGAAATCAAATAATAAATTAATTCCTTTAAAAAAGTATTGGGTGCCTTCAGTCTTCTGTAGGACAAAATGGCGGGGGAATGTAACTAGACAGTTGTGTCCTCTGGAAACTAAAATGAAAGTAACTTTATTTCTGCTACTGCCATCAACTCCCTGATTTGACCTCGTCTGTCAAAGTAAACACTGAGGTCCTGCTTCCCCAGTGTGCTGCATTGCAGTCCTCAGGCAGCACAAAGCCAGCTTGGCAGGCTGCTGGAAGATCCCTAGCTGGTGTTGAGCTGCTGTAGAGGCTCTTACATCCGCCACCCCTCCAGCTGCCAGTCCTGGGGCAATAGCCAGGGCATTCCTATACTCCAGCAACCCCCAGGGATATTAGGGACCATGTGGGCCAGTGACAGTCAGTGTAGATTGGACCTGTTTTTGGCGATTGAAGCGCAACACTTCTGGACCAGAACTGAGGGCTGGAGCCTGAATGTTCACGTCTTGTTTTTATGTTTGATCACTTACTCAAATGACCTGATCTAAAACTTTCTCAAACATTTTTTTTTTCCATTGGAAAGTTCAGAGCCCCCAATTGAAACACCATTGTTTTGGAGACATTACAAATAAAACAGAGATGCGTGCAGAGAAATGACTATAACAAAGGTTTTTACATGCTGGAGTATCATAGTATGCTATGCGCTTTATTACCCGACAATGTTTTGTCTTGTGCAGCATGTGGTATATTGGATTCAAGCAGTAAAATGGGGTCTATAACCACAAGGACAATAATAATAAAAAATACTGTATTATGTTATGTGTAAACCTAGTTAGCAGGAGATACTGAACTCAATTTAGTAACGAAACCCAATATCTTTTTGTTTTGCAAATAATCATAGTTACAGTCCCAGGGAGGAACATTTCAAAAGCACTTAAATGATTTAGGAACACAAGTCCCATTTTCAAAAGGATCTTTAAAGACTGTTAAAGCTATTTAGATGCTGAAAGCTGCAGTTTGTGAATCCCGCTGGGCTTACGCATGAGTTAGGCACTGAATTGCTTGGTGGTTTCAGCTCTCAGGCACTTTCGTGCATGCTCACTGATAAACATTTAGGCCTCTAGAGGACTTTACTAGTGAAAATTTGGGTGCCAAGGGAATTTAGGCACTTACAAGGTTAGTTGGCAGTTGAGCAGTGTTTTGTGAATGCTAGTGGTTTCTAAATGTTGGACATAGGTGCTTAAAGGGGCAGTTAGTTGCCTAATGGTATAACAACACTGCAATATAAGCCCAGAGATAGTGAGACTTGAGTCAGCTAACCCGTGTTAGGGAAGCCTTGACTTGAACATCTACAGTGTATTTTAACCCTAGGCTAAGACTTTTCTAACCTGTACTCGAATCTAGGGCTCTGATGTCCACACAGCTGTGCATCACCCCAAGTCAAAGTAACCATAGCCTCATCCCTAGGGCCCCTTGCCCCTGAAATGTGGCCGCTCTAGCCCTATGATTGTGGTGCACTGTGGGAAAACTTTACTGCCTGCCCTGCATGTTACCAGGAAGTAGCTTGCTTTGCAAAAGGGTTGATGGATTCGCTCTCCATTGCAAAGCCAGGAGGCTGTCTGACAGTGGGTTTGCAGATCAATGATCAGAAGAGAATGGGTTAATACTGACCTGAGCTGCTGCCATTTGCAAAGGGTGGGGGTGGCTTCCATTTTCGATAGAGTAGATTGCAGATTGTTGGCCTAGAGAGGACTAAGGAAGTTGTCACATGGAATTTTGTCATATTTCCAGTGGACTCCCAAGACCTAAGTCAACTGGAGCTGTGTCTACACTGCTAAGCAATAGGGCTTGGACCCTGGGTCCCAGCTTAACTTGAGCTTGGACCCTCCAGCCCTGCAGGGTCCTGGGACCCTGGGTTAGCCCAATTGCAGTGTAGACACAAGGGGAGTTAGGCTTGAGCCTAGGCTCAAGCACGGGCTTACACTACAGTGTAGATATACTCTACGTCCTCGTGAACTAGCTCCTAGGGCCATATTCAGCTATAAGTTGTTAAAACACAATTGAGTAGTACCCTGCTGTGAAAAGCATCTTAGAAATCTCCAGATAATCAAGTTGAAAATACAGACCGAAAATTTGCCCTTTGACTGCAATATACCGATATCTTCAAATGACAATAGACCTTTCTCCTGGCCTTGGTTGAATATGAAATAAAAATTTAAACACATCATTCCTTTGGTCAGCTTCAGCAGGGCAGATTAATGATTCAACAGGAAGGCTATTAATACAACTATGCAGACACTTCAACATTTGTTCCATTGGACAAAATTTGCCTGGGGTGCATTTCAGTGTATTCCCCCACTTCTAGCATGACATTAATCTATTCCTATTAGAGCTCATCACACTGAAGATCAGGTTTGGCATTTATAACTCCACAGTACCAGAATCAATCTATAAGGATGCATCGACATTAGGGGGAAAAGCGTGTTTTTACCAGGTTTTAGATTACATGTGGTAACTGCCATGGTAAAATTCTCCTGAAGACAAAGCAATTTGTGCTTTTCACATGTAGGCATATTGAGGTTAAAAACTGCAGTGGCTTGTCTCCACGAGACTAGTTATCTCAGTGTAAAACGCACCCTTTTTGCAGTGAAACTACAGCTCCCCACATTATAGACCAAGCCTCCCATTCAGACCTTAAAAGGTTGGAACTGGAAGATGGATAATGGGCCACTATCACTCTACAGCATCATCCTCCCTGGGGACGTGGCTTCACTAGGTATGTTTTTAATCAGTGTTAAACTAAACCATGTTACAATCCTAGTGGAGACAAAGCAGCTGTAATTTTAACTTGTGTTAGCTGGTGAAGGAAAACCCTATGCTCCCCACTAGGGTTTACCTTCACCAGCTAATGCAGGTTGAAATTATAACTGCCTTGTCCTCACTAGGATTGCAATGTGGGTGAGTTAAAGTGGGTTAAAAATACATCTTTTTTCCCTAGTGAAGACACAACCCAGGCTCTGTGGATTAGCAATCTGGATTGTGGAAAGGCCAGCCAGAGCTGTGTAGGAGGGCATGTGCAGGAGCCAAACCCACAGGTCACTAACCTCCTATGCACTGGGTCAACTGTGGACACAAATTGTGCCCCAAAATCTGTGTTTCTCCATCTCTACCTGTGCCACTGATTCCCATTGCGACAGATCTCAAACCCAGTCCTAATGTTGCTTCTTACCTTGAGCTGAGTTCAAACCCCACAGTTGCTTGAAACAACTTCACCCAGTTCCCTGAGCTCATGTGCTGTAAACTGAATTGCAAGCCTCTTCCAGTTTTCCTCTCTATGGGTACGTCTTCATGATAGCAATAGCTTGTGTGATTGGCGCCCACAGTAGCCTGGCCCGGGGTGTGAGGAGCCACACTGCAAAGCCATAACGGAGTTAGTATGTCCCCACTGGCAGTACAGAAGGACTTCTGGGGGCATATCCTATGGTTCGTTGTGCTGCCATAAGCTGAATCGCTCTATGATTCTTTCCCACTGAATTGTAGAACTTGTCTGTCCTTTGGGGCACATGTGGGGAGATGGGAAAATTGTGGGAAGGCATCAGATGACTAGCGGTACTCGAGTGGTTCAGCCTGCATCCCCACTGCAAAATGGACGAGTTACCAGGCAGAGTAAAAGTGACACCTGAGCTCTAGCATCTACTACAGCCAGGCCAGCCAGCCTAGGTTTGAAACGCTACCAGACTTGGGTGAGAGGGTTTTGTGTGTGGATGGGATGGGGGTTAACACAACGGTTCCATTAACTCTGCAGTGAAGCCATACCCTATCCATACGATGCAGTTACTAAATATAATTGGTTTGGATGTCCCAGGGCTGCAATTCTTAACTCTAGCACAACTTTTAGATGTATAAAATCCAGCATTGTCAGCCAAAGCATTGAAGGAATTCTGCTATGATTTGTCAGTAAATGCAGTCAAAGGGCAGTTTGTGCATATCTCTTCAGCTTTGTTATTTGGACCTGATTTTTCAATATAGTCTCACATTTTGCACATTCAAATAATTGTGGGATTAACTAATGTGGGTATCTATGGGGGCAGCTAGGTGCCTAAATACCTGTTTTTAACCTACAAGTCATTTATGCCCACACTTGGCGGCAAAAATTGCAGCTGCAATAGGGAGACTGGTTTTTAACAAAACCGACCCTTTAACATTAGTCTAATATAGGACAAGAGAGTTGAACGCATCGTAGTTGAATAATTATGATTAATTTGGAAGACTGAAAAGGTTTAGTCTCGCTAGTAAGTCAAGCTCGATATCGCCCCTGCTAACTAGGTTTAAGCATAGGATGGATAATAGAGTGTTTATTTTATTGGCCTCATAATTATGCACCCTTATTTTTATTACTGCATTCCGTTAAACAGTATGCTGTGCAAAGCATTTTCCATCTCTAGTATCTATGAGTGTACGTCAAACATTGTCATAACTTGATCTTCCGACACACACAGACATTTATTACAGTAATTTCTATGCACTTGCTTCTTGCTGCTTTGTTTGAGTTTAAATTTGCTCCAGCCACTAGGGCAATAAAGTTTTGAGTCTTTATAGTGCAAACAATATTTGATAAAGTAAGAAAGGTCACATAAAAGTTATGGGCACAATAAAAGGACGGATTATACAGCCTTCCTGTTTGCTGGGTCCCTTTCCTCTCAAGCTGCCATTCAGGGGTGGCAGTGGGCCCCCCGTTCACCTCAGAGGAAATGGCGAGGAGCACTGGCAGCTTGGATGTTCCTTAGTGATGAATGGGAAGGTGGATGAGCGATAAAGGACACAGCTAGACATGAAAAAATCAGAGAAGGGAATGGGAAGAGGAAAGTTGGGGACAAGAGCAGGGATAGAAAACAGCCTGGAGAGTTCAGGTATTTTGACTAAACAACGAAGATTAAATGATAAAAGAGCCAAATTTACAAAGGTGCAGACACCTAGTAGGCTTTACAAAGTGCTTTTACAGCGTAAGAACCTAAGTCCCACTGAAAGGCTGGGAGAGTTAGGCACCTAACGCACCAAGGTGCTTTTGAAAATCCTACTAGATTTACCAGGGGGACTTAGGGTGAGTGTAGAGCACCTGATTAGGCACCTTGCCATTAAGTGGAATTCACAGCCCCGAGATAGACGCCTTGGTTCCCCATCCAGGGTGAGTTAGGTGTCTAACAAAGGAATTCACAGACGCAAGTACACTAAATGGAGAGCCACTTAAACTAGCAAATAGGACATGCTGAGGAGAAGGGTGCAATCTAAGGCCCACCCAACTCTCAAAGGGAGTTAGGCCACCAACTCTGGGTTGCAGGTAGATTCCTTCCTCCATTGGGGATTCGCAGCCGTTATCCCTTTCCTGGAATTAGGTGCCTAAATCAGGCCACTCTTTTCTCAAGTGAAAGCAAAGAGGAGGTGATGCCCCCTTTTACCCAAGAACCCGGTGGTTAGCGTATTCACCCCAGGATGTGGGAGACCTGGGCAGGGGTGCCAGAACAGGGGGAGCCAAGAGGCGATGGCACATCCACTTTTCACTACAGGCCCAGCCCTCTGCCCCTCCTGTGTCCCCCCCCCCCACACACACATGAGGTCCTGCCCCCTGGCCAGTCCAGAAGCCGGAGCCTGGCCTGGGTAAAACCAGTCCAGGGAGCCCGGGCAGTTGTGGGAAGCTGCAGACCTTCCACCTGTGGACCCTCCACCTGCCCGGGGTGGGGGGTCCCAAAAGCAGCCCCCGAACCATGTCCCCACCCCATGTCCACTGCCCAGGGCAGATAGACGGTCCGCAGCTTCCCACAGCTGCCCGGGTGGCTCTTACCTATGGCCTGGCGGTGGGTCTTTGGCTCCCGAGACCCTGCTTCCAGGCCAGGCTGGAAGCTAGAGCCAGGTCGGGGGTAAGAGCTGCGCGGGCAGCTGTGGGGAGCCCCAGACCCTCCACCTGCCCTGAGTGGGCTGCCCAGGGCATGGGGACACAGGCCGGGGCTGCTCTTGGGACCCCCCATCCCAGGCAGGTGGAAAGGCCCGGGCTCCCTGGACCGGCTCTGGCTTGACCAGGGGGACAGGACCTTGGGGAGAAGAGGAGGGGTGGGGGCAGGGCCTCATCCTCTCCCCACTTTTAGGAAGAATCCGTCACCCCGGGCCTGGGTTCCAGTCCCTGCTCCATTCAATACTAGAGGCTAAAGCAGCTGCTGAACATGTCTACCAGATCGGGCCCTGCAGGCAAGCCAGAGCGGGGAATACTTAGTCTGTGAATAGGCTGGGGCTTAGGTGTGAATTAGGTACAGAGTTGCTCAGTGATCTCAGGATTGAGGGTGTGGACATGTGCACCAGCAGAAATGTTGGTACCCAGGGAACTTTACTGGTAGAAACATAGGCTGGGTAATTTAGGCACCTACAGCATTAGGCAGCAGCTGCGCGGGAGTACTGAGGATCTAAATTTTGGATTCAGACACCAAAAGTGGCATTTAGGTGCCTATGTTCCCCCTTGTGAATCTGGTCCAAGTTGCCACTAGCTGCATCTTTAGGCCTCTAAATATCTTTGTAACTCTGGTCCACAATGACTATGAATGTAAGATGGGATTTTCATAAGTGCTGAAAAATCCCCTTGTGAATCAATAGGATTTAGGTGCTACTGAAAACCATATGCCTAGCAATATCTACAATGAAATACTTGAACTGCAGTATTTATATCCTTGTCACCAATATTTATTTTGATATCCTACACATCATGCTACTTCCTGCATGAAAGCCAAGTGTGGTGTAAGTGTCTAACAGTAGCAGGCTTATGGGAGTGCAATCACTACTTGACATGAGTTCTGTGCAAGGCATATACTGTAAACTCACAGAGGCTGAAAGTACGGCAGATATGCTCTTTTATTCTGCATCAGATTCAGACACGTTGCTCCCGATGCACATTTTCACTAAAAACCCTTTACACTGCAGCATACAAAGGGCCTTAAAGTTTATTTGTGCCTAGAGTGGTATAAAGGGGCCTTAGAGTGACTAAGACTCAGGCTCCTGGTCTTCACTCCCAAGGTTTTGCATAGTCCCAATCCTGTTTACATATCTGTCTTACTATACTCTTGCTCATGTACTACGTTCAGTCTACTATTCCAGGACTCCATAGCCCTTAGTCACCTACTGTCACTCAGGATTTTGGGCTATTTTCCATGCTGTTCTCTGTCTGGGCCATCTCCTTCTGCCCAGTGCACAAAGCAATCTTGCTCTCATCCAGGATCCCCTTTAAAAACACTTACCGGTACTAATCTCACTCCAGGTCTCTTTCAACAGCTCAGTCATCTAATCTAGCTCACATTCTATCATATCTTTATGAAAACACCCAGCCAAACAAAAAACTCACCTTGGAAATCACAACGTATGTGCAACCTGTGACACTACGCCCCACATTCTTCATAGAAATATTGTTATAATATGATTATAGCATATCTAAGATGTATTTTATGCAAGATGGATCACGTGAGATATCATTGGAAAGGTTATGATGTACTGACTATGATTATCCTATTTGTATGCATGTATCATTTTTGTATCTGAAGTTGGGAATATTGTCTATGTACCTATTACATAGGTTTACACCTGGGGAACGCACACTAGACAGAATGCAATCAAGTCTAGATTGCTGGCTGAAAAAAGCCATTAGGAAGAACAACAGGTCTTTGAAGATGCTAACCTTCCACCTTCCTCAGAAGCTTCCTGAGGACTTATGGCTCCTTTGACACTGCAGGGTCATGTGATCATGTCACCTGGTACTGGACTCCATCTTGGAATGCCAGTATTTTTCCACTTGGGGGGAGGGGATTCACACTAAGAGACAAAGGATTCCTGCCATATGTAAAGGCAGGGAAGTGCCTATTTAAGGCAGGGAAGTGAGGTAATCATAGAACTGGAAGAGACCTCGAGAGGTCATCTAGTCCGTCCCCTGCACTCAAGGCAGGACTAAGTATTATCTAGACCATCCCTGACAGGTGTTTGTGCAACCTGCTCTTAAAAATCCCCAATGATGGGGATTCCACAACCTCCCTAGGCAATTTATTCCAGTGCTTAACCACTCTGACAGTTAGGAAGTTTTTCCTAATGTCCAACCTAAACCGCTCTTGCTACAATTTAAGCCCATTGCTTCTTGTCCTATCCTCTGAGATTAAGGAGAACAATTTTCCTCCCTCCTCCTTGTAACAACCTTTTATGTACTTGAAAACTGTTATCATGTCCCCTCTCAATCTTCTCTTCTCCAGACTAAGCAAACCCAGTTTTTTCAATCTTCCCTCATAGGTCATGTTTTCTAGATCTTTAATCATTTTTGTTGCTCTTCTCTCTATTCTCTCCAAGTTGTCCACATCTTTTCTGAAATGTGACACCCATATCTGACACAATACTCCAGTTGAGGCCTAATCAGCACAGAATAGAGCGGAAGAATTACTTCTCCTGTCATGCTTACAACATTCCTGCTAATACATTCCAGAATGACTGGCACCTGGATCCCCACCCGAGCCCCTCTCCCCCAGCAGCTGGATCCCCCAGTGAGGCCCAAACCCCCAGACCCCTCTGCTGAGCTCTATCCCCCCACACCCAGACACCACCCCCCCCCGACTGAGTCCCAACCACCTTCACCTGGACCCCCCTGCAAAGTCCCATTACCGTTGCACCCAGAATCTCCCAACAAGTCCCTGTGCATCCAGATCCACCCCCACCCAGATCCCCCACTGAGCCACCAGCACCCAGATTGCCCCACACAGAACCCTCTCAATCCACACCTGAATCCCCCCAGACTAAGTCCCTCCACACTTGGATCCTGCCTTGCTGAGCCTGCCTGCCCACACCTGGCACAGAGGGGCAGGGCCCTGGGGTGTTTCTGGGGCAGGCCCTGTCCTTGCACTATGTCAGAGTTGGGTGCAGCCTCACCACTGAGTCCATGTCCCAGGTGGGAGCTGCACAGTGATCTCCTATCTTGGTGCAGCCAGTGGCCTGTGCTCCCCAGTGCCATGCTGGAGCCTCCACATTTATTTAACAAATACAATTTGCAAAATTTTGCAGAATTTTAAATTATTGTGTGCAGAATTTTCAATGTTTTGGCGCGGAATGCCCTCAGGAGTAAAAAAACCACAATTGCATTGTGTGGGGTTAAGCGATTACTTTAATCGTATGGACCAATTAATATTTGGTTTGACACCAATGACTAGCTGGATACAAAACTTGCCACTCGTATGTACAAATACCTGATTTGCATGTAATCATAGTATTTGCACATGCACATTTGGCACAGAACACAGGCATTTTAAAAACAGGTACTATGTGTCAAATATTGTTCTGCAACAGCAACTCCATAATTAAAGTTTGCATCTTAGTTTCCATACTAAGCCCAATTTTGGTTTCCTTTCTAACATAAATTAAAATTTTCATACCAACTTAAATAAAGTGCAAATATCATAATGCAGTCTGCATTTAGGGTAATAATGACAACTTGTTTTCATTTATCTGGTTAGATATATAATATTAGAATTCTGCCAAAAGTCCAAAGGTGTGTGAGTGCGTGCGTACTGTTTGTGATCAAATGTAGCATTGCAAAATTTTACAATTGAACACAGGCTCAATAGCGATGAGCAATTATTTGCAATGGATAAAAACAATACAAGTCACAAACACTAGGTGCCTGATTATAATTTACATTTTACATTTAATTAATGCTGACCTTACAGCCCCTTTACGTTGCTAGAGCAGGGTAAAGGGTTCTTGTGATTCAGGCCGTAGGTAAATAGAACTAGATGGATCACATGGCTTTTCAACCACAAATGTACTATTTTATAAACAAACAAGCAATTCTACCATTCAAGTTTTTATTACTGAAAATAACTAGACTTTGGTAAAAATAGTTCGTGCTAATAATGGATATTGTGATTATGTTGCTGAACTGAACATTGGGGATGGCCCAAAAAAAGTGACACACATTGGGTTTTTGACTAAATGAAAATTTTCGCTGACAGTATCTGCTTTTCTAGAAAATTTTCAGATTTTTTTGGTCAAAGTCTGAAAATGTTTTGGCTTTTTGTTTTTTCAATGAAAAGTCAGGATTTTCCATAGGGGGAAAATCCCATTTGCTGCTGAACTTTTCTGAAAATGCTACAAATAGTGGAGCACTGCTTGATCACAGTTTGATGATGAGATTACCTGCACAGATTATATCCTCTAAAGCCAATTTGTGGCTACAAGATTTGTGTAGATCTATCCTAACTGTAACGCAAGATAAAAAGACAAATAAGCCAGTTACCATACAGTCAGCAATAGAAAAATAATTTTATTTACTCTTGTAAATAAAGCAGTGCAAAGAGATTAGATTTAACCGACAATAATGCATAGATGGATACAATTACCTATGACCTATATGATTTTATGTGTACACACACCTGCTGAACACATACAGTCATTCCTTCCCTACGTCCACTCACTTTGTGCAGCTTTAAAATAAGACAGATGAGATCTATGCTCTGTATGATTACTTCCCGCATATCCTGTTATCCTGACTGTCCTAACTAGCACTTTTATTATTTATCATCATTTGTATTATCGTAGCCTACAGAACCGCTAGATATGGAATCAAAGACCCCATTGCACTAGTGCTATATAAACATATTAATTAATGGAAATGACACCTGATCAGTAATTTAGTTCAAGGACAATTTAAGATATATTGTAAAACTGGAGAGAATTCCCTTCCTATGTTACCCATATAAGAATTTGAGAAGAAACTTCACTGATTTACTGTGACACTTCACTTTTTTTTGTATTTTTTGGTAAAGGGAGCTGCTCCCTATAATCAGTTGCTCTTGTGCAGCTACCCAATAAATTCAAAGCAAACAAAGACTGGCTGCCAAGCCTCCAGGAACAGGGCTACAGGAAATTTAGCCTTCCATCTAAATGTGGGCAAAGACTGTTTAGTCAAATAGTAGATACCGTGGGTGAAATCTTAGCCGTATTGAAGTCAATGGGAGTTTTGCCACTGACTTCTGTGGGGACAGGATTTCACCCATTTTTCTATTCCCATCAAAAACAAGACCATACAATGCATTCAGACGTATAATCTCATGAGATAATCAACATGTATTCTTGGTTTGGTTTTTTTAAAATTTCCTTCTGCTTTATATAATAGATAGATTAAATCACTGGGATTGCCCAGGTGTAACTAAGAGCAGGATTTAGCCCATGGAGTACATAGTTAATACCATTCTATACATTTGTGAACTCTTAGTATTGTAACTACTCAAGACCATGCCATTCTAATGTTTGCTTTGGAATTCCAATCTTTCAGAGAATTACACCTCAGCTGATCAGATGGGGATGCTGAGCTAAATTGTTTGTAAGAGTAGATTCCTCTTGTTCTGTTGATCTAGTGTCACTGGTGTTTTCAGTGGAAGAATGTACATCTGGAGATTGTTCTGGCCTTGGTGCCTGAGAATCATTGGCTGTAGAAAAAACACAAATACAGAATAAATATTGAAATGTAGTACTGTATATAAAGTATACATGTACATATCTGGCTCCCATACAAACATATAAATAAAACTACACGAAAGAAAAATCAAGCATTCAAAAATTAGGAAATGTCAAAATAAGTAGCCCAATGTAACTTTAACTGTGCCCCTTTGTGTGTATGCATTATGATGGCCCCTAAATTATATCAATTGCATCTGGTAATAAAGGACAGGGCTTTCAAAATCAAGTTTAGAATGTATCTGTGAACAATTTAGATATGTTGTAAGTCTTATTTCTTAATAATTCAGTATATTTTATATTAATAAAGGAATATTTGTGATTATAAGGGATTATTTTCCAAAACTTAATTTGTATCTAAAGTGTTGATGGAGATTTTTCAAATCCTACCTAGGATAGTATTGTACTTTCACTTAGGGCAGGGGTTCTCAAACTGGGGGTCGGGACCCCTCAGAGGGTCACAAGGTTATTACATGGGGGGTTGCGAGCTATCAGCCTCCACCCCAAAACCGACTTTGCCTCCAGCATTTATAATGGTGTTAAATATATTAAAAGTATTTTTAATTTATAAGAGGGTCGCACTCAGATGCTTGCTATATTAAAGGGATCACCAGTACAAAATTTGAGAAAACACTGACTTAGGGCTTGTCTACATTGTGCTGCAGTGTGGCTGACGACAGGGGGTGTGAACCACAGAACACACCCATGTATTGAGCACTAACTGCCTTGTGTGGACACTGCTGGTGCAAAGTAAAAGTTAGCTTTAGAGAGAGGACTACATTAATGTGAACTAGTATCTTTTAGTTTGCACTAGCAGTGTCCACGCAGGGTAGTTTTGTGTGCAACATTTTGGTGTACTCTGCAATTCACAACCCCGTCGTCCACACTGTGGCACAGTCTAGTAGACATAGCCTTAATAACTGATTTTACTTTATTTTGTTACAGTAATAAGTCTGTCACCATACACCCATTCTATGAAGATTAGACGATAACATTTTTAAGTTTGCAAGAAAATATAATATAATGGAAACCCTCTTTCCATAATTTGTCCATATTTCTTCCACAGTTTGCTGATCAAAAACTGTCTTGTCCTTAGATACGTGCCTACCTTTGCTCTCTTTTTTTATTTGTGGCTGATCATGCTTTTCAGCTTTGTTGACCGATACTATCTATTGCACATCATGAGCACTTTTTCCCCTAGACAATTTTTTTTGTCTGTAATATTCCTTTAAACCGAAACATTTTTTCTAGGAAACTGAGGGCTGATATGTGGCCCCAACATTGATTCTCTACTTCCTCTCTATCAGAAAAGAAAGCAATGGGCAGGATTTTCCAGTCTGTTAGATCCATTTTGACCCATTCTTGCTCTTCTATGACTGACTGTGTACTTGTGTAAAGTATGAGCTTCCACCCACTGGTGTAAGTCGGAGTTGCTCCCCAGTAACTATTACACTGGGACTGAGTGGCATGGGATGAGGGAAGCCCAACTGGCTCCACGGCCCATGCATTAGGTGGAGCTCAGTCAGGGTGCAGAATACAGCCCACTGAATCTAGTGGCAACAATCACCTGAAGTCATAAACTCATTAGTCTGACTATTCACAAGATCGGTATAAGGACCATAAAAAGAAATGATCTATTCCTTCGAGTTACTATCTCTTAAAGTTAATGCTATACCAGGAATCTTCATAACCACTGCCTTAACAACAGGTTTAAATTAGTCATCAGTGCCAGGTTTCATTCAGACTTCAGTAACTAATGTGATGGTCAAATCATCAGAAAGGCTTAACACAAATGGTAACCAATAACAACAACAAAAAGCGGTAATAAGCATAACCTCTCCTGTGATACTAATTACTTCTCTGAACCTTTATTTCAAGGAAAGGTTAAAAATCTTCTTACTGCTGCTTAACCCAACTCTAGTTATATAAAAATATTTTACTAGAATAGGACACATGAAACTGACATTACTGAACTGTCTGTTCATTATTTTTTGTTTGTTTTATTCCCATTATTCTAGTTAACTGTACTTCAAGAAGAGGAAGGAGTACAGAGATGAGGAAAAGAAATGTGCATGGGGCTGGAAGGAGTGATTTGTAATGTAGGATTCAGAGAGCTAAGTATGTATTACTTGGAGAAGTGATGACTATGAAGGGCCATGATAACAAATATCTGTTGGGTGTGAACATCAAGAAGGGAGAGGAATTATAAAATTAGGATGGTACACTGGGTATGATTAAGAGTATGAAAATTCAGAATGCATTAGGAGGATAAAATTCCTAAAACAAAAGTTTAGGCTGGATATCAGGGAAAACAGTTTAATAGTGAGGTATATTGTGGAATACTCTCCCAAGGGAAGTGATAGAAGACAAATCCCTTGGAGCATGTGAAACCTTGTTGGGAAAAAAGCACTCAAAAAAGTATAGTAGGGGGTAATCCTGCACTGGCAGAGAGATGGGCTCTCTAATTACTAGATCTTTTCCCTTTTCTGTGACTATCATTCCAAACAGAAGGAAGCTGCAGTTTTCAAGCTACAATAATTATGTTAAAAACAGCCAAGGCCTTAGTAACAAAAGCCCTTAATTCACGTATACATCTATTACTAGCTTTTTGGAGGATGAAAAGGTAAAAACAGTATCTTACTTAGGATGCTGAAATAAAGCAGAGTGCTACAATGCTATACAACATAATAAAAATGATTTTCAGCTCCTCTAATCAAATTGTGTTTGGTTAAAATTGGTGAAAGAATGGTGAAATTGTTCCTGGGGGGGAAATGGCAAATATCAATACACCGTTCCAAATTACTGATCTGGTGCAAAATTATTATTCTGCGCTTGAGGCCTGAGTCTGCACACCCTTACTCATGCTGATTCTTTGAAGGCAATAGGACTACTTGTGTGAGTCAGATCTACTCCTGCAATTAAGAGACTGAATTTGTAGGACATTACTTGTTTTAAATTATATATGAACTGCATGCTGGCACCAAATCTTGAAGTCTGTTCTATCTTTAAAGTTCCCTATTTTCTGTCTAGAATTATTTTTTTCTAGATTATTTCAGCCTGACCGAGGCAAATACTTACCAGACAGAGACTGAAAATATTGTACTGCAAATGCAACCAATATTGACACAAGAAAGGTTCCCATGAAGTAGATCTGCAATAAGTTTAGAAATGTGTGTTAGATCAATACAAAGGCAGGGCCCGGGTTCTAACTGTACTGATGAATGTGACAATGGAATAATACATACCAGAGTAGAATGCAAAATGTTATTCCAGAAAACTCTTAAGTAAAAATAAAGCAAAGCTAATGAGCATGGATTAATTAATTCTTGATTGCTATGACTCCAGCACCTATAAACAAAAATAAAAAGTGGTGTTGAATATTTTGTTTTGTACTTCTATAGCAATGGGACTACAAGAAGTAAGAATGGTAGCACTGGGCCCTAAGTGACTTACCCAAAGTCGCACAGCCACTCAGTAGCAAAGCTGGGAATAGAGCTCTCATTCCCTGACTCACAGGTCTATGCATTAACCACTAGGTCATCGTTCCTCATTTATCTGTAAAGTGATTCTACAATGTTACAGATTACTGAGTGAACTTTCAGTACATACTGTACTTCACTTAGAGGGTAGAATGGGAATTGCTTTATGTGATATCAAGAAAACGAGCTCTCTGTAAGTAAATGGAACAGATATAACGGTTATGTATCCGTAACTGGAGTGCTTAGAGATGGAATCTGCATGGTCCTACTCACGGGACGCACTGGCGGGTGCAGCTGAGGCGGTGGAACCTTTTTGTAGCAGTGCCCCTAAGAATGCTCATGAACCCCTCCCTACCTCTCTCTTCTGTGTTCCTGCAAGTTCTGAAGGTGAGGCTATAAAAGGGAGTGTGGCACTCCCTGCTGCCTCAGTTCCTTCCAACCTTGCCTTCTCGAGTCAAAATTCCATTAGGATTCCCAGGAATGTGTGTGGGGAGTGCAGAGTCCATCCCCTCAAAACCTCCTGTTACAAGTAAGTAACCTCCATTTCTTCTTCAAGTGTTTGCTGCACAGTCCCACTCACAGGATAGTCTGGCAAGCAGCACCCCATCATGGAAGGTGGGACTCAGAGTCCCAATTGAATAGGGATTATAGTACTGCTCCATCAAACAGTGCCCAATCCAGATGCTAGGTCTAGGGAGATGTTTTGTAAAAAGCATGTGTGGAGCTCCAAGTAGCAGCCCTATAGGGCACTGCAACTGGGCCATATCTAAGGCAAGTGATGGAGGTAGCAATTGCTCTGATAGTATGACCTAACCCCAAGAAGGGGTGGAATGAATGCTAGTTTATAGATTTCCTCTATGCCTTGTCTAACCCCACTAGATAAAGTCTGAAGAGAGTGTGTGTCTTTTATGTTGTCTGCATATGAAATAAAGAGACTGAAGGATTTCTGAAATTCCTCGATTCTATTAATTCAGTAACCCAGAGCTCTTTTAGCATCTAACATATGCAGCTTTGACTCCTCTATGAGAGTGTGAATCCTAGGGGAAAAAATTCTGATTAACATGAAAGTCAGGTACCACCTTGGGAAGGAATCTAGGATTAGGGCAGAGGCCACTGTATCCTTGTGGAAGATACCTGATGAGCCATGTGGTGGTAATTCACTCATTCACCTAGCTGAGGCTGTGACTACTATGAAAGCAATTTTTATAGATAGATGGTACAGACAGCAGTCTTCCATAGGCTCAAAGGGAAGTGTCATTAGCTGTTTAAGGAGTAAATTGAGATCCCATGATGGTACTGGATCCTTTATTTGTGGATATATATTGGTAAGTGTGACCCACGGACCTCTGGGTGCCCACTGGCAGAGGGCACAGCGGGGCATAGGGCTACATGGATCCCCTGGATCTGGTCTCTACATAATAGTTCATCAAAGGGTCTCATATAAGGTCTCTACTGAAAGCCTATGTCACACGGATCATCATATCCATTGCGAAATGTATGGATGCATAATATGTAATGAGTTATGTGAATATATACACTGAAGATAATGCTCTTAAGGTTTGTGAGTTGGGGTTGGTCACCAAGAGGGGATAAAACAAGTTTCTTTCAGGCGGGAGATGCTCTAGATGTCTGGCTGTACGTAAATTGAGTATTGGATACTTCACGATGGATGCCTATTTACAGACTGAGTAAAATGCTAATCAAGAGACTGCAAAGTCTCCAGAGGAGTTTCTCTGCAGGGAAAACAACCAGCGGCGAGATACTGTTTGCAGTAAAGAAAATGGATTGTTTGAACTATTTTGGGGTTGCACAGGTACACCTTAACCTAGGGGACAAGCTGCCAGTGTGTTTGTTTTATGAATGGAGCATCACAGCCAGTCTGGCTGTTTAACCCTGGGGGTGAGTCTTTGAGTGAGCTAACATTTATGAGGCAGGAGGTTGTCTTGTTAGTTAAGTTTAGGCTCTAGAAAGCATGTTACAACTTTATTTTATATGTAAATATTTATTTCCATTAAGTCTACTTGCTTCTTCTTGAAGCTCTATTATTTGTTAAATAAACTTTTACCTGATTTCACTATAACCATATCTAAGTGCTGTAAATTGAGGTGAGCAGTGATCCTGAGATGTAACTGATAAGCTGAGGTGTACTGTTCCTTTGGGAATAGTAGATCTGTGAATTCTGTGAGTGTCCATGGACAGGACAATCCAGGGGTATGACCCTTGCCAGGCACAGACAAGGCTTCCTCGCACTAAAGGCAGGTGGTGGTGAGGTACCTCACAACCCTGGGTACCCCCAGGAAGCATCACAGCAAGTTCCTTGATAAATTTTCTAACTGTATTATGTGCAAAGACAGGTTTGCAACCCTGCAAGGTGAGGATCTCATCTATAGATTTCTACAACAACTATTCATGAAGTTCCGTTACATCTCTGTTCAGCTGATCTACCAGGCTGTTGTCCTTGCCTGCTACATGTAGAGCTATGGGATAAATGTGCTGGATATGCCAATCCCATAATGCAACTGCTTCTTTGCACAATTGGGAAGCGTGAGACCCTCCCTTTTTGTTGATATAATCCACTGTCATTGTGTTGTCTGTGACAATTGCATTACCTGTTCTGGCTGTGAGGCAGACATAATTTGAGAGCCCAATGGATTGCTCTCATTTCCAGGTTATTTTCCTGAGACCTCCAATGACCTTCAACTGTCTATTTGCTGAAATGCACTTCCCACCCCTGTTGGAGGCATCCGAGGTGACTGTTTCAGATGGAGCTGGAGAGTTGAAAGCTACCCCTCTCAGAACATTGTAACGTTGAGTCGTCCATGTCAAGGATAGCAGTATCTTACTTGGAATGGTCAACTATATGCACGTGCCATCTGTGCTTGGTCCGTAACTTAACATCAGCCAAAGCTGCAGACTTTTCATCCTGAGCCGAGCATAAGTTGTGACATAAGTGTCTAAACCCATGAAGCCTAGAAAGAACATGTCTCTAAGTGGGATCTTGATGAAGCCCCTCTGTAGTGAATTGATGCTTCAGGTATCTTTCTTCTAATAGAAAGGCTTTGCCCTCCAGGGAACGGAGACCTGCTCCTATAAAAGGAATCCTTTGTGTAGGTTTCAGAAGAGATTTTTTTTCTTGTTTACCATGAGTCCTAAGCTTTTGAAGAGGGAGCATGTGTAAAGTTTGCAACCATGGAAAGGTACTTTGTAAACACCCATGCGACAGTAGATGGGTAAGATTTAGTACTGGAAGTGGTCTTATCTAACTAGGAAATGAAGATATTTTTGATGCCTGGATCAGATATAGATATGGAAGTACACATCTTTCAGATTGCCACATGCATCTAACGAAGTGGGTATTCACCCACGAAAGCTTATGCTCCAATACGTCTGTTAGTCTATAAGGTGCCACAGGACTCTTTGTCGCTTTTTACAGATCCAGACTAACACGGCTACCCCTCTGATATCTTTCAGATTGAGATCTGTAAACCAATCTAAGGTGGTCAGGAAGGCTATGATAGATGCTTGTGTCAACATGGGGAAATGGATTTTTTGATAAAGAAGATAGGTCTTCCATAGATCTAACATTGCACAAAGTCCTCAGTCTGTCTTTGGTATCAGAAAATATCTGGAGTTGGAACCTTCTCCTTTGAATTCCCTTGGCACCTCCTCTGTGGCTCTTGATTCCAACAAGGAATGGATCTCTGATTTTAACACACTCTTGTGAGAGGGTCCCTGAATAGGGATAGAAGTGGCAGGCCAGCAGGGTAGAGGAAAGGAATCAAATCAAATGGCATAACCACTCAATAATATCTCCAGAATTCATTTGGGATGTGATGGAATTGTGAGCACTGACATAATAGAAAAGTTGGGAAAGATGGCAGGGTTGGAAGGAGGTTACAGGTTGGTCTGAAGCTTCTGATCATCATGTCAAACTTGAGGTCTGATGTTTGAATTTGATGTTGCAACTCATGGTCGTTTTCCCTTCATTTGGGGCTTAAAAGGCTTTCTCTTCTGTGGCTGTGTAGAAGAAGGCTGCTGATGCTGAAAATGACATCTTTCTGATAATAATAAGATGAAGAAGAAGGGGGATAGAATTTTCCATGGTACCCGAAGACAGGTCTCAAACTCCTCCTCCTCCGGGCTAGGTAGACACCTAAAGGTCTTGCAGTAGACCTCATGTCCTTCATCTTCTCCAGTATCTCCTTGACCTTACTACTAAATAACCACAAGACCTCTGAAGAGAAGATCTTCTACCTTCGATTTGGTTTCAGGTTGGAGAAAGAAGATCTGAGCCAAGCATGTCTGCGTAGCGTGATAGCTGAAGCAACCACTCTCACTGTTGAATCTACAGCATGAAAAGAGGCTCTAAGCATATTTAGCCACTGCCTGCCCCTGTGTTTCCAAGGTGTTGGTCAGATTACTTAGCTCTTTGGGGAGTGCTTTGGCAAACATGAACATCTTTTCCCATAACTGATATTGATAATTCAATATCACTGCCTGGTAACTTGCTATTCTAATTCTGAGCTATGCAGATGAAAATACCTGTCTACCTGCTGCATCCATCTTCTTTTACTCCCTGTCAGAAGATGTGGAATGTGATTGTCTTCTTCTGGATCTTTGTTCCACCCCCCCACTACTAGAGACTTAGGGGTAGGGTGTGCATGAAAGAATGAAAACTTGTAGAGCAATAGATATAATTTGTCAGCTTTTTTCAATATAGCCTGACAAAGTGAAGGAGTAGACCAACTGTCTTCACAGGCTGCAATAGCTTATCTAATATTGGACAGATAATCTTATTTTAAAACAGGATTGAGGTTTCTTCCAGTGTGACTGATGGAATTGCAGTGCCATTGCCATTCTGTCCACAAGTTCGTGGAACTGTAAAGCATCATCAGAAGGAGAGGAAACTGAATCAACTCCAATATTTTCATCCAGGAAAGATTCATCTTCAAGTTCTGTCTCCAACTCTTGATAGTCCACCTGAGCTGTAGGCTCCTCCTCTTCTTCTGAAAGAGTATCAGAAATTATGGTAGGAGAATGAACCTTGAAAGCAGAAGAAGTCAACTGATCTGGGAATCTCGGAGATGAGGAGTAATACATTTTCTGACCCCTCGTCAGAGAGGGGTTCTGACAAGAATTCAGAATGTTCCTATACTGTCTATGTGAAGGCCAGTAGGGCCACCTAGCCCGCAGTGGTATCTGCCAATCATGCCACTAATTAATTAAGGCTCCATGCCATAGCTAGGAGGACATGTTGTTTTCTAGACACCAAACCTAGAAGTGTGTTCCTTCTCATGAGCATGGAAACTGGGAGGTATGTTGGTATACTTAACATGAGGCGATCCTTCCTCAGATTCTGGATACAACCTCAGATCCAGTCGGATCAGACACAGATTACTGGAGAAACTACAGGACCTGGCATGTGTAAAACTGAGAAGGGGAAACAAATGTATTTGTAGAGCCACAGGGTGTGTTAGAGGGAGAAAGGGAAGTGTCTTATTATCTGAGAATTCATCCAGTCTCCTCCTTTTCTCTCTCTGAGAGATCTAAGGAGGATAACTAGTGGGAGCTTTCCTATTATCCCCCTTAGGGGAAGAAATCATTTTTGTCCTTTGTAGATCTGCCAACAGATCTGATTTAGCATTTTATGGTGCTCTTGCGATATCACTGTAGAGACTGGTGCAGTTAGGATGGGTGATATAGAAACAACTGTTGGCTCTGGAATGATCTTCAGGTCCGATGTGAACTTCAGGAGTGGTGGATGACTCTTAAGCAGGGATTTATCCTGAGCTAGAATCTATCTTAGTCTTTGATTTAGGATCCAATGTTCTCTGATTTGGATCTGATGGATACAAGAAGTGTCCTGAACGTGGTTTGGCCCTACTAATGGGAGCCTTCTTGTCTCACACAGTTTTTCTCTGAACCAAAGTAGAAGGATCAGAAGGCTTTTCCCGTGGTTTGGCTCTAATTTCTGAGACTGGAACTGATGAAGTCTGAGTGTGTTGAGATCGGATTCAATCATCTGCGAACTTACTGCACTGAGGTCTTGGATCCTGATCCTGGGACAGATATTGGAAACTTTTGAATAGTGCTCTTCATCTTCTTAGTCCCTGATGGGTCAGGAGCTGACACTGGCCTTTTCAACTTCGATATGGACTCTTTAGATGAGTTGTATCTGGGAGGCTTTGCAGCCAGAGCTTCTTGCAGCAATAAGGCTTGCAGCCTGTTCTAGCGCTCCTTTTAAGTTCTTGGGTAAATGTTCTGCAGATGGAGCACCTTGAAGGAGAGTGCCTTCTCCGAGGCATGCCACGCATCTGGTATGGGCATCTGACATCAGGAAGACTGCTGGACAAGACATGCATCTTTTGAAGCTAGGTCTCTTAGCTTTCAGATCCACCATGGAACTTATAGTCAGAACCGAAGGCTTAACTAACTATCCTAAGATTAAAAATCTAACCACTAACACTGACACTACACTAAGCTAAGGCACTGAGTTCTTTTAGAATCCAGGTTTAATGGAACTGGAGAGTTTCACATCTGTCTGCTGCTGCAGCTGGAAAGAACTGAGGGAGCACCGCGCCCCCCTTTTTTATAGCCCTGCCCTCAGAATGTTCAGGAACACAGAGGGGAGGAGCAGGAGAGGTGTGTGTGCGCTCTAACAGGCACTGCTACGAGAAGGTTCCACTGCCTGAGCTGCACACACTAGCACATCGCGTGAGTGGGAATATGCAAAGGACACTTGAAGAAAAACCAGAATTTCCAAAGTGAAAGCAGACAAATGTCAGCACGTTGTAGCAAAGTGGGCAGAAATAAATGGAAGCCATTCCTAATTCAGTACTCTATATTATTTCTCATATTTGCATTTAAAAGCCTATCTTAGGCATTTTACAAATGGAACAGGAACAAATTGCTAGAACCTAGTTTGGCAGTAAAATTTAAGGCTCCATTGTGGGATCAGAGTACTCAACTAGTCCCAGTGATGTTTGCAACAAGTAATAATGTGAGTAAAGATAAGAATTCTAGCTCTTGGTACTGAAAGATGAATATATAAACTCACCTTTGATAAAGCTCCTGAAGGATGGAAATATTACTAGACTGCAGAGTCCTGTTGATCTCTAAGTGATCTAAAATGTAGGAAGGAATGGAATTACCCTCTTCCACGAGAAGGGCCAAATTAAAGAGTCCCTAAAATACATAAAATATACAATTTTATATAGAAGAAAATACATGAATCTAAGGCCTGATCCTGCACCACTGAGCTCAATGAAAGTTTTATCACTGACTTCAGTGGGAGATGGATTGGGCTACTGATCAGCATGTCAATAATTACAATTGCTTTACCTTTTTCACTTTAATACCATATGGTTCTGTGATCTTCACTGAATAAATGTGAGCATCTTATTTCCCCAAGATATGCTCATGTGAATGATACATTTACAAGAGCATCAGAAACAAGAAAACATTCCTCAGGCTAATTCTAGTTCATCTTAGTGTAATGTTGAGTGCCATTTTCTCAAACCAGCTCACTAAGCTTTTCATCCCTAGATCCTGTCTAAATACAGCAACAATTGAAGAGCGCATCACCCCGACATGTCTCATACAAAGACTGAAAGCAGAAATGGACCATGTTCTGTTCCCAATTAGTCCCCTCCCACGTAACCCTACTGACTTCAATGGACGTTGCAATTGTGCATCTGAGAGGAGAATTTAGCTCAAAATGGCTTGGGCTCTGATCCTGCAACTTCATCTGCTTGGGCAGACCTCTGACTTCAGTGGGGCACTCCAGAGGTACAAGGGTCTGTCTGTGTGGATACAGTTGCAGGATGGAGCTTTGAAGTGTCTTTCACATTTAAAACTGAAGACACTTGTTTCTCTTTGCTTTCCATTTTAGCTGCTGTTGCAGACACTGGCAGCTTTTTGTTTAAAGATCCTCAGGGTGGGTCCCAACTCTGGTAACTGCTCAAATCACATGTAATAATTTTTCTGGTGTCCGTGAGAGTTCCATATGCCTAGGGAGAGGAGACTACTAAAGAATATCTGCTATGAGGATCTGAGAACAAAATGCTGCCCAGTGTTAAATTACTCATGTCTTTGGTACAATGTCTTGGAATATCTTGGCATTATGAGAGCATATATGCTGAAGTTTTTTGTTGTTCATGGGAACATACTGGGCTAAGTTCATCCCAGGAGTAACGCTTGGCTTTAAGGGAAGTGCACTATTATTATTAACTTGTATTACAGTAGCACCGAAAAAGTAACAACAAACTAGGCTCTTCACCTTTAGCCCTGAAAACATCCCCCAGGCTAATTCTAGTTCATCTTAGTGTGAAAGAGCAAATTCGTGACTCAGATCATACTTTAAAATAAATGATACATTTATACCAGTAGGTGTGTTCACTGCATGTGTGTATCTTGGCTATTTATAGCTTGTTCTTAGAACTGATATTTCAAGAAGGTATTTTTATAACCGTGAAGATACCTGTGAATCTCCCTCGAATGCAGCTTGTGCATACATCTGCACTGACTGCTCAAAGTCTTTAGAGTGGTTCTGGTAACCATAGTAATAGAAGTCTCCCATCTTCAAGTAAGCTGTGGAAGGTAACAGTAGCAGGGCATTACAAAATATTTGTATAGAGATAAATGAACTATTAATATATTTGAAGAATTTACTGAATTTTCCACTGTATTATGGATAATCATAGTTTCTCTCTGCTTAAGATTGTGACCCTCTTTCTATGCCAAGCCCACCGGGCCTCCAACCTCTGAAAAAACACATTCTGAATGAAATTTCTCATGGTGGTTCTTCTGCCAGGGAATGCTCTTAGGAGGACATTTCAGGTTAATCAGGCAAGGCATTTTGAAGACATGATTTTAATTAAAAATGGGTTTTCCTACTCTTGAAAAAATTTCTAAGAAGACTGTGCAGCGTAATCTCTACCACAAAACTAACAATAACCTCCAAAAACCCCAGATCTAGAAACTTCAAATTGTTTTATTCATTTGGCTTCATTAAAAGTACTGGTGTCTAATAGTCTTTTGGGGGAAACACTGGGCTTAGTGGAGTTGTTAGCCCTGATCATGTGAACTGGCTTCAAACACTTCTGTTCTGTTTAGATGCTTATTCTGTACCCATCACTGTGGTAAATGAAATCCTCTCCAAAGTACAGAGCTGTGTTGTGCCTATGGAGAGAATTTCTCTAGGTTAGTTGTTCAAATCCTCCCCAAACACAGAGGAACTGAATGGCTACAATTTTCTTGGCACAGAGCCAAGTGATGCATGCGATGGCTTTTAAGGACTCCTATCTCTGATATAGAATGGTGATGAAATGTTCCAGCAGAGGAAATTTGGTCCAAGTGTGTGTGAACATCCTGTAATGTGATCATTACAGTAGGCCATGCTGCAGACTTTATAGACCCACCAGGAGCCCATGAGGCAGATTTTATAAGCTCTAGCATTCAGCTCCTGCAGAGTTTATAAATTTTCTGTGGGCTCAATCCCACTGCAGTCTATGGGAGTTTTGCCACTGACTTCAATCAGTGCAAGATTGAGCCCTATATTACTTACAAACAAAAACTTGTTTTTTTAACCTTCATTCCAAAAGAGACCAGATGTGAAATCCTGACTTCATTTAAGTCAAGGGATGTTTTGCAATTAATTTCACCCCAGAAGTCTGATGAACTTTAGATGCTTCTCTGGCATAAGACTGTGCTCACGAAGTCTGTAAGTTCTGTGAGCCAAATCACAGGATGTTACACACTCCATTAGAAAAACCTGTGGTGTTTGTAAGTTCCAATGGGTGAATCACTCTGGACTGAGTTGGGTACAGGCACCAACAGTGTGGTACTGGATTCAAATATTATGTTGTTTTTCTGTTTCATTGAATAGCTTGCATTATTTTTATACTACACTTATAATAACAACAACAAAACATTGTCTCAGAATGAAATATAGCAATTGTATCAGTGTTTTTAAATACAGGGTACAATTTTCTAAAGCATCTAATTGACTTAGGAGACTAAGCTTAATTGAAAGTCACAGATTGATTTTAAGGGCAGAAGCAACCAATAGCTCATCTATTCTGACCTCCTGCATAACACAGGCCATAGAATTTATCCTAGTTACCCTGTATTGAGCCCAATAATTTGTTTTTTACTACAGCATAACTTCCAGAAAGGCATCCAGTCTTGATTTAAAGACCTCAAGAGATGAAGAATCCACCACCCTCCTAAGTAGTTTGTTCCAATGGTCAGCCACCCTCACTATTACAAATGTGTTCCTTATTTCTAATTTGAATTTGTCTGACTTTTAACTTCCAGCAATTGGTTCTTGTTATGCCTTTTTGTGCTAGATTAAAAAGTCCTTTAGTACCCATATATTCTCCCTGTGAAAGTACTTACCCACCATAATTAAGTCACCTCTTGATCTTCTTTTTGATAAGCTAAACAGACTAAGCTCTTTAAGTGTCTCACTATAAAGAACTTTCATTAAGGGCATTTTTTCCAGCACGCGAATCAGTGACTTAGTCACTTCTGAAAATAAGACTTAGGCTCTTAAGTCACTCAGTTGCTTTTGAAAATGTTATTCACTATCTTAAAAAAAGTAGGAAATTCTCTGACAAACTGCATTAAGATACAGATAAGCCTGCAAAGAGAGAGATATTTCTACTACTGAAATTCCTGTTGGAACACTGCAGTTATAAAAGAAAAAGGTGTGAATGGCAGGAGTTTCTAATTTAAAGTTTCCTTTCTGAAAAGGCTGCTCTGCATATTTCTGGGGGACCAATCCTGGGTCCGGTGGTCCAAGAACCAAGGAAGGGCAAAGGTAGCTTACAGCCATTTTGCTGTCCCCACTCAAGTTGTGTCATGTGCAAAAAGCTAGACCCCCCACATAATCCATCCCCTTTCTTTCCTTAATTTGCTCATTAGCATAAAAGTTTCACACTGTATACACAGTTGTTACATTCTCATTGTAACTAATGATTAAAACTGAAATCCTATTAAGATCTGAATTAATAAAAAGTAGGCTATACATACCAAATGAGGGCGCATTGATTTGAGATATGGAGAAATTATAGTATCGCCAAACACAATTAGTAGCTAAGTATCGTCTTGCTAGTTCCTGGAAAGAAAAAGAGTGGATCCATTTATATCACAGGAAAGTTATTAGTATTACAGTATCACTAATGATTTAAAAGGACCATGTATTATGAATAAATTTACTTACTGGTCTCTCTTCACAGATATGTGCTAAGTTTGTCTGTGACACTTCAATCCCAGCCTCTGCTGCTAAAACATAATACAGCAGAGCTTCATGCCTAAAACAGAGGACAGAAATAAAAAAAAACTGAAATCATCAGGATTTAGCTATAGTTAGAACCACCAAATAAATTCTGAAACATTCATTTGTCAAGCAGAATTTGTAAGCAAGGTTTAGAACAGGGGTAGGCAACCTATGGCACGCATGCCGAAGGCGACACATGAGCTGATTTTCAGTGGCACTCACACTGCCCGGGTCCTGGCCACCAGTCCGGGGGGCTCTGCATTTTAATTTAATTTTAAATGAAGCTTATTAAACATTTTAAAAACCTTATTTACTTTACATACAACAATAGTTTAGTTATATATTATAGACTTATAGAAAGAGACCTTCTAACAATGTTAAAATGTATTACTGGCATGCAAAACCTTAAATTAGAGTGAATAAATGAAGACTCGGCACACCACTTCTGAAAGGTTGCCAACCCCTGGTTTAGAAAGAAATGATTGGATATTCCATGCAATAGCTACATCTACTGGCCACATTTGGTATAACAGAACAGAATTTGGTCTAGGGTGGTTTCAGCATCTTCTCTTCTGCTTTGAGGTAGAATCAGCTCCATGTAAGGTTCTACTCTTTTAAAATGCACCTGCAAGAATGTTTGGTGTGTAAGGCTGGATTATGACACTAAGTGAGATGGAGTGGCCTGTTTCAAGACATAATAACCCTTTTATAAATAACATTTAATGAGCTTCATCCCCACAACCTGAAACAAACAAACAAAAACACACCGCGCACACATACACCACTATCATCACAACATGGACCTAACATTACATTTGCCAAATTTCACTTCTGCTTGTGTGCTCCATCCCTTTTTCCTACACTAGCTTGTCTATCTAGCTTGTAAACTCTTTGGAACAGGGGTGTTTGTGTATGCATGTACACATGAACAGCATCTAGCGCAATGGCACCTCAGTCCTGGCTGTGGCTTCCAAGCACTATTGCAATACAACTAATAAAAGTCAATGTCACATTTTCAGTAACTGGCAGTCTACTGGTGACTGATCCTGAGGGCAGCTCCTGTTTCCTCTTCTCCTTCACTCACGAAGGCCAAGTCCTACCCAAAAAATCATGAGACTGGCTTTAAAAATGGGGGGTGAATTTCGTTTGCTTTCTGGTTTTAAAGCCTCTAGGAGTCACATTTTCAAGCTGTTCTCTGCAACCATGAAGGCTAGAAACAGGTTTGTGGTCTTTTAAATGAAAACTAAGTTTCTCATATAATTGCATGACTTCAGAGGCTTAAGCAAGGAGACCTAAAATAATAAAATAATTAATAACAATACCCTGATATTATCTAGTGTTCTTCATCAGCAAGTCTCAAAAGTGCTTTACAAAGTAGGTCAGTATCATTATCCCCATTTTACAGATGGGGAAACTGAGGCACAGAGGAAAAAGTGAGCGTTGGCAGCGCTGTATACCAGCTGCCCCATGCAAATAAACAGGCTTTGCTCCTGTTTTCCTGCTGCTTCTATAGGATTTTAAAGCATCCTTTTCAGTGAAGCGTGTAAAGCCTTGTAGAAACAGCTGGGACAAGGAGAGTCAGCACCAAATGACTAGTCAGCTCTCCGTGCTCGACCCGCAAGTATTTTGAGGATTACCAGTGGCCACCGATCAGTTAGAGACCTCTAGTATATGCAAAACATTTTGGTCAGCAAAACAGTATGTTAAGATTGGGACCCAATGTGTCTAGTAGCAAGCTGTAACAAACTCCCCGAGCTCTGCAGCAGTGTCAGCACTAAATTCTGCAACAAACTGAAGTTTCCACCTCTGTGTGAGATGAATGGAGACAAATTCAAAACCAGAGGTTTTTAATGTGAGCTAAAGATCAGAACGAGCAACATATCAAACAATGCAAGACTTCCATAACTAACACCAGTCTTTGCAAATGACTGTCCAAACATTCTGTGCTGTCTCAAATCTAAATGTATAGTGGTGGGAAATCAAGAGCCAGGTGGCTCTCCTGCAGAAACCAGCTTACAAATCCTAGCTGTTGAGGGACTGACATCATAGCATCCCATTCTCAGCTATCTGCCCAGAACTCCCATTGATTTCAGTGGGAATGGCCTAGGGGTAATTGAGGACAGAATTGGGTCAACAGGGCCTATTTCACACAGGCATCTTTTCTAGCACCCGGTAAAATAATGGGACTAAAATAGGGCATTGTTTAAAATAAACAATTAGGGCTGATTAAAGGTTTGCACATTAGAAAGTGCCACATAAAACTAAACTGGAGAGTGCTTCCAATTTGCAGAACACAGAGGTCAAGTTGTCTGATTTGCATGAACACGCATAAGAAATATAAACCCTCATATTTTAGGATATAAACCTTCTTCTAGGACAGGCCTGCACAACATGCGGCCCGGGGGCCGCATGCGGCCCTCGTGGGCTCACTGTGCGGCCCGCAGGGGTTGAGTAGGTGGGCTCACTGTGCGGCCCGCGGGGGGTGAGTAGGCAAGCGGCGGGTGAGGGAGAGGGGCTGAGTAGGTGAGTGGGCGGGCAGTGGCGGGGAGTGAGTAGGCGAGACGGGCGGGTGGGGGGCTGAGGAGGCGAGCGGGCGGGCAGTGGCGGGGGGGCAGGTGAGCCGGAGGGGTGGGAGGCTGAGGAGGCGAGCGAGCGGGCAGTGGCGGGGGGTGAGTAGGCGAGCCGGGAGGGGTGGGGGGCTGAGGAGGCGAGCGCGCGGGCAGTGGCGGGGGCTGAGGAGGCGAGCCGGGGGAGGGGGGCTGAGGAGGCGAGCAGCGAATCGGTGGCTGACCTGTTCTACTGATCTGGTCTAGCTCCCATCCCCTCTCCCAGGGCCGGCTCCAGGCACCAGCAAAACAAGCAGGTTCTTGGGGCGGCACATTTCTAGGGGTGGCATTCTGGCATCAGCCATCACAGGCGCCGACTCCGGGGCATGGGGAAAAAGTGCCCCGCCGCCCCAGCTTGCCTCCACCTGCTCCCCTGAGCACGCCGCTGCCGCTCCGCTTCTCCCCCCTCCCTCCCAGGTGTTTCGCGCAGCAAGGCTGGGAGGGAGGAGAAGCCGAGCGGCGGGGCGCTCGGGGGAGGTGGCGGAGGTGAGCTGGAGCGGGGAGCGGTTCCTCTACCCCCCCGTTACTTCCTGCGCCCCCCCACCCTAGCTCACCTCCGCTCCGCCTGCTCCCCTGAATGCGCCGCTGCTCTGCTTCTCCGCCCTCCCTCGCCTGAGAAGCGGAGTGGCAGCATGCCCGGGGGAGCAGGCGGAGCGGAGGTGAGCTATGGCGGGAGGCCCGCAGGAAGCAATGGGGGGGGGGAAATGCGGCACACCGGGGGAGGAGGCGGGGGTGGGGATTTGGGGAAGGGGTTTGGAAGGGCTGGAGTTGGGGCAGGGGCGGGGCGGCCAACATTTTTTTTGCTTGGGGCGGCAAAAATCCTAGAGCTGGCCCTGCCCTCTCCAAGGGTTGCAGCTGTCTGGAGGTGCCTGCCTTCCACGCCTTCCTCATTCGCACCTCATTCATTCAACAGGGCCATTGATTACAAAGTGGGGGGGAAGATCTTATTCTACTTCTAGCAAAAAGACATTTTTCTTTTACCTTAATTATACTACCTTAGGGGCCCGCTATAACAAATTACCGAGGTTCAATACTGCTGTTTCAGTGGGGCGGCGCTGGGGAAGGAGGATTTGTTTCCGCGGGGCAGGTGGCGCTGGGGTGTGTGTGTTTCGGCAGCGCTGGGGGGATTGTTTCCGTGGGGCGGGTGGCGCTGGGGGGGGGGTTGGCGGCGCTCGGGGGGTTTCGGCCCTCAGCTGTTTTCTTTGGAGTAATATGGCCCTCGCCGCTTTACGAGTTGTGCAGGCCTGTTCTAGGACTAACCACTGCTAGGGGCAGGATACTAGATGGACCACTGGCCTCATCAAGTATGACACTCTTTATGCTCTGGTGCCTGCATGCAGAAACTAGATGCTTATGCCTGCAAATGAGCATGCATGCAAAAGTGGAGCACAAACTCAGAGGCTGCATTGAGACTCCATTGGCTGGCTTGTTGGACATTGTAACCTATTTAATTTTGGGGGAAACATAACCAAAGCTCGTTATAATGAAGAACACAGCTAAGGTAATAGCATGTGTTTCTATGTTTTGGAAGAAGCTTTGCTGTCAGTGTCCCAATGCCTGGGACAGAATAAGGTGTAAAACAATGTGCCTAGGATTAGAGATACCAAGGTCTAGAGTGCTGGGCATGACAAGGAGCATCTCAGCTCAGCAGTATGTGTTTGTCTTCCCTGCAGTCCACTGTCAGTTCTGGGTGCCTCCAGGCTTAGGTCTCTAGAGGAAATTTTAGACAAACTAAAAAAAAATAACTAAAACAAATAGCGCTAACTGAAAAAACACACGATGAAGAGAGAATGAAATATGATATGACAGTTTTGGCTGTTTGGTTTTTCGTCAGATTACTTCTCACAAAGCCCTAGAAAGGCCCCAGGGCAAAAGCAACTATTTTGCTGCCATTGTGCAGATGCAGCATAAATGTTGTTTCTCAATTATGTACTTTTGTAAACTCCAGAATGACCTCCCAAAATACCAGCTTATCAGAGCTACATGAATATTTTGGAAAGAATGTGCCAGACAAATCCACATGAACTGATTAAAAAAGTGTCTAATATGAAATCACAAAATTATACAACGGAAAGAAAGCAAAATATTGTTTTGGGAGAAGAAGAGAATGTTATAGTTAAATGCCACAGGAAGTGCCATAAAATCCACCTGGAAACCATTAGGGAAACATGTGGGCTATTGACAAAAGTTAAATATCATGGGATAAAAACATGTAATATGGGAAGAAATTTACCGCAGAGAGAATTGAAGGAAACCTGCACAAGCAGGTGGCAACCAGCAGGTGCATTAAAATGATTGATATCAATGAACTATCTGCTACTATAAATGAACAAGATGTGGGGTAAAATTCTCAAAAGCACCTAAGTCACTTGGGACCCTAAGTCTCATAGATATTCCAGGAGACTTAGGTTCCTGAGTGGCTAAGTCACTTTTGATATTTTCAAAAGCAGCTAAGTATGTCTTGACTTTTTGATTCTAGGCTCTTTGTGACAGGCATTGTGTTTTCCTGTCTTTACACTGCCTTGCACAATGGGATCCCAATTCTGATTGCTTTACCCCCTTTAATATAATACTAAGTTTTAATAGTGTTTTGTGGGAACAGTTTTGACATCAATCTGTCTGTCTGCACGAGTATGTACACAGCATATATTAGACATCTAAATCTCCATTTATAGATCCATTTCACCTGATTCCAGTAGTGCTGTTGAATGCCTAGCCCAGTGTCTGACGGAGACTGGGTCATGGATGAGAACTAAGTGGCTGAAGCCCAATCCAGAAAAGATTGAGGTGATTCTGGTAGTTTGGGGGGAAGCAAACAGATGATATGGCAAGGCTAATATCTGCCCCTTTGAAAGAGGGCGATCACCCACCATTTGTGACTGTGTTTGCGCACTTTGGGGGTTGTGTTGGATTCCCATCTGCTGTTGGATGATCACATAGCAGCTAAAAAATGAAGGAGGCCAGGTTTGAAAAAAAGCTACCCATAATTGTGCTTTGTCTACAGTTCAGTGAAAGACAACCTTTCTGTATGGTCCTGGTTTTGGTGTGTTTCATTTCAGTTGTATTTATTCTCATGTCTGGGAGACTTCCTGGATGAAATCCCAGCTCCATTAAAGTAAACAGAAGTTTTGCTATTGACTTCAAGGGGTCACAATTTCACCCTGGGTGTATGTTGGGGAGATGTTACATCGTTTTACCACAAAAGTTTATAAAAATAAATCACATACATAACAATTAATTAGTTTTCAGAGACAGTGCAGATCAAACTTACCAGGACAATTCCAAATAGGCATCGAGAGCTTTTCTGATTACACGTCCCAAGTAGCCATTTTTTTCTGCAATATGTTTTGCCCAGCTGTAAAAGAAGAAACATGACAATAAATGAACACATTTCACACATCATAGTCCAGTGCTATTCATACTGGGGCCAATAGGACTTTTGTCATTGACGTAAGCAGGTGCATGATCAGCCTCTTTGTCATTAAAGGCATACATTTCTATCCTGTATTTCGCCCCTGATGCAGTAGTAATGTTGAAATGTCCTAAGGTAATATTTTATTTCTGTAACATTTTTAATGGAAATTTTGGTACAGCATCAAAACAAAACTCCAGGTCAAATTCAACATATCAAAAAGTGGCAATAGATACATTGGTTATGAATTGGTCTCTATGCGGGTTTAAGTGGCAAAGTAGCCTAACTTCTACTAATTCATAGATTTTTAAGGCCAAAAGGGGCCATTAGATTACAGTGGTTCTCAACCTTTCCAGACTACTGTACCCCTTTGACAAGTCTGATTTGTCTTGTGTACCCTCACTTAAAGACTACTTGCTTACAAAATCAGACAAAAATACAAATGTTGCAGCATACTATTACTGAAAAATAGCTTACTTTCTCATTTGTACCATATCATTATAAAATAAATTGATTGGAATGAAATATTGCATTTCAGTGTACAGTATACAGAGCAGTATAAACAAGTCATTGTCTGTATGAAATTTTAGTTTGTACTAACTTCGCTAATGCTTTTTATGTAGCCTTTTGTAAAACTAGGCAAATATCTAGATGAGTTGATGTACCTCCTGGAAGACCTCTGCATACCCCCAGAGATATACATACCCCTGGTTGAGAACCACTGCATTAGAACATCTAGTCTGACCTCCTGTATAGCCCAGGCCATAGAATTTCACCCAGTAATTCCTGCATCAAGACCACAGTTTCTGGTTGAACTAGTGCAGCGGTTCTCAAACTGTGAGTCACCGAGGCTGGCGTTAGATTTTCTGGGGCCCAGGGCCAAAGCCCAAGCCCGAGCCCCACTGCCTGGGGCCGAAGCCTAAGCCTGAGGACTTCAACCCTTGGTGGTGGGGCTCAGGGTTACAGGCCCCTAGCCTGGGGCTGAAGCCCTTGGGCTATGGCTTTGGTCCCCCCCACCCAGGGCAGGCTCAGGCTTCGATCTCCCCTCTTAGGGTCATGTCGTAATTTTTGTTGTCAGAAAGGGGTTGCGGTGCAATGAAGTTTGAGAACCCCTGAACTAGTGCATATCTTTGCATGGAATTCCCATTAGTATCCATGGAAGTTCCCTGCATAGACTTAGGACAGCATATGGTCCTATAGTTTTGCTGATAAAATTACTTTTTCTTTTTGGAGAAAAATGATGCAATTGCTCCAGGTGCTAAGAAACTACAAGGCCTCTGTGGTATTGGAAAATGCAGGTCCCACCTCTTCTTACAAAGCTGTGAATTAGATATCCTTTGACAAACCAGTAGATGTGAATTTCATGTGAATAGTTTCATCAACCAAAAGACTTTCTGGGATAATGGGCAGCAACAACTTGAGTTTCAGATATGCTAAGCACCTGCAATTCTAGGAGGTAGCTGCAGGTGCTCAGCACCTCTGAAAATGAAGGCTTAACTATTTCCTAAACATTAAGATATTCACAGATTCAAATGGAGCAAGTATTATTGCAATGGAATAGTTTCTCAAGAAGAAAGATGCAAATTTTTTAGATTGAGGAATCGAGAACCTGCCAAAATTGAAATGATTTTTTTCATGATCTGAATCATCATTGGTTTAAAAAACAAGATTTTCCTTATAAAAAAGAGTTTCATTCCTTACATTACAGCTTTTTCTGGATCTCTAGCAAAGTTTTCCATATTTCCTGTGATGTAATACAGAGAACATCGTATGGTCCCTTCTACGTGTCCACCTTGGGCAGCTTTATAGAAGTACTCAGCAGCTAGTGTCTGCAAAGAAACAAGATAAAAATGGCAACCTCCTTGGGAATTACTATTTCCCTATATTTGCTTCATTTAAAAAATAAATAGATAGATAAATAATGGCAGCCTGGCTAATGAAACCAGTCAATTTAATCACTTTCTGTGCAGATGGGTGAAATCAGTTTCTTTCTTCTACCACCTTACCAGGTTAGGTTGGAAGTTCTTTAAAGCTGAAATTGTGATAGCATGTTTATCAGGTAGATGAATATATAAAATGTACAACTGGCCTCTGGTGCCATACAGTGTGGCTTTGTTGACACTGACAAAAATGGACCAGTAAGTCACCGTCAGTGATAGCAGCAGTGGAAGTTGGAGTGTAGAGAGAGGGTACAGGCATTTTAACCTCCAGGCTATCTAACTCTACATTCACGGTTAGTGGTAAAAACACTGCAGTCCTGTCTACACTACAGCTTCCAGTGTTGTTACAACTGGTGGTGAATTAGGGGAGCTGTTTTTGCCAGTGTCACAGCCTGCTGGAACAAAGCTTGCTCTCTAGCATCTGAGAAATCATTTGTATGAATGGCAAGAACAGAGCGTCCAATCCTGGAGACCTTAGTGTGTGAGTAGTCCCAGTGACTTTCATGAACTACACCCATGAGTATGGGCTCTAGGATCAGGCCCATAATTTCCCAAGCATATGAAGCTAGTTTGTATAAGGCAATACAGGCTCAGCAGGACAGGACAGAACTGCAGAAGGAGGGGGAACTGAGAGAGTATCCAGTTCTCATAATCAATACGTTTTATACAGTAATTGTAATAAAGCAACAGCAACCACAACTAAACAATTTATTTAATCCAGGAACTTCTAACTAGCAACCTCTGCTGTAAAATGGAGATTCGGTATTTTTGTCAGGGGTCCCTGACTCTGAAACTAGCTCCCTCATTCGATCCAACAGAGCCTGGTTTTATTAACTTTCAGAACACACAGCAGCATGTCTCTTTTCTCAGGCTTTTGGTGAATGAAGTAATACAGGACCATAGAGTGCTTTTGTAGGGGCTGTTATTAACTTGGAATTGTATTATTATGGGCAGGCCATTATTATGTACTATGTATTTTTGTCCCCTGGGTAGGAGAAATATGCTTGCCACCATTTGCTGGGTAGCTCTGGCTGCTGTTTGCAGCATATATGCTCACTGACTGAAGCACTAGACATGCTCTCGAATGCCTAGACCACATTTGCCGGCCTCCATTAGCCTGAAGCATGAGGTTTGATAACTTTTATTTTAGCATTCTGAACTATAAGCAATGTGATTGGTCATAAAATTATCCGTCAAAATAATGCTATCCTCCGTCGGGAAAAGAACATTATTTTTTCTTGATATATATAAAATTAAGTCCTTAGGTCCTGGCTTAGAAAGACAAAAATAAACTATGTAGGTCTATGAGGGCCGCATTAAAATGGCAAATCAAACTTTGAAAGGGAAATTTAATTAAAATCTGTCTTGAAATGTTTTTTTTCACACCAATAGCAGCTTCGATAGGAGTGCTCAAAAGTGTAACTGCTCAAAAGTTCTAGCGCAGATTCTGCAGCCCTTCATCACACTGGATAGTGCTCTGCTCCATGTAAAGTACCGTGGAAGGCAATGGGGCTACTACTGAAGTAAAGAGCTATTCTACGGGAGTAATGAAGGCAGAATCCGGCACTCAAGTAGGTATAAAACAACTTTTTAAATGTACTCCAAACTTGATTTTGTATGACATTTTTAATGGGACTTGTGTTTTACTCTTAAAGGGACAGTGGTACTCTTGAGGTAGAACTACACAGGTCAGAGGAATGCAAACACATCTGCAGCAGGCATGAAGCAGACTGTGATCCCATTATGCTAAGTAGTGCCTCGCTCCAGAAGCAATGCCCCTGACTTCAATGGGACTTCATACAAGAAAAGACTCGACTCACTGTGATCAAGGGTAGTAGAATATGCTTCCCTTAAGTAAACACAGAATCTTAAAGAATAAAGCCAATATTTGTAAACCAGACCCTGTAATAAGAAATCACACACTGACTATTTACTTACTCGATTTCTGCCAGGCACTCCTGGGTAAATCCCATCTAAATGCAGAGCACCCAGGTTATAGGATGCATCTGGATTGCCCATTTCTTCAGCTTTCAACCAGTATTTTGCTGCTTTTATGTAGTCTCTTTTAAAATTATGGTAATACCATCCCAAACCATTCATTGCCTGATGTAATCCCTGCGGATAAAGGGAAAAAAAAGTCCTCAGACCACTCAGGTTCAGCTGTGCTTTGTGACATCTTCTGATGCCAACTTGTTCTCTAGTGTCAGGAGTTCTAGAAAGTTAATCTTTGTAGCTCTTTGGAGTATGTTATCTAGACAGAGTTCTACCAAGCTGTAACCAAGAGGTTTGTGACTGCTGGAACCCTTAGGGTCCCCTTATTTTTCTCTGATTTTCTTCTCTAAGGCCCTGTGTTGAATGAACCTCCAATGATGGGGATTCAACAACCTCCTGTGGAAATCTGTTTAACTTTGGAAGCTTAACTACTTTCCAGAAAGTTTTTCCTAACCTAAATCTCCTTTGCTGCAGATTAAGCCCATTACTTCTTGTCCTACCTTCAGTGGACATGGAGAAGAATTGATCACCATCCTCTTCATAACAGCCCTCAACACAGTTGAAGACTTATCAGGTCCCTATCATTCTTCTTTTCTCAAGACTAAACCATACCCAGTTTTTTTCACCTTTCCTCATAGGTCAGGTTTTCTAAACCTTTATTGTTTTTATTGATCTCCTATGGACCTTCTCCAGTGTGACCCCATCTTTCCTAAAGTGTGGTGCCCACAATTGGACACAGTACTCCAGCTGAGTACAATGACTTCCCGTGTCTTACATATGACACCAGAATGATATTAGCCTTTTTTGCAGCTGCACCACATTGTTGACTCATATTAAATTTGTGATCCACTATAATCCTGAGATCCTTTCCAGCAGTGCTACTATCTAGCTAGTTATTTCCCATTTTATAGTTGTCCATTTGATTTTTCCTTCCTAAGTGAAGGATTTTGCATTTCCTAACTTTGCATTTGTCTTTATTGAATTTCATCTTATTGATTTCAGACCAACTTTCTAATTTGTCCAGGTCATTTTGAATTCTAATCCTCCGAAGTGCGTGCAACCCCTCCCAGCTTGGTGTCATCTGCAAATTTTATAAGCATACTCTCCACTTCATTATCCAAAGCATTAATGAAAATATTGAATAGTACCAGACCCAGGACAGACCACTATGGAGCCCCGCTAAATATGTCCCTCCATTAGATAGCAAACCATTGACAACTGCTCTTTGAGTATGGTCTTTCAAACAGTTGTGCACCCATTTTACAATGATTTCATCTAGACACTTCCCTAGTTTGTGAATGCCATGTGGGACTGTGCCAAAAACCTTACTAAAATCAAGATATATCACATCTAATGCTTCCTCACTAAGTCAGTAACCCTGTCAAAGAAGGAAATTAGGTTGATTTGGCATGATTTGTTCTTGACAAATCCATTCTGGCTATTCCTTAAAATCCTATTATCCTTCAGGCCCTTACAAATTAGTTGTTTAATAATTTGTTCCACTATCTTTTCAGATATCAAGGTTAGGCTGACTGGTCTATAATACCCTGGGTCCTTTTTGTTCCCCTTTTTAAAGATAGGTAGTATGTTTTCCCTTTTCCAGTCTTCTGGGACCTCACCCAGCATGATAATCAAGATAATTGATAATGATTCTGGGATTGCTTCAGCTAGTTCCTTAAGTACGCTAGGATGAATTTAATCAGGCCCTGCTGACTTGAATACATCTATGTATTCTTTAAACTGTTCTTTTTATATTTTGGCTTGCATTCCTTACATTTGCTCTGAAAATAAATGGGAGACAATTAACATGAAAACTTCAACATGCTGTTTTTCCAGAGTAGAGAGAGTCAGTCAGTGCCACACAGGTCAATTTTAGGAAACACCATGTATGCCTCCCACAGCAGCTCAGGTTATGGCAGTGCTATACACTAACATTAAACCTCATCTTTGTCTCAGTAATTATGCATCAAGAGAAGCTCATTATCCTGTGACAATGTTCTATTTTGTCAACATTAACTCTGTCTCCTTGCATAGCCTGGTCAACTGCAAGCATACGAGCAGTTCAAATTACTGTGCTAATAAGCATGCTCTTCACCACTTCCTTTTGATGCATGTTTAATAAGGGCTATGCCAAAAACAGTAGAATATATAGGATGAGAACTATCTAAAGGACTCCAGGACAAGACAAGACATTTGCTTGTTATTCTAAACTTACATCTGAAACAATCTCTATGACAATCGGGGTCCAGATACCCCAAAGGGAAAACGGGGTTTGAACCCCACAGAATAAACAATTGAATCAACTGGCTATATACTATGTTGTTTTGTATTGATTAGGGCTGCCAATTAATCGCAGTTAACTCACGCGATTAACTCAAAAAAATTAATTGCGATTAATTGCACTGTTAAACTATAGAATACGCACTGAAATTTATTAAATATTGTTGATGTTTTTCTACATTTTCAAATACCGTATATACTTGATCATAAGCTGTTTTGTTTATAAGCCGACCCCCCCAAGATGGATAAGTAAAAATGGAACATTTTTATAACCCGTTCATAAGCCGACCCTATAATTCAGGGGTCAGCAAACTTTGGCTCCCGGGCCATCAGGATAAGCCGCTGGTGGGCCGAGATGGTTTGTTTATCTCGAGCATCCGCAGGCACGGAGGTAAACCTAAGTAAACAAAGTGTCCCAGTGCGCCAGCTGCTTACCCTGACGGGCCGGGACAGCAACTGGTGGAGAAATGTTTTTTGGGGGGAGAAGCTGGGAGTCAGGGGAGTAACCCCTGTGACCACCCCCCACATGACCCCGCCCCTAGCCTGGGACCCCCACATTCTCCCCATCCCATCCCTTCCTACCATTATTGGGGAGGGCCAGGGGAGGATGTCTCTTACCTGGCTGGAGCTGCTCTGGCAGGCTGGGCAGCGCGGCCACAGCCTGCTCCGGCAGGCCAGACCGGGTGGTGTGGCCGCAGCATGGTCCAGCGGGCTGGGCCGGGCGGCATGGCCGCAGCGTGCTCCGGCGGGCCAGGCGGTGCAGCCACAGCCTGCTCTGGGGGGTGGGAGGGCGAGTGGCATGGCTGCAGCCTGCCAGCCCTGGAGTTGCAGCTGCTTCGGAGGCTGGGGGGAGAGCAGCGTGGCCAGAAGCAGAGAGACTCTGGCCCCGCCTCTTCCCTTCTGGCTCTGCTGGCTGTGCTGCCTCTCCTTGCTCCCTCTGTTGGGGGGAGGGGCTGTGTCCCACCTCTCCCTCTCTATACCCGTTCATAAGCCGACCCCCTTCTCTGGTGCTTCCCTTTTTTACTAAAAAAATTTGGCTTATGAACGAGTATATACGGTATAGCGATTTCAGTTACAACACAGAATACAAAATGTACAGTGCTCACTTTATATTATTTTTGCTTACAAATATTTGCACTTAAAAATGATAAACAAAAGTAGTATTTTTCCATTCACCTCATACAAGTACTGTAATGCAATCTCTTTATCGTGCAAGTGCAACTTCAAATGTAGTTTTTTTTGTTACATAACTGCACTCAAAAACAAAACAAGTAAAACTTTAGAGCCTACAAGTCGACCCAGTCCTGCTTCTCGTCCAGCCAATCGCAAAGAGAAACAAGTTAGTTTACATTTACAGGAGATAATGCTGAGGTTGCGTCTTTATGGTTATTTTCTGTGTAACTTGTATGTGTTTGCTTTTTCTCACTATTTCATTTTTGACTCTGTGATTTTTCTATTGTTTATTTTTACCCTAATTTTTACTGTTGTGCAGTCTGGGTGGAGTGTGCAGCTCCCAGTGAAGTGATAACTGTGGGCAGGTTTCATTCTTTCAGGGATGATGAACCAGAAGGGAAATATCTGAGTATCTGGTAGCTAAGAACTCGGGGGATGGATTTAGGGAGATGTGGGACCAGAAAGGCTGTTGGAGTCACCCTGCACAGAGTATCTAGGAAGCCAGGGTGAGACCTTTATGCTTGTGGGCTGGCTCCTGGTGTTAGAGCTCTGAACCATAGCAGCATAACATTACAGGACCCACCGTCAGAAGGCAGGTGGTGACAGAACCCCTTCCTGGTCTGGGTGAGCCCCAAAATGTCACAATCACATTGTCAAATTTCTAGCTGCAAGAAGAGTTTTACATTGTTGGTGCTTTCAAAGGGACTCTGGAGAAGGATTCTTTTTCTTTTCAAATTTCAAGTCAGACCTGGAATCCTTACTCATTAAAATCCAAAAGCAGAGCAACTATTCATTAATTATCTAATTTCTTTAGTGACAATGTGCACTGGGATATATGTTTAAATAATAACATCCTTATTGTTGTTGAATTTGGTTATCTGCCATGTGCCAGTTGTCTGAAATTTGCTGCCAGAGCTGGCCCTCCAGAAAACCCAAGTTAGCAGGTATTGCACCATGCTGTGAAAGGCAATCTGTTTAGTCAGGCTTCTCTTGAATAGGCATTTGAACAGTGTTTTATAGGGCTGGTAGAAATGGTGTTTTGAGCTTCTTTTTTATCTGGCAGTGGCTGATAATTAATTTGGAGATTGTCCATTTGATGTCAATAGTTAGCAGTGGACTATGAGTGGTTTGAATAGTTATGGTTTTCAAGATCTAAATTTACCAGAAGCCTGGGCAATATAAATAAGGACATAAATATATATGAAGGTGTGGAAATCACTAGGGGCCAGATCATGGCTGCACAGGGCCATAAGAGGGAGGGAGATCCCTTTTCCCCCATTATGCCCCCATGTGAGTTCCCTGGTCCAGTCACAGAGGAGTATGTAACCTCTGCACACCCACTACTTCCCCCTGAGATGAGATGCATAAGGGCAGGGAGAGGGTGGAGTCTGTTCTCAGCTGCTCAGCACTCCAGCTAGTATAGTTGAGCTGGTGCAGGAGGTAATGATCTGCAGATGGTAAGAGACGGTAACAGCTGAGTACCCACCAGGTGTAATGGGTGTGAGGGAATGAATCCTGACTTTGAGTTACCATTCAGTCCCGGTGCAGCTACCCACCACCAATTACACAGAGCACATTGCAAAAGCACAGTCTGGCTCTCAACCCTTCTTTATTCTTCTCCTTTATACTGTATTATTACAAAGTTTGTTGAGCTGATTTTTCAAAGGTGATGATCACCTCTATCTCCCATCAGCCTCAGTGAGATTAGTGGGCACACAACATCTCCAAACATCAGGCCAGGTGGGGATTTCTGTATGACAATTTAACACAAAACTCGGTCTAGAAGAACAAGCACAGGAATTGGAGGTAAGAACACCTGAGTTCTAATCCTGCATCTGCTACTAACTCATTGTGTGACCTTGTATAAGTCACTTGGAGCAAAATTCAGCTTTTGTGTATGCAGACACAATTCCATTTACTTCCGTGGAGTTGCACCTGCTTACTTCAGAGCTCAATTAGATTTTGTGGGATTCAGTTTCTCCATTCAGGATAATAATGCTTTCCTAATTTATGATCAGGATGTTGGAAGGACTGATTAATATTCATACAGCATTAGGGTGATGTAAAGTGCTACATAATAATTATTAATTATAATAATGTCAGTAATAACACTTCTTACTTATATAGCACAACAATAAATATTTACTATTACGAATCTTTTACCTTGGATGCTGCTTTTTTCATCAGTTCTAAAGCAAGTCTTGTGTTCTTTTTCACACCATGACCCTAAATAACAAACATAATAAAATAAGTATATATAAGCAACCACTATTTTGAAATACATAATACATGCTAATGAACATTCACAGCTAATAATTTTTAAAGCAAATTTAAAATTTTTGGATATTATAATTTGTATTTTTTAATCTTAACATGTTAAAATGGGGGCCGGGGGTTGGGTGGGAAAGCTGTGGACTCTGAGATTCGCTGTCACGGGTCTTTTTTGCTGTGTAGACATGCCCTAAGAGTATTACGATGATCACATAGTATGTCACTGCAGAAAATGCACAAAGTTCTCTAAATTCTGAAGTACCTACTCCCAAAAGGAAACTACTCTACAAGTCTGAAATGAACTGACAATTGGAAGCATGTCTTACCTTGAATAAAACGATGGCGTAATCATATATTAATATTGGATCTTCAGTTTCCAGTGCACCCTTTGAGTACCACTCTATTGCTGCTTCCGGATTTTTTGCCACCCCTTGCTGGCCCCAGAAGAGCATCTGTGCCAATCGTTGCTAAAAACAAAACACCACAACTATCATCATATTAAATCTTAAATTTAAACTGTAATTGGAGTTACAGGGATGGATTATTGTTACAGATTTACACTGGTGATAAATGTGTCAAGAAGGCAGTTAAGTGTGTTAAGCATTCTGAAAACAAGTTGCCTTATGTAATTTTCAGATTGGGCTTCCAATCAGTAATGTTTACAGATAATGGACTGAGTTCAGATCTGGCATATGTAGATGCAACTACCATGAGAGTCTCTGGATTGAATTCAGTGGTGAATAAATAGTGATATAAGTGCACTGGAAAATGTGTGCAGATGGCACAGTAGAGCAACTTGCATGGAGCTGGCATTCTGTAGTTGTACAAAACAAGTGTCAAATTCAATTCCCTTGTTGTGTAAGACAGTTATAGCAAGTAAAGCAATGAACATGTAAGATGAAATCCCCTAATGTGTCCTTCTCTTAGCCTTATGGCATCTTTTTAGTTGTTTCCACACTCAGGTTGAAGCACTGGAAAAGTTTACAGATCAGAGAAGAAAAAAGTTTGAGGGAGCAACATGACAGCACTACCAGCAATTTTATAGTTTGATCCAACCTGTATGTACAAGCAAAATGATGAAACGATGTGCTATGATATATAGACTATACCTGTGCAGCTGCATTTCCTCTTGTTGCTTCATATTTTAACCACATAAAGACATCACCATTTTCTTTAGTTTGGGCTTTTAATAATTCATCATCCCTTAGCCTTATAGTTTCTACAAATGCCTGAAAAGAGGGTGAAAAGAGAAAACATTAAACAGCACTAATAAACCTGCCCACCTAAATGAAAACATTAGATGTTTCCTGATACCTTGAAAAATTCCTTCTCTATTCTGGGTTTTCAAAGTTCTGATATTTTCTTCACTGGTCAATTTATTAATCCTGAAACCATTAGCTCATTGTCATTTCCTTTCATTCACTCAGGCCCTCCTATTCTCTTACAAGCTTGTCTGACAGAATGGAACAAACAGAGACCCCATCTACTCTAGATTTATTTTTCTAAAGCTCCCCATCATTGGTACTATTCAGTGCAGCTCCACTAGTGGTAGCAAAAGTAGCACTAGTACGGATAAAATGCCAGCGGCAGCTGGCACCTTAACCACCATGTTGTCTACACCAACAGTTCTCAACCAGGATGGGACCCCCTGGGGGGGCTGCGAGCAGATTTCAGGGGGTCCGCCAAAATAAACCAGAGAGCAGGGCCAGCATTAGACTCACTGGGGCCCAGGGCAGAAAGTTGAAGCCCAAGCTCTGCTTCCTGGGACTGAAACCGAAGCCTGAGCAACTTAACTTTGCAGAGCTTCTGGTGGTGTGGGGCCCGGAGCAATTGCCCTGCTTGCTACCCCCTAATGCCGGCCCCGGCTTTTAATCTACTGCATATGCAGAAGAACAGTTATTGTGGCACAGGTGGGCCGTGGAATTTTTATAGTATGTTGGGGGGAGGGAGCGGGCTCAGAAAGAAAAAGGTTGAGAACCCCTGGTTTAGATCTGCAGTGAGCAGACTGAGATGACATGGTGGTGAAAGCACTGGCAGCTGGTCTCCGTTAAAACTCCCACCTTTGGTAGTACTGGGGATGGTAAAGATGGGATAGTTTGGAAGTAAAAGATAGTGTAGACAGCCGCAGACACACCAGGCATCAGCTATTATTCACTGCCACGCCAATATGGGACCGTGGGGTGTGGATAAGAGGAGGAGAATTATCAAAGCAGAAGAGAAAGGAAAAGGAATGCTGAGGGAGAAAGCAAGAACATGACTGGAGAAATTGCTTGGCACATTTTTTTAAGAGAAAGCATATCTATGAAAACAGGTCTTATTTAAGATCTGGAACTTGCAACTTCCACACTCCATCATGTAATGGAACAGCTGGGAGAAACCGACACCAAGCAGAGCTTTCTATAGCCTGGAAATGGTGAAAATCCAGAGATCCCGTGAAGTCCAACAAAGTGAGATATTGCTATTGCCAATATTAATGTAGGAGGCACTCAGATACGACCGCGATAGGTGACAGCACAAAACCGTAAAGCATGGTCTACACTAAAAGGTTTACTGGTGTAGCTATATGGACAAAACTCTCCTAGTATAGACCCAGTTTATACTGGCAAATAAGTGCTTTTACTGATATAGCTTATACCAGTTTCCTGAGCAAAATAAGCTATACCGCCAAAAGCATTCCTTTGCCAATATAACTGCACCTACCCTATATTTTTTGCCAGTATAGTTATGTTGCAATAAATAAATAAATAAATAAAATCACACCTTAACTGACATTGGTATGCTTGCATAAGTTTCTAATGTGGACTTGGCCTATGATAAGTAATTAAAAATCAATGTGCAGTCTGTATGTTTTGATTTTGCAATGTTCAAAATCTCTCTGTTATCCTTCCTTTTGTTATCAATCTCAATCCTAAACAGACAATGTTATCCAAGTGTTTTTTCAGGCTGGTGTTTCATGAGGTGTTGTGATTATTAGGTAAGGTAATGTTTGTAAAGTACTTTGAAGATACAAAGCTCTGTATATATAAGTATTAATGCATTATAAACTGCTATCATGGCAAATAAATTCAAATACACCTATAACTCTTTTACCTGATCTCCTTTTGTAGAATGTTGATCAAGAGATGTCTTTAGTGCAATATCGTTGTAATAAGCATATGATAACTCCAAGTCTAGTGGATAATTGTTAATGCCTTGGTAATGTTTATACCCAAGATTCATCACAGCAAGTCTCTCACTACTCTGAGCACCAACCAAACTGTATAGCAGCCCCTGGGAAAAATCAACAAACATAAACAATTAATTGAACAGCTAACAAGTTTACCTACTATTAACTATTTTGGTGCTGTCTCACAGACTTTACAGAATGAGCAACGTGCATCTGTAGTGTTAGCTGATACACCAACTATATCAGGTGAAACACCTGAACAACAAAGCAGTTGGAATTTCTTTTATAAAGAAAGGTATTACAGAAACCCTATGACACTTCTATTGAACACACCCCATGAGTATTACTGCCTATCATCTTGCTACCACTAGATAACCTTGCTGTTTAGTGCAGATGCTACTCCTGGGACAACCAAAAGGCATCAGCTCATAATTGGGGCACTAAGGGTGGGATTTTTGCAGGCTCTCAAAACTCCGCTCTCATTGAAGTCAATGGGAGTTTTACCACTGACTTCAGTAGAAGGAGATTTAGGCCATAATGGGGCACTTCTGAAGAATCTCACCGTAAGGGTCTGCCTGCACTAACGACCTGTGGCTGACAAAGGTTATCCGCAATAGGTTCCCCACGCTGCACTTCAGCTGGTACTGAAAACAGCCACTGCTAGTGCAAATCGGACACAACCATTCTCAGCACTCCACTAGTCTCAAGGGTGCTTTCTATAATGGTGCTGAAACCAGCTTTGTCCCATCTGCATTAGCTATTTAAACTAGTTTCAACAATATTTGAAGGGGATCCAGGAAGGAACTTATTGTTAGCACTGGGCATATTTGTAATTTAGACAAGACCTAAGTCTCAGTTTCTCTTCCCTGAACAGGATGTGGTAAACTTTGCCTCAGATTAATCGAGCACCTTTTAACTCCCCCTCCTAATATCCTGACTAGTTCTACAGTGACATTAGGCAGCCCCATCATTCTTTGAGAATTTTATATTATTGTACCATTTCATAGCTAAATGGCTATCAGCAAGTTCATTATAAAACAGCCTCAAGTTTCACACATATCTCTTTCTCCTTCTCAGATCCTCCTCCTCTTTTATTTGACACTGTGAAATTACAAGGATAGTTCTGACCTTATGATTAATTTGAAAATTTTTGGAGTTCAGATGCTTTTCTGAAACTTTTGTGGAGTTTCCCGTCTCAGCCCAGTCTCAGTATCATGTCTTGCATAACAGACCACAGGATTTCTTCCCTTCTAGTCCTATACAACCTCGTTCCTCCAGGAGACCCCCCACTATGCCCTACCTAGTGCCAAGATTTCTTGAAGGGGAATCCCTATGACTTGCTTTCCCCATCAGCTCAAGGATATTTTCTTCACCACAGGTTTCGGGGGCCGGCTAACAGATCCACTTCCTCCAGTCTATATTTCTGGAGGCAGCAAGCTGGCCTGCACTCCTATCTGGAGTTAAATGTGGATGATAAGTGGACCCCCATCCTATCTCTTCAATGGCCTGCCAGGACTGTCCCTCTATCCCAGTTCACTTTGCCACCCTCTTTTAGGAGTGACTAATCAATGCATTTCCCCATTTTGTAGCAGTGGGACAGAGAAACTCCTCCATTAGGCTCCACTGCTTTTAGCCCCATAGTGTATCAGGGAATTCAGAAATATCTGTGGCCAGCTGCCCAGTAAAGGGGTAAGGTAGAGGGAGCCTATTGGCCATGCCATGAAAAGGAGACCAAATTTGAGATGGGGAAAGCTACCAAAATTTCTTTCCTGTATTTTTTCTTCAAATGGCCAAGTTTCACTCTGGCAACCTACTGTATAAATTGCTTTTGAAGGTAACTAATTTCATCTGAGATGATCAGACACATTGAATACATTACCTGCAAAGGGTCTACGGGCACAGCTAGTCCCGTTTCAAAAATAACTGCAAGGAAAAAGGAAGCTTTGTGGTATCCACAGCAGCTGGAATCCATCAGAAAAGGGATCGAGGAGCTCAAGTAGTGTAGACCATCAGCCCTGGAAAGATTTTTTGCAACCTTCTCAAATATCCTCCGGCCAACTTCTAAAACTGTATTGTTTTGGTCTTCTGACACTAAAAATATACCACAGTGTAGATGCACAATTGTTATATGTGAAAACAGTTTAAATCAAAATGTTGATGGTGCAACTGTGTGATTTATTCTTATTGGGACAAATTTTGCTATCCTTACTCATGCTCAAAAATACTTTTCTCCTCAGGAGTACCACTGAAATCAAAGAAATTCCTAGAAGAGTAAGGTACTACCCAACATGAATAAGGATAAATCACAGCCTGGCCCAGTAGGAATAAGTCAGACAATTTCACAGTTTAAATAAATAGGACTTGTTGAAGAGTAAGGTATTAGTCAACATGAATAATGGAGGCTGAAGCTGGCCCATAGTAATTACCACTCCATAACCGAGCATTTAAACAAATTGCCCACATTTTGGCCTAGGACACTAAAACCCTGCATGTTTCTGTATTTCCATCTTTTACATTGTATCCATTCCTCATTTGCAATGTGATATAGGCAAATTACAAGTTAACCTTGACACTCCATCCTTAAGTTAAGTGATGTGAAAAAAACTTCTGCAACATGAGGTAAGGTCAAAGTGTGCCAGCTTCTAAGGGACACTGTATAGTAATTTCAGAAAGACAAAATAAAGGCATTATTACCATCAGATGGACTGAAATCCATCTCTCGCAGCAGACTGAACAAGCTGTGGTATTTCTCCCTTAGCTCTTTGCCCCAGATAAAGGTATCACACTTGGTCTTGGCCCCATATTTGTAGTTCAGCTCTGAATAATAGTTTTCACGGATACCTGAACAAAGTGAGAAATCAAGGAAATGATCTGACTTGGGAAATGAGCTGGTCTTTGGAGGAAGCTTATATTGAAAAGATGTCCCTACGGTGGATCAGAAAGTGGTATGTAGGATGGGAAGAGGAAAGAGACAGGAAACAGTGGAAAAACTGTTATAAGTGATAATGTCAGTACAGCTCACTTTTAAAATATATATATATGATTTATTATAACTTCTTCCATATCTTGCAGGACATACAATAATGTGCATACTAGAGGTCCAATATGTGTACTTGAGTGCTATAATAATTAATGTTATTAAAGATATAGCTAGACTTGTGTTACTCCACCATTATGAAACAGAATAGATGCTTTGATATGAATTTTGCCTCTCAGCTGCTTCACATTGATGTAATACTCAGGACAAATTTGTATAACCAGCCACAAGAAACTTACAATAGATATAGAACAGAAGAGAGGGATTTGAGAGGCATATCATATTAGCCTGGAATCATTTTATTGTTCTTTTTATTTGTCTTTCTTCTTATGGGAAAAAATCAATAACTATATTGGAAGGAAGCCTTTCCAGTACTGAGCAACACAGTTTTACCTTCCAGCAAGCATGCTGAAGAAGACAAATTAATTTTCTTCTTACTAAGCATATGGTGAAATTTATATTTCTTTTTTTATTAAAATCCTCTTCTAGTCACACTCTGTCTCTGATAAAAGCAAAGCAGGAGAAATCAAGAACAAGGCAGACTAATATTCAGATTCTGAAGTTCAGTACTTACAATCTTTTTGCACCGCTTGGCCTTGCTTTACAAGGTGTCCATACCCAGATACTATTTCTTGGATGTCTGCACATCTCTCATAGTAGAGTTCAATCTGTTCCATAATTTCTTTGTCATAAAGACGATTAGAAATCTAGACAAAGGCAAATGACCATTACACAGCAATGCTGGTAACTACCATAGCTGTGGCTATTTGCATTTTTCTAAAAAGAGATATCATAGAGTCTGAGTTTAAGGTCAGAAAGGACCACCAGATCCATCTGATCTGACATCCTGTATATCACAGGCCACCACCAGAACCAGCCCACTAACCCCAGAAACTAAAATTAGACCAAAGTAGTACAGCCCACAGTTTTTACAGACTTGATGACAAAATAAACCCTGGTTACTAACTTTTCCGTAACTGTTATTCTTCAAGATGTATTGCACATGTCCATTCCAATGTAGGTGTGTGCTTGCTCCAAGCACAGCCGCTGGAAAGTTTTCCCTCAGCGGTATCCATTGGGTCGGCTCTGGTGCCTCTTGGAGTCGCACCTCATAGCACTCGTATAAAGGGTCCCCTGCTGACCCGCAGCCCCCTCAGTTCCTTCTTGCTGGCCGACTGACAGAGAGGTAGGAGGGAGGGTCTTGGAATGGACATGTGCAACGCATCTCAAAGAACAACAGTTACAGAAAGGTTAGTAACCATTTTTTCTTTGAGTGCTTGCACATGTCCATTCCAATGTAGGTGACTCCCAAGTAGTTGTGCAGGCGGAGGGTTCGGAGTTTATTGACATGCTGATTGCAACACCACTTGGCTAAATCCAGCATCATCTCTGGCCTGTTGGTTGACGGAGTAGTGAGACGCAAAAGTGTGAACTGATGACGATGTTGCCACTCTACAAATGTACTTGTAGGATAGGAACTTGTGCTACGAATGCTGCCGAAGAGGCTTGGGCCCTTGTGGAATGTGCTGTCAGGGCAGGTGGGGCAGGGACCTTTGCCAGGTCATAGCATGTGTAGATGCAGGAAGTGATCCATGGTGAAATTATCTGGGCTGCGACAGGAAGACCTTTCCTCCTCTCTGCAACAGCTATGAACAGTTGAGTAGTTTTCTGAAATGGCTTAGTCCTTTCTATGTGGAAGGCCAGTGCGCGTCTGACATCTAGCGAGTGGAGCCTCTGCTCTTCCCTGTTGGAAGGCAGTTTTGGATAAAAGACTGGCAGAAAGATATCCCATGGATACTATGGAACTGTGAAACCTCTTTTGGAAGGAAAGCTGGATGAGGACGCAATTGGACCTTGTCCTTGAAGAATACAGTGTATGGTGGTTCTCAAGTGAGGGCCCGGATCTCTGAGACTGTTCTGGCAGAAGTAATGGCCACTAGGAAGGTCACCTTCCAGGACAGGTAGAGCAGAAAGCACGTTGCCAGTGGCTCAAATGGGGGTCCTGTCAATTTGAGGTCCCAGGGAGGGATTGGTTGACATACCTGGGGGTACAATCTAACAAGGCCCTTAGGAAACCGATTACAGATGCTGTTTGAAAACATGGAATGGCCATTGGTGAAATGCTGAGATTGTGGCCAGATGGACCCTAATAGATGAAACGGTTAGATCTTGTTGCTTCAGGTGTAGTAAGTAGTCCAGAATGAATGGTATTGCTGATTGCGTAGGCAAGACCCGATTGAGAACCTCTTCCACTTTGCCAGGTAAGTAGCTCTGGTGGACAGCTTCCCCTGCTCCCTAGTAGACCTCGTGGACCTGCCCTGAGCATGCTAGCTCTGTGGGGTTCAGCCATGGAGCTTCCAGACTGTCAGATGAAGGGACTTGAGGTTCGGGTGATGCAGGCGGCTGTGGTCCTGGGAGATCAGGTCTGGATACAGAGGTAGAAGGACTGGTGTCTCCATCAAGAGTTCTAGGACTGTGGTGAACCAATGCTGGCAGGGCCAGGCAGGGGCTATCAGGATGACTTGTGCTCTGTCCCTTCTGATCCTCAGCAAGACCTTGTGAATGGGAGGAAACGCGTAGAAGAGATGCCCCATCCAAGGAAGCAGGAAGGCATCTGCGAGAGATCTGAGGCTGTGACCCAGGAGGTAGCAGAATTAGAGACACTTCCTGTTGTGCCTTGTTGCAAACAGATCTATCTGGGGAGTTCCCCGTCTCTGGAAAATGGTGTTCACGACATCTAAATGAATGGACTATTCGTGATGGTTTGAAGAAGGATCTGCTGAGGTGATCTGTTAGCTCGTTCAGCAATCCCAGCAGATAGGAGGCCTTGTGGTGGATCAAGTGGGATATGCAAAACTCCCACAGGTGAAGTGCTTCCTGGCACAGGTGAGAGAAGCACTCTCCTCCCTGCCTGTTGATATAAAACATTGCCGTTGTGTGGTCTGTGAGAACTGACACCTTCTTGCCTGCCACATGGGGCTGGAATGCCTGGCAAACATGCAAACTGCCCTGAGCTCCCTGATATTGATGTGCAGCAAGAGCTCTTCCGGAGACCAGAGGTCCTGAGCTCTGAGGGAACTCAAGCGAACACCCCAGCCCATCGCTGAAGCATCTGTAATGAGAGACACTGATGGTTGGGGTCTTGAGAATGGGACTCCCACATGCACCGCCAATGGGTCTAGCCACCAATTGAGAGAGGCGATCACCGACGAGGGAACTGTGATAACTGTGGCCAATGGTGTTGGTTTGGCAAGTATACGGATGCCAGTCACACCTGGAGAGGTCTGAGTTGAAGTCTCGCATGCTGCACTACATAGGTGCATGAGGCCATGTGGCCCAGGAGCTTCAAGCAGTTCCTTGCTGTCGTGATGGGTGATCTCTGAGGCTCTCTATAAGCATCACTATTGCTGGGAACCACGCTGCTGGGAGGAAGGGTCCGGCTTGGACAGAGTCGAGGATTGCCCCAATAAACTCTGTCCTTTGAACTGGGGAGAGGGTAGACTTCTGCGTGTTTATCAGCAGACCTGAATCCTGGAATACTGACTGGATTAACTTTATATTGGACTCCACCTGGCTCTTGGTGTTAACTCTGACCAGCCAGTTGTCGAGGTAAGGGTAGGCCTGAAGCCCTTGCCTCCTTAGGAAGGCTGCGACTGCCATGCACTTTGTGAACATCTGAAGGGCCGCTGACAGGCCAAATGGGACAGCCGCAAATTGGTAGTGCATGTGGTTCTCGATGAACCTGAGGAACCTTCTGTGTTCCTGAAAAATCGAGATACAGAAGTAAGTGTCCTTCAAATTGAGGGTGGCATACCAGTTTCCTGGATCCAGGAAGGGAATGATGGAAGCCAAGGAGACCATGTGGAACTTTTGCTTCTTCGTGTATCCGTTGAGCTTTTGCAGGTCCAGAATTGGTCTGAAACCGTCGTTGGCTTTTGGGATTAGGACGTATCGGGAGTACAACCCTCGGCCCCTTAACTCTGGTGGAACCTCTTCCATGGTTCCCACACTTAGGAGCGACTGCACCTCTTGGGCTAGAAGATGCTCTTGAGACAGGTCCCTGAAGAGGCACGGGGTGGTGGAGGAGAAGAAGTGAATTGAACGGTATATCCTACTACTATCATGCTTAGCACCTAGTGGCTTGTTGTAATACGGGCCCACGCCTGATAGAAGTGGAATACACAGTCTACAAATACTGGGGAGGTTGGATCCAAGTTCTGTCCTGGTATGTTGTCTCCGAGTGTACCATCAAAAGGCCTGCTTGGACCCACTAGAGTGTCTGGGAGGGAACAGGCATGGATGCGGACGAGGACTGGGGAGGATGTCGTCTCCTAAAGCCCCTGCTCCTCTTCCTGTGAGAGTCCTGTAGGGCAGGTGGTGGGAAGAATTGAGAGGCTGGTTGAGGCTTATTTATGTTTCCTCATGGGTGCTAGTGTATAAAGACCTAGGGATTTCAGGGTGTCCTTGGAGTCTTTTAGGCTGTGCATCTTGGAGTCCATCTTCTTGGAAAAGAGTGATATGCCCTCAAAAGGAAGGTCTTGCAGAGTCTGTTGGACCTCATGTGGTAGGCCTGAGGATTGAAGGCATGAGCTGCTGCACATCGCCACCACTGAGGCCATAGATTGGGCTGCAGAGTCAGCTGTATCCAAGGTTGCTTGAAGGGATGCCTCTGCCACTGATTTGTCTTCATCCACTAGAGCTGCAAACTCTCGTCGGGATTCCTGGGGTAACAACTCTTTAAATTTCAGCACAGAGTCCCAGGAATTAAAATCATATCTGTTCAGGAGTGGTTGCTGGTTCGCGATCCTGTCCTGAAGGCCACCTGTCAAATAGACTGTCTGCCGAAAAACTCTAATTTTTTGGCATCTTTGGCCTTGGGTGATGGTCCTTTTAGCCCCTGTTGCTCCCACTCATTGGCTGCTGACACAACCAAATAGCTTGGATGTGGATGTGTATATGAATTCATAACCCTTAGCTGGGAAAAAGTACTTCTTTTCAGTGTTCTTTGCCATTGGCTGAATGGACGCTGGCGTCTGCCACACTGCTTTGATGGGGTTCATAATGGCCTCATTAAGAGGCAGTATCACTCTTGATGGGCCCGTTAACATTAGAATATCCGCCAAAGCATGGGAGGACTCCCTGACCTCCTCTACCTGGATCCCCGGGTTTTGGGCCTCTCTCTTAAGGAGCTCCTAATGAGCCCTACAGTCATCCTGAGAGGGTGCTATATCTGCTCCCACCACTGCCTCATCAGAAGAGGAGGAAGAAGCCTGAAAAGGTAGGGGGCACTATTCTTCACCTTCGGCACTGGATAGGTCTCCAAGTGCTGCTCTTGGTATTCGGCGTTGGCCTTGGTACTGGAGCCTGGATCCTGCTCTGAGTGGCGTGGTGGTAGTGCTCTGGACTCAGATGCCACACAGTATGACCTTCTGGACTGGGGCCCCTGCATTGGTGGGAAACCCCAGGGGTTCCAGAATGGCCATTGTGCTGGCATCTGCCACTGCTCCCGTGGCCACGCCATGGGTGGGATGCCCTGGCCTGGGTCCATAGGAGGATAGTGCCAACTGGAGTGATGGTGCCAGCTTCAGCGAGAGATTCTGCCTCCAAGTCCGACTCCAAAGACTCCTTTCCTGGAGACCAGGGAGGTACGGTACTGATCGGTGCCAGTGACCAGTGCTAAGAGGGAGGAAATTGGTGTTGGGCCATCATGGTTTCCCTTTGAAAGGCACCTGAGACCTAGGTGCCACAGAGGTCCTTCCATTCGGTGCCGCTGCTGTCAGCTTCTGCATAGCCGGAGACGCTGGTACCAGCAGTGAGGGTAAGTCTCTTGCTGCGGCTAATACCTCTGGTATTGACTGTACTGCTAAGGCTCTGGAACTCTGGTGGCTTTCCTGCATTGGTGAGTCCATAACGGTACCCGCTCTGGGGCTGGAGTCAATGGCGCCACAAAGCTGATGCGGGTCACACTCTACTCTCCCTGCCCTGCTGACTTCGGGGTTGGGGATCGACCTCTCTCAGTCTTCTTCTGATAGAGGAATGGCAAACGGTGCCGAGGTTCTCTTGCAGGAGCACTTTTCTTCTGCACTGGAGATGGTGGATGGTGATGAGGCTCTTGAGATGTGGAAGGAGCATCTCTTCTTGGTACCGGTGATGAAGAACAGCACCGGGGAGCTCCTTACTGAGGCTGAAGTGCTCGGTGCCAAGTCCAAGTGACCCAGCTCCAAGGGATGTTTTAGCGCTGCCTCCATTTCAGTCTGGTGTCTCTACCCTTTTTGGTGCGGGGCCTGAAGTCTTTACAGATCTTACAACGTTGCCGCATGTGAGCTTCCCCCAGGCACTTAAGGCAGGTGGAATGGGGATCACTCACAGGCATAGGCTTGTGGCATAGGGCTTAAAGCTCAGAGACCAAGTTCCGATAACCTAACTATCTAATAACAGAAACAGATTGCAAGGACAAGGTAGTTCCAGCAACCGTCATAGGTGGTAAGAAGGAACTGAGGGGGCTGCGGGTTGGCAGGACCCTTTATATGGGGTACTATGAACGCACGACCCTAGGGGGCACCAGAGCCAACCCGACGGATACCACTGAGGAAAAATTTTCTGCCAGCTGTTCTCGGAGTGAGTATACCCCTACATTGGAATGGACATGTGCAAAAATAAAGGATTATTTTCAACAAAACTGTATCATGTTTGGATGCATTTGTTTTGAGTCAGATGACATGATGCAGACCATGCCAAGCAGTCAGTGTAGACCAGGACACAACGGGATGAGTTCTTGACCCCATTGAAACCAATGGGACATTTTCCATTAAGTTTAAGGGAGCGAGAATTTCATCCATTGTGTTCAATATCATGTCAGGTATAACTAAATAGCACTCAGCATTTTTTAATATCGAGACACTTATTTAGGCCCTTATATATGGGATAAGGAGCCTACCTTTAGTACCCCTTCATGAAAATCTATTAGCAGGTGTACACATTTTGTAGGCATCTAAAGTAACTAGATCTTAACAGAACCCATGATCACATACTAATGTAACCCTCAAATTCAATAATGGTCGATGACAAGATTATCATTTGCTGTGGCTTTAGTAAATACACAGGATCTGATCTTGTGATCAGTCTGCACTCAGAACTCTCAGTGACATCAGTGGAAATTCCAAGGTGAAATGATGGCAGAACTGGGCCCCAGTAGTTAGACACATCCATACTGTGTGTCACTCTGTATGCATTTACCTGTTTTGATTCCAGAATATTAAGACGGTGGTATTTCACAGGTCCAAAGAACCCTTCAATGCCAGGTGCGTACCCACTGCCTCCAAGAACAAAGTATCCAGCCATGTCATCATAATAGAAATCTTCCCTAAAACTAGAAAACAAGACACATAAATGCTCTGAGTATTTGGCGGTATCATGAAGCAAACAAGAACCCTGTGTCTCATACTTTGGTAGAGACTACCTTAAATTCATCCCAAACATCTATTTCTGTTCCCTATCCTTTTACTCTTACTCTCTCTTTGGAAGTGAAGGCAGTTAAACTGAATTAAAGCCACTTTAGTTCTGAATGAGCTTGTCTATACAGGGGTTTAATTTGGTTTAACTAATCCACTTTTAAATCACACTTGTAGTTAATTCAGATTAATTTTCATGAGTGTCCCTGTGTAGAAAAACCCATAAAAAAGATTTAACAAACATTTTGTTTCACAAACATTTTAGAACCGCTGATTTTTTAGTCTGTTGACATGATTTGCACATTTGAGGCGTCTTTCTTCCTGGTTTTTTGTGTCTATAAAACCCAGACAAAGATCTTAATTTTTTTTTATATTTACTATGAGTCCATTGTCACAGTGAATATCTACAAATGCATTTTACACAGTTCACATTTTGTAAATAAGAATGGAGAGGAAAAAGAGTAAACACCAAAGCTTACAATATAATGTATTCCTTTATTAAAGGAATCCTAAAACTCTTTGCACAAGAGTCAGTTGTATGCTAGAGGTAAAACAAATAATGAGATTTTAAGAAGAAAAATGGTCCAATAGCTTGGAGTCAGGGATGGAGAAAGAGCACTAACTCAGTGGGACAGTACAAATACAGGAGCCACCCCCAACCGTGGACACTAGAGGCATGATCCTCATGCCACTGAAGTTGATGGAAATTTTGTCATCAACTTAAGAGGAGTAAATCTGGACCCTCCGGGTGAAATCCTGGCTTCTTGAAGTCAGTGTCAGTTTTGCCATTGATTTCAGTGGGGCCAAGATTTCACCTTAAGAGCCTGATTCAAAGCCCACTGAAGTAAATTTTACTCTACTAGTTTCAGTGGTATTTGATCAGACCCTATGAACTAGACTGCAATACCTTTACTTATGCTGAGTAGTAACTTACTTCTCAAATAGTCCCGATGACTTCAGAATGATTACTCATGATGTATGCAACATGTGTACAGGTAATGTAATCTAGCCCTATGACTGTTGTAGTGACACAAGTGGGTAAAGAATAGTGTCAGAGAGGCAGGATAGAAAGATTTGGAAAATCAGTTTTGGAATTTCAGTTACATCCCTCTTCCCTGCCCTCCCCTCCCCACCCATGCCCCACAACCAAACACTGACCACATTATTATGCAAAGGGAAATGTTTCACTTACTTAAAAGATTGATGCCGGTGCCTTTTCAGATTCTTCCCAACAATGGTTATTTCTATCTAAAAGAATGGAAAATATTAAATATTAAATGTCAGTTGTGATAGACTAAAAATTGCAAGCTAACTGCCATAATATTACTTGATACACATTAGCTCTTAGTTTTGAAAAATTGTCGTTTGCATCCTGCTGTATCTTTCGGTATGTTAAGAGGGGCACTGTCAAATAGCTTAATGGGATTTTTGAAAATACCTAGTTGCTTTGGAAATTCCCAACAGAGAAAAGCATGAGATTTTACTTCAAGTCTATGTGAACTAACTCTGCCCTAAGACTGCAGAATAATGTCTTGATTTAGCCATCCAAGTGACCAATAGGCAACCCCCTTCAACAGGAAATGACTTATTCGCCTTATGTTAATATTGACAATAACATTCACTTCTGCACCTGCACTGGGCTTCAAGCCAGATCCACACCTGCTTCCAGAAGTGGAGGCCTGAATTACACAGTGCAGTTTAAACAAGTTAAAAAAGCTACCTAAAATTATTCAGAAACAAATGTTTTTTTAATTTCCTATTTAAAAAAAGTAGGTTGGAGACAGAACACATGTTAAAATGAGGTAGTCATTTAAAAATAAATGTAAATTGCTATCTGATTTTTTTGCAAGAAAATCAGGCTACTTTGTGGAACCCTGACCTTTTCCTCCATTTATATATTTATATTATAGATGCCTGGAGTTAAGGTTGCACAAATGTTTTAATTTTAAAGTGTCATTTTCCGCTTTGTCCGTTTTTTACCTTTGCATCTAAACTGGGCATTGTGGCTCTTTTAATCCATGAATTAGTTGTTGTTTTTTAAACTTTGAGTGAAATCAATTCAGCCATTTTCAAGAATGAATAGAATGAGAGGAAAAAAAGATTTGCACACTTAAACAAAAGATGCAAACATTTTTAAAGAGCTCTAGTGCATTAGTGGTTCCTGGTAGAGACTAGAAATAGGGCAGGGAGAATGACCCAGATGTTCCTTTTAGTGGTCTGGTGAAAACTGGTTGTGATTTGTTAAAGTTATAGGGGTTTAAAATATGTGTTTGTCTATGGGCAGTGGATTTTGTAATGTGATCTCTTAACAGCATTCTACTGGTTCTCTGTATGAAAGCAAAGCTTAGGAAATTGCATAGGAGGTGGAATATTTTTTCTTTAGGAGTGAAAGAAGCTGGGAGACGTGTTTCTGGGAAGGGTAGTTTTTAGATTACTGAGAGATGCAGGAGCTAGAGGAGGAGGAGGAAGTATACTTAATAGATGGGAAAACTGAGCCACAGAAAATCAGTCCTTCATTGCACTGGAAAACATTCTCTTTTCTAGCAGCAGCAGAGCTATGCTAGAGCTAGCAATTACTAATGTGTGTGGAAAAAGAACAGGAGTCCTTGTGGCACCTTAGAGACTAACAAATTTATTAGAGCATAAGCTTTCGTGGGCTACAGCCCACTTCTTCGGATGCATATAGAGTGAAACATATATTGAGGATATATATATATACACACACACACATACAGAGAGCATGAACAGGTGGGAGTTGTCTTACCAACTCTGAGAGGCCAATTAAGTAAGAGAAAAAAACTTTTGAAGTGATAATCAAGATAGCTCAGTACAGACAGTTTGATAAGAAGTGTGAGAATACTTTCAAGGGGAGATAGATTCAATGTTTGTAATGGCTCAGCCATTCCCAGTCCTTATTCAATCCTGAGTTGATCGTATCTAGTTTGCATATCAATTCCAGCTCAGCAGTCTCTCCAACAAGATGCAGGAGCTAGAGGACTGCTGAGCTGGAATTGATATGCAAACTAGATACGATCAACTCAGGATTGAATAAGGACTGGGAATGGCTGAGCCATTACAAACATTGAATCTATCTCCCCTTGTAAGTATTCTCACACTTCTTATCAAACTGTCTGTACTGAGCTATCTTGATTATCACTTCAAAAGTTTTCTTCTCTTACTTAATTGGCCTCTCAGAGTTGGTAAGACAACTCCCACCTGTTCATGCTCTCTGTATGTGTGTATATATATCTCCTCAATATATGTTTCACTCTATATGCATCTGAAGAAGTGGGCTGTAGCCCACGAAAGCTTATGCTCTAATAAATTTGTTAGTCTCTAAGGTGCCACAAGTACTCCTGTTCTTTTTGCGGATACAGACTAACACGGCTGCTACTCTGAAACCTGTAATGTGTGTGGATTTGTGATAGACATTGGCCTCGAAATCAAAAGACCTAGTTTCAAATCTCAGGGCTCTCATTCTTTTACTGTGTGAACATGTGCAAATCATATAACCTCTCTTTGCCCAGTCTGTAAAAGGGGATAGTGGTGGCATAACCAAATATAAATAGCCCTCTGCAAACTCCAAACACTGTTACCCTTATCTTCAACTACAAGATGGCAGCTGCGACACCACACATACCTGTCCTCCATTAAAAGAGAGATCTAGTCGAAACCACTGTTTCAAAGGAAGGCTGAAGCTAGTTTTCACTGCGAGGTCTTCTCCTTTGACAAGGCGCATCTGTATATGAACATAACCTGACAAACACAGCAACAAATGAAAACAAAGAAAGAAGTAAAACCCACAAAAATATGAAAGCTAGGAACTGGCTTCCTAAATGTTGTTCACAATAACCCTGTCCTGTGAAGCAATACAATGATAATTTGACTGTACTACTTAGAATCACAGAAGTTAGATTCACAGAGTCAGAGATTTTAAGATCAGAATGGAGTATTATGATCATCTAGTCTGATGCCACCCGAGAAAGTCTGATGCCCTGTATAACACAGGCCATAGAATTTCACCAAGTAAGTCTTGCATCAAGCCTGCTCTAGTTGAGCTATAGCATATTTTTAAACAAAAAATCCAGTCTTGACTTCAAAAGAAGTCAAAAGAATCCACCAGATCCTTAAGTAAATCGTCCTAATGGTTAATTACCCTCACTGGTAAAAAATTTGCATTTTATTTCCAGTCTGAACTTGTCTAGCTTCAGCTTTGAGCCACTGGATCTTGTGATGCCTTTTTTTCCAGTAAAAGAGTCCTCAACTTTCAGAAATCTTCTTCCATTGTAGGTACTTGTAGACAATGATCAAGTCACCCCACAACCTTCTTTTGGATAAGATAAATAGACTGAGCTTCTTACATCTCTCACTGTAAGGCAGAACTTGAATCATTCTAGTACCTCTTTTCTGAGCCCTTTCCAATTTTTCAACATTCTTTTTGAAGTGTGGACACCAGAACGGGACACATATTTTAGTTCCAGTCTCATTAATTCCATATACAGAAGTAATACCATTTTCTTCCTCCTACTCCATATTCTCTTGTTTACCCATGCAAAGACTATGTTTGCTCTCTTAGTCACAGCATGATGCCAGAAGCTGTGGGAAAGACCTATAATATTTAGTTCATCCTCCTGAGAGTGTGGGATTGTTCTTGAAAACAAAATCAGAAAAGAAAACTGACACTTTCTGAGAGAGCCCAGGCTGGATGCAAAGATTCCTATGGAAATACCGTGGCCAAATTTAATTCTTCTTAATCTTACTCTAATAATATACTGGATATTTTTTGTTTCCAAACACACAGGGCCAAAATGGAGCATTCTGCGAGGCATGAGTTCAGTAAAATAGGTACGACAAAAATGTTTGTAAATGTTGTTTGTTACAGAGCAGGGATGATAACATTATTTCTCCTCTGAAGGCCTTATACTATTATTACCTTCTTCATTTAGAAATACAGCAGGGGTACTATACATTTCTCCTGGGTCAATAAAGTAGAATATTCCACACAGATTCTTTTCGCAGTGATGGAGTAAATAAAGCCAAACTGAAATAGTGAACCTGCATGAGTAAAAAGAAACAAACAACCCACTCTGAGGATACAGACCATATCAATTTTTAAAGTCTACATATTTTTAAAGGCACGTTTTCCACTTTAGTTTAGCAAAGCTCATTTACTCTTGTGATCTTCAAAACAGAACACAGAGTAGTTACAACTGCTTGAGACAAAACAAGCCATTTAGGAGTCTTGCTGCTGAGATCTCCTCTTGGATATGTAGGTTTGCATTGATGTAGCACTGAGAAGTCAGATACAGTGCTTGATTTTCCAAGTTATACAGTGATTAGAGAGGAGGAGCAACTCTTTAGGGCAAGATTGTGGCCAGCCCTTCTGCTGGTGCACAAGGGAAGGACACAATAGCCTGTCTTCTACTCTTGCACCCCTGTGTACAGACCAATTATGGTGTGGCTAAGGAGCATAGTCCCTTAGACCTCCCTTGGGTACCAGCTGTCTGAAAGGAGGGGTGGGCTGAGACAGATGTCAAGGGAAAGCAAATCTTCACAACCTGGGGCCCAAAGGAAAGATGTATTCACCTGCCAAGCTAAGATTTGATAGTAGGGTGGATCTCTACAAATGGGGAGGGGTGAGCACACATTCCTATCAAACAATGCTGTGCATTGTGCGGTAGCTGCAAGCAGTGGAAATGCTCTGGGGGAAGTCCAGCTCAGAATTATTACAGGAATCCAACCTCTGGGTGACATGGACATGTGCAGCTATTGCAAGGTTGTCACAGGATTAGTAACAGTGCAGCCTGTACAAACCACATAACAGTGAAACTGTCTGTACAGGGCCAAATATGGTTCTCAGTCATGTTGGTATAAATTGAAGTAACTCCACTGATTTCAGTGAAGTTACACAGTGGATATGCTAGGGTACTAAAAGCTGAATTTGGCTGATAGGCTGCAATTTTGAAAAGCAACTCTGCATTGGCCTAACTCTGCTCTCACTGGAGTCAATGGGAGTTTGATGATTTAATTCAATGCTGTGTGCTTTTGAAAACCCCACCTATATTAAAACTACATTTAATAGTATCTTCTGATAAATTATCTTCTTTTAATGATCTTTAAAAAGTGCTATCCCTCAGTTCCATATTTTTATGGGTTTAGAAAAATGCACATTTTAAATGTGTTTATTTTAAATACTTTAAGCTTGATCAACTCACTCCAATTTCCATTAGAAATTATATTTAATGTACAATATCTTATGTCTTACTCAGACCTAAAATTGTGTGTGTTAACCTAATGACTAGTAACTATATGTTCTCTTCCTGGAAAAATGCATGGGAGGGGAGTAGTTACATAGTAAGATCGGTGCACTCTGATAGTTGGGAATGTCACATCATTCTGAGGAGTATATGTGAGAGGCAGAGTAGCTTATAAATTATGTGTACACTAATCCACAGGGAGAGACTGTGCTCTTTGTACATATCCTTCATGCCTATACACCACTCTGTGCATCCTTCATCCCTAGCAACACAGCTAACTCAACTGCTGCATTCCTATTGATTCTCTGATTGCAAATGTGTGCATGTGGCCCTTCTGATGGCTGTCACAAGGCACACAGTGTAGGACAATGCTGACTGAGTCAGCACCCCCTGTCACTGTAAATCTCACTGTAAAATATAAACCTCTGGCAGGGAAAAATGCTGTGGCCAGTAGATGCTCCAGGATTCCTACTTCCCCTTGGTGCACAGTGCCTAGAGGCAGCTGCCCTATGCGATGGCTGAATTTCTCCAGCCCTCTCTCACTATCTTATGCTCATCTGCTTCTCTGAAGGGGAACATATGTCCTTACAGAGATTTCTGCACTCAAAGAAATCCCCGATTAAGACTGAAAGCTTCAGATTGTTGAATCTGGTCAGTTTGCTCCCTTCTGCTCTAAGGTGTGGAGAGGAGCAAAAATTCACATGTAAATGGGACTGTGGAGAAAAAGCTGTGAGATAGCATGCTTCCTCTTCCACTCACTGTGTAGCTATCAGCAGCTGGTTTGCCACCACAATTTACAAGTGGTGTTCCATGTAAAAGAGGGGACATGGCCTGGTGGCAGGGAAAGGGAAATTGTGAGGCGCAGGGGAGTTAATAGTGCATATTCTCATCCACAGATTCTCAGAGGGGGAAGTTGAATGCAGCTGCAGTGGATGAGCCACTTATAGCATGGCACATGAGCCAGCCGTGCTACCAGTTCTAAAGGGGCTAGAAAGTGCATCAAAATAGAGCTTCTACACACGGATGATTTAAGAGGCCTGTGTCTAGGGCCACTAATTCCCACAGATCCTCAGGATCAGCAAGTTTGGCAGCCATACCTCCTGTCCTTTGTACATAAGGGTGATATACAAATCTAGTGATCATTTTCCATTTCCATAACCATGTTGCACTGAGGGGAGGACAGGGAGCAACAGGAGCCCAGGGGAAGGGTAGGGATCCTCCTCTTTCCCCCTCAGATCCCTATGTGGTACCAAAGAGCAATGGAAGCCGGGAAAGCTGCAGGAGGGGAGTTCTTCATGAAGTACGACTTCTCTGCATATCCTGGGAAGGAGTTTAGAAGCTGGGAGCCTTACTTCAGTGCTGCTGGAATGTTTAGAGGGAGTGGAGGATGAAAGAGGAGTAAGCCCAAGTTTATTTGGTGTTGCAAAGCTCAGTCCTGTCCTCTCTCCTCTGCTGAAAAAAAACCTTATAAACACCAGCAGGGTAGCTGCCCTATCACTTGCTTGAATTAGTGGAGAGTGTGCCTTTAACTTGTGATTTTCTGTACAAGGGTGGCTCTGAGGACAGATTTTAGCCATTAGGAATTAAATATACTCATCTTCCATGATTTGCATTTGCTTACTTTGGGTAATCGATCTGATGCTGCCTGATTGTCTCAAGCTCTCTGTTGTGAAATCTCTTGAACTTCTTCACAATTCCTGTCTTCTCTCCGCTTGATGCATATGGAAAACTGAGGATCTCAACAGCATCTGCCAAATGTAATCATTCTTAGTCTGCCAAGAAATGCCAATTCACATTGACACCCCACGTTCATACACTGTTAAATGTTTAAATGAAATATCTTGTAATATAGATCAAATGTCATGATCTAGTCAGCCCACAAATACACAACAAATCCCTAATGTTAGATCAACTGTCCTTTACGCAATACACTGCAGCCCAGGGAGAGGTTACTTATAGGAGGGAAAGAAGCATGGGGTCCATTCCTCATGGCTATTTTGAGGCTAGGATCAGTGGTAATGAGGTCACAAAATGTGACAAAAATTCCAGTTGTTAGACACAGATCTGCCCAATAGGATCCTGAGGAACTTCTGATGCATCCGAAGAAGTGGGCTGTAGCCCACGAAAGCTTATGCTCAAATAAATTTGTTAGTCTCTAAGGTGCCACAAGTACTCCTGTTCTTTTTGCAGATACAGACTAACACAGCTGCTACTCTGAATTCTGACAGATTGTAGGTTTCCCTAGACATACTGAGACCGGTGGGTTAACTAGATTTCTACAGAGATATCCTGCATCCCGCAAGCTGTGCTTGTGGAACAATCATGGCTAAACCCAATCATGAGATGTCATCATGTTGCATCCCAGTATGATGGCATACTTATGCAATGCCACACTGGATCATAACATAAGACGGCTGTACCAAGGAACACACTAAAAAAGAAGCAACTCTCGGGTCCCACGCCCTTTGAATACATTATAGTAAATGCTCAGTTATAGTGGAGACAAAATTTTGGGTCACTATAATGGCCTCATAACAGTTATAGACTATAATGTAAGTAAGACCATTCTAAACTACATAGAGACAAATTCTACCCTTAGGTACATGAGTGCACTCCCATTGATTTCACTGGCAGAAGTACCCATGTAATGGAGGGCAGAACTGGGCCATAAAGGCCTAAGATGGCAAAACCTGTTCAGTTTCGGTGATGATAGACTTTTTCCTGAGACAGTGGGTCACATTCTGTATTTACTTCTGTACCCACACACTGTCTTCAATAGGGGTGGATGGGTGTAAATGAAAGCACAATCACCATATGTTTTAACTCATTTCTGTTCCTTTCTAGGAAATGTACAGGGATGCTTCAGATTTTGTTTATAAATAAAATGTAGCATAGCAAAGCTATAGTTGCAGATGAGATGGACATTGCATTCTAAACCCTATTTTCAGTTGTTTCTGTATCATTAAATGTTTCCTTCTGGGCTGAAATTTCACATTCGCACTCTTAGTCCAAAGGCTAGTCTTCTGTGTTGGGGGAGGAAGGGAGATCCATTTTAGGGCCTGATTCTATCATTCTTGTATCCAATGAAGTAGGGTGCATTGATTTAAATCAAAGCTATTTAAATCACTGATTTTAATCATTTTGCTACCAAAAGTAAATCCCTCTGGCAAAATATTTTTGCTAATAACTATAAATATACACTTTTATAGAAACTTATACAATGTGCCATTTTGGTCCCATCTTAGCTCTCTAAAAAAGGGAAACGTGTAATTGTACCTACCAGTCTCATGCGGGCACTGAGGTATCCTGTTTGCCTGGAGCCTCCACATATGCTCAGAGCTCCACTTAAAACATACTTTGTGATCTTTGTATGGCCGCTCACAAGGTGGAACTGTTTCCAACAAAGTATAATTCTTGGCAACTGCCTGTAGGTAGCTTTCATCCCGCTTGGCATCATAGCTCCCAACAGGTTTGTGATTGATCCATGCATATAGTATCACAGTAGGCACTATTATAGAGCGTCTGATGAAATAATCATCTCTGTAAACCATGATGTTTGGAAATTTCAAATGCACTGTTTGAGTTCTACTTATATGAAGCTGCTTCTCGTTCTTCCACCTCTTCTTATACACTAACACACCAGTTCTGAACTCCGATGAAGCTACTGCTTCCAAAGTGACAGTGCAAGGCTTAGAACATAAATACTGAACTGAGACCTCAGAATCATTAAGAACTCTTTTTTCTAAAATGTTTAAATGAATAAAATCTTCAGAAGCTATGCTTTGGTCAGACTGTGGGATAACAGGTGTCGTCAGGAGTGTCTCCCTTCCAAACGATGGCACAAAACTCTGGGGAAAAAAATCAAAATGTTATATCCACCTGCCCGAGTTAAACTTTATTATTAATATATTTACAGCGGTATGTTGCACGTGTTTCTTCTCATTTTAAAATGTAAAATGTAAGATACAATATTAGACACCCAAAATGTAAAGACCCTTTCATACAGGAACTAGCTATGGAATATTGAAGAGACATTGTTAGAATTTTTAGGCTAATAATTGACCAGTTTAAATACTTAGAATTACATACACAAACAAATATACATATAGATATATCCTGCAAACCTTCTCAGGTAAGATCCTATCCACCAAGGAAATGACTTACTCTAGGAGGCACTAAGCACATTTTAGGATCAGACCATCAAAACTTCTATTGTAATTTATAGGATTTGGACCCTTGTTTTGTTTTTGTTTAGCTGTATTTTTGTCAGCTTTTTATTCATATGATTTTAAAAATAAATTTTCCTACTACAGAAACCTTTAAATTAGTCATCTGTAAAGTGGGGATAATACCTAATCCACTTCCCAATCACATTTCTGTTAGGATTAATTAACATTTGTAAAGTATCCAAAAGTGCATTACAAGAATGAAATACAGAATGGCAGTGCACTTACTAGTTGGAAAACACAGTAGTCATTATTTGCAGCAGTGTAGACGGAGGTGCTAATGTGTCAGTCCCCCCGCCCCTCTGGCCAGACTGAACTGTTGCACAGAGTTTGCTCAGTCTGGAGGGGCAGTCAGTCAGCCTTTTCTGTCTGAGTCTCTAGAATAGTCCTATTCTGGACTATGAAGGTCTTTGTTTCTGTACCTCTTGGGTGTACAGGTTTCCCCTTATAGTTGGCCAGGGCTAGCTGGTCTGGAAACCCCTTTTGGTACTTAAGTCTCCATTGAGGGATCGGTAGGCGAACCCACGCCAACCTACTCCACTGGGTTCCAGCTCAGGGCCCTTAAACCAGGCAGGGACAATTAATCCTCAACAATTCCTCCTGCTGTACCCAGAACTCCTTTCTACCTTTACTTGGCTTTGTGGGCTTCTTCAGCCCATAGTTACAGTCATCCCTTGTCTGGGGTGTTGTGCATGGGCAGCTTGTCACCAATCTTCTGGCAGGACTTCCCTTCTCTAGCCTGCTAGCTCCTCTGGCAGTCTCCCTGCCCCTTTGCTTCATAACTCCTTTATTCTTCCAACTGCTGTGAGGCTGCCAGTCAGTACTGGCTGGGGGATCTGCCAATATCCCTTGGTCAGATCTAAGGTCATTATATAATATGTGCTTGTCCTAGATGTTCAATGAGGTTATCTACTCAAGACATTGGGTAGGCATCGAACAGCAATAGTAAAACAGAACAGTGTCCTGTTAGCTAATTTCATATGCTAACACTCCATAGGCTCAGGAAGACAACACTGCATTAGTTTACAGCTGATTTACATAGTTATTTTAACATCCATAAGGGCTACAGTCTTTTTATTAATTGGAGGGGAGTTAGATTCCACTGAATTTGATGGCATTGGTTCTATCGCCATGCCAGATTTCAGGGGAAACTTCCTATTCACCAGTGATGAGCGAGGAAGTGGATTTTCAATCTATGAAACATCATTGATACCAGGCAACAAAAAGGAAAAAGGCTGAATAGGCATTATTATAAATCATTCCATTAGTATCAGGGATGATGAGCGTGTCATTGGGGGCTCTTATTATTGCTGGACCAAATTCAGCTCTGGAGAAACTCCACTGACCTCCATAAAATTGCATCTGCTTACACAAGATCTGAACATGGCCCATAGTCCTCTACTGTACCATGCTGAATTTTAAGATATGTGCAAAAGCCCCAATATGAGAAATTCAACACAAAGGGCCCAATCCTGCTCCCATTCAGTATCAATAGCAAAACAATCCCCACTGACTTCAATTGGAGACCAAAAGAGCAAACGCAGAGTCCTGAAATTATGCCGCTTTAAGTTGATTTGTATAGTGGGTGCCATTAAAAACTCATCATTTCCCACCACCCGGGTATCTGCAGTAATGATAGTATGAGCTTACATGTAAAAGAAGAGATACCACAGTACCACAATCCCTCTGGAAAGGAAAAGGTTGAGTTTTTAATGGCATCTACTATACCAAGTTTTCTAATGCATTAATGGTATGACTCATCAAGTCTTAGCTCAATAATTTACACTGAGAAATAGTGAGTAACCCCTAATTTGGATAGGAGGAAATAAATATGTCTGGCCAAAATGAGGAGGATCCTCTTTAAAAGGTTACATTTTTAAGATCAGTATTGCCACAGAGTAAATAATCAATGTGACATTTCCCACTTCATAATTTGTAACTCTTTTGTTGTCAGAGGCAAAGATGGTAATCTAAAGCCTGAACCTATGACTATGCAGCAGAGATAAACACAGCCCTTTCTGTACGGGTGGTGCAGGCAGCAAATATGTAATGTTCTGAAGAAAAATTTTGACACTAAAATAAGAAACCAGGAGGAGAAGTTTTTTCCCTTTTTTATGTGTATAAAAAATAACTACATATAATAATTTTAAAATGATGCCAATAAGAGTTATGTATGTTGCTTACCTAAGGTCACAAGAATTTAGAAATCTGGGGCTAATTTTTTTTAAAAGCTATGGGCCAGATGTTCAGGTACTCAAACCCACAATTGGGGCCAGATTTGGAAAGCTCCCATTTAGGCACTTACATAAAGGCAGATTTTCAAAAGCACTCAGGATATAGCAACTTCCAGAGTGATGCTGATGGTTTTCCAACATTGAGCTCTTTTGAAAATGTGGCCTTGATTGTGGGTGCTGAAAATCTTGTGAAAATCTTGCCCATGTAGTCTTCATTAAGTATAAATTACCAGATTAATGGCCCCGTTATCAACTCTTCAATTCTTACTCTCACACACTATCCTTAATCAAAATAAGAGAACAGGTTAAAGAAGATTCAGATAAGTTAGATGTACTCAAAGTCGGCAGGGCCTGATGAAATCCATCCTAGGGTACTTAAAGAACTAACGGAAGCAATCTCAGAACTGTTAGTAATTATCTTCAAGAACTCCTAGAGAATTAGGTGAAGTCCCAGAGGACTGGAGAAGGGCAAACATAGTACCTATCTTTAAAAAGGGGAACAAAGAGGACCTGGGGCATTATAGACCAGTCAACCTGACTTTGATACTGGAACAAATTATTAAACAGTCACTTTATAAACACCTAGAGAAACTGTTCTCAGACTGTGGGTCAGGACCCCAAATGGAGTCGCCAGGGCTGGCTTAGACTTGCTGGGGCCCAGGGCTGAAGCCTGAGCCCCACTCCTCAGAGCTGAAGTCAAGCCCAAGGGCTTCAGCCCTGCGCAGCAGGGCTCAGGTTGCAGGCCACCTGACCAGGGGCTGAGGCCCTTGAGATTCAGCTTTGACCCCCCCTGCCTGGAGCAGTGGGGCTCGGGCTTCCCCCCCTCCCGCCCCCGGAGAAGTGGGGCTTGGCCGGGCTCAGGCTTCGGTCTCCCCCTCCTGGGGTCGTGAAGTAATTTTTGTTGTTAGAATTGTCGTGGTGCAATGAGGTTTGAGAACCCCTGACCTAGAGCATAAATAGGGTTATTAGCAAAGGCCAACAGGGATTTGTCAAGAACAAATCATGTCAAACCAACCTAATTTCTGTCTTTGACAGGATCACTGGTCTAATAGATAGGGTGAAAGCAGTAGACATGATATATCTTGATCTTAGTCAGGCTTTTGACACAGTTGCACATGACATTCCCATAAGAAAACGAGTTAAATGTGCTCTTGATCATATTACCATTAGGTGGGTGCACAACTGGTTGAAAGACTATACTCAAAGAGTAGTTATCAATGGTTTGCTGTCAAACAGGGGAGGCGTATCTAGTGGGGTTCTATAGAAGTTAAGTCCTGGGTCCAGTACTATTCAGTTTCATAAATGACTTGGCTAATAGAGTGGAGAGTATGCATATAAAATTTGTGGATGACACCGGGCTGGGAGAGGTACTTTGGAGGAAAAGATTAGAATTCAAAATGACCTTGACAAATTGTAGATTTGGTCTGTAATCAACAAGATGAAATTCAATAAAGACAAGTGCAAAGAAAGAAAAGTCAAATGCACAACTGAAAAATGGGGAATAACTGGCTTGATAGTGGCAGAACTGAAAAGGATCTGAGGGTTATAGTGAATCTCAAACTGAAAATGAGTTAACAATATGAGGCAGCTGCAAAGAAGACTAATATCATTCTGGGGTGTATTAACAGGAGTGGTGTATGTAAGACTACTCTACTAGGCATAGCTGAACTACTGTGTCCAATTCTGGGCAACATACTTTAAGAAAGATGTGGACAAACAGCGGAGAATCCAGAGAAGAGCAACAAAAAAATGATAAAAGGTTTAGAAAACCTGACCTATGAGGAAAGGTTAAAACAACTAGGCATATTTAGCCTTGCGAAAACACTCAGGGGAGGGACTGGTAACAGTCTTCAAATATGTTGAGAGATGTTATAAAGAAGATTGTAATCAATTGTTCTTCATGTCCACTGAAGGTAGGACAAGAAGTAATGGGTTTAATCTGCAGCAAGGGAGATTTAGATTAGATATTTGGAAAAATTTTCTAACTATAAGGATAGTTAAGCTCTGAAATGGTCTTCTAAGGGAGGTTGTAGAATCCCCATTTTTGGAGGCTTTTATGTACAGATTGCACAAACACCTGTCACGGATGGTCTAGGTTTACTTGGTCCTGCCTCTGTGCAGGGGACTGGACTTGATGACTTCTTGAGGTCCCTTCCAGCCGTATATTTCTATGATTCAAGTGAATATAGTCCTATGGAAAATAATGGGATTCTTCTTTTTAATAATGATTGTACATGAGTAGGGGCTGCATGATTAGACCCTGTCAGTGGAAAACTAGAGGAATCTTTTTTTTTAAATCAATGTTAGAAAAAATTGGAGGAGTTGGTAGGGGAAGTCATCATCCCTGGGAATGGAAATAGGAATATGTTTTGATGAGGCTTGGCAGAAGGGTGGTGTATTGATGGGGGAGGGTGCAGTTGAGTAGGCAAAGGATGAAAGGAGGAAGGGCTGTGTAAGGGGATAGATATGCATCTTGGGGAAGCAGAAAAAGAGGAAGAAAGGGAAGGATTATGAAGAAGCAAGAGGTATGTGGTGGGGCAGAATAATGGAGAGATGTCAGGGTAGGGCCAGGATTTGTGTGTACTGGGCGGGGGGAGGGGGAAATGGAATGGAGGGCATGTATTTGGGATATGGGTGTGGGAAATTTATTGGGAAAATGTTTTGGGTTGTACTGGAAGTGTGTTGGAGTGGATGGATGTACTGGGATGGAGGGCTGTACTGGAAGTGCGCTGGACGGAGGTGTGTATTGGGTGTGCAAGGGTGTATTAGCAACATACTGGGGTGAATGGAGGAGTATATAGGAATGGACAAGTGTAAAGGGAGTGTGTTATGGTGGATGGAGGGTGTATTGGGATGGAGGGATGTATTGGGAGTGTGCTGGGGTGGATGTAGAGGAGTCCTGGGTGCTGGGGTGAATGAAAAGGTGGGGTGTATGGATAGGGTGTATTGGGATGGAGGGATGTATTGGGAGTGTGCTGAGGTGGACGGAGAGATATGCCTCTCCATCCCAGCACATAGGCAGTGTGCTGGGGTGGATGGAGAGGCGAATAGGGAGTGTGCTGAGGTGGATGAACATAAGAACAGCCATATTGGGTCAGATCAAAGGTCCATCCAGCCCAGTATCCTGTCTCCTGACAATGGCCAATGCCAAGTGCCCCAGAGGGAGTGAACCTAACAGGTAATGATCAAGTGATCTCTCTCCTGCCATCCATCTCCACCCTCTGACAAACAGGCTAGAGACACCATTCCTTACCCATCCTGGCTAATAGCCATTAATGGACTTAACCTCCATGAATGTATCTAGTTCTCTTTTAAACCCTGTTACATTCCTAGCCTTCACAACCTCCTCAGGCAAGGAGTTCCACAGGTTGACTGTGCACTGTGTGAAGAACAACTTCCTTTTATTTGTTTTAAACCTCCTGCCCATTAATTTCATTTGGTGACCCCTAGTTCTTATATTATGGGAACAAGTAAATAACTTTTCCTTATTCACTTTCTCCACACTACTCATGATTTTATATACCACGATCATATCCCCCCATGGTCTCCTCTTTTCCAAGCTGAAAAGTCCTAGCCTCTTTAATCTCTCCTCATATGGGACCCATTCCAAACCCCTAATCATTTTGGTTGCCCTTCTCTGAACCTTTTCTAATGCCAGTATATCTTTTTTGAGATGAGACCACATCCGTACGCAGTATTCAAGATGTGGGCGTACCATGGATTTATATAAGGTCAATAAAATATTCTCCGTCTTATTCTCTATTCCTTTTTAAATGATTCCTAACATCCTGCTTGCTTTTTTGACTGCCACTGCACACTGCGTGGATGTCTTCAGAGAACTATCCACGATGACTCCAAGATCTCTTTCCTGATTAGTGGTAGCTAAATTAGCCCCCATCATATTGTATCTATAGTTGGGGTTATTTTTTCCAATGTGCATTACTTAACATTTATCCACATTAAATTTCATTTACCATTTTGTTGCCCAATCACTTAGTTTTGTGAGATCTTTTTGAAGTTCTTCATAGTCTGCTTTGGTCTTAACTATCTTGAGCAGTTTAGTATCATCTGCAAACTTTGCCACCTCACTGTTTACCCCTTTTCCAGACCATTTATGAATAAATTTAATAGGATTGGTTTTAGGACTGACCCACGGGAACACCACTAATTACCCCTCTCCATCCTGAAAATTTACCATTTATTCCTACCCTTTGTTCCCTGTCTTTTAACCAGTTCTCAATCCATGAAAGGAGACGGAGAGGCGTGTAGGGAGTGTGCTGGGGTGGACGGAGAGGCGTGTAGGGAGTGTGCGGGGGTGGACGGAGAGGCGTGTAGGGAGTGTGCTGGGGTGGACGGAAAGGCGTGTAGGGAGTGTGCTGGGGTGGACGGAGAGGCGTGTAGGGAGTGTGCTGGGCAGATGGAGAGGCGTATAGGGAGTGTGCTGGGGTGGACGGAGAGGCGTATAGGGAGTGTGCTGGGGTGGATGGAGAGGCGTGTAGGGAGTGTGCGGGGGTGGACGGAGAGGCGTGTAGGGAGTGTGCTGGGGTGGACGGAGAGGCGTGTAGGGAGTGTGCTGGGGTGGACGGAGAGGCGTATAGGGAGTGTGCTGGGGTGGACGGAGAGGCGTGTAGGCAATGTGCTGGGGTGGACGGAGAGGCGTGTAGGGAGAGTGCTGGGGTGGACGGAGAGGCGTGTAGGCAATGTGCTGGGGTGGACGGAGAGGCGTGTAGGGAGAGTGCTGGGGTGGACGGAGAGGCATGTAGGGAGTGTGCTGGGCAGATGGAGAGGCGTATAGGGAGTGTGCTGGGGTGGACGGAGAGGCGTATAGGGAGTGTGCTGGGCGGACGGAGAGGCGTGTAGGGAGTGTGCTGGGGTGGACGGAGAGGCGTGTAGGCAATGTGCTGGGGTGGACGGAGAGGCGTGTAGGGAGAGTGCTGGGGTGGACGGAGAGGCATGTAGGGAGTGTGCTGGGCAGATGGAGAGGCGTATAGGGAGTGTGCTGGGGTGGACGGAGAGGCGTATAGGGAGTGTGCTGGGCGGACGGAGAGGCGTGTAGGGAGTGTGCTGGGAGGAACGGGGCATACTGCAGAGCACAGCGGGGTTCCGCACAGCCTCCGGGGCTGGCAGCGGAGGATGTGCGTGCTGCGGGACAAAGGAGCTGACAGCCCAGCCCAGGGCGCTCCCGGCCGCAGGTCCCGGCCACGGGGTGGCGGCCGGTGTCCGGGGAGTGGGGGGAGGCGGGCTCACCAGCAGCCAGAGCAGGAGGAGGCCCCCGTGGGGCACGGGCCGGGGCTCCGCTGAGCACCACATGGTTCCGATGCGGCTCAGGCGCCAGCTGCTCCCATGGGCGTCGCAGATGCCGCTGGTGACGGCGCGCGCGGCGGGTCGGTGCCGAGAGCGGAACTTGCTGCGGCGGGTCGGTGCCCAGGGCAGGGCAGCCCGAGCGCGCGGCCGCCTGGGGAATCCGGCCACGGGGACTAGGTAGATCCTGCTTCCTGGAGCTCAGCCTCCGCGGCGGGAGGAGGAGCCGCTCGGGCGGGGCTGGAGCCTCCCCGAGCAGGTGCAACAGGGAAGGACGCGCTGGGCTGGGGGGCCAGGCCCACGTGCTACCCAGGGACAGACACAGACAGACACCACCACCACCCCCAGTCTCGCTTTGCCCTTCCCCTTGGTATAACTTTTGGGGGGGGGGCGGTGTTAGAGCAAGGGAGACAATCCGCTGGTTTTGCTCCTCTCTAACGTTATTTATCTGAGTCTGCGGGTAATGCTGGGTCTCCCCAGCACTGCCTTAGACGCTGGCTTGTGTACAGTGTTTACTGTGTGTATTGTTTATCCCCCAGACTGCCACTCTTTGCGAGGGTGGGGGAGTCGGGAGGAGGGGAAAGTAACTGGAAATACACTTTTTAGTTTGGAGGTGGGCTGACCGAAGGGATCATACATTTACATGGACATTGGACAACAAGAGTATCCAGCATTATAATACTTTGTGCTAACACATTATGGAAGAATGATAAACCCTCATGTTTCAGAGTTTAAACCAGTTGCTAACTATTAGGGACCAGGATGACATGAGAACTAATGTGAGAGGCAGATTATTTCAAATCTGTTGCTGTGGGAGTTCTTGCACCTCCTTCTGAAGCCTCTGGTGCTGGCCTCTGTCAGATACTGGATTAGCTGGACCTGGGATCTTGACCTAGTCTGGCAATTCCCATGTTACTATGTCAGCCTTCAGGTTTTCAGGATTTTATTCTTCTATAGACTTCCCATGTCAAGTCTGGCATATCATTTAACTTTGCTGTGCCCCAGGAACCCATCAGTCAAACTGGAATAAGTTGTAAGGCTTCATTAATTAATGCTAGTAAAGTGCTTTGAGAACATTTGTCACATATCTATAGAAGTGCACATGGTCATTTTATTAGTTATTAACCATAATCACAGAATCATAGAAATTACAATAAAAAAGACATTGCATGGGCTGAAGTTGTTGGTACATTTTATTACTATTAATTATTATATATCTGCATTATGCTAGAGCATATAGTATGTTAGGCATACACACATAGGAAGGCATAGTAGCTGCCATGAACAACTCATATAAAGCATATTATTGTTTTTACTTATGCTTTCAAACCTGAACTTGAACAAAACATATGGCAGGACAGTGTCAATTAAATTGCCATTGCCATTTTCTAATAATGGAGTTAAAATGATTGTTTAATATGTGTTTCTATCACATTGTAATTAAGAGCTGTATTAGATAATGGAGTTCAATGTCATCTGTCATTTATGTAGACCAATAGAAATGCATGGCACTTTACAGGCTTGTGGGCTTCCTGCCCTAACCAAACTACAGTTTAAGGCCTTGGTCCTAATCAGTAGGTATGTGGAGTCCTTAATGCAAGACTGAAGGGACCTTAAGTAGTATGTAAGGCAATGTGTGGTTCCTCTACATTTTGTTGAATTTTAGCCTTGCAGGATATGGCCCCTATCCTGCTCTCATCAAAGCAAATTCCCACTGGCTTCAATATTAGCAGGATTTAGCAAATACTGCTTCCCAACATCCGAAGTATTGCACTTGATCTTAACCAAAAGGCTACTACATACAAGTTCTGTCCTTGAAAACATTTGTATCTGGTTGGGAAGGACACAATGTATAGGATGACAACTATGCCTTCTTCGCATACCACAAATGCTTGTCCCTTTAAAAATTCAAAACTGAAAATTCAGCTTATACCATTATTTTGCTTTTTAATGATGCAAAACAAAAGCCTGAAAGGGTTTGTTTGTTTTCCCCCCCTCAAAAAGGGGCATTGGGAGAGGAGGGCTGCTTTTTACATAGAGCAGGGGTTCTCAAATTTCATTGCACCGCGACCCCCTTCTGACAACAAAAATTACTTCACGACCCCAGGAGGGAGGACTGAAGCCTGAGCCAAAGCCTGATCCCCATCATCCTGAGCGGGAAGGCCAAAGCCGAAGCCCAAGGGCTTCAGCCCCAGCAGGGAGCCTGTAACCTGAGCCCCGCTGCCCAGGGCTGAAGCCCTCAGACTTTGGCGCTGTGTGGTGGGGCTCAGGCTTCAGCTTTGGCCCCGGGTGGTGAGGCTCGGGCTTTGGCTCTGGCCCCGGGCCCCAGCAAGTCTAAGCCAGCCCTGGCAGCCCCATTAAAATGGGGTCGTGACCCACTTTGGGGTCCTGACCCACAGTTTGAGAACTGCACTGGAGATTCAGATTGTGTCCAATGTGCTTATCCTGAAAGACTCTCTGGACAACAGGAGAAACTGTAGATGGATGATAGAGTTATCATGCAAGTGAAAGCTGATTAACTGACAGGGGCAGTGACTCTTATTCAGGCTGTTTAAATCTTTATTTTTGATAATACTTCAACTCTAACACCTAACAAAATACTTGGGGCAGAAAAAACTGTCTGTTAAATATTCAACATCCTCTCCCCTTCTATTAAAGACTGAAAAATCTCTTGGTCCACAATCTGGTATGCCCAAGGAGCCCTCCAGCAAAACCAGAAAAGATTGACCATGACAGCCTTAATTGATATTTGTAATGTAAAAAACAAGCAGAACATGACCCTTTTTGAAATAAATCGTCCAGGCAGAAGAAGAAGATGATTGATGATGCTCTTACAAGCAATTTCTTTCTCTTTGCAGGTTACAGTCAAAGCACCCAAGGAACTGGATTCTGCTAGAATCAATATCAGGCTGGTTATCTACTGAAAAAGATAGTTTGGCATCTTTGCTTAATGTAATAAAAACCTCACATACTTGTTTGTTTATTCTGCTGTGTTTGAAGTCACAGGTATTCGTCTTTCTGCATGATGACTGGAGTTAGAATGTACTAGTAGCTTCCATTGGGTATATTATCATTCACTTCATGGGTTGCCAAGTGGTGTTAAACAGCTGTTCTATTCCACTCAGTAGGTGACCCGATTCATGTCCACATTTGTAATTCACTTTAGGATCAATCATGATGAAAAGCACAATGTAGATGTATTGTTATTAAACTATATACACCATTAAACTCCTGGGGGAATTCTGTGCCAAAAAATTTAAAATTCTGCACCAAAAAATTAAAATTCTGTGTACAATATTTTAAAATGCTGCATATTTTATTTGTCAAAATAATGCAATATAATCATGCTGGTTTCAATTATTTAGTTAATTTATTTAAACTACAATACAATGGATGGAGAATGGGAGTGGGGAGCGTTGGAGGAAATCCCCAACCCCCCTTGCCTAATAGTAATGTAGCTAGGTTTGATCCTTTATTTCTAGTTGTTAGTCAACAAATATATGCAGCCATATGCTCAGTGTTACATCATAGGTAAGGCTATGTTTTAGTCATGGGTATTTTTAGTAAAAGTCATGGCAGGTCACGGGCAGTAAACAAAAATTCACAGCCTATGACCTGTCCATGACTTGTATTATATACCTCTGACTAAATCTTGGGGGGAGGGGGATGGCCCAGGGGGTGCCGTGGGTGCTCAGGGGGGCAGCCCAGGGGACGCCATGGCTGCTGGCAAGGGGGCGGCCCAAGGGTGCGCAGCCCAGGACCACCGCTGGTGCTGGGGGGAAGCTGGCAGGCTCCCTACCTGGCTCCGTGCCTCCCCGGAAGTGGCGACATCCCCCTCCTTCAGCTCCTCGGTGGAGGTGTGGCCAGGCAGCTCTGCACGCTGCCTCCGTCCCGAACGCCGGCTCCGCAGCTCCCATTGGCTGGGAGGAGAATGTTGTCACTTCCGGGGAGCCCCCAAGGTAAGCACCGCCCAGAGCCCTCACCCCATCCCATGCCTAAACCCTCTGCCCTCTCCCACACCCAAACTCCTGCTGTTGCGGGGGGGAGGGAGGCACAGTGGCCCAAGACTGTCCCAGCAGCGGCTGGTGTGACTTACCCAGGGGCTGCCTGAGCTGCTCAGGTGACCCCAGGGCCAGGCTCACCAACTGCTGCAGAAGTCACGGAATCCATGACCTCTGTGACAAACTCCCAGCCTTATTCATAGGCAACTGAGGAACAAGAGAGGGCTGGGGAATCAAACTCATAATTTATATTGGCTACTGACCATCTCCAGAGTGGTCAGTGGCGAACAGTGGAGCACATTTTGATAGGAAGCTTTTATAAGGCCATACTGTCCTTTACACCACTCTGGCAATGTAAAGGAGCCTTAAAACTTTGACACCTGTTTTATACTCCTGGGGAAATTCACAAAGACAATAGGAACAATTTACTAAGAAGGCAGGCTGCTACATTCTGCTCTGCCTGAGGGGACAGAGCCTGCCCCATGCCTAACTCCTCAGAAACACCCCAAAGCTCTGCCCCTCCATGCCAAGTGTGCTGCAATAGCGAACAAGAGGGACAGAATGTCTCTCTCACACACCCACCGCTCTTCCCCATGATTTATGTCTTTACTGGCTACTCCAGGCGCCCGAACCGACCTGCTTACACTGCCAGGGAGAAGTGCATAACTGCTCTTGCAGCTTCCCTTTGCTTCCCCATCAGAAGTCATTTTTCTGCAGGGAAGCATAGAAATCTGCAGGGGACATGAATTCTGCACATGCGCAGCGACACAAAATCCCCCCAGGAGTATATTACAATGTGGGAGGATGGGATGTAACAAAGAGTTTTAAATCACGAGCTGCTCCGTTAGTTGGAATGAGGGGACACTAAAAATGTGGAAAATGAAGGGTACTGAGATTATGGCTGATATAAATGTACTATCCATTTTATTTTACAGATGTAAGAAGTTATACAAAGGTGACACCTCTCCCCGCCCCCGCCTACAACGCAAACCCCTCAGGACTCATTCGTGTACCCCTCTTTCCTATGTGCCTGTCTGTCTGTCTGTCCGCACAGCGAGGCTTTTGTACCAGGCCCACCATTCTACCACGTGCTTGCCCAAAGCCCGGCACACTCCACGCCCTGGGAGACTCGTGATCAGCCTGCTGCGCGATTTCCCGTGTCGCTGCCGTGACCCCGCGCCTCCCGGGGAGCACTGAAGTAGGTGGCAGGCCCCGCCCCCCGGAGCTCGCAGCCCGGCTCTAGGACGCAGAACGGGGAGCTCTGGGCGAGCCGCGCTATAACAGCGGGGAAGCGGGCGCCTCTGCGAGGGGGCCTGGCTTAGCTCGCGCCCAGGCCGGAGAACCCACGTGACTCAGGCGGCTTCCCGGGATCCCCTGCACTTGCCCCGGAAGCGGAAGTGTGCAAACTGGGAGGTGAGAGGGTAGGGAGCGCAGGTGCCGCTAGCGCGCAGGGTTTGCGCCTCGTCCTTTGCCGGCCATGGCGCGGATCTCCCGCACGCTGCTCATCTTCGGCGGGTTCGTGGCCGTGGTGGGGGCGGCGTTTTACCCCATCTACTTCCGGCCGCTGCTGCAGGTGGAGCAATACAGTGAGTACGGACCCCCCCGCCGCCCCGCCTCGCGTGACGTGATCCCCGCTCTCCGGGCCCCTCTGCTGACCCTCCCCTGTACGCCCCCGCTTTCTGTGCATCTCTCTGGCGGCCCCTTCCTCCAGTCTGTGCCCTGAGCGGCTGAGCCCGTGGACGTTTCTCCTGTAGGGTGCATTGTGCCCACCCCCGTGACCCCTGTCCTCTCGGGACCGTCACGGGCCCCAGTGAGCAACATCCCCTTCGGGCATGCCCTACCCAGCTCCCCTCCCTGGATAATCCCTAGGACTCATCCTCTCGCCCATCACAACACCCTCTCTATGCCGTACAACAGGTGCTTCATTTACCCTTTGAGTTATCCCTCCCTGACTCTCCTGATCATGAGTTATTTCCCCCACGAGCCCCTCCTGTGTTCCCCTCATCCTCTTGGCTGTCGCAGGGATTCAGATTTTCCTTGCTATTTTTAGCTAGCCTATAAATATATACATGTTGAAATCCTGACAGAGCACCATTACTCCCTCCCAGAATAAATGTCCCTAACCTGACAACTGACACCTCCCTGCTGTCATCTGTTCTATATTTTCAGTAACCACTTAGCAAGAAACATCCAGGAGAGGCATTCTCTTCTTTCAAATGAAGTGCTTGGAAGAAAAGGTTTCATCGTGATGGTTTCCATGGGTTATTATTGTGGCTGTATTCAGTTAGCTTGGCAGTTCATCTCTAATTTACCTACCGTCATGATGGATATAGGATGTCTTAGAACCACTAATCCTAGCATCACCGCCCCCAAAGAATTCTGTCCATGCTGCATACTGAATGGTCTCTTGGAAATACTGTTCTTTAAGACATGTGACTTTAGCAGTAGAATGGTGATTTTCCCTCCCCCCTCCCCTCCACCTTACTTTTACATTGTAAACTGTAGAGTGAGCATGGGTTTCGTATCCATAACACTTGCTAGTTTGCTTGCAAGAGCCTCCCATGGTGTCTGGAATACATTTTTTGCAACAAACTCACTTAACACAAGCTAATATTTTCACTATTCTTCCCTATTTCTCATCTCTATCTCAGATAAAGATAACTTGTGGCAGATCAGGGAATAAATGCTCCTAATGTATGCTACCTGTTGTTTCACACCATATAAAACAACCAGTCTTTGCTATAGAAATATGTTTGAATAACCCCTTCTTTTATTATTTGCTTGCAGTATCCCATTGTTATAGAAAAGGGAGTTGAGGCAAACCTTTTACAGTGGAAAATAGTTTCGAGTTGTTTAATATGGTTCTATCACTCAAAATAGGCTTATTAATGATCCATTATACAGTATATATGTGCATGTGTGTATACGTACAATATAGGAGGCAGTATGGACTGATGGCCTGAGCACAGCTGGAATCCAGAAACTCTAGATTTTGAATCCTGGCTGTATCGCTGTGTTCCATTTTCTATTGTGAACAAAAATAAGGCAGGGGAAGACACAGGAACACTTGTTGTACCTCCAGTGCCTAAAACGCCTTTATTTTAAAAAAATGCCTAAACTTCAAGTTGATGGTTTCCCATTACTTAAATCTCTCACATCCATGCAATTGTAATTACTTTTTCAAGCTCCCAAAATGTACTGTCCCCTCACAGAAATAACTACGGATATGGACCTATATCTAAAGAGTCTGAGTTTGATGTGACAGTGTATGGGGGAATCAAGAGAAGGGGAAAGGAAAGGTCAATGCCAATTACGTACAGTTATGTGGACCAGTGAGGCATGAACACATCTTGAAACCTGTATTATTTAAAAATAATCTTTTCTACCTTCCCCTCAGTTCTGATAAATATTGCAGAAGTGAATTTTAAGGAGTGATTTGAATGAGGCAGAAGAGAACATTCCAAGCTTGAGGGATGCGTAAAGCTTCCCATAAGTATACCACATATATAACCTGTATATAGTGTGAATTTAAGAGCTACCTTAGTCACTAGTCATGCTTTCTTGAGTGACTAGAACAGGGGTAGGCAACCTATGGCACGCGTGCCAATGGCGGCACGCGAGCTGATTTTCAGTGGCACTCACACTGACCGGGTCCTGGCCACCGGTCCGGGGGGGGGCTTTGCATTTTAATTTAATGTAAATGAAGCTTCTTAAACATTTTAAAAACCTTATTTACTTTATATACAACAATAGTTTAGTTATATATTATAGACTCATAGAAAGAGACCTTCTAAAAACGTTAAAATGTATTACTGGCACGCGAAACCTTAAATTAGAGTGAATAAATGAAGACTCAGCACACCACTTTTGAAAGGTTGCCGACCCCTGGACTAGAATGTCGTGAACATTGCCTTGAATGCTAGTCTAAACTACATTCTCTTTTTTTTTCACGGTTAACTGTCTAGAATATGCTACTTTTCTAATCTACTGTTTCTTTGCCTCTTAAATAATATTTAAACTTGCCATTGTATTCTGTAAACAAATTTTTAAAAATCAAATGTTTTTTATGCAAGACTTAGATGAGTCAGTGTTTAGTGCAGGGGTCGGCAACCTACGGCACGCGAGCCGATTTTGAGTGGCACGCAGCTCCCTGCCGCGGTCCCAGCCCCACTCAGCCCCCCCGCCTACCGTTCTCCCCTGCGGGGGCAGGAGGCAGAAGCTTGGTCCTGCCACAGCCAAGCTTCCCCCCTCCCCTGCTTCTTCCCCCATCGTGGTGCTTTCCTGCCCCATCTCCTCTCCATCCCTGGCCAATCAGCTGATGGCCCTAGCGAGGGGGAGGGGGAAGAGCGGCAGCATGCACACAGCTCCGTAGAGGAGGCAGAGAGAGGTAGGGACGGAGCCTGGGGGAAGGGGGTGGAACAGGACATATCCCTGCCATGAGCCGCTCAGGGCAGGGGGATGGGAGCACCCCCACAAGCCGAGCACCCCAGCCTTCTGCCCTGCACCCCCCCCACACCTCTGCCCTGAACCCCCCCACCCCAACACACACCCAGCCTTCTGCCCTGCACCCCCACAGCCCCATCCCTCTGCCCTGACCCTTGAACCCCCCACACACCCAGCCTTCTGCCCTGCACCCCCCACACCCCCCAGCCTTCTGCCCTGATCCCTGAACCCCTCCCTCACACACCCCAGCCTTCTGCCCTGAACCCCCTCCCCCAGGCCTCTACCCTGACCCCTGAAATGCCCTTCTCCACCCCCCCCCCCCCCAGGTCTGGGGTCCCGGCCATAAGCCCTGCTCAGCCCGCTGCCGGCCTAGGTGAACAGAACCGCAGGCTGGCAGCGAGCTGAGCAGGCTGGTGGCGTAAGATCAGCATTTTAATTTAATTTTAAATGACGCTTCTTGAACATTTTGAAAACCTTGTTTACTTTACATACAATAGTTTAGTTATATAATATAGACATATAGTAAGAGACCATCTAAAAACGTTAAAATGTATTACCGGCACGCAAAACTTTAAATTAGAGTGAATAAATGAAGACTCGGCACACCACTTCTGAAAGGTTGCCTACCCCTGGTTTAGTGTTTTGCTGATGCAGAGCCAGCAGGGGGAGCATAAATTAACTTTCAATTGATTGCAGAGTTTGTTGCTCCATTGTGCACAAAGAGCCATATAACAACTCAGATGGAAACAGAAAAGGAAAAAAGTTGGAAAAATTACAGGAGATCAAATTTAGGCACAGACATTTTATATCAAGCTTTTAAGAGGGGACAACTAATAATGGAGAACAAAGGAGCTAATCTCTAAAATTTGTATCTCCATTTTAACACAAACTTTATCGTGATTCATCTATTGAAAGAATTTGAAAATATTTCTGAATTGTAAAAGAGAAAGTGAAACATTTAATTTCATGGCCACCTCAGAGGGACTTTCATTTTATTTCAGTTTAAATGCCATGCTAATTGGTAAGCACCTACAGTCTGTTAGGGAAGCTCCACTTCCTCAAACTGAAGCTTTCCACCAAGATACAGTTTCTGTTCTATTTCCCATCAAAAACTGATCATTCTTCTCTATATCCTGTTCCTCCTTACAGTGCAGTTTAAATATAAATTACACACAAAACACTATGCTAAAAGAACATCATTAAGGTTACAAAGTCAAGCACTCAAAAGTTCGGAAATTCCAGAATTAAGGTTGCCTGTGCAATCTTAATTCACTCCCCCTTGTCAATAGACTGTATCAAAATGTATATCTCCCAGCTCCTCATCTGATCCTAGTGACATTTCCCTCCCCTCTCCCCCTACAGCTCCCAGTCCCAGCCTGCTCCTTCCACAGGTCTGTCTCATTAGTTCCAATTTCCAGTCTCTTTGGCCATCAAGCGCCAATCTCCTCCTCCAACTCTGTCAGTTTCTCTCCCTCCCTCCTCGCGGGGAGGGGGGGAAGCCTGAGGCAGACTCCTGGAAGGGAACTTTTCAACCCAAATGGTTAAAGTTAAAAGCTATTGCAAACAGATTCTTCTGTTGGGAAGTGTCAGGGAAACTTAATGATGTTTAGTGCTATCAGCCCTGTCTATAAGAAGATGCATTATTATAATATCATATTACAGTAGCACCCAAAATGTGCTAACAACACTCCCATTTTGTAAAAACGGCCATACTGGGTCAGACCAATGTTCCATCTAGCCCAGTATCTTGTTTTTCCAACAGTGACCAGTGCCAGATGCTTCAGAGGGAATGAACAGAACAGGAATTGTCCAGTCCCAGATCCTGGCATTTGGATGTTTAGAGACATTCGGAGTATGGGGTTGTGTGCAGATCATCTTGGCTAACAGCCATCAATGGACCTATCCTTCATGAGAATCAGATTCCTTTTTGAACCCAGTTATACTTTTGGCCTTCACAAGATCCCATGGCAATGAGTTCCACAGGTTGACTGTGTGCTGTGTGAAGAAGTACTTCCTTTTTGTTTTAAACTCCTCCGCCTATTAATTTCATTGGGTGACCCCTGGTTCTTGTGTTATGTGAAGGGATCAATAACACTTCCATATTCATTTTCTCCACACCATTCATGATTTTATAGATCTGTCATATTCTCCCTTTAGTATTCTCTTTTCTAAGATGAACAGTTCCAGCCTTTTTTTTAAATTTCACCTCATATGGAAGTTGTTCAATATACCTAATCATTTTTGTTGCCCTTTTCTGTACCATTTACAATTCTAACATCTTTTGTGAGATGGGGCGACCAGATCTGCAGGCAGTATTCAAGATGTGGGTGTACCATGTATTTATATAGTGGCATTATGATATTTTCTGTTTTATTATCTATCCCTTTTCTGGCGGTGTCTAACATTCTATTAGCTTTTTTGATTGCCGCTGCACATTGAACAGAAAACTATCCACAATTACTCCAAGATCACCCTCTTGAGTGATAACTAATTTAGATCCCATCATTTTGTATGTATAGTTTTTCCAATGTGCATTATTTTGCACTTATCAGTGTTGGATTTTGTCTGCCATTAAGGTGTTGTGTACCCTAAAATCACCTTTTGGCAATAGCTGACACTATATTATAGAAACACAGGTACTCCTTCCTTTCACATTATCTCTTTTTGGTTTGGTTATATATCCAAAAATTGTCTTGCTGTTTATTGGTGTAAGATGCAAGCTTTCATCCTGTGTGATTATTATATTTTTGCTGAGCAGACTGCTGTTCACCAGCATATCAGACTATCCCATGCAGATTTTTTTTTTTGCTGGCTTTCTGATTCATAGCATTTTGTTAGCTACGGTGTTTCTTTTCTGTGTGATTTTACTGTTTGTTGTGTTTACCAGGGAAGGACCAGGCAACAAATCGATCTGGTATTGTTCAAGAGGATGTTCAGCCTCCAGGTATATCCAGTTTGTATTTCTGTGTTTATGCATTTAATAAAACACTCACTGAGTACTATAATTTCAGCACTTAAATAGACTTTAAAAGCAAGTATGTTAAATGAAATACTCTGCCCATTTACTTACTCAGTGTTCTTTTTTTCTTTTTTTTTTTTAAATAAAGCTTGTAATATGTGACTTAGTGCTAAACAGTTTTCTCAGGCATCGTCTGTGACGGGATCCCAAAGGTGCAGCCTGGGACTGTGGGACCGCTGTGCCCCCTTAACTTTCCAGCCTGGGCTGTCTCTCACAATGCTTTGCTAGTTACAAGCAGCAAACCCCTCCTGGGTCTGTTATCACTCAGAACAACCATATGTGGAGCCCCACACCCAGCTAGTTTGCATGAATTCTCCCAGAGTCACTCATGAATCATACAGAGAAAGGCACCAGCCAAATCTCCCCAGCTCCCAGCCTTGTACCTCAGGAATATACCATCTTGCACTGCTCAAGACGAGCAGTGCAAGTTTATTAATTGGTTCACCACTTGATCAATGGAAGGTGGATATACACCAGCCTTTGTGAACCTGAGCAGATTTACCAAACACTTCAGGCAAACTCACTTATAAAGATAAACTGTAAAACAAGTTTATTGATTACAGAAAGTCAGAGTGGTTACTAAAAGAAAAGAAAATATAAGCACGCAGCCTAAACTCTCAACCCTATTAGACTGGACAATCTCTAGATTAAACAGTTTTTTCTCACCTCACTGGATATTGCAGATCATAGTTCGCAGGTTTCACCCTTGAAACCTGGGCCAGTCTCCTCTGTTGGAGTCTTCAGTCTTCTGAGTGTCCTTGTTGCTTGCAACATAGGTTGGGGGAGGAGCAAAGGCAAAGCATGGGGCCCTGTGTTCTGTTTTATACTCTTAGTCCATCCATGTGTTTGGAGAACATAAGTCAAGGCATGTCTGGTGGGCATTGCTGAGTCACCACTAGGCAAGGTTGAGCAATTCCCCTGGTGAGGCCTTGTGCAAGTAAGTCATTGAATTGTAACTCCCTTGCAGGGCAATACCTGTTGATGATTGTTTGACACCTGCCCAGGCTTTGGTTAGCTCCCTTGTCCTTGTCTGTGGGGATCTAATATCTGGGCAATTCCCCAACTCACAGCATATTTTAGTGACAACCATACAACACAATTTCATAACTTCATATGCATTAATGATATACATATTTGGATAGGTTATGATCTGCTGAAAGCCATTGTTCTTTCCCCTGATACCTCATATGGCATGCTTTATATGCAATATCACAATTATATACAAATAATGAATATGGGGGTTACAGGGCGCTCACCTGGGGTGTAGAGTGTCACATTGTCGTGGCACAGAAATTTCACCAATTTAACTAACTTGGTCTTGAAATTGATTTAGTTAAATTGGTGCAACCCCTTTGTGTGGAGTTATGTCACTTTTAAACCAGTTTCAGAGCATCTATGCAGAGGGGTTGTACAGATTAAACTATAGATTTCTAAACCAATTAAAATTGATGCAGCTTCTATGTGTAGTCTGGGCTTTACTGTAAAAATATACATTTGCACTCCCCATTGCTGAATAGAAGCTCTAACCAAGAAACTATGTAGAATCCTTATTGAGGTTGCAGAAACAAACCATCCCGATGTGTAGAAAGAATAGTGAATATGGCAGATGACGAGCTTGGCTTAACAGTGAAATCCTTGCTGATCTTAAACACAAAAAAGAAGCTTACAAGAAGTGGACGATTGGACAAATGACCAGGGAGGAGTATAAAAATATTGCTCAGGCATGCAGGAGTGAAATCAGGAAGGCCAAATCACACTTGGAGTTGCAGCTAGCAAGGATATTAAGAGTAACAAGAAGTGTTTCTTCAGGTGTGTTAGCAACAAGAAGAAGGTCAAGGAATGAGGGAGGCAACCTAGTGACAGAGGATGTGGAAAAAGCTAATGTACACAATGCTATTTTTTGCCTCTGTCTTCATGAACAAGGTCAGCTCCCAGACTACTGCACTGGGCAGCACAGTATGGGGAGGAGGTGACCAGCCCTCTGTGGAGAAAGAAGTGGTGTGATGGTTTGGATCACAGAAACCCCCTTGGGAGCTGCCAACTGACGTGCCAAGACTACTTCTATTCCTGTTTTCCCTGCCAGCTCAGGACTCCAGCACCCTGTCTTGCTGAGCCAGACACTCCCGTCTTCTCCAACACAGACCCAGGGTCTGAATTACTTGCCCCAAAGCTGCAGGTTTACCTGAAAACCGCTCACAGAAGTGTGCTTGTCTTTAGCACTCAGATGCCCAACTCTCAATGGGGTCTAAACCCAAATAAATCCGTTTTACCCTGTATAAAACTTATGCAGAGTAAACTCATAAATTGTTTGCCCTCTATAACACTGATAGAGAGATATGCACAGTAGTTTGCTCCCCCAGGTATTAATACATACTCTGAGTTAATTAATAAGGAAAAAGTGATTTTATTAAATACAGAAAGTGGTTCCAAGTAGTAACAGACAGAACAAAGTAAGTCACCAAGCAAAATAAAATAAAATGCACAAATCTATGTCTAATCAAACTAAATACAGATAAGATCCTCACCAGTTCCAGAATGCTCCCTTTTATAGGCTAATCTCCTTTTAGCTTGGGTCCAGCAATCACTCATACCCCCTGTAGTTACTGTCCTTTGTTCCAGTTTCCTTCAAGTATCCTGGGGGGGTGGAGAGGCTCCTTCTTTAGCCAGCTGAAGACAAAATGGAGGGGTCTCCCAGGGGTTTAAATAGACTTTCTCTTGTGGGTGGAGACCCTCTCCTCACCCTGTGTAGAATCCAGTCACAAAATGGAGATCTGGAATCACATGGGCAAGTCACATGCCCATGCATGACTCAGGACTTGCAGGTAGCAGCCATTACCCACATGCTACCTTGAACCTTCTTATGTGGACTGGAGTCTTCCAAGCTCTTTTGTCTGTTAAGTGCTTCCAAGAAGTGACCAAATGTTCTAACGAAGGCTACTTAGAAATCAAGCAATTATACAGCCAATGTTCATAACTTTGAACACACCAATGGTGCCTGCATACAACTAGGATGAACATAACCAGTAGATCATAACCTTTACATAGATATGTTACATGGCATATGTAGCAAAACCCTATTCCAGTTATATCATACATACATTTATGAGCACCCCCCCATAAAGTCTTATGGGGTACCCTGTCACAAGTGGTTCAGGACTATTTAGAAAAGCTGGATGAGCACAAGTCCATGGGCCAGATGCATTGCATTCTAGGGTGCTAAAGGAGTTGGCGGATGTGATTGCAGAGCCATTGCCCATTATCTTTGAAAACTCATGGTGATCGGGGGAGGTCCCGGATGACTGGAAAAAGGCTAATGTAGTGACCATCTTTAAAAAAGGGAAGGAGGAGGATCTGGGGAACTACAGGCCAGTCAGCCTCACCTCAGTCCCTGGAAAAATCATGGGGCAGGTCCTAAAGGAATCAATTCTGAAGCACTTAGAGGAGAGGAAAGTGATCAGGAATAGTCAGCATGGATTCACCCAGGGCAAGTCATGTCTGACTAACCTAATTGCCTCCTATGACGAGATAACTGGCTCTGTGGATGAGGGGAAAGCAGTGGATGTGTTGTTTGATTTTAGCAGAGCTTTTGATACGGTCTCTCACAGTATTCTTGGCAGCAAGTTAAAGTAGTATGGGCTGGATGAATGGACTATAAGGTGGATAGAAAGCTGGCTAGATCATCGGGCTCAACGGGTAGTGATCAATGGCTCCATGTCTAGTTGGCAGCCAGTATCAAGCAGAGTGCCCCAAGGGTTGTCCTGGGGCAGGTTTGTGTTCAATATCTTCATTAATGATCTAGAGGATGGCGTGGATTGCACCGACAGCAAGTTTGCAGATGACACTAAACTGGGAGGAGTGGTAGATGTGCTGGAGGGTAGGGATAGGATACAGAGGGACCTAGACAAATTAGAGGATTGGGCCAAAAGAAATCTGATGAGGTTCAACAAGGACAAGTGCAGAGTCCTGCACTTAGGACAGAAGAATCCCATGCACTGCTACAGACTAGGGACCGAGTGGCTAGGCAGCAGTTCTGCAGAAAAGGACCTAGGGGTTACAGTGGATGAGAAGCTGGATATGAGTCAACAGTGTGCCCTTGTTGCCAAGAAGGCTAACGGCATTTTGAGCTGTATAAGTAGGAGCATTGCCAGCAGATCGAGGGACGTGAACATTCCCCTCTATCCGGCATTGGTGAGGCCTCGTCTGGAGTACTGTGTCCAGTTTTGGGCCCCACACTACAAGAAGGATGTGGAAAAATTGGAAAGAGTCCAGTGGAGGGCAACAAAAATGATTAGGGGGCTGGAGCACATGACTTATGAGGAGAGGCTGAGGGAACTGGGATTGTTTAGTCTGCAGAAGAGAAGAATGAGGGGGGATTTGATAGCTGCTTTCAACTACCTGAAAGGGGGTTTCAAAGAGGATGGATCTAGACTGTTCTCAGTGGTAGCAGACAACAGAACAAGGAGTAGTGGTCTCAAGTTGCAGTGGGGGAGGTCTAGGTTGGATATTAGGAAAAACTTTTTCACTAGGAGGGTGGTGAAGCACTGGAATGGGTTACCTAGAGAGGTGGTGGAATCTCCTTCCTTAGAGGTTTTTAAGGTCAGGCTTGACAAAGCCCTGGCTGGGATGATTTAGTTGGGGATTGGTCCTGCTTTGAGCAGGGGGTTGGACTAGATGACCTCCTGAGGTCCCTTCCAACCCTGATATTCTATGATTCTATGAACTGAGCTGCCTGAGCATTTATCGTTTCCAGTGTCTGAAATATTTTGTTGATGACTCTTCTGTTATAATTTCCAGCTAGCTTCTATGGCTTGCTGTGCCAGTGAAAGAGATTCTTGCTGATAGCCCTTATATTTACTTTGCCTATGGGAGGATTAAAGTACTAGCTATTAGCCATTCAAGGTTGGCCATTTGTTGTTGCAGACAAGAGGCTATTTGTGTTTCTGAAATAGGCCATATCTATTAAGATGTATTACAGGATTATTTGTTTAATTTTTTTTTATAAAAGTCCAAAATCAACTGCAGGGGAATATCGAGTAGGGAGGTGGTATTACTCCTGTATATGGCATCAGTGAGACCATTACTTCAATATTGTATCCACTGTATCCACACTTCAAATAGGATGTTGAAAAATTGAATAGGGTTCAGAAAAGAACTACAAGAATGAGGTGAGGTCTGGAGGACATGCCTTATGGATTGAGGCAAAAGAAGCTCAGTCTATTTATCCAAAAGAAGGTTAAGCAGTGACTTGATCACTGTCTACAAGTGCTTACATGAGAGAGAGAGAGAGAGAGAGAGAGAGAGAGAGAGAGAGATGTCTGATAATAGACAGCTCTATAATCTAGTGGAAAAAGACATAACAGATGGAAGCTAGATAAATTCAGACTAAAAATAAGGTGCAGTTTTTTAACACAGAGAGTAATTAACCATTGGAACAACTAACCTAGATTCTCCATCACTTGAATTCTTTAAATCAAGGCTGGATGTCTTTCTAAATGATATGCTATAGGTCAAACAGAAGTTATGCGCTTGATTCAGAAATTACTGTGTGCGGTTCTTTGACCTATTATGCAGGAGGTTAGACGATAATTATAATTGTCCTTTTGGCCTATAAAATCTATAAACTCTTGATGGTGTTGTTTTTTATTTGATTTGTAGGGTTAAAAGTGTGGTCTGATCCATTTGGAAGGAAATAACAACATTGTCTGTGTACATCACAAGGTGTGCCTGAAGATGGATATGTTCAAAGCAACTGTTTTGACTCATACACTAATGAGTGTATTGTTCGGGTGTTGCTGGAGAAGGATTCTCAATATGGTGATTTAGGTAGTCACTTCAGTGAATGCTGCTGGTTCTGAAGATTAATACTAAATTTTTCTTTAGAGTTCCGTAGCTACTGGAACAAAATGGACTGACACTGAGATGGATGAATGGTTTTTTTGAGTTTAGAGCTGAAACACTTTTTCATACTTTGAGGGAAGAGAAGACAACTTGCTATTGGGGTTAATCTGTAGCCATTTATAGAATAAATCTGATCAGAATAAATTATGCAGATCATTGTAGTTTACTCCTGTTTGATTATATATGCAAGATGAGTGAACAATGCAGAAAGAATGTAATGTGATATAACTGTAAATCTGTAAACAATATTAAAATCATGTTTTTATTTAAACTGATGTACATTTTCTCCATTTCATTGTTTATTTTGACCTAATTTCCACTTTTTGTAGGACTCTTTTTTGATTTTTAGATCATTGAAGATCTCCTGGTTAAGCCAGGGTGGTCTCTTGCCATACATCCTATCTTTCCTACGCAGTGGAATAGTTTGCTCTTGTGCCCTTAATAATGTCTCTCTGAAAAACTGCCAACTGTCTTCAATTGTTTTTCCCCTTAGACTTGCTTCCCATGGGATCTTACCTACCAACTCCCTGAGTTTGCTAAAGTCTGCCTTCTTGAAATCCATTGTCTTTATTTTGCTGTTCTCCCTCCTACCATTCCTTAGAATCATGAACTCTATCATTTCGTGATCACTTTCACCCAAGTTTCCTTCCACTTTCAAACTCTCAACCAGCACACTTCTAAGTCTGGATTTGCTCTGAAGCCCCTGGCATAACCTAGTCCTTGGAGGCCTGTCAGTGGTTGCCTCTGGGCTGTATCACTGCCAAGGTTACATGCTAAAAGGTTACTTGCTCTGAGTCCGAGGCCTGAAGCATGCCCTATCCCTTATATCAGGACTTGTGAGGTGGTCCTCAGAAAGCAGCCTTATGGTTGTCTTCACCAGTTCCTGTCCTGGGGGAATCCTCCGGCCAAATCTGGGGCTTTTAGAGCTCCTGTATGCTGCTCTGGCGGTCTTATTCATGTACAGGAGCTGGGATCAGGCTTTCACCTCACATATGAATTGGTGTTGCTGACAGCAGCTTTGCTGTATTACGTGGCACTGTCACTATGCTGCTATTTGAGTCTTGGGTAGAAAACCAAGAATCTAGTTTAATAAACTTGAGGTTGGAAAATTTCACACCAATTCAGGTATGTTTCTCAACAAAGTAAGATGGGCGGGAGGGCGGGAGAGGGAGTTGGTTCTACCTAATACAAAAGTCATATTGATCTATTTAAAGAAAACATTCCAATCAAGTTGCTTCTGTTTAAAAACTGAACTAAAATACTTCTTGGCTATATCTGTTGTTCATAGCTTTAATCACTCACAGAGTAAATGTGTAGATTTAAACATGGATGCATGCACTGTAGAACAAAATATTTGGAAACCATTTCTGAAGGACAGCATTTCTTCAAGTGCTGACATCAAAAACAGGATAAAGAATGTGCAGTATTTCCGCCTGTTACGTGGTTATTAAATCACTAACCCTTACAGGATAAATGGTGTGTGGGGCAGAGAGTTATGTAAAACTGTGAAAGAGCTGATTGAAATACATGATCTGTAGTTGAGAGACATAGGTTCTAGTCCTGGCTCTGCCACCGATCTAGTTTGTGGTGGTGGGCAACTCCCTTATGTCCTGGTCAGACCTGGAAATCCATGAGTTCAGATGCCCACACTCATGTGGGGCTAAGGTGTCTGTGCTAGCATACGCTGATGCAAAATTTACCTCCATTTTCCTGTGAAAATTGGTTAAGGAGCATTTTGAAAGTGTACAAGGTTTAATAAATACTGTTTTAAATTTAAGATTACATATCCATTGTTTTTGACTTTGAAGATCTTAAACAGTTATTGATATCCTTTATATATAAAAAAAACACACAACAACTTCAGCTCACGTGTAAGTTAACAAGCAGAATATACAAATAGGAAACAAGGAGATTTTGTATTTAGTTTGTATGTTAAGTTTGCCCTGATGTATACAGTCTTCATTTTCCACTGGGATTAATTTCAACTCACAAATGTAGATTTGTATGATAAACATAGCCTCTCAGAGTTGGTAAGACAACTCCCACCTTTTCATGCTCTCTGTATGTGTATATATATCTCCTCAATATATGTTCCATTCTATGCATCCGAAGAAGTGGGCTGTAGCCCACGAAAGCTTATGCTCAAATAAATTTGTTAGTCTCTAAGGTGCCACTAGTACTCCTTTTTGTCATAGAAGATGTTGGTGATCTGATATACGTCATATGCATATGTTTGTTAAGAAAGACCGAACATATCTCCCGCCAGGGTTTGCCGATACTTTTGAGTGGCCTCCAAAGGAGGGTTACAGCAGGTAAGTCCGCCTGTTAGAATCAGTTGTAAGGAACATATTACACTACTTCTCCAAGAGCTGCTACTCTACCTTCCTATTGCTGTTATGTGCAATTTAGTGTTGACTTTTTATCAGTGTAGTGCTATATGTTGCTTGGTTTCTTCCTTAAAGAGTGCCTACTGCAGGGGTCGGCAATGTTCGGCACGCGGCTCGCCAGGGTAAGCACCCTAGCGGGCCGGGCCAGTTTATTTACCTGCTGACGTGGCAGGTTCGGCCGATCGCGGCCCCCACTGGCCGCGGTTCACCATCCCAGGCCAATGGGGGCGGTGGGAAGCGGCGTGGGCGAGGGATGTGCTGGCCGCGGCTTCCCGCCGCCCCCATTGGCCTGGGACAGCGAACCGCGGCCAGTGGGGGCCGCGATAGGCCGAACCTGCCGCGTCAGCAGGTAAATAAACTGGCCCGGCCCGCTAGGGTGCTTACCCTGGCGAGCCGCGTGCCGAACGTTGCCGACCCCTGGCCTACTGAATAGCTGAGATCAGCTGGGTGCTTGAGCTGGCAATGCCTATCTCATAGGAAGCTCCTCAAGCCTGGTTTTAGCTTTCCTTACTTGGTTTCACGGAACCTGGTTTCACTGCCCATGCACCATGCAAAGCCCATCTCTAGGGTACCATGCAAAGCCCATCTCTCCCCTGATTGTTTGCCTAAGGGTGGAGTTGGATGAATGGGAGAATGTGGGGCTCCAACGCTTTTTACTGCTCAGAAGCAAAATTGTATATTTTCATTGGGTATGGTACATGCACCTCAAGACATTAGAAGATGCAGGGCCGGCTCCAGGCACCAGCGTACCAAGCAAGTGCTTGGGGCGGCCACTCTGGAGAGGGGTGGCATGTCCAGCTGTTCGGCGGCAATTCGGCGGACGGTCCCTCACTCCTGCTCGGAGCGAAGGACCTTCTGCCGAATTGCTGCCGGAGATCGCGATTGCGATCGCAGCTTTTTTTGTTTTGTTTTGTTTTTTGTTTTGTTTGGCTGCTTGGGGCGGCCAAAACCCTGGAGCCGGCCCTGAGGAGATGCATTAAGAAAATATTAAAAATCTCAAATTAACAAAACAATTCAATCAGTATTATACTGAGATAAACCTGCGGGGACTGTAGCTTGCATTTAGAGGAAGAAGGATGGCCTTGATTGTTTAGGCCATGTTCTTCTTGTCTTCTGAGTTGTTCCCGTAGGGGAACTGGAGAGAACCTTTCACTAGAAATTCCCTTTGAAATCAGTTTTTTAAAATAATAGATAACGTTTACCTTGGTTACTTTAGACAGTCAATATTTTTTCTATAGCTGTTGTAAAAACAGTTACAGAGTAAATTTAACTTCAGTCCTAGGCTCATGGGACTAACCTTAATTTTGGATAGTGTCTTAACTGAAACAATTGGCAGTGTAAAGTTGGTTCACTAACATAAGTAAGTAGCTTTTATTTAATGTTGGCTGTCTTTTTATAAGCTTATTTGAAATAGACAAGGTGGGTGAGGTAATATCCTTTATTGGACCAACAGAACTTGATCCAGTAAAATGTATTACCTCACCCACCTTGTCTTCTAATATCCTGGGACCAACAGTGCTACAACTACACTGCATACTACTTTGAAACAGGTAGTTTGGATTGAATCCAGCAGACTTATAAAGAGTCATAGATTTTTACAATATGCTGAAACAATCAAACCTAAACTTCTGAACAGGAATGAACCTGGCAACTGCTACGAGTCAATTGATCAGACTATACAAATAGACAAGAAGGCTTTGACCCGTTGTGACATCATGCAGATAATTTCACTGATGTCAGTGGAGCTATTCAAGTTGGTAAGGTTAATGTGATTTGTTAGGAGTACTCTTTACTTGTCAATTTTTATTTTAAAAGCCAAAAAAAGAGCAATCCTCATGACTTGGCTGTACTTCTACACCAAAATAAATCAGGTGAGCCTTCCCTTGTTGCATTCTAGTAATGATTGATTACTAGTTTTCCCAGAACTGTTTACAGTCTTACTGACCTCAATTATGCTACTACGCAGGCACAGATGTAAACAAAGATCATCCATAGGCTTCTGCACTGCAACTTGTTTGCTAAATGGAGGTCACGTTTGATAGGGGGGAAAGATTGCTTTGAAGCTTCTGAAAAAGTACTGTAAACATTCTGTGTATATGTGTAAAACGTAACTGGTGGGTAAAAACAAACTTACAGCCTAAAGCCTAAATCATTCAAATTTTCACAATTGGAATCTTAAATCCATAGGCTGAGTGCACATCTACTAAGATTGCATGGTCCTGGCCCTGAAGCTTGAATTCTCTTTCTGCCTTTGACAGCAGCTTGCTGTGTGAGTTTGGATAAGTCACTTAACTTTGCTGTTTCTCAGTTTACCCATCTATAAATGGAGATAGCAGCTGCTATACTTCCTAAGTGAGGAATGAACTCAAGTCCATAATCCCACTGATGTGAATAACTTTTAGTTATTACTCAAGAACTTTTGTTGCATTTAATGGGAAAATATGCTCACCTTAGAAACACTGATATTTCTGACCTTTGTTTCTTTCATCATCCTCCATTTTCTGTTTTCTCTTTCTTTGTAAATCTCCTGTTCTTTCCCCTCTGTACTTGCTTTTCTTCAGCAACCCCAATTCCTGCTTGTTCCCAGTGGCTTCACTCGCACACCTTTCTTTAGTCTACCTACTACTGAGGTCAGCAATGAAACAGGTAATGTTGGCATTGGCGTGATGACTACTTATAGAGCACTTGTTACAGGCTTTCTGGAGATTCTGGAAGACAACACTGTGTTGATTGCACTCAGTACATGTCTCGAAAGCATTCTTCACAACCAGGAGGGTTGGAAACAGCTATGTGGAAACTGGATTTGATCTTTGATTTTGGAGGAGTCTTGTGATTTTAAAACTTTCCACAAACGGAAGTTCCCCAAACATTGTTTGACTGATCAAAACATTTACCTTATACTAACTGTGGCTCTTTGAGCTGCGTTGTCCTTATATAATATATTCCATGACCTGCCCTCCTTCCTTGCTACTACAGAGTCTTATAAGACCTGGATTCTGTATTGGTGAAGGAACTGAGGGATGGTTGGGGTCACACTGTCCTTTATGCCCTCCGGTAGGAGACATATGGACACTCTGGGTGCACGTAGAGCCCCCCCACCCAATGGACACTGCTGGCCAAAGTAATCTGAACTTGAGTACAGAACAGGGCAAGCGCACCAGCAGTGGAATGTATGTGGACAACACATCTAGAAGAATCACTGTAATTACTGTAAAATAAGTAACCCTTTCTTTTTATTCCATAAAACGTCATGATGTCTGGAAACCTCACCAACCCTTACTGAGCAAGACTTCGTTTTTTTCCAGATGTACCTCTTAGGTTCTTTAAGATATATTATAGCATTAAGTAATTTTAACCCATTTTAGTGTAAAAGTAAAATATATCTATTTAACTTCTCAATTTCCCATGAAAAACAATTTAATATTACTTTAGTATCCCATGATATCCTTTTAAAATGAAAATTATACTTTTTGCCATAAATAAGCCATGAATGTTCCCCACACCTGTCATGACGAACAATCTGCCTTAGGTTCCAATTTGGTAAAACGTGTAAGCACATATTTGAGATCCCATCGAAGTCAATGAGATTTAAGCACATGCTCATAGTCAGAAATGTTCTTCAGTGCCTTGCTGAATATGGGGCCTTAATGATACATTTTGTTTTTAGCATAGCTGAGGTAAATTCTCTCTTTGACCACTAGATAGTGCCAGTGAGCCTCTATAGGTTCATGTTCCTTTCTTGAGCAAGCTACATTTTCTCAAAGGTTTGGGATTTTTTTGCTTTTGTACTGCAGTCTGGCTTTTTTTTTTTTTTTTTTAACCATAACAGAAGTCTACGGCCTAACATAGCTCATGTTTGGAAATAAATTATGTGGTTAAAATGGAGATTATATCACAAAATACCCATTAGACCAAAGTTACACTATTGTAAATCTAATGCAGCTTCTCTGCAGACAATGAAGTTACCCCGGCTGTACAGTGGCGTAAATGAGTAGGATCTGGTCCAATGTGTCCAAAGGCACAAGCTTATTCCTCTGGGGAGCAGTTTATACTTGCCTGCCCTTCATGTCACTCAAGGGTTGCTTTGACCTCTCTCTTACTCAGACCCAGGCTATCACCAAGTCTTGTTGCTTCTCCCTCTCTATGCACTTTAAAAAAAACCCAACCCTTTATTTCCATCCATTGTCAAAATTTGGTTTGTGCCATTCTTTTCTCACCTAGATTCCTGTAACCTCTTTCTGTTCAGATTCCCTGACTTTCCCCCTCAGTCTACTCACCATTCAGCGCTTAAATACTTTTGCTCCTGCCATAAGACCATATTGCCCACTCCTCATATATCTCATGTCTCTTAAGAGCTCTGGCTTCCTATATTCTGCATGAAATTCAAGCTCTTTGGTGCTGCCCAGCTCTGCCAGCATTTTCATTTCATTGTCTATTTATTCACTATCTCAACCCACTGACTTCACTGGTCTCCTCACCTTCTTGATCCCTTTGTTTTCTCTTTCCTACTCCTGCCTTTTCCCACACTGTTCCCTATTGCTACATAGCAGCACTGAAGCTGGGGTGGAAGCTTGGGCTCTGAACCCCACCCAGCCCCCTGAGTCTGAGCTTGGTGGCTAGCCTGAGTCTCCACGGGAGCCACAATGTCCACACTGCCATTTTTAACATACTAGCTCGTACTATGACTCCATTAGCCTGAGTCTGTCTACCTGGGCTGGAAGCCTTGTTCCCAATTGCACTGTAGACATACCCTCTGTGCCTCAGTTCTCCATCTGTGAAATGCATATAAATAGCACTTCCCTTCCTCACAAGGATGTTGTAAGGATAAATACTTCAAAGAGTGGGATTATGACATTCTGGGGTGCAATCCAGACCACTGAGGGGCTGTGTCATCACCTGCCCTGCAACCTTGGGTGCCTCATAATGCTTTGCTGTTCTTACTCCCAGCCTGGGCCCCTCACAAACAGCTAAACAGCAAGCAGATCATATCCAAGTGTCTGTGTATAACTGCAGCCTGCCAACACTCTCCAATCACGCTCTGGCTTCCACCACTCTTGGTTACCACTAGCAGAGTGGCCCCAACACACTCCCAGTCACAGATTTCCCCTCAAAATGTGTGTTTTGCATTGTCCAGCCCTCTCCTGGACAGTCCAGATATTAGAGGTCCATTGACCCTGTGATGGGTCAGTACTCAACAGTTTGCTACTTTAATTGGAGTTACCAAACAATTCAGTTTAAACACAACACTGGATTAGTTTTGATTAAAGAATGAAACAAATTTATTTAACTATAAAGGGATAGGTTTTAAGTGAGTATAAGTATTAAAATCAGAAATGGTTACAAGAGAAATAAAGATGAAAATGCTTCCTGGTAACTAAACAAACTAGATTTGGTTCAAGGTAAATGGTCCCAGCAACAGGGCTGACCAAATTCTCAGGTCAGAGCCCTCCCAAAAGTTTTTCCTAATGTCCAACCTAAACTGCCCTTGCTGAATTTAAGCCCATTGCTTCTTGTCCTATCTTCAGAGGATAAAGAGAACAATTTTTTTCCTCCTCCTTGTAACTGTTTTCAAGTACATAAAAGGTTATGTCCCCTTTCAGTCTTTTCTTCTCCAGATTAAACAACCCCAACTTTTTCAATCTTCCCTTGTAGGGCATGTTTTCTAGACCGTGAATAATTTTTGTTGCTCTTCTCTGGACTTTCTCCAATTTGGCCACATCTTTCCTGAAATGTGGCGCTCAGAACTGGACAAAATACTCTAGCGGAGGCTTAATCAGAGCTGAGTTTAGCAGAAGTATTACTTCCCGTGTCTTGCTAACACTTCTGCTAATACATCCCAGAATGATGTTTGCTTTTTTTTTTTTTTTGCGCCACAGTGTTACACTGTTGACTCATATTTAGCTTGTGATCCACTACGATCCCTTTCTGCAGTACTCCTTCCTAGGCAGTCATTTCCCATTTTGTATGTGTGCAACTGATTGTTCCTTCCTAAGTGGAGTACTTTGCTTTTGTCCTGATTGAATTTCATCCTATTTATTTCAGACCATTTCTCCAGTTTGTCCAGATCATTTTGAATTTTAATCCTATCCTCCAAAGCACTTGCAACCCCTTGGTATTATCCGCAAACTTTATAAGTGTACTCTCTATGCCATTATCTAAATCACTGATGAAGATATTGAACAGAATCGGATCCAGAACTGATCCCTCTGAGACCCCACTCGATATGCCCTTCCAGCTTGACTGTGTACCACTGATAACTAACTACTCTGTGGGAATGGTTTTCCAACCAGTTATGCACTCACCTTATAATAACTCCATCTAGGTTGTATTTCCCTAGTTTGTTTATGAGAAGGTCATGCGAGACTATATCCGTCACAACCCGTCACATCCCCATCGAATCTGTCATGCCTGCAATCCTCTTCAACATTGCCATCGACCGGGTAATACAGTATACAACAGAAGACATACCAAGAGGCATTAAATGGACACCCTTCTCATCCTTTGAAGACCTGGACTTCACAGGTGATATTGCTCACCTATCACATACCCAACACCATATACAAGAAAAAACAACCCGACTGAACACATTCAGCCAGCAAATTGGACTGAAAATCAACCACACTAAGACAGATATCATGACCTTTAATATTGCCTCACCGTCACCAGTACAAATAAAAGATCATATTCTCACTTATGTAGAAACATTCACATACTTGGACAGCACTATGAGCTGATGGTGGAACAAGCCAGGACATCCGGAACAGAATCAATAAAGCCAGGAACACCTTCAGGAGCTCAAATAGTCTGGAAATCATCAAAATACAACACCAAAACCAAACTTAAGATTTATCAGAGCTGCGTACTTTCAACACTACTTTACAGTGCAGAATGCTAGAGAATGACAAAGTACAGCATGTCCATACTGTCTGCGTTCCATACAACCTGCCTCAGAAAAATCCTCCATATCTTTTGGCCTAGAACAATCTCAAACCAAGATTTGTTCACACAGTGCAGTCAAGAAGATATGAACACCGTCATTACCAGAGGCATTGGAGATGGATTGGCCATGTGCTTCTGATGGAAACTGATTCCATCACCAGAATAGCAATATGATGAACACCTGAAGGCAAGCGAAAATGAGGCTGCCTAAAAACAACATGGCGAAGAGCTGTGGAAGCTGAGCTGAAAAACCTGGGGCACAGCTGAGGAACCATTGAAAGACTTGCCAGAAACAGACAGGAATGGAGGAGCTTCGTTGCTGCCCTAAATGCCAGAGGCGTAATGGGTACTAACTTAACTAATTAACTAATCAACCCACTCCATCGAACCTAGTTTAAAGCCCTCCTCATTAGGTTAACCAGAGCGTATCCAAATATGTGCTTCCCCTTCCTCAATAGGTGGACCCCATCTCTGCTTAGGAGTCCTTCTTCCCGGAACAGCATCCCATGGTTAAGGAGGCCGAAGCCCTCCTGGTGACACCATCCTCGCACCCAGGCATTCACCTCCCGAGGAACCATCACCTCCAGGATGCATCTGTGTCTGCCTGGGCTCCTACCCTGGACCAGAGGATGGAAGAGAGCACACCTGCACCCCCAACTCCTTCACCCTTACTCCCGGAGCCCTGTAGTCACTTCTGAGCTGCTCAGGATCGTACCTTGAAGAATGGTCACTTAACTTGTGACTACCAATTAGTTTTGATGATACCTGGCTAGAGGTGTCAGCTTGTCTTTTGTCTTCAAGAAACTGGTTTACCCACTCCCCAGACTTGTCTGGTAAACACATTTCAGTCATAACGTCAGCTTATGTTCATAACTTTACATATGTTGCTACATACATTTCACCATGATATTATTGACAAGTGAGTTGTTAGTTTGTACAAAAGATGCCTTGTGAGGTATCATTTGAAAAGTTTATTATAATAGTGTGTAGGGTCTGACTACAGGCGTGCATTTCATCACAATGAAGTACTCAGATACTATGGTAATGGGGTCCATATAAGTACCTTTCATATACAGACAGAACAACCTCCTCCTTCCAGTAAACTAAACATCCTTACTCTCCTTTAATCCCTTTTTGAAACCCCCTCCTTTCGCATTCCACTGTTAACCTCCCCTCCGGTGCCAATGATTCCTTTGTTCTACCTCATTGCTAATTAAAATGTCAGTTTTTAAAGATACATAATATTCCCATTATAGATATAAAATATAGTTTAGACTGCAGAAGCGCCTCAGGAATCCCAGTTGTGAAATGAACTTGGGTGCTGTGTGATTCAGCAAATCAAAAACTGACAAATGTTGTGACCGGCTGGAGTACTTCCAAAATGGTACAATTTTTTTGTATGCTAAATGGTTCAATGACTAGTAGACCTCTGAGAAAAGTTACATAAACAGCAATATCACAGGAGGACTTTGAGTTGGTTACTGAGCTCATTGAAACGTTAAGCATTGACAGCAGATTCTCCATTTATGAGAATGTGTAATGAACAATAATAACTTTATTTGCCTGAAGCAAATGGGTACCCTAGAAAATGCAAAGGTACAGCTAAATATATATATTACTACAACTCCCTCTGTATAGTATCTTTCATCTAAAAATCTCAAAACACATTGCAAACATGCAGAGCTCTGCGCAGATACAAATTTATATCTGTGGATATCTGCTGATATAAATCGGTGTCCGTGGAGCTGCAGGGCTGTACCAGGTACCACAGTGGGGAAAGGAGTAGCATGTGGGGCCGCCACTCCCAGGAGCCAGCATCCCGTGCTGGCAGCTCCTCCAGCATGGTTGTACCGCCCCTAGCTCTGCCTCCAGCTACGCCCGCTGCACTAGTGTGAACAGGGACACCTGCTGGTGAGCCTGGTGCCCGCCCCAGTGGGCGGGGCTGGAGGCAGGCGTGAGGGCGGTACAGCCATGCCGGAGGAGTTGCCGGCTTGGAGCGCTGGCTCCAGGGAGTGGCGGCTGCACATGCTGCTCCTTTCACCGCTGCGGTTCCCGATAGAGTCCTGCAGCTCCGCGGATTCCGAGTTTTATATCTGCGGATATCTGCACCCATGGATATAAATTTGTATCCGCATAGGGCTCTGCAAACATGAGTAAGTAGCATGATTCCCATTTTAGAAGTAGGGAATCTGAGACGCATGATCGAAGTGACTTGTCCCAGGTCACACAGTTGAACTTCGAATGAGCTGTCTCTCTTTTTCACTCTTTCTTCTTAAAAAGTTATTTTTTTTTTTAAAGAAAATGGTGCAATTGGCCTTTTGAGTGAAAAAACTAGTTTCAGGCTGAGGCAGTTCACAACAACATCAAATGATCAAAAGGGTGGGGGAAATTTTCTCTTAAAATGTTTCCATTTTTGGTTCCATTTGACTCACTCATGTATTTTCTTATGAGCCATCAGATACCTCTCTGGACCCTTAGCCCAAGATATAGAGGGTGAGGTGACTTTGTTACTTTCTACTCTTCAGAGGCATGGACAGTATTTTGTTTGGGTCCAGGTCAAGAGAATTAACCCAAAGGTTCTTGACCTTTTTCTGGTGGAGGTGTCCCTTGTGATGGTTTGGTGGCCTTTGGCTGTGCTGTTCTACAAAACACAAGGCTGGGGCACAGTCTGAAAAGGAGAAGGGATTCCTGGGCTTGAAGCAGAAACTTCTGCTCTTCCTACTTAGATTTTTTGGTGAGAAACACAAGTTGTTCCCCTGTCTTTTGCCCCACTAAGGGCTTGTACACACAACCACTTATGTCAGTGTAACTTATATCGCTGGGTGTGAGTAAGCCACCCCCTTGAGCAACGTAAATTACACTGACCTAAGCACCAGCGTGGACAGCTAATGTCTCTTGCAGAGGTGGTTTTATTATGCCGACGGGAGAGCTCTCTCCCCTCAGCATAATGCTCTTCACCAGATGCGCTACAGGGGTGCAGCTGCACTAGTGCCGCGCTTCTAGTATGGACTAGCTCTAATTTCCTGCTGCTTTTCAGCAGACCCTGCCTCCAGCTGATCTTACTTCAAACAGAACAAAGCAAAGGGTGCATGGCCTGCCCTGACTCCTTAACTATTAAAATACTTCACTATCTGGAAACTTTTGTTTTCTTCTCATCCTCACAGCTGCCTGGCTGAGTGTCGTGGGTGATGCTGCACCACATAATGGCAGAACTATATATTTGATTGAAGGGGAGCCTTGAAATGTGCTCCCTTTGGTGCTTTGCTCCTTTGAGTCTTTCACAGAACCAAGAGGATCAATAAGCCTCACTGTTAAATGCTTTCACATTTTATGTCTCAGTTGCTGCCAATGGGCTGCCTCACCCTGCTTTTTAAACTGACTTATTTTACCCTTTTTTAGATATGACAAAGTTGTGGGGTTTAATTGGACAGAGGTTGTGAGTGTTAAGCTCTTTCTTTTTCTGGTTGCCATTAATAACTTATCTTTATATTGTGCCCCAAGTGTTTTTACAAACCAGAATTAAACGGCAGCTACTGTCCTGCAGATAATGGGAAGTTTGGGCCGAGGACTTGGGATAAGACTCTCCCCTGTATGAAAAGTGTCATGAGGCATGCTGAACAGACATGAATGCTTCTGAAAGGCACTTCCCTCTCCATAATACATTGTATGGAGCTCAGTGGGCCAAATTCAGTCCCAGTGTAAGCAGGGGTAATTCTATTGCTTTCAGTGGCATTGCACCCATTTGCACCCACACCTGGTGTGGCCCAGTGTATCTAATCTGGGATGAAGAAGAGTTTATTTGATCGTGGTGGGATTAAAAACTGTGATTCACGGAATTCCAAGCCTGATGCTTAGGACACTATGTCTTCTCCCTATGGATATGGCTGTGTGTGCATTTTACCATGGGGAGAGGTGCAATGAAATGAACTAATGAAGTCAGTGGGATGATGATTTTGCCTGATTCTTGAAAACTGGTATTTAAGTATTAGCCTCGCAGGGCTCCATAGAAATTACTCTGGCATTTTAGACAACCTAATCCTTTCTATAGATTTTTGAACGATCCTATTGCAGGGATAGAATTCTTGGTTAAATTGTAAAGGATGTTTCAAAAACCTATAGAACAGTCACCATTTCCTCTTTGTGCCTATTAGACTTTTCCAGGCAAACTCAAAGAAATAAATCTCCCTGCAAGCATGGCAGAAATAAAGGGAAACCAGTCCTTTGCCGTTACACACATCTGTAGTGAAAGAAATGACTTAAAGGAAGAAAATTTGTCACTTCAGTGTTGCAAATGGTGTGAAATCAGAATGTCCTCCCACCATGGCATATGTTTGTGAGGGGTGGGTGGGGAAGATGCAGAGAAGAGGTGATGGTATATAAATACCTTGTAAAGCAAATGTTTGGCTGGGGGAGAGAGTCTGTCACTTCAGCCAGACTAGATGGGGAAAACCAGACAGCTCAGGGGAGGAAAGGAACTTATGTCATTTCGGTGATGTATATAACTTGCTGAGGAATCTCAGAAGTAGTAGGTCATACATAGCTAACTAGCACAGGAAGCTCAGCTACTAAAGTAATAGATGCCCTAGAAAGACCTAAGAGAGAGAGTGTGATACAAGCTAATGAAATAAGACAATAAAAAAAAAGTAAAGATGTTACTAACATCTAACAGAATCAGTGCATAAAGCGTGCGCTGAATGCAGTACATGAAATAGCAACTAACTTCCATTTACATGAACTATGACAAGTGTGCATTTTCTCATTTATCTGTAAAATAATACAGGAGGTTCAAGAAAACACACACCAATGGCTCTCTGTACAGATGTTAAATACAGCATTATAAGCACAAGGCTCTCAGTGTGATGTTTTCCTTACCATCCCATATGGAACATTTTGTACTGTTTAAAATGAACAGTACTTTGCAAATGATAAGACAGTAATGTGACCACCTGGAGGAAAAGAGCACTTTGCCTTGTTACACTCAGAAAGAGCTTAGATCCCACAATGATAGATGCTGTATAAAAATGTAGGGCCAGATTCTGACAACCTTCACTCTCCCTGAGTAGACAACCCAACGTTACTATCTGCAGAATAAAGTGCCATTCAATGTAAATAGGGGGAATCTGGCCCTTCGAAGTCTGGGCCCAGCTATCTCAGAGCATCATGGCAGCAGTTATGGTTGAGGAAGCAGTTTCCTTCTTAAGCCCCTATTTTAGGAGCTTATAACTTTTTTTAGAAAATTTGTCCTTGGGTTGAAATGTCTCTCATGTGAGGCGTGGGGATGGTGAAATTCTCTTTGGCTGTTATTCTGTTATCCAAACATGATGTCTTGCCCCACTTTATGGACAATCTTCAGAACCTTTTTTTTTTTTGCACTTGGCTAACTCCTCCCTCTTGATTTAATCTTGAAAGTTCAGAGTTGGCTTTAATGACACTCTCCATGAGGAAAAGGCTCTTTGCTAAGTCAGACGCAAACTGATTGGAGAGTAAACAACTTCCCAATGAGATGAGAGAGCACTGCATGGTACGTCATTCCCCTGTGCAGCAAGGGGCAAATCCCGACCTTTCTGTGGTGCCTGCAGAGGGGCTTGCAGGGCATTTGTGTTGTGAAGGACAGAATTTCACCAACCCATGCCAGGGGGGGCTGCACCTCTTGCAGGAGTTCATTGCAACCTGTTGCCCCAGGGGAACAGGCACAGGTGGGGTTTAAGAAAATACAGATCCAATGGCCTCTTCTCCCTACAGGCAGGCTAGGTAGTAAGTGTTGAATATGCTACTGAAGCTGCAATACAGAAACAAGCAATCTAGGTTGGATAGAGATTCAACTCTTCTCATCTCTCTGCCCCTGGGCTAAAGCAGTTTACTCCGGACTTTGCACAAGATGGGGGTTTACTGAAGTAGGGTACATACAAGTATGGCTATATCTCGATACCTGTATATGGCACTATGCAGTCATTTCACACTCCCATCACACAGGAAAACAACTGGTTTCCCTTTTTTTAAAAAGGTGAATAATTGCAAAGAAAATATACTTATGAGAGATTATTGTGGAGATTTTGCATGCACCAAAGTCAGCAAATTCAAACCTATGGTGCCTATATGAATTCTAACCATGCAGCTGCATTATCACTCTGCACATATATGCTTGAGGGCTGGATTATGATTAATGTAGGGATTAGAATTTTGAATTTCCTGACTTTGGTGCATGTAAGATTTCTATCAAAATGTTGCAGTAATGTGGCTTTTTGCATTTGAGATTAGTTTCCCTTTGCCAGTTGATGGATTTGAACTGCAATTGCGGCAGCTGTCAAAATATCATATAACATGACATGCCTTGATGGGTGAGCTAACATGGGTTGTCATATTTCACTGTTTTCCCACAGTATGGACACTGCCTAGCATTCTGGGTTTTATGCAGGTCTCGATCTAGTGACACAGTGTGTTTTTCTTTCCTATAGGATCACAGGTCCCAGTGTCCCTCCATTATGGCTTCCACTGATTTAATGCTCCATTCTTCTCTGTGTAGTGCTCAGATACAGTGGTGATGAATGTAGTACATAAATGCCTTTGTAGATATGTCTGCATTCATATCCTGACCCACACTTCAAATGCTCCCTGAGTTCCACATGTGGAAAAATTGCAAGATCAAGTCCTAAATCTGTGAAGAACACTAATGCAGCGGCAGAAGAGTGGAGTGTTAAAATAGCTGATGTTATGATGATGGTCATGTCTTGTGATTCTGAGGGAAAGAAGAAGAAACTTTGTTATATTGGTTCTGTACAAACCTACGCCTTTGTTTGATTAAAAATCAAGCGCAAAGGCATCCTACCTCACTCACTAATTTCTTCTCCTTTGGCTCACAGCAACTCCAGATTTGATAAGTCATCCCGCTTCCATGTGGACCATAAAGAATTCAGATAAACTGGATCAGCATCTATTCATTCTTTATGATTAATTGCTCCTGGATTGCAAAAGAATGAGATTTTTATTTTGAGATGACTGCCTCTCCAGGGGAAAAAGTTAGTGACAAAATTTTAATGGTGGAAATGTTACAGTTTCAGAGTGCAGCTTGATTTTCTCACTTTCCCCCATTACATTTCTCTTTTGGTCAGTCCAACCACCAAAAGCAGATTAAAGAAGACACAAGCTAGCAACAAATCATGAGGCAGTGGACTGAAAATGCGACAACGGCCCTGGATCCAGTGCAAATATGTGAAGTATGGTTTGAAAGTTTGGATTTGATTTCAGCTAAGTGCCTAGATGAAAAATAAAGTCCCAGTGGATAGCAATCATAAATATCTGAAATCAGCATAATTGCTAGGTTGACAATACACTCTATAGAAAGTTCCTGAGACTGGCCCTGATCCCACAAGGTTGTGAAATTTGTCCAGTGCAGAAGGTGCTTAGAAACACCACCTAATCTTCTTGACAGGCACCTAGGGAAAAAAACACATTTGGCAATTTGTTGTCAATATTTGCATAACTCCTGATGCCACTAAAACTGCATGTGTTGGCTTTAAACTAACAAAAACAGAACATCAGCCAAGCTGGAGAGCTGGATATGTTTCCATGCACAATTAGGTTTATTTGTTTAGGTCTCATTTTATTTGCTTTCAGATGACTCAGATAGGAGTATTGCAATCCTTTCAGAGTGAAGTAGTGTTCTGTGTATTTTGGGTATCCCGTTAGCCAAATGTGGAAAGCATTGGCTGCTCAATAGTATTTTCCTATCAAGGGGTTTGTCAAACTTTCAAGAGGAACTGAAGGAATGTCCTTTCCAAGCCAGACTGTTTTTCTAAGCAGCCTTTCTCCACATTATTGTAAAAGAGCACAGGAATTTAAAAACACTACATTGTGCAATGGCTAAAAATTGTTTTAATTAATTGCTTTACCATTTTGTTGCATTCTTAAATTCTCACTGGTATTATCCATAATGTGCTGCCGTGAGCCCTCTGTAGCCTGTTCCAATAAGAGTGTACAGTAGATATACTGTAATGTGAAAAGTTTAGAATCTCCCATACCAGCAAACCAGCTCTGGTTTGCTAAAAACGATTTCCTGCATAGACACAGGGATATTTACATTTTGGCAAGTTCCCAAGCTTTCTACTAAGAGTTAGTCACAAAAGACAGATTGCTTCCAAATGGACATGCTCGCACACTGTTTGTGTTCAGTTCAATTTCTAATGTTTCAGTCATCCCAACGTGAATCTTCTTAAGAAATACATACATAAATAAACACAGGTTTTCTCTTTTAAAACCACCAAAAGGATTAGGAGACAAAAATTTGTTACCATTTTTTAGACATGTGCATGGGCACATGCACACACTCATATTTCCTTTTGGTAATTCTGCTTCTGTAAATGCCCCCATGGATGACACTTCAGAACACTTGGACAGCCCCAATAAATCCGCGTTGTTCTAAAAAGGGTGATGAAATGTAAGGGTTAATGTATTTAAAGGAGTTCCTGCCCTCACCAAAAGTATGCATCTGATTCATGGCTTTCTTGATTACGCTTCCCACTTGCCCTCAGAAAAGAAATATAATAGCATAAGCTAATAGATGATCCGCTTAAAAGTGTGATTTGATCAGGCTGAACTATATTTTAGTTCAATCTTAAATCTCAAGCCTGAAATTAGGAATGTTTTTCAAATCAGGAGTAAGAGGAATGCATGAAGTGCCTCAGTGGAACAGAGCCATAGCCCAGCACCCTGCCTCCGATGGTGGCTAGTGCCCAGTGCTTCCGAGAAATGTGTAGTCCTCATGTGATGCACAGTGAGTTGAAATAGCTTTTCTTGCGGGGGGGGGGGGGGGGGGGGCTCATGGCCTGAAGCTTGAAACACACAAAACCCAGAGAAAAGTAAAACAACAAAAAGATTTGCTCTGAGGTTCTTAGTCTCCTAGAAAATATGCTCCATCCCCTCAGCACCCAGAGCTGATGAGTAGGAGTAGATGAAACACAGCATAATGCCATTTTAATTTAACGCAGTATCGCTTTACAATACATTCAGGCCATTTCACTCTCTGCACCCACAATAACCTTCAAATCACTGTCTGGAGCAAAGGCAGCATGTCTCTCTCTCTCCCCGTGACTAGTATGTACACACACCTCTGTATTATCTACCTCACTCTGGGTCTGATTCAAAGCGCCGTAAAGTCTATGAGAAGGCATCCACTGACTTAATTGGTTCTTGGATCAGGCCCGGTTCTTTCTGCGAGTGTTTTCCCCAGTATAACAGATCTACTTCATATTTAATTAAACAAATTGTGTTTGAAGATTTAGCTGAGTAAACAGGAAATCAGATATATTCAAACACTGACAGGATTCACATAGAAACATTCTGCTTTCTACACTCCAGTAACATAGGAAAGAATATAAAAGCAGTAATATTACCTTGTAACTCCCATTCTGGATAAGATGCTCCTTCATGCTCGTCTACTTTCCTAGCATGTCAGAGCCACTTCAATATTGTATAAAGTTTGCCATGTATGAAGAATGTGGGAGTATAATGGATTATTTTATGTATTATTATTATTATGTATTATTTTATATTTCCTGACTATTTCTTTACTATCATGCTATCTGCTATGTGGGTGCAAAGAGTTAATGGTATGCTCACCAGGTGACTTTGGCAAAGGAAGGGAGGAAACTGGAACAAATAACTTGGAAACTGTTAAAAGATATCAACCCTGAAGCTGAGGGAGAGAGATAAGGTCTTGAGCAAAGCAGGTTGGACTCCATTCCTAGATGCTGGGAAAACTTGGGCCTACCAAAATCTTGAGGGAAATGCTAAGTGTAGGTAAGATGATATGTATGTTACTCCTTTTGTTGTTTTAATAATTTTATTTCTGTTATGTTTCTATAGATAAATAATTGTTTTGAAGAGGCTATTCTGTGCTTTTTTTACACTGATAACAGGCTCCTAAAGGGAAGCATAACAGAGGCTAAACTTCAGTTGGAGCTGCTAAGAAAACATGGCTGTTGAACAGGGATGTGGTAACTGTGAGACCCAGTCTGAAAGTAGGATGAATTGTGGGATATCACTCTGAGAGAAGTACAGGGGCTGGACACGTCACTTGAAAGGAGTGGCAAGAGAGGAACTGAGTGAGGGCTCAAAAGTACAGTTTACCCTGAACCCTTCAAGACCACACATAGCTCAGCTCAGTCCCCTAAAATAGATTCTAGCCTCTCCTTCCTAATATGATCTTCAGGTATTACAACTGAAAGATCATTTTCTTATTATTTGTAATCATGTTACATATCATCTCATCAACATTGATTGGCTTTGATCATTTATTTGGTTGCCTTTCTATGATGTCTTTATTTGCACAGAGCCTCAGATCATCATATGATTTTCAAACAGGGCCTTTCTAGGAATGAATTATAGCCTTATTGTGATGGAGTGTCTACCCTACACAGGTTTTGAAAGGTTAATGTAAGCTTGTGATGCCAATTAACTCATCTGGTTGCACCTGGAGGGTGAGCCAGACCTAATCAAAGATGAAGCCCAGCTGGGGAGGCAGTCTGGTGACAAAGTGGGTTGAAGGGAAAGAATGTTTTAGAATCTCTCTTGGCAGTAATGAGTAGAAGAACAGGATGCAGAAAAGCTTGTAACTCAACACTATTCTGTTAGGTAGAAAGCTCATGTGGGGCTCTGAGGTAAAAGGGAAGAAACAACTCAGTCAGGGAGAGGCTGAACCCAAGAGCAGGAGACTGATTCTGGAGGAACTCAGAAGGGGTAGCCTTGTAGGCAGAGGGCTCTGGATGTGGAACACTACAGGGAGCCTCCTTGTAGGAGTCGTGTTGTGGTGGATTGGGAACATGACTAAGGCCAGGCATCTGATCTCCAGGGAGAAGCTCTGGGAGGTGTTGCTCATTACAAATCCCCAGAAAGGGGTTGAGGAGAAGGCCTGAAGAAAGGCTAATAGTAAGAAGGTGTCTAGGGAGGTGGTGGCAAGATGCCCGATGGAGCAGTTCTTGGTTGCTTGTTTTAGGGTCCCTGGACTGGAACCCAGTGTAGAACATGGGCCTGGTTACCCTGCCAGTCACTGGGAAAGTGGTATGAAGCCCTCAGATGCAAGGGGATGTAGATGACTTAAAACCCTGAGTGAAAGGATTAAAGGACCATAGGGATAAGAATTGAGGGCTAAAGACCCAGTGTAAGGATTTGGACTACTATCCGTTTGCCTTCTTGGACCCTGGAAGGATTGAAACTGAAATGTGACCTGGCTGGAAGGCTGAGTCATGAGAAAAGAGACCACCAAAGGGTGGAGTGGCTGTCAGCCGGGGGTGCTAGATGAGGAAAGAGCTACTACATCACGCCTAGCCATGATGAGGTGCAGCAGCCATGAGTCCTCTCTTCTACAGTGATACATGTTTCCCGTTAGCCAGATCCTAAAGCTGAAGTATTTGGAACTTTGAACTTCTTACTTTTCAAGCAAGTAAAGATTACCAGATGCTTTTTCCCCCTACTAAGTAATGCTATTTGGATGTTATTTATTAACTTCTTTTTGTGTTGCTAAGTGAGTCTCTAACAAATAGATGGTACATACTGGTAGTGTGATTGAAGGCCCAATCTTCAGTTAGAAGATTAGCAGAATTCAAAATCACAGGTGCAAGCTCATTTAGCAGGATTTTGTTTGTAACGTTAAGTAATAAAGCACCAGTGAAGGTACCTCAGCAGGCTGTTAGTGTGAATCTGGATGCCTGGGCCTAGACTAACTGCTATGGCTGAGGAGAACATAGCACAATTCAGGAGGGGAGGCCTTTGAGCCATCCTTTCCCCTTTGCCAGTCCTGCAGGACTGCTATTTCTGGGGAATAGGCAAGTCTCAGACATATCCCCCTTTCCCAGCCATGCCCCTATGCCATCAACCAAAATGAGAGTGGCAAAAGCAAAGCTATGCCTGGGGCAATAATATCAGGCCTGGCTACCAGCATGACATCTGCTGGAAGTGTGGGCTGAAGTGGCCCATTGAGGGGTGTTGTATGACAAGCTGAACTGTTCGGTTCTCGTGATAGGGGTGAGTCTCTTGGGTGATACATGTATGTGCCAATTTCCAGTAATGCACAGCTGATCCCTCTGCTTGGAACACAAGGGGGAAAGGCCTTTGCTCATTATGCTAAGGTACTTCAGAAAATGGGGGAAGATTGTTTTTCCCCATCTCTTTAACTCACATTTAATTTCACAAGCTAGTGGATTCCTGCAGTTTCCTCTCAAACCTGCCATACACTCTTTTCCCCTTTCTTCTTCTCTGAATTTCTCCCGCTGGTCTCGTTCCTCTCCTAAACTTTGCAGTTTAAGAAATTGAATAGGAAGCGGGTTAATGACTCCCAGTTCAGTTTCTTAAACTGCGAAGATTAGTAGGATTGTAAATTGGGGGTTGGGAAGTAGCAGTCCTATGCCCATTAGGGCAGGCAGGCATATCAACAGCAGATTGTATTCTGTTGGCTGCCTTCAAATCTTTATTTTATCTGGGGGGTGGGAAGCTAAAGGCCTCTTCTCCGCCCTCCCCCGAAGAGCTGAGCACTCATGTCTCCAGCTGAAGTCTATTAGAACTGCCTGTGCTCAGCACCTCTTATAGGCCGGCCCTAAGTAACTTACCTAAATCACAAGTGGTAATGCATTAACTGTTGTGAAGGGGTAAGAGATCCCAGAGCTCAGTGTAGCTTATTCAATAGACAACAAGCATGGAAAATGGTGGTTAGGCCACAAACCATTCCTGAACAGGCAGCAACTTGGAGGTGTTCAAGTAAGTCAGATGCTGGTTTTGCCCTCATTCTCGTGGCTAATACTATCCAGTTACATAGTGCCTTCCATCCAAAATGAAGTTGTGAATGGGGAGATATCAATAATGAGTGGGGCTGTTTCTAGTGGGGTTTCCCAGGGATCAGTTCTTGGAACCAATGCTATTTAAACTTCTTCTCAATGATGTAAATGATAAGATAAAATCTTTGCTCATAAAGTTTCTAGATGATGCCAAGATTGTTTGGGTAGTAAAAATGAGGAGGCCATGTTACTGTTAGTGATCTGAATCACTTGGTTAAATGGTCACAATGCGTTTTAATACATCCAAATGCAGGATATTATGTTTGTGAATTAAAAATGTAGGCTATGGCTTTGTTGGAAAGTGTGACGTGGGGGTCACTGTAGATAATTTCCTCAACATGGGCTCTCAGTGCAATGCTGTGTCAAAAATGGCTAATGTGACTCCTGGTTGTATAGAAAGGGAATATCTAGTAAGAAGTAGGGAAGTGATCTTACCTCTTTACACAGTATTGGTAAGAGCAGTTCTAGAATATTCATGTCCAGTTCTGATATCCACACTTCAAGAAGGATGTGGAAATATTGGAGAGAGTTCAAAGAGAGGGCCATAGAAATGATCCAAGGACTGGAAAGCAGGTCTTATGATACAAGGGTTAAGGAGCTCTGCTTATTCAACTTACCAAAGAGAAGGTTGAGGTGACTTGTTTGCTGTGAATGTGTATTTACGCATGGAAAAACTTGCCTGATAGTGGGGTTCAGGGCAGGGGGACTCTTCAATCTTGCTGACAAAAGGATAACGAGATTCAATGGCAGGCAATTGAAGTCAGATAAATTCATCCTTGAAATAATATGTAACTTCCTCTCTGAGGGTAACTAAACATTGGAACAGCTTACCAGGGACGTGATGGACTCTCAATCACTTCCAGGTTTTTAAAGTGAGATTAGAGATCTTTCTAAAAGATATGCTTCAATCCAACTTCTGGGAGAAATTCTACAGCCTGTGTATGTGGCGGTCAAGCTGCATGGTTGTGGTGGTTCCTTTTGGCCTTGGAATCTATGAATCCCCTGTTCATTTGCTTCCTTCATGGGGAGTACAGGAAGCTCTACATTGCTTCAACATGCTCATAACACTTGCAGCTCTGCATTAAGGCCATAATGATAATCAAATCTCATGCCTCAGGGCTTCAGCCGGTCACCTGTAGGGCTCAGGAAGGATAGTTGTCCACACCCTGATGCACAATTGGCCAGAAGTACACCTCTATCCTGATATAACGCTGTCCTTGGGAGCCAAAAAATCTTAATGCATTATAGGTGAAACCGCATTATACTGAACTTGCTTTGATCTGCCGGAACACGCAGCTCCCTCCCCTCCCCCCGGAGCACTGCTTTACCGCGTTATATCCGAATTTGTGTTATATCAGGTCGCGTTATATCGGGGTAGAGGTGTATTCAGTTTTTTATTGTCCTCTGAAAAGCTTTCAGGTGGTACAGAAAATCCTTAGATGCTTGGTGTGTCTTGGCGTATGAGATCAGTGTCAATCTGATTGCCAGATTTGAGATCTGGCCTCTGTTTGCCAGAAGCTGGGAATGGGCAACAGGGGATGGATCGCTTGATGAATACCTGTTCTGTTCATTCCCTCTGATGCACTTGGCATTGGCCACTGTTGGAAGACAGGATATTGGGCTAGATGGACCATTGGTTTGACCCAGTATGGCTGTTCTTATCTGAGGTCGGGAAAGAATTTTCCCTTACATCAGATTGGCAAGGACATCAGGGGTTTCATCTTCCTCGGCAGTATGAGGGTTGGATCACCTGCTAGGATCATCTGGGCATCTCTCAGCTACTCAGTTCCCTGCCTTGATTGCAGTGCTGTTGGGCATTAATGGTACTCAGTTTCTCCTGTTCTCTGCCTGTGGCACACAACAGTTTAGTCTCCTGCAGATTGAAATACTTTAGGCTAGGTCTACACTGGGGGGGGATCGATTTAAGATACGCAAATTCAGCTACGTGAATAGCGTAGCTGAATTCGACGTATCCTATTCGACTTACCCCGCTGTGAGGACGGCAGCAAATCGACCGCCGCGGCTCCCCGTCGACAGCGCTTACTCCTCCTGACGAGGTGGGAGTACGCGCGTCGATTCGGGGATTGATTTATCCGTCTAGATGAGATGCGATAAATCGATCCCCGAGAGATCGATTTCTACCCGCCGATCCGGGCGGGTAGTATAGACTAGCCCTTAGTCTAACTGAAGTAATTGGGCTCAATATGGAGGTAGCCCGGTGAAGTGTAATGGCCTATGATATATGGGAGGTCAGACTAGATGATCTAATGGTCTCTTCTGCCTTTAAACTCCATGAAATCTAAGGAATAAGCCAGTTTAAAAATAAACAATGGTCTGATTATTTTACATTATCTTCCAACTAAAGAGGTGGGTGCATATGTTTGTCATATTGAAATGATGTTACTTTGGGAAGGGAAGAACGTTTTTGGACTGTGTGATGATTAATTCCTGATGACCCTGAGGAATCATGACCTTGATTTACCAAAACAAAAAACACAGCTTGTGACAGTCTCACCACTCAACATTTCTTTGAAGCCCATAGCACTATTACAGTATTTCCATCTGTATTTTGGCAAATGCCAAGCCACCACTCCTCCCCAGGGTTGAATTTGTCATGACTGCAGGGTGGTCAGGAAACTTGGGTCTCTCGAAATAGGTTGTTTCCTTTTTAGGAGAGAAATAAGTGGACACAGGCATGGGATTAATAAATTATCCTAGGTAGAGTCCCTGCAGTAATAACTCTGAACAGACATGGATACTAAATAAATAGCAAACATTGCATGGCATAGGCCCACAGCAAGGGCTTCTCAGGAACAACTTTCTGTATGTCCCAGCCAGCAAAGAGCCTCTCTGCTGTTTCTATTTCAGCTGTTTTAAATACAGATATCTGTTGTGTTAACTGGAAACACCTCTGCTGAAACTACTCATGCCAATAAAGTTATTGAAATTGAAGGCAATGGATTGATAAAAGAAAGGAGGGATAATATCAGCAAAAAGTGGGGGGAGGAGAGATGGAGGAAGGAAAAGGAAAAAATTAAAAAAGAAAACAAAGCAAATGTGAGAAGAAGAGAGAAACCAACCACAGGAAAACTGGGGAGGGGGCTGGGAAGGAAGAACTGAGGTAAAGGGGGTAGAAGTGACGGGGATATGAGAGGAAAAACAAAGAGAATTCACTATTCAACAGATAATTCAACATCCTGTAGCAAGTTGGTCAATTTTCCTCAAGCACACCATGAAGGAGCTTGTGCCCCATTCAAAATATACTCTTCTTGGTTCCAAAGTGCCATTCTCATAAGGTAAGCTCTCTCATGGCTCATGGATGTCAGCATCTGTCACTCATATGTCAGTGTCTAAGCTCTTACAAGTAGTATGAGTAGCAAACTTAAGTCCCCTGCTTAAGGGATCTGAAATACAGTAGGTAGAGCAGGTTTTAGAAAAAAAAAAAAACAGAAAAAACTTCAAAATGTTGATGTTTCTGCTAAAGGGTTTCAAATGGAATATTTTTTATTTAAAAATAAAGGATTTATAACTTTTTCTCCCCTTTTTTTCTTTTTTCCACTGAGTTTAATAAAATGAATAATGCCCAGGGTTTCCCTGCAGTACACACATTCCCCCGCCCCCCACCCCCTAGCTTTTCAAAACTATACATTGTGGCAAAGTTTCATTTTCCCTTTTGTCATTCTGTCACTGTTCAAAACTTCCTTTAGTTTGGAAAAGTTGGAGTGGAAAAATGGATTAAAAAGAAAAGTAGGGAAAAACACCTTCTGTTACATTCAGTGACAAAGAAAAAAGGGGAGGGGAGAAACAATCAAAACAAAATGCAAAATTCAACTTGAAATGAATTTTTTATTTCAAAAATTCCCATAAAAAATTAATTGAAAATTATCCCCCCCCCCCCCCAACAAAACTCTTTTTGAAAATCATTTTTGGGTCTAAAAAATGCTTAAGACGCTCCTACAGGCTCTGCTCAGACTTGTCAGAGGTCAGTTCCTTTCTCTCCAAGATACTCAAGGGTGTTGGAACAATTTGTATAGTAGGGATGCTGAGAGCCATTGAACCAAACTATAAAGCCTGTAGATGATGGAAAACACTTCAAGCCAGAGAGTGTGGCAGCAACCCTAATTCCAGCACCTATGAAGGTACCCAACAGAAATGATCTCCAACTTAAGTTTCCTCATCCAGTTCCAGTGATTTTTGAACAAAAGCCATTTTATTGGCATAATACAAAGAAAAGCATGAAATAAAAGATGTTCAAGGCTATATTAGCTGAGCAGGTGACTATGCAAGTGTCTCTAAGAGAAAGTTTAGTCACAGGTTGTTATTGAATAGGTTACATAATAGCAAGCCCTTCTGGGATCTCCCACTTCTTTGCCCCAAAAGTTTGTGAGTTTCTCAGCCTGTTAGCCTAGGAGCACAGCTCTAAGTAGTTCTCACAGTATCTCCCATGTCTCTAGAAAGAAGTGCATCTTTCCTAGAGTGGCATATCACTGTTTATAGGAAGCACGTCTTTTTCTTCCCCCAAAGCCCACTTGCTCATAAAAAATAAAAGAAACAGTTTATACATTATGGCTTTGTCTACAGTAGACAATTGAACCAATGATAATTGAATGGATGGACCGCATTAATAAAAGGACCAGTGGTGTAGTGTGTCCATAACAGTAATCTTTTTTCAGGTGTTTTGCGCAATGTTCCTACTTAGATTACTACATTACTGTATCTTCCATTGTTGTTTGCTGTTTTGTTGTAGCCATGTTGGTCCCGAGATATTAGAAAGACAAAGTGGGTAAGGTAAGTCTTTTTGATTGGACCAACTTCTGTTGGTGAGAGACACAAGATTTTGAGTTTACTCAGAACTCTTCATCAGGTCACTGCAGACTTAAAGAAGAGCTCTGTAAACTCAAAAGCGTGTGTCTCTCACAAACAGAAGTTGATCCAATCAAAGATACTGCCTCTCTACATTACTGTAGTCACATTGCCCCTGGGAACTTGTTCCTGAGTTCCCAGAACAGCTTCTTCAAGGAGCAATTTGTGGGGGACTTTGCGGGACTCAGGGAAATGTTGTGTGAAGAGTTCAAAGTCCCATAACTCTCTGGGAAATTCCCATAATTCCTTGGGGGAATTCTTACAGAGTCCATGTGCTGGTGCTATTTCCTAAGTAGGGTGACCAGATGTCCCGATTTTATAGGGACAGTTCTGATTTTTGGGTCTTTTTCTTATATAGGCTCCTATTACCCCCCACCCCCATCCCGATTTTTCACACTTGCTGTCTAGTCACCCTATTCCTAAATCTCCTCACTATAATTGAGGCCAGGAGGAGTGCTTAGCTCCTGCTTGGCAGGAGAGGTTTTTGTTGAAGCTTTTGCAAACTACTTGTAAGGTAGTGGGGGGTGCTTCTGCAATACCTGTGGAGAGCAACTACTGAGACCAGTAACTGATTAAGTTCTTCCTTCAACAGTCATGCTTCAACCCACATCCAGAGTATATGGTTCCATGTGGTGTTTTGAAGAGAAAATTCACCAGATGAAGCACTACTTTTGGGGTCTGGCCCATGAATGCAAACAAATGGGACTGAATTGGTTTTGAGACTTAATACAAGCAACTAGACTGCAGGGCTTCAGAATGAGGAAGAATGCTTTTGTGTACATCTGCGGTGAATTAGTCCTGATAGCGCCATGTCAGAGAATCACGATGAGTGATCACTGCTTCCCATGGAAAAGAGAGTGGTAATGTTTCTTGCATCTTCTTCTGAAGTATCTGGTACTGGCCACTGCTGGAGAGAGTATACTGCTCTAGACGAACCTTGGCTCTGATCCAGTATGACAACTCCTGTGTTAAACAAAATCACATTTGCTAGAAACTTCAACCAAGCTAACATGTACACTACAAAACCCTATTGTTGAAATTATTTACCTCAGTCCATTTTGCATTTTTGGTGTGTTATAATAAACTAGATTAAGCCTTCATTATAGAGCAACTACAGACTGAGGTGAGGAGGGTCAGAGACAACAGATGTGATTGCACAGAAATAGGTTAGAAGTTCAATCAAACAGGAGGGAAAATGGGAATCTTTGTCTCAAGGGGTCATTGCAAAGGAGGAAAGGGATAGCCTGGTATACATTTCTTAAGAATGATTCCCGAACACAGCACACAGATTAATTTGAAGTGTGTCTTTTCTGCAATGGAGAATTTCCAAAAGACACAGAAAGCATTAATCTGAAACAAAAAATTAGGCCGAAGGCCCCAAGCCAACTTGAAATAGTACTGTTTAATTTGGAGGATTATTCCTCTGAGTCAGGAAGAGGGAGGGGCATAGAACACCACTTGGAAAGATTCTCTTCTCTTTCCCCTCCCCACGCAATTGCAGGTTAGTGCTTAATTCCAGAGATAGCTAATGGGGAACAGCATACATGGTGCTTCATGTATTGACTGAGCAAGGAAAGCATCTCTTCATATCCTTGATGGAGCTTGTTAAAAGATGTTTTCCAAAAACAACAACCCCCAAACCCATAAACCAGTAGGGGCAGGAAGAGGATGAAGCATGGTGCAGTTTCCATGGTGATGAGCATGGTGCAAAATCATGGGGCCATTTTCACTGCTAGCCCCCCTCTCCCCAGCTGTTGTATATTGTCAGAGTGGCACAAGGCAGCTAGCACATTCCAGTGAATCTGGCCCTTAAATACACAGCAGTCCAGTCCTCATTTCATAATGAAAACCAGGGTGATATGATTATCCAAAGGGGCTGAGGTATTGCCCAAAGCAAGGACGACTTACATATGATAGAATCACGAACAAATTTCTTACAAAATAATCCTATGATTTCTCCTTTCATTGCCTAACCCTTTTCTGTTGTTGTTCGTTTTTCTTCTAACTTCTACCTTCTGTTTTCTCTCTCCTACAATTCCATGATGCCAGGGTGTTTTGAACATCAGGAGTTTACCTTCATGGAGAAGTTGGGTCATCAGTCCCATGGAATGACATTACTATAAATGGAGTTACTGTCCCCACTGTTATTCTAGGGGACCCCACATACCCTCTCTTGCCATGGTTTATGAAACTGTATGGTGATTTCAGAGGACCTGGCAAAAGAAGTTCAACTACACACGCAGTAGAATGTACATTTAGCAGATTGAAATCCCATTAGTGTTGCCTTCAAAACTGTATAGATGCCAGTGTCATTAATGAAGTCCACATTATTATGGCTTGCTGTGCTTCGAACCATGTCTGTGAGGAGAAGGAGGAAACCTTTTAACTAGGAGCAGACGCAGGACACTGCTGAATATCTGAACCGGTACACACAGCCAGACAGTGCACCTGTCACGAGTGGTGTTAACTCCAGATGCACAATGGAAATCAGGGATGCTTTATGTGTCCATATACTGGGTTTGCATTGTCCCATGCATGAGAGGGAATGAAATGGTATTTGAGGTTGCTCTCTGTGGGACCGTGTGCCGGCTTTGAGAATTTTTTTGTAAACGTGTAGGTATTGTGTATCATGAATTCTGTAAACACTTTTGTGTTACGCATTTTATCCATACTGGCAATGTACTGCCATTCACAGTTTATGGATTACTGTGATGACAATTTGGAAAGTTTTATTATGAAAGTTTGACATTGGGCATGTGATGATGTTCATTAAAGTTTGTGCCACTTTTACCATTACATATAATAAAACTTGTCATTGTAGCTTTGGGTGTAAATTGAATGTTTTATTTTACATGCATATCTAATGATCAGAAATGCAGACCAGCTGCCTTCATGGCGTGCACAGCAATAACCATACTCTGCTTTAAAAAATTGTCAAGGATCCATGTTGTCTTTGGTCTTTTTGCCACATTTGGCATATGCAGGCCATGCCTGGACAGGAGTAGATGAATACACAGAGTACATTTGTCTATTCCATGTGCTAGTGTTTGCCTGTGGTGTGGTCTAGCCACCCCAGGATGGCTGCTCTCAGGTTTCCATAATGATGAGTGGGGTTGGGAACAGGAGCTCAAGGTTGCACTGGAGCCTGTAGTCCGGTAGCCATCAGGTTAAGTAATCGCTCAAACAGCTCCTTCTGCTGCGTTCTGTCCTCCTCCCTCTACTGGTGACCATGCTGAGCATGCTCCATGAATCCATCCAACAATGTCTCCTCATGCTGTGCAGCTTCTGTGTCCCTTTCCGCTCTCCAAGCATCCTTATCATTTTGGTACTACCTTTGGGCCTTCTGGATCTGCTAATTAGTTTTATGTAGCAGGTCTCCAATCAGCTCATTTTTCCAATTAGCATATTTTTCGTCCCACCGGCGCTACAGTAAGGTAGTCTGCACCTCCAGGTTCCTGGTGCAATGTATTTGCCCTATGGAAGTAGAATGTTCTTGAAAGACGAGACAGAACATCATTGTCTGAGCATGATAAATACATTTCACAGTTTATGAAAGGGGCTACTTTAATTCAAGGTCCAAAGATGATACTTTTTTATTAACAGGCTGTATTCTCGTCACGCAAAAGACACTAGCCACTTCAGATGTCTTTGTGAGCAGGACTGAAACCAGCAGACATCATGGTAAGCTACACATACAAAATTCTATTCAAATTATTTCTATATACTCTTTTTTGTTTTTTGCGGGGGAGGACTGATGAGTGGTCTAGTTACAAGTTATGGTTGGTTAATCCTGTTTAGGCAAGGCAAGCTCTGGAGAATGTTGATATCCTGGAGGCCCCAGGATGAAAGTGTGAACTTCTGTTCTAGGCCAACAGAGGAAAACTATCTGTGTATGATAAAGAGCTATTTTGGCATATGGTGACCAAATAGCACATTGTGGAAAGGAAACATGTGAGTTACAGAAGTGGCCCTAATAAGTATGCCCTGCCCTGTAACATAACAGAACATCTGGAGTTCCTTCTCCATGAGACGTTCATTTTCGTCACCTGCCAGCAATGGGTGAAAAATTGTGGTAAAATCAACAGGATGCTGAATTAGTATGGAGTACAGTCTCTTTGCGAGCCCCCTATGTCCACGCAAACACTCACTCACTGGCATCTATCGGGATGCCTAATACATACAGACTGACACCTTCCATTGCAGTGCGGACTCTTACATTAAAGCCAGCAATGGACCAAATACACATTCCGGTTTTGTTTAGACTCATAACAGTCAGGGTTTTGGGGACTCAGTTCACAGGCAGTCCGAAACAATGTGTGCATGGCTGATTTAGAAGCTGTGTTGTATTATATGGCCAGGGGGAAGGGGCAAAGACATGAGGCTATGAATTGTGGAGCACCAACCCATACATATATCAACATCATGTAACTATTAAAATTTTTATAATTGCTTATTTACCCTTTTTTCTCTCTTTCCAGTGTCTATTTTGAATCCCATATGGTATAAGGGAGAAAGAGTGGGTGTGGTAGGAGAATGCCATGGTGAGCTGGACGGAAGTGCACAGAAATCCTGGGCTGAATTAACAAACTAATATGCCCATAAGCCGGAAATACCTCCTATCTATATATCAACAAGAAACATGGTGGAAGAACCAGAGCTTGGTAAGTTTCTATCATTGTACTACTTGTACAAGTAAGTTTCAGGGCTGCTCCTAGCACAGGGGTGGGCAAACTTTTTGGCCCAAGGGCCACATTGGGGTTGCAAAATGGTTTGGAGGGCCGGGTAGGGAAGGCTGTGCCGCCCCAAACAGCCTGGCCCCCACCCCTTATCCGCCCCCTCTCACTTCCCACCTCCTGACTGCCCCCCTCAGAGCCCCCAACCCATCCAACCCCCCCTGCTACTTGTCCCCTGACTGCCTCCTCCAGGACCTAACCGCCTGCCCAGGACCCCACCCCCTATCCAACCCCCGCTCCACTCCCTGACCCCTGACTGCCCCGACCCCTATCCACACCCCTGCCTCCTGACAGGTCCCCCGGGACTCCCATGCCTATCCAACCTTCCCCCCCGTTCCCCATCCCCTGACCACCCGCCCCCCCACCAGAACCTCCACCCCATCCAACTGCTCCCTGCTCCCTATCGCCTAACCGCCCCCCGGGACCCCACCCCCATCCAACCACTCCCTGTTCCCTGACTGCCCCCCAGAACTCCCTGCCCCTTATCCAATCCCCCCATTCCCTGCCCCCTTACCATGCCTCTCAGAGCAGCAGGACTGGCTTATTGGAAATCCTGGGCGGGCGCAAGCCATGCAGCCCAGCAGGAGCAGCGGACCAGAGCGCTCCCCGCGCAGCGGCGTGGCTGTGGGGGAGGGAGCACAGCAGGGGAGGGGCCGGGGGCTAGCCTCCCCGGCCGGGAGCTCAGGGGCTGGACAGGACGGTCCCATGGGCCAGATGTAGCCCGCGGGCCGTAGTTTGCCCACTTCTGTCCTAGCAGGTCAGGCTCTTGTACCAGATATGGGCTGGCTACTGAGCTTCCTTGCGAGAGAGGGATATACCAGAGATGTTTTAACTATAAGATCCTTTAATGTAGTGACTGGCTCTAGCAATAACCAGCTCAGATAAGGTATGTTACACATGGTGCTACGTAGTGGCTGAAAGGTATACTACAGTTTAGCATTCCATTACTTCCTCCCCTTTTAAGTTTTCCATTCCTACACTATCCTGCTATCTTTAAAGTTTAGTATGTATCAGTCTGTTAAGTGTCTCTGGATCATACTGGCTTTCTAATTACACAACCCGCATGCATAGCAAGCTGGTCATCTGGCTGTCCATTAGTTGCAATGACTGTCTCTGGTTGGTTTGGAATCTTTGAGTTGTTGTCGTCATCTTGTTCTGCAGCTGCCATTTGTGGAGTTTGCTCTGTTTGTTGTTCTTTCTGAAGAACAAACTGTAGATGTTGAGGGTTTCTGTTGAACTATCCACTGTGCTTGATCACTTTTTCTCTGACAGCTGGAGTTGTCCATTCTTTTTCTCCATCCAGATTGATGCAAACACAGTCATCAGCTTGTAGAACTGATGGCGGTCCAACTGAGTGTTGTCCGCTGTAAAAGTCTTTGTGAGCTCCTTTTGCCTTTTTATCCGATTTGGCTACTCTCTTCATGTCTGGCCACTTTGGAGATAGCTTTGGAAAAGAATCTGGAACAGTAGTTCTGTGTGTCTTCCCATCAGGGGTTGTGCTGGACTATATCCAGTAGCTGCTATTGGTGTTGATCTGTAACTCAGAAGAGCAGGGAACGGATCTTCCTGCTGTAGGATTTTCTTGGCTGTCTGTACAGTTCTCTTAACCGCTCCAATTTCTTGTGGATAATGTGGGCTGCTAGTAATGTGATCAAAATCATATTTCCTTTGGAATTATTTAAATTCTGCTGTGGTGAATTGTGGTCCATTGTCCATCACAGTCATCGTAGAATACTGAAATGAGTAAAAGTGCATTCAGTTTCTCAATAATATTGAAACATGTTATGTCTCACAAGTACATTATTTCTTTATTATTATTATTATATATATATTATTTAGGAAGTTTTAACAAGTTTATAAATCCTTGCCATGTAAATATCAGAAACACAACAATGATTACAACAGTTAGCTCTTGTTTAAAGAGACATTATCCAGGAATATAGTCATGAGATCTGTCTATTTAACAGGATGCTACCATATTACAGATTGAGCATCATACACCACCTATGTCGTTTCTAGTGATTTCATTAAATTGAGTGAAATCTATATATATGCATTTAACAGACCTGTATGTCTATCAAATATTAATATTTTTAAAAATGGACAGGTGTGCTGGGTTTTTGGGGTTTTTTTTGGTATTTTTGGAGGTGAATGTACTTTGAGTACTGAATAAAAAGTAAACATATCTAAGTATCTATCTGTCTCCTATTTTGCTGGGTACATAATTGGTCTGTTAATTTTTCTGTAACCACAACCTCTCATATTTTTTTGAATCATACCTCAGTGGTTGGACTATTTTTCTTTTTGCAATGAGAGGCTACCAATAGCTGAGCAGCTACTAGGAGATGAAAGAATAACTTTTAATTTCCTGTTGTGTGTGACCACTACCACTAAGAAGCCCCAGGAGGATTACCAAAGGATCACTTGGTAATAAATATCCAACAGTTTCTGATATTTGGTTACGGATTGCATCCCAATACTCCCTAATGACTGGACATGTCCACCGTATATGCCTAAAATATCCTCTTTCACCACAGTTTCTCCAACATATAATCCCATTCAATCTCTCGCTTAATTTTTTTTTAACCTGACTGGTGTGAGGTACTATTGAAATGGTATCTTAAAGAAGTTTGCTGGTCCTCTTTTCTAGATCAAATCCCATTCTTCTGGGGTAATTTGTCTATCCATATCCTTTCCCCAGCACATCATATATGGACAATTTATTGTGAGGAAAGCTATCTTCAAAGATGGATATAAATTAGTTATAATTTTTTGTTTCCTAATTGACCAGACGCCATCACTTCTATTAAAGCAACAGAGAGTCCTGTGACACCTTTAAGACTAACAGATGTATTGGAGCATATGCTTTCGTGGGTGAATACCCACTTCGTCATGCGTCTGACGTATGCTCCAATACATCTGTTAGTCTTAAAGGTGCCACAGGACTCTCTGTTGCTTTTTACAGATCCAGACTAACACGGCTACTCCTCTGATACTTCTATTAAAGTTAGCTTTCTGTATAAAGCAGGTTTTCTAGAAAGTTGAGAGACAAAGTGCCTGACTTGAAAGTACTGATACCAGGGGAGAGTGGGCCAGTTTAAGTTAGTTTTGGTCTCTAAATAAGTTAGAAAAGTTTCTTTACAGGATAGCTGGCCAACTGTGTGTATTCCTTTGGCTCTCCGAGTCTTTGAAGCTCTCTGGTTCACAATTTGGGTTAAGATCTGGCTTATTTGCAATGAGTGTCATTGGTGAGGGATCAGAACTGATCTTATCTCTCATTCTATCCCAAACCCATAGAGTAGCCTTTGCTAAAGGTTGTGTTAAAATTTCTGGTGGGTGTGATTTTTTATTTTTTTTATTTTTTAGTAATCCATGGTAGTCTAGCAATGTTCTTGTTCAATAGAGACCCAGTGTTTGGCTGGGTTAGAGTGCCCCCAACCCACTACTGCTTTAAGCTGTCTGGGTTGGTGGTACTGTACCGTAGAATATTTGAAACAGTTAGTGCTCCCTGTCTAATGGATCTGTACACGGTATCTACTCTGACGCTTGGTCTTTCTTATTCCATTTAAATTCTAACAGCATCCTCTGCTCGGGTTTTATCTGGGATACTCACAGAAAGATTTTGAAATAAGAAAGATATCCTTGGCAGAATATACATTTTGACTGTGGCTACTCTTCCCAACCAAGAAATTACATATTCTCTCCCCCCCCGCCCCTGCCCAGCCTTCTTTTATTTACTGATGTAATGGTTTGACATCTGAATCATAGAGCTCTTCTAAAAAAGAACAGGAGTACTTGTGGCACCTTAGAGACTAACAAATTTATTAGAGCATAAGCTTTCGTGGGCTACAGCCCACTTCTTTTGTTTGAGATTTGAATTCCCAGAAATCGTATAGAATTTGTTGCCCATTTGTACCCATATGTTTTCTGGAGGAGTGACTTTTCAAAGTCTGGAAAATTTATAGAAAAAATCCTATAGATTTAGGATAATTTACTTTTAAATCCAGATGCTTCCCCAAAGTCCTGGGTTTCTTTAGAAACTAATTTTAGGGAAATATTTGGTTTAGATAGCATTGTATGCAGATGATGGAATATTATTTTTATTTTCTGATGTGTTTCTGCAAGTTTTTATTGTGAGGGATCCATTCTGTGCAAAAGGCTCCATAGCCAGTGCAAAAAGTAAAGCAGACACTGGATATCCCCACCTAGTCCCTCTGTGTAATTCAGAAAGGGGAGATTTAACTCCATTAACTTGTACAGCTGCTTTTGGACTGCTTTAAAAAGCAGTTATCCATGTTAGGAACTGGGGATCAAAGTACAGAGGAACAGTACTTGAAACATAAAGTTCCACTCTAGTGTATCAATGGCTTTCTCTGCATCTAGTGATGACAAGTGAAATTGATCTTTTTTTTTAATCTGCCATTACATATGATTCCAAGTACTCTCTGAGTATTGTCTGACATTTGTCTGTCCTTAATGAATCCAGTTTGATCTGGGCTTATATAAACTCAGAGCATAGACCATAATTGGCTAGCTAGTATTTTTGCTAAAATCTTTGTTTTGATTCAACAGAGATATGGGCTTATAGGAACTGCATAAGCTAAGGTCTCTTCCATCTTTAGGGAGAACAACCACAGTACCTTCTTTCATAGGTTGTGGAAGTTCCCCATCTAATAGAATAGTATTGGAGGTATCTCTCAAAGGACCCACCAATACCTCCTTAAATATCTTGTAAAATTCAGTTGGAAAGCAACCAGGTCCTGGAGTCCTGCCATGTTTCATACTTGCTGTTGCCACTAGGATTTCTTCTTCTGTTATTTCTTTATCCAAAGTTTCTTTTATCAATTTTGCTTACCTTTGGCAAGCCTTCTACTTCCAGATACTTCTGAATAACTTCAGAGCATCTGAGGTATAGAGATTTTTCTAATAAGCTGCAAAAGTAGCACATATTTCAGTATGGCAATTTTGCGGATTGGTCTTAATTGGTAGACTAGTACATTGCTCTTGAATCCATTTAAGCTTTTGAGCCAATAGCCCATCACTTTTATTCCCTTTTTCATAAAATATCTGCTTGGTATACCTAAGGGCCTTTTCAGTTGCATCTATCATCAATGTATTCAACTTCCCTCTAATATTGGTTAATTGTTGCTATGGTTTTTTTTGTTTTTTTTTTGAATCTGTGTCTTGTGTTCTTTTAATTTCCTGTTCTAGTTCTATTTTTTCTTGAGCTCTTTCTTTTTTTCAGTTGAAGCTCTGCTTATCAACCTACCCCTAAATACTGCTTTACCTTCCTCCCAGAAAAGGCCTCTTTTTATATTGTCAGTATCATTTATTTAGAAGTAGTGAACAATGTCCTCTTTAATTGCTGCATCCTGATCTCTTGCTTGGCGAAGCAAGCCGTTCATTTTCCAATAAAGTGATCTTTCTAATCCAACCAAGCTATCAAATATTACTTCCACTGGTACATGATTTGACGATATAAAGTTGACAATTTTTGCAGATCAGATTTAGAGATTAACATTAAATCTATTAAATCTATTCTAATATATAACTGATGAGGACGTGAGTAAAATGTGTAATCTCTTCCCCCGGGTGCAATTCTCTCCAGCAATCTGAGAGACTGAATCATTGGCACAGAGAAGTGAATGCTGTGCCTATTTCTATGTTCCCCATGTCTCTCTTTTTCAGATCTGTCCCAGTAAGGAGTCAGTATGCGACTGAAGTCTCCTCCAACTATAATTTGCCCTTCCCCAAAGTATTGCAGTGTTGTAAAGAAGTCCTTCTTATGGAAAACTTTTTTTTTTTTTTTGCTTTTGCTTTTGCTTTTGCATGGTAGCACAGGCACCGGCTTATTCCTTGCACCGGGGGTGCTCAACTCTCACTTCATCCCAGGCCCTGCCCCTACTCCACCCCTTCCCCCACCCCTGCCCCCGCTCTGCCCTCTTCCCACCCAGTTCCACTCCCTCCCCCAAGCGCGCCCCATCCCTGCTCCTTTCCCCCCCCCCCCCAGCGCCTCCTGCACAACTGATTGCGGCAGGTGGGAGGCATGTGGAGGGAGGGGCAGGAGTTGATCGGCGGGGGAGAAGGTGAGGAGCTGATGCGGGGGGGGGGCGGGGCTGGTGGGTGCTCAGCACCCACTAATTTTTTTTCTGCAGGTTCTCCAGCCCTAGAGCATCCACAGAATTGGTGCCTAGGCATCCGAGCCTACACTGAGCCCACTGTTTTTAACAACCCAGCAACTTTGCCCTTTAACAGTATAAATCATCCCTCCTTATCCTTAAATCGATATTTAGTGTGAAAAGGTACATGTTTAGCAAATACTATGCCCACTCCTCTTGTCTTGTCTTTCCTTTAACTGAAGCAAAATATGTCTGTTGAAACCAGTTACCTTTCATGCCCATAATTTGCCCCTCTTGAAAATGAGTTTCTTGAAGTGGAATAATCTGAGAGTGGAGTGTGTGTGTTTTTCTAAGTTCTACAGGACTTCTTCCCTTTTAATGACATCATTTAGCCCTTTTAACGACATCATTGAAAGATGTTTCTTTAAAAGGATGAGATGTTGAGAGTAACTATTTAACTTATTGAAAAACCTGAAATTACTGTGATTCTCTAGCTGTTTGATGACATAAAACCCTTGTATTGCCAATATTTTTCTGGTTTCTAATTATATTGCATTCACTATTGTATACCTAAATATATCTTGCTTTCTGTTTGTAAACTTCCATGTCAACTTCTTGTATTAATTCCCCCCAGCCTTCTCAGTTCCCTCCCTTCTTCTGCATCTGGGGGAAGGGATAGCTCAGTGGTTTGAGCATTGGCCTGCTAAACCCAGGGTTGTGAGCTCAATCCTTGAGGGGGCCACTTAGGGATCTGGGGTAAAATCAGTACTTGGTCCTGCTAGTGAAGGCAGGGGCTGGACTCGATGACCTTTCAAGGTCCCTTCCAGTTCTAGGAGATAGGGTATCTCAATTAATTTATTTAATTTATTCCCCTTACTCTAAATCCTCAAATGAAATGCCAACAGAACATGTAACACAGTCCCCAAATGACTGTGCTTTGCTGAAACCCAAGCCCCTGTACTCTCCCGATGAGCACTTGGACTGCTTCTCTTGCAATCCAAGGTAGGTACATTTTCCACTTATAGGGCCTTGACCCTAGGGGTTGATTTGCCATCTGATCATTTGAGTATGGAAAGGGTTTATACAGAACCCCTAAAGGCTCCTTCCTTTCCCCTTTCTATTTTTCTACAGTCCCCTGCAGCCTTGAAATACTCCCCTTCTATTTGCCTTTATTTCCTCTGTTTTCAGGGGCGGCTCTATGTTTTTTGCTGCCCCAAGCACGGCAGTCAGGCAGCTTTCCGCGGCGCGCCTGCGGGAGGTCCGCCAGTCCCGCGGCTTTGGCGTACCAGCTGCCGAATTGCCGCTGAAGCCGCCGGACCGGCGGACCTCCCGCAGGCATGTTGCCGAAGGCAGCCTGACTGCCGCCCTCACAGCGACCGGCAGGCCGCCTCCCGCGGCTTGCTGCCCCAGGCACGCGCTTGGTGCACTGGTGCCAGGAGCCGCCCCTATCTGTTTTAGAGTTATTATTGTTATTACCGATCACCCCAATTTAAGTAAACTTCATATTATTCTCTTTATAACATGAACACGATTACTGTCCAGCTGCTCGTTCCTGGTGACTCCCAAGAAGTCCCATTCTGATTGGATTACTACTCCGGTATCTGAGTTCTCTTGCTCAACTTCACTTCTGACATTGCCAGTACAGTCTCTAGAGTCTTTTGTCTTTTATTTTACGGTCTTCTTTTTCCTGGGTTTCACCATTTGCCAAGAGTTTTTCAGCAGTTTATCTGTAGTTATTACCTCTGGAGAGTCATCTTGTACATCTGAGATTTGGCTTTCTACCCCATGTTCCTGGAGTGTATTTTTTTCTTTGTTTACAGTATTGCATAATACTGATTTTTTTGGAAGCTGAATGAGAATTTAAACGGGAATCCCCATCTGTAGCGGATATGTGCTCTCCTGAGTGCTGCTGTAAATTCTCCCAGTTCTCTTCTCTCTTTTTTAAAGTTAGGGCAGAGAGGTCATGGAAAATTTGCAGCTTGTGGCTTTTCAGTATGAACTCTGCATGCTTTCTGGCTTTTTTTTATAATTAAATTTTTCTGCTGATAATTAATAGAGTCTCTGGGTTTATTATTATTGAGGCCCAGGTTGGGGGAGCAGCACTTTGTATGCTCTCTCCACTTTTACCTCTTCCAGAGACCTCAGATGTAACAACTCCACAATTACAGTTTTTACATACCGGATTGGGTTTCCTTTTTCAGCACTTTCAGGCACTCCCTTAATTCTGATGTTGTTCCTTCTTGGTCTATTTTCTATATCATCCAATTTTAAACTGCATCTCTCTCTTTGCTCCATCACTGCCATGAGACTCTGCAGCTCTGTTTCTCTCTCACTTGCTTTTCTTAAGCCAGTCTCTAGCACTGTGACTCTCTTCCAAGTCAGCAACTTCCTTCTGTGAAAAGCTTGGTCATCAAATCATCTCTCATGGCCTTAAACTGACAGATCAGCTCCAGAATGTCTGCTGTTGATAGCCATTTTTTTAGGGTTGCCAACTTTCTGACAGAACAAAACCAAACCCCTTCTCTGAGGCCCTGCCCCGCTCACTCCATTCCCCCCTTCCTCTGTTGCTCACTCTCCCCCACCCTCCCTCACTCGCTCATATTCACCAGGCTGGGGGGAGGGTCCCTATTCGACCATTTCTGCCTGATATGGCTGCTGTGTGTTCACTTGGAATCTGAGAGGTTTCTCCACTCTGTGAGCCTAAAACATTTAAAGATATTTAAATGCATTCAGATTTCCTTAGAGAATCCATCCTCTGGAACACTATGCTTTTTGGGGGGCTGGGGAAGTTTAGTAGGGTTTGGGGGTCAATGGAGGCAGATTGCTTTGCTATCTGCTCAGGCTTCAGGCAGCCATGTTATTCTGGCCCCCTGTTGGTCCCCATTATTTCTATATGCTTGGATAAATTGCCCACTATGATCAGGTAATGATGTCCTCTAAATTTGCATGAATCTGCAGCTAGACTCTTCCAAGGGCTGTCTGGTCGAGGTGTTTGTGTACTATATGGTTCAGCATAGTCTCAAGTTTACTTGTACTAGATCACTTTTCAAAAGTCCAATTTAATCAAATCTTTTGAGTTCTTCCACCTTTCTCATAGGCCCATCATGGCAGCCATGCTGCGGCTGAGAAGTTTGTTGGTCTTTGATCCTCTCATCACAGGCACTTTTGTCTTTGTAAGTTGTTTCTGTGATGAATTAACATCTGCAATTCAGAATACCTCCAGGACTAATCAAGGCTGTATCAGGTGATTTCAGCTCTGGGAGGGCCTGAAGGTTATTTAAAGTCCCTTCTGTGATGGTGGTCACATCTGCTCCTGAGTCAATTTTAAAATCAGTAGTCTATCCATGAATAGTCAGTTTCACTCTCCAGACAGGCTCTGTGCCATCCTATGTGATAAATCCCGGAAACAATGTCTCTTCATTGTCTGTCTCTATGTCTAATGGTAGTTAGTTCTCTCACTGCCTTAATGTTGCAAACAGCTGCAAAATGTCAATACTTTGTGCATTTCTTACATATTTCACCTTTAGCTGGGCACACGTCTTGAGCTGTTAAATTTTCAACATCTTGTACACTTATTCTGAAAGGCTTTGCAGTTTGAATGGAATTTCCTCATAGCCTCAAGCTTTTATAATAATGACTTTTCACACTCAAATGTCTGTTTACAGCTTCTAAGACAGAACCCTTTCATAGTCATCTTTGTGACTATCTTCCTAAAAGTCAAAAGATTTAAAGATATGCTCTTCCTGCTTCTGCATAGGATAAATTAAAGTGCATACCTGAATGTCTCCAGTTTCTTTGTGGAGTTTGTTTGCAATGCAAAATCTTACAAAATGTTTCCAGTTCATCCATTCTGTAGGCCTAGCAAAAGTGAAATTGTCTGGGGCATTGAAGAGTGACATGTTGATGAGATCGATCCTGCAACCTTTGCTGCTTTCCTTCTGTTTCTGTTCTCCTCTGGCTCCACTAGTTTACTTCTGACACCATGTCATGTACTTCTTATACATGGTAGGCTGCAGGCCTCTCCTAGCAGGTCAGGCTTCTTTACCAGATATGGACTGGCTACAGAGCTTCTTTCACTGAGAGATACACCAGAGATGTGTTCATTTAAGATCCTTTATTGTAGTGGCTGGCTCTGTCTATGACCAGCTCAGATAAGGTATGCTATGATGCCACGTAGTGGCTCAACAATATAATACAGTTTAGAATTCCATTACAGACTCTAGCATAAGTTCTGCTGCAGGCTGCCCCCTAGTGCCATCCCCAAGTAGGACCTCTGAGGAGGTCCCAGGGTGTGGTGTAGCTGCTCCAGCGGCATAGCTCCTTCAGTTACTGACTTGAATTCCAGGGTCACTTCTTGCTCTTCATCTGGCAGCTAGCTCTCCTCTGGTAGTGCCTGTGATGGGGGGGTTATAAGGTCACTCTCCCAGCTCAGCAGCGTCATGCACCATTGGAAGCTCTGTGCAGTTCCCATTACCTGGTCAAATTCCTTGTAAAAGATGCAGGAAGATGGGTAGTTACCAGAGGTACCACTAGCATCCTTGACTTTGCAGTATTCTGTCTTCTGCCACTTGATCCACTCTCTGCATTAATTTGCTGTCCAGATCCCCAATGCTGGCAACTGTTCAGATAACATTTTATATACACGATAAAGAATCCCTCAAAGAATTTTGAGGTTGTCAACTAACATGTAGACAAAGGTGATCCAGTGGATATAGTATACTTGGAGACTCAGCCTTTAACAAGGTCCCTCACCAAAGGATCTTAAGCAAAGTAGGCAGTCATGGGATAAGAGGGAAGGTCTTCTCATGGATCAGTAATTGGTTAAAAGCTAGGAAACAAATGGTCAGATTTCACGATGGGGAGAGGTAAATAACAGGGTCCCCCAATTATCAGTATTGGTACCAGTGCTGCTCAACATATTCATAAATGAGCTAGAAAAAGGGGTAAACAGTGAGGTGGCAATGCTTGCAGATGATACAAAACTACGCAAGATAGCTAAGTCCAAAGCAGAATGCGAAGAGTTACAAAGGGATCTCACTAACCTGGGTGATTGGGCAACAAATTGGCAGATGAAATTCAATGTTGATAAATGCAAAGTGATGCACATTGGAAAACATAACCCCAACTATACATACACAATTATGGGGTCTAAACTAGCTGTTACCACTGAAGATAGAGATCTTGGAGTCATTGTAGATAGTTCTCTGAAAACATGCACTCAATGTGCAGCGGCAGTCAAAAACGCTAACAGAATGTTGGGAATCATTAGGAAAGGGATAGATAATAAAACAGAAAATGCCATAATGCCTCTATATAAATCCCTGGTAGGCCCATACCTTGAATACTGCCTGCAGTTCTGGTCACCCCATCTCAAAAATATATATTAGAATTGGAAAAAGTACAGAGAAGGGCAACAAAAATGATTAGGGGGATGGAACAGCTTCCATATGGGGAGAGATTAAAAAGACTAGGACTGTTCAGTTTAGAAAAGAGATGACTAAAGGTGGATATGATAGGGTCTATAAAATCATGAATGGTATGGAGAAAGTGAATAAATGTATTTTACCCCTTCACAAGAAACAGGAGTCACCCAATGAAATTAATAGGCAGCAGGTTTAAAACAAACAAAAGGAGGTGGTACTTTATACAATGCACAGTCAACCTGTGGAACTAGTGTGAAGGCCAAAAGTATAACTGGGTTCAAAAAAGAATTAGAGAAGCTCATGATGGATAGATCAGGGATGCAACCCCATGCTCTGGGTGTCCTTAAGCCTCTGACTGCCAGATGCTGGGACTTGACGATGAGATGGATCACTCAAAATTGCCCTGTTCTGTTCATTCCCTCTGAAGCATCTGGCATCAGCCACTGTTATAAGACAGGATCCTGGGCTAAATGTATCATTGATCTTATCCAGCATGGCCATTCTTATATTCCTATGATCATTTCTCATGCTCGTCCTGAAGTCTAATGTCTTGCTCACCTCACACTAGAAGTGAACTAAAATCTAGCTGTGTTCCTCTGACCAGCTGGCAGTGTGCTTGAGGCAGGACTTCCACTTACTGCTTGCCATAGCTAATATGAGTTAGCATTGACTGTGGTTTCCAGTTGAGCTGCCTGTGTGGAAATGAAGTGTTAAACATTGAGCCGCTGCATTTGAACCAGGAGGCTGCTTCCTGTTCCTGGGAAGCATGTGGCAAGTTTTGGAGTTGAAGTGCTGGGAAGCACAGTCCCAGGAAATTGTAGGATAGCGTTGGTGGGCTCTCCAGACCTGAGTCTGGCAACCTGGATTTGAATTGCATCCACAATACAAAATGCCTGAAATCTGACCCACTCCCACCCCCCAGCCAGGTCCATTGGCCTGAGTCAAGAGGGGTTTCTGGCCCGAGGCAGACTAACTTCTGTGTGGACAGAAGGGCGCTTGGGCTTGAACCTGAATCAGAGCCTGGGCTTAGTGTGCTGTGTAGATATTCCTACGCACAAGGACAGACACAAGCCTTGGTTCATCTCCTGAGTCCCTTGTCATACTAGAACATCCAGCCAGACAGGGTGGTAAATCAAGATACCTAATTGACACCTCCCCCAGGCAGTGGCGCTGGAACAGGAGATCCAGGGCCTCCCACTTTCTGAAAGTGGACAGGCTTGGCCCCTCCACTTTTTGCCAGGATGGACCCCACCTCCTTCCCCTCCTCTTCCCCCGAAGCCCCACTCCCCGGCCAGGCCAGCGTGGAGCCCAGGGGGGAGCCTGGGCAGTTTTGGGAGCCGTGCGGATCCCCCACCTGCCCGCAGTGCCAGGGGGCTGAGAGCCGCCCATGTACCCACCCCCCAGGCTCCCTGCCCAGCCCAGGGCAGGTGGACGTGGAGGGTCTGCGCCGGCTCCCCATAGCTGCCACGTGGCTCTCCCTGACCTGTGCTGGTCCCAGAAATGGTGCTTTGACTAGTGAGGAGGTTCATGATTCAGCCTCACCATGCACACGCTGCCAGGACAGGCTCTGGGGTGTAAGGGAAACCAACATGTTGGAAATACCATTCTCATTAGAATAGTTTTCTGCTGCACGTGGGGTATATAGCATGCATATGAGTGAACTGTCCTTGAGCGTGTAATTGTTGTGAATGTCGGGAGTCAAAGGATTAATCCTCAGGAAATGCTTCACTTTACTGGGATTCCTGCTCACTTTACTCATGCTGGGATTCCTGCTGCCATTATGTGTACTCCTAATATTGAACTTAAATCGTTGCTATCAGTGACTTGGATTTGAGGGAGCTGCTGGTCTGGGCCCTGTTATTAAAGCACGTCCATAACTGCAATAGTGACTTTGTTTCAGGCAGGATGGCTTTGTGCTTTTAAGTAAAATTAGAATCTGGCAAAAAAAATTGCTTAATGGGGAATACTTTTCATTAGCTATTACAAGAAGTGTAAAAAGAGAAGTGTAAAATGCAAGAAGTGTAAAATGCAGGACAGTGTATTTCTTTGGAAAGATCTATAGTGCCTCAAAGGTAGAACAGTTCAGACGATAGCAGATGCAGTAGCATTATTATTTTAGCATAGTAACTAACTGCATAACACTCTGATTAAGACCGAACCACAAATTAAAACTGCCTGGATCAATCCTGATCTAGGCATTGACACATTTGGAAAAAGTTCGGATTTTGTTATATTTTTGTTTTGTTTTGTTTGTATAACTGTAGACACAAGGAGGGAATTGCCTGTTTTTATTAGCTGATTCCCTTTCCTTCCTTCCTTGGCTCGCGTGCCTCTCTGGTGAGTAATGGGGAGGTTGCTTCTCAGGAACACAAGGGCGAAGTTTCAGTAAATTACAAAATCATGTTTGTTACTTAGAAATCTTTTTGCACGTTTTAGAGCAAAGTTCATGGAAATCTCAATTATTCGGAAAAGGCATTTAAGGGATGCATTATCAAAAATGAGCATGTGAGTTCCAGGGGTCTGTGTGCAGAGTTCATTGCAGGATTGGGGCCCTAAACTCTGTGCACATGAACATGTGACCGTGCAAAAAATATACATTTGCACCTGCGGATTAGGTAATTTTCCTATATGTGCACATGCAGACATCTATGCTAAATGGATATATGTAAGTTTCATAGGCACAACTTAGGTGCCCATTTAGTTTGAAAATTTTAATCTAACTTTCTTGAATTTCCTTATTCGTCCAGGCCTTCCCCCATATTGTGAATACAGAGTAATTTCTCACTGCAGTGTAATTGATGACCCTTGTGAAGAAGCCATGAGGTCTATTTTGCCCCTGAGGTGGTACAATATAAAATAGGATTGTATCAACATTTTATTGGAAACTAGTGTGTTCGTGAAGACCCTTGGTGTTGGGAGGTGCCACAGAGGACAAGAAGGAGTATTTTAAAATATATTAGGAACAAAAGGAAACCTGACATTGGTTTTGGTTTATTATTAGATGGCAATAGTAGAATTATTAATAACAATGCAAAGAAGGAAGAGGTGTTCAGTAAAGATTTCTGTTCTGTATCTGGGGGAAAAAACAGATGATGCAGTCTCAGAAGATGGTAATGATAACACACTTTCCATTCCACTAGGAGATCTGGGGGATGTTAAACAGAAGCTAATAAAGTTAGACACTTGTAAATTAGTAGGTCCAGATAACTTGAATCCAAGAGTTTTAAAAGAGCTGGCTGTGGATCTTGCTGGACCATTAATGTTGATTTTTCAATAAGTTTTGGAGCATGGGGGAAATTCCAGAAGATGGAAGAAAGCTAATGTTGTGCCAATTTTTAAAAAGGGTAAATGGGATGACCCGGGTACTTATAGGCCTGTCAGCCTGACATCAATCCCTGGCAAGATAGAGTGGCTGATGTGGGACTTGATAATTAAAGGAAGGTAATATAATTAATGCAAATCAAAATGAGTTTATAAAAAATAGATCCTGTCAAACTAACTGGATATCATTTTTGATGAGATTACAAGTTTGATTGATAAATGTAATAGTGTTGATGTAATATACTTAGATTTCTGTAAAGCATTGGAGTTGGTGCCACATGATGTTGATTAAAAAACTAGAAAGATATAAAACTAACATTAAATGGATTAAAAACTGGCTAACTGAGGCCTGGTCTACACTGGCGGGGGGGGGGAAGGGGATCGATCTAAGTTACGCAACTTCAGTTATGTGAATAACTAGCTGAAGTTGACGTACTTAGATCGACTTACCGTGGTGTCTTCACAGCGGTAAGTCGACTGCTGCCGGTCCTCCATCGACTCCCCCTGCGCCTCTCGCTGCGGTGGAGTACAGGAGTCGACGGGAGAGTGCTCGGGGGTCGAATTATCGTGTCTAGTCTAGACGTGATAAATCGACCCCCGCTGGATCGATCGCTGCCCGCCAATCTGGCGGGTAGTGTAGACATACCCCGAGAAGTCTCAAAATGTAACTGTAAATTGGGAATCATCATCAAGCTGGTCTGTTTCCAGTGGGGTCCTGCAAGGAGTTAGAAAAGCTGGACATGCACAAGTCCATGGGGCCATAGGCGCCGACTCCGTGGGTGCTGCGGGGCTGGAGCACCCACAGGGAAAAATTAGCAGGTGCTCTGCACCCACTGGCAGTCAAGCTTCCTCCGTCCCCACCCCCTCCTTGCTGCCTCCTCCTCCCCTGAGCACACCGCGTTCCCGCTCCTCCCCCTCCCAGTGCTTCCCGCCCGCCTCCTAACAGCTGTTTGGCGGCACTTAGGACTTTCCGGAAGGGAGGGGGAGGATGCAGCGTGCTCGGGGAAGGAGGTGGTAAAGAGGCGGGGCAGGGGCGGGGACTTGGGGGGAAGAGGGCAGAATTGGGGCGGGGCGAGAGTGGTGCAGGAGCGGGGCCAGAGGTGTGGGGGGTTGAGCACCCACGGGGCAGAGAGGAAGTCGGCGCCTATGCCTGGGGCCGGATGTAATGCATCCGAGGGTGCTGAGGAAGTTGGCTGATGTGATTGCAGAGCCATTGCCCATTATCTTTGAAAATTCGTGGCAACCGGGGGATGTCCCGGACGATTGGAAAAAAGGCAAATATAGTGTCCATCTTTAAAAAAGGGAAGAACGAGAATCCGGGGAACTACAGACCAGTCAGCCTCATCTCAGTCCCTGGAAAAATCATGGAGTAGGTCCTCAAGGAATCCATTTTGAAGCACTTGGAGGAGAGGAAGGTGATCAGGAACAGTCAACATGGATTCACCAAAGGTAAGTCATGCCTGACTAACATGATTGCCTTCTATGATGAGATAACTGGCTCTGTGGATATGGGGAAAGTGGTGGACATGATATATCTTGACTTTAGCAAAGTTTTTGATACGGTCTCCCACAGTATTCTTGCCAGCAAGTTAAAAAAGTATGGATTGGATGAATGGACTATAAGGTGGCTAGAAAGCTGGCTAGATCGTTGGGCTCAGCAGATAGTGATCAACAGCTTGATGTCTAGTTTGCAGCCAGTATCAAGCAGAGTGCCCCAGGGGCTGGTCCTGGGGCCGGTTTTGTTCAACATCTTCATTAATGATCTGGATGATGATATGGATTGCACCCTCAGCAAGTTCATGGATGACACTAAGCTGGGGGGGGGGGGAGAGGTAGATATGCTGAAGGGTAGGGATAGGGTCCAGAGTGACCTAGGGGGATTGGGCCAAAAGAAATCTGATGAGGTTCAACAAGGACAAGTGCAGAGTCCTGCACTTTGGATGGAAGAATGCCATGCACTGCTACAGGCTGGAGATCGACTGGCTCAGTGGCAGTTCTGTAGAAAAGGACCTGGGGATTACAGTGGATGAGAAGCTAGATATGAGTCAACAGTGTGCCCTTGTTGGCAAGAAGGCTAACAGCATATTGGGCTTCATTAGTAGGAGCATTGCCAGCAGATCGAGGGAAGTAATTATTCCCCTCTATTTGGCACTGGCGAGGCCACATCTGGAGTATTGCATCCAGTTTTGGGCCTCCCACTACGGAAAGGATGTGGACAGATTGGAGCGAGTCCAGCGGAGGGCAACAAAAATGATTAGGGGCTGGTGCACATGACTTCTGAGGAGAGGCTGAGGGAACTGGGCTTATTTAGTCTGCAGAAGAGAAGGATGAGGGGGGAATTGATAGCAGCCTTCAACTACCTGAAGGAGTTCCAAAGAGGATGGAGCTAGGCTGTTCTCAATGGTGGCAGATGACAGAACAAGGAGCAATGGTCTTAAGTTGCAGTGGGGGAGGTCTAGGTTGGATATTAGGAAAAACAATTTCACTAGGAGGGTGGTGAAGGTTACCTAGGGAGGGGGTGGAATCTCCATCCTTAGAGGTTTTTAAGGCCTGGTTTGACAAAGCCCTGGCTGGGATGATTTAGATGGGGTTGGTCCTGCTTTGAGCAGGGGGTTGGACTAGATGACCTCCAGATGTCTCTTCCAACCCTAATCTTCTATGATTCTATGATTGGTTCTTAGCCCTATGTTGTTTAACATTTTTATCAATGACCTGGAAGAAAACATAAAATCATCAATAACAAAGTTTGCAGATGACCCAAAAATTACAGGCATGGTAAATAATGAAAAGGACAGATCACTGACTCAGAGCAATCTGGCTTGCTTGGTAAACTGGATTCAAGCAAACAATATGCATTTTAATATGGCTAAATGTAAATGTATGAGCCAGGAATAAAGAATGTAGGTCAGACTTACAGGATAGGGGGCTCTATCCTAGGAAGCAGTGACTCTGCAAAAGGCATGGAGGTTGTGGTGGATAATCAGCTGAACATGAGCTCCTAGTGTGATGTTATGGCCAAAATGACTAACACAATCCTGTGATGCATAAATAGGGGAATCTCGAATGGGAGTAGAGAGGTTATTTTACCTCTGTATATGACACCGATGCAACCACTGCTGGAATACTTTGTCCATTTCTGGTGCCCACAATTCAAGATGGATGTTTATAAATTGGAGAGGGTTCAGAGAAGAGACATGAGAATGATTAAAGGATTAGAAAACCTGCCTTTTAGTGATAGCCTCAAGGACCTCAATCTAGTTAGCTTGCCAAAGAGAAGGTTAAGGGGTGATTTGATTACAGTCAGTAAGTATGTACATGGGGAAAAATATTTTATAATGAGCTCTTCAGTTTAGCAGAGAAAGGTATAACGTATCCAATGGCTGGAAGTTGAAGTTAGACAAGTTCAGATGGGAAATAAGATGTAATTTTTTAATGGTGAGAGTAATTAACCATTGGAATAATTTAGCAAGAGTCACGATGGAATCTCCAATTTTTAAATCAAGACTGGATATTGTTCTAAAAGATATGCTGTAGGATTTATTTGGGGGAAGTTCTTTGGCTTGTCCTATTCAGGTGGTCAAACTAGATGATCACAATGGTCCCTTCTGACCTATGAGTCTATGAAACTTTAATTAAGGCTTTATTTCATTATCCAGAACAAAAGCCAGAGTTGAGGGATGTGGAAAAGGGAACAGATTTGGTCTGAAGGCATGATAGAGGTGGGGTGGGGGCAGAGGGAGGGGCAGAGAGAGAGAAGGATAGATGTCCTCTGGCAGCCCTGGAGTGACTAGGAAGAGGTGCTCACATTAGGTCTTTCGGATGCTGATGAGCTGCCCACCGTAAGCCTCAGCAGTAGTGCTGAAAAACCCAGTGACTTGTTCATTTCTGCAATGCTTTGTGAAGTGAATGCAGCAGTTGTGACAGGCCCTAAACAGGCATGCGGTGACAGACTCAAGACAGATCCCACCCTGGGTAGTACAGTCTCTCTCCGCTACGCTGCCAGGGTATCTCTATTATGACCTGAAGTGGGCACAACCAAGAGCAAGAGGGTGGCTCATGTTCCATTCCTATTCAGTCTTTGGCCTCTCCCCTGATACTGTTGACAAGGATGTCAAATTAGTCACTTCTGATGATGGTTTATGTGATGCAGACAGTGGTAAACTGGCCTGAGACCACAAATTTTGCATAACCCAGTAAATAGTAGATAATGACTTTTGATTACTACTGACCTGGCAAGATTTGACCTGGGGACGTAGGCGTAAAAGAAAGCTTGTATCACAGTGTCAATCTCCTGAACCATCCATATTTCTTTGAAAACTACACTTGCATATTTTCACCAGCTCTGTACCCATTTTAAAGCAGTTTGGGATGAGCGTGTACTAGGCTTAAAATATCTTGTACGTGTGTTTCTGTTCTTAGCAACTTGCAACACTTTTACTTCAGTTCTACTTCTTGCACATGTAATTACCCTGCAATGTTCTGGAAACCATTTAATTCATTTGTAATTTACCTATAATTCATTCTCTTGGCTTTTACAAGAGTCATATCTGGCATGTTAGTATGAGTTCAGCAACATGCTCATGTAAAAAAGAAAGAAAAGTGATTTAAAATGTCCTGCTTTGGGAGAGCACGGGCAAAAAACCCTATAATCCATCATCCAGAATAAAACACATTATAAAATGAGAATAAGGGTCAGAGGTGATTTGAAGCAATCTGCCTATACAGGGCATTAATGATCTAGAAATGCTGTATATGTACCGACCATAACTATCTAACCCATAAGAACATCCATACACATTTTAAACAACAATCAATAAAAATAATGATGTTGGCACAGGGTGTTTTCTTAGGATTGACTGGTTGGGATTAATGGCCCACAATGGTGCTTTGAGTCATCAACAACTTTCAGTGAGATATTAACCCACATGAACAGCCCAGAGCATTCTTTGTTTTTGATTAGCCATTTGTTGTCTGACAAGTTGAAAACACATTAATTTAAACCAACACAGAAAAGTTTATACCAGTATAGATCTGCAGTATCTTCACTGGTTGCTCCAGTTATACAGATGCAAATGCATTTAGAATTTGGTCCTAAATTATTTTTTACATGACTTTTGATTCACAGTCTTATACTTCAAAGTAACTTCTTACACAGTGCAGGACCATAGAAAGGCAGTGCTTCCAGGTGCTGTGCCAATGACTCACATTTAAGGAATGTGCGACTAATAGCTGCGAGAATGTGCAACTAAAATGGCAAATCATGTAGATCACAGGTGTGACTGCACTTTCAGTTCATGTATGATCACAGGTGACACTGCATGCAAATGAGAGGCTCTGCAATAATCATTGCACAACTCTTATACCCTCTGAAAACAAAGGGCTTGGTCCTGCAATCCTTATGCCTAATCCAAATGTGGTCCTACTCGCTACTCTACAAAAATGGCCTCTTTAACTCACAAGATCTTCTCTGTATGTGTAAGCAGATGGGAGTCTGGGCACCTTGGAGACAAAAATCTTGAGCTGAAAGAGACAGAGCACAGGGTGGGAGTGCAGACCACATGGGAGTAGGCTGCATAGTTACTTGTTAGGGGACTAAATACACAAATGGATGGTAACTTGAAGATTAAAACATGGTCTACCTAGTATGTGATCCCAGGACCCAGAGCTAGAACCCTATATCCTATAAAGGAGAAGACCACCCAGCTTATTGCACAGACTGCAGAATATGTTTACTTGGATTCTATTATGGTGTCCATCATAATGGTGTCTGAGGGTCTGAGAATGTACAGCTACTTATCTTGTGGCCAACCTCTATGTCTACTAATAAGGGTTAGAAAGAAATTTCCCCTGGAATAGTTCATCCCATAATTGCCTACCTCATAGTTTCTTGCATTTTTCTCTGAAGCAGCTGTCATTGGGCACTGTCAGACAGGGTATTAGACCAGACAGACCACTGTTCTGATCCTGTATGGCAATTCCTGTGTTCCTATGGTGCTAGCAGCTCATAGGACCTAAATAGATCAGAACCTAAATAGATCAGCTAAGGCTAGAGCAGCTGAAATGGAGGAGTAGAAAGAGACAGACAGGAAGAACAACTCAAACCGGTTGTCCTGGTTCTTAAGTAATTGAAATTTATAGTTGAAAGGGACTAAGCTGTTTATATGTGTGCCAACTTCCAGCAGAGGTAGATCACTAATGTACAGAGATGGTCCCTCCAGGACAAGGAGCAGGGAGCACTTGTAAGATGCAAACAGACTGCAATGCTAGTAGACCTAGAAATAGCAGTCGTGGGTATATGGTGGCCCTAAGAAGCATTCAGTGTGGCAGACTTCATGAGATGTCTTGACAAACTTCCAGTGAGTGCTGGGGAGAGGAGTCTGGGGTCATAGTACCAATAAAGAAGTGAGCTGTAAGAGAGAAGTCCTGAAGCTAAACTTGGGTTATTAGGAAAAGATTTAAATCATGGGCTTTCTCTGAATGACTTCAGGTTTCATGAGCAGGGTCAGTCAGACATTGGGAACCTTCAAGGTATCAATGCATGGATGAGGAGGCTGGGCTCTGTATTAGGCATAGGGAATATTTGGGAGAGGTGGGGAGCCTGCTTTGAGGGAATGAGCTCCACCTTAGCCAAAGGAAAGCAGACTGCTGGCACAGAAAACCAACTTGATTTTGGAGGATTATTTAAACTAAGAGCAGGGGAAAGATTACGGGTACTGAAGAACACTCAGGTGGAAAAAAGACCTCTGTTAGAGCTGTCAGTAATATAAAGGTAGTAAGAGGTGGGACAGAAATGGCAGCTTATCTGGAGGAGGGTCACTGAGATCAGAGTTACATTCTGTAGAAGCACCAGGGTGTCAGACAAAGATGTTAAACATAAGCACACAGCCATAATTAAACCATAAATGTCAGTTGTGTGAATGTTGAGTGCAAAAATAGGGGACCTGGAATACCTGGCAATAGAAGAGGAACTTAACATAGTGGGTTCTTCTGAAATATGGTAGAATGATAAAAATTAATGGGATATTTTATCCTGGGTATAAACGATACAGAGAGGACCGATTCGGTCAAAGAAATAGGAGAGTAGCATTGTGCTTAAAAGATTTCATAGTGACTGAGAGAAAACTTCTGAGTGGAGAAGACCACACAAAAGAATCTGTATTGATAAAAATCCCAAAGGTTAAGAATACAAATACACAAGCAGAATTATACAACTGGTTTCCATATTGGGTAAAAGAACATGAATGCGCAACATTAAAGGAGATGAAAGAGGCAATGAAATATAATAGTGGGTGTCATCAGTTACCCACACAAACTGATTAAATATCACAATGGGATGGATAAAGAAACAATTTCTGTAAAAGTTCTGCCATGGGTTAGAAACTAGCTAAGAGATAAATCATAGTAGGAATAGGTGGTTGATTTCCTTTTCAAGATGAGAAAAGGAGAAGAGTGAGTTGCTGCAAGGATTTGTTTGTTGATCTGAAAAAGGATTTTAATAGTTGTGTTAGGGAAATTGGGCATAGCTGTGAACAGCTCTTTCTGTTATTGTATTTATTTATTAAACTAATTGTATTTGACTCTGTAAAGTTTTGTTTGCAACTGTTTATATGTAAGATGCTAAACAAAATAGTCGTATTGCATTTGACTGCAAGAAGACTGATCTTCATGTAATTTCGATGAAATAGAACAGTTTTCTGGCTCTCCTAGGTGGAATAAGATTAAATGGAGCTGATTATCCCTCAAGATCTCAGGCCATATATCCTTACAAAAAATAAACCACCTGCATTTTCTTCTGCCGCATCCCTATCCCCATCAGATTCTTTCCTTTCCATCCATCCTCCCCACTAGTGGACTTTTTGGTCTCTTCTAACTCATTGCACCTTTTGGTTTTCTCTTTGATGCCCTGCCACCAAGGCCCTCAGACCTGGATACTCTAGGTTTCTGCCTTCATATGCCCACTAGAATACACACTTGGAAACTTATTCATAGAAATTTAGGGCTGGAAGGGACCCCAGAGGCTATCTAGTCCAGCCCCTATTCTGAGGCAGGACCAGGTATATGTAGACTGTTCTTGACAGATGTTTGTCTAACCTGTTCCTAAAACCTCAAATGATGGGGATTTCACAACTTCCCTTGGAAGCCTATTCCAGAACTTAACTATTTTATAGTCACAAATTTTTAGTAATACCTAACCTGATTCTCACTTGTGGCAAACAAAGATGATTACTTCTTGTCCTACCTTCAGTGGACATGGAGAACAATTGATCACTATCCTCTATATAAAAACCCTTAACATAACTGAAGATTATCAGGTTCCCCTCAGTCTTCTTTTCTCAAGACTAGACATGCCCAGTTTTTTTAACCTTTCCTCATAGGTCAGTTTTCTAAAATCTTTTATCATTTTTGTTGCTCTCCTCTCAACATTCTCCAGTTTGTACATGTCTTTCCCAAAGTGTGTTGCCCAGAACTGGACAGTACTCCAGTTGAGGCCTCACCAGTGCTGAGAAGAGTGGGACAACTACCTCCTATGTTTTACATATAACACTCCTGTTAATACTTGCCAGAATTATATTACCCTTTTAAGCCACTACATCGCATTGTTGACTCCTATTCATCTTATATCCACTCTAACCCTTAGATCATGTTCAGCAGTACTACCACCTAGCCAGTTATTCCCCATTTTGTATATGTGCATTTGACTGTTTTTTCCTTCTAAAGTGTAGTAGTCTGCATTGGTCTCTATTGAATTTCTTCTTGTGAATTTCAGACCAAATCTCCCATTTATCAAGGTCTTTTTGAACTATAGTCCTGCCCTTCAAAATGCTTGTATCCCCTTGCTGCCATCTGCAGAGTTTAAGCATACTCTCCACTCCATCATCTAAGTTATTGATTTGTATTCCTCTAGCATCTTTAATCCAGTGTGTCGGTGCTTTACAAACATTCATGAATCTTGTGTGGAAGGTGAGCTAAATAGTACAATTCCCATTTTACAGACAGGGGAATCAGAAGCAGAGAGAAGTAAAGTGACATGCCCAAGGTAGCAGAGGCTTAGCAGCAGAGCTGGGAAGAGAATACTGGCATCATGATTCCCAATCTTCTCCTCTACCCACTAGAAAATGTAAAAATGTTGCTTTGTAGTGGTGTGGTTGCCTGTTTACTGATGTGTGTACATCAGTGTTACCATGGTATTCACAAAAAGTATAGGGGATACTACAGACGTGTTATTAGGCAAAAAGCAGAATTCTAAAGATCTAAATGACAACTAATGTGCATATTTTTGGGGTGGAAATTGTTGGTATCAAGCAAAAAGTAACTGGGAACTTAATTTTCAAAAATCTAAATGACATCAGTCAGCTCAGCTGAAATCCTTCACAGCAAGAGGCTATGATGAATGCTGCAAGATTTGTTTATGTTAGCACTGTATGCCAAAGTGAAATAACTCGCAGCATCACTCAGCAAAGAGTCATTCAGTGTTTATTAACAGTAATTCCAATTGATCCATAGTCCACTTTAATTTAAACAAGAAGACTGAGATCCAGCATCCAAAATACTTTAAAGCATCTGCTACTCTTTAGGGACTTTCATTCCTGTAACATTACCTTTTGGTGTGATTAACATGGTTTCATTTGGATGGAAATAGTTGTGATCCTCCCAACAAATTATTTGATTGATAAAAAGAATAATAAACTTTCAAAGTGACATTAAAAGACTTGGATCTTGAAGGTTTAAGTGTAAGTAATAAAACTTGACAAGGAGACTACATAGCGTAAAAGGGCAGACTCTACAGAGCGGTAGCCCAATTTTTCAAACCTGATTTCCTAAAGTCAGTTACCTGAACAGAAATAACCTGATTTCCCCATCCCTCACAATAGCCCCACTCGCGGTTGCTCAGCACTTGCAGCTCCCATTGACTTACTTTATTTATTTGTGTTATGGTAGCACCTAGAGCAGTGATTCTCAACCAGGCGTACACAGAGGTCTTCCTCACGGTACTCGGCTCATCTAAATCAGTGTTTCTCAACCTGGGATGGGTTATGGGAGATTGCAAGTGCAGGGCTGGCATTAGGGGGTGGCAAACAGGGCAATTGCCCTGGGCTCTATGCCATAGGGGCCCCCACAAGGCTAAGTTGCAGGCTTCAGCACTGCCACCTGGGGCTCGGGCTTTAGACAAGGCTCACAACTGAAAAACAGGCTCAAGTATCACACTGAAATGTAAGTACAATATTTATATTCCAATCTATTTATTGTATAATGATATGGTGAAAATGAGAAAGTAAGCAATGTTTCAGTAATAGTGTGCTGTGACACTGGTGTATTTTTGTCTGATTTTGTAAGCAAGTAGTTTTAATAATAATAATAAATAATAATTAATGGAGATATCCTATCTCCTAGAACTGGAAGGGACCTTGAAAGGTCATCGAGTCCAGCCCCCTGCCTTCACTAGCAGGACCAAGTACTGATTTTGCCCCAGATCCCTAAGTGGCCCCCTCAAGGATTGAACTCACAACCCTGGGTTTAATAGGCCAACGCTCAAACCACTGAGCTATCCCTCCCCCAAGTGAGGTAAAACTTGAGGTATGCAAGACAAATCTGACTCCTGAAGAGGTACAGTAGTCTGGATAGGTTGAGAACCACTGACCTAGAGGACCCAGCCAAGACCAGGGAAGCACTCTTGTACACAGAGTAACAGACAAATCCCAACCCCAATGATCACTATCTAAATCAACAAGACTGACAAAAGATGGGAGGGGAAACAAAGGCACGGAGAGGTAAAATGACATGTCCAATTCACACATCAGGTCAGGAGCAAAACTGGGAGTGAAATCCTGGCCCCAGTAAAGTCAATGGTAATGGTCTCCTGACTCCCAGGCTAGAGCCCCAATCACTGGGCCATATGATTGAATTTATGGGTGCTGAGTATTTCTAAACATCTTGCCACTTCTAGGCACTTCATGCCTAGGGATTGTTGAAGGTGCCTATTTTTGAAAAAGTTTAGCCTAGAGGTCTAACTTTTTTAGGTTAGAAATAAAAAATACTGTACAATGGAAGCAAGTACTCTCTGGTCATGGTGCTGATTTTGATAATGTTCTGTAAAGAAAAAGAATGGTAAGGTGGGGGGGATCTAAACACACAGACACACACACACAAATTCTTACCTGCTCTTCCTACATATATTCTTTAAACACCACCCCCATCCCTCGCCGGACTAAATTTGTGGACTTCTAGGTACTTGGGGAAAATGGCTGTGATTGCAGTAGTTAGATCTACTCCTCCACCCTCTCCCTCCCAGATAATTGGCTGGGACAAGCTCTTCAAAAATCTGTTCTAGTCACATACATTAACATAAGAACATAAGAATGGCCCTACTGGGTTAGACCATAGGTCCATCTAGCCCAGTATCCTGTCTTCTGACAGTGGCCAGTGCCAGGTGCCCCAGAGGGAATGAACAGAGCAGGTAATCATCAAGTGATCCATCCCCTGTTGCTCATTCCCAGCTTCTGGCAAACAGAGGCTAGGGACACCATTCCTGCCCATCCTGGCTAATAGCCATTGATGGACCTGTCCTCCATGAATTTATCTAGTTTTTTTTTTAACCCTGTTATGGTCTTGGCCTTCACAACATCCTCTGGCAAGGAGTTCCACAGGTTGACAGTGCATTGTGTGAAGAAATACTTCCTAGTAGGTTTAAAACAAATAAAAGGAAGTATTTCTTCACACAATGCACTGTCAACCTGTGGAACTCCTTGCCAGAGGATGTTGTGAAGGCCAAGACCATAACCTAGTAGGTTTAAAACAAATAAAAGGAAGTATTTTTTCACACAATGCACATTTGGTGACCCCCTAGTTCTTGTGTTATGAGAAGTAGTAAACAGCACTTCCTTATCTACTTTCTCTACACCAGTCATGATTTTATAGACCTCAATCATATCTCCCCTTAGCCATCTTTTTTTCAAGCTGAAAAGTTCTAGTTTTATCAATCTCTCCTCATACAGAAGCCGTTCCATACCCCTAATAATTTTTGTTGCCCTTTTCTGAACCTTTTCCCATTCCAATATATCTTTTTTGAGGGCAACCACATCTGCACACAGTATTCAAGATGTGGGCGTACCATGGATTTATATAGATGCAATATGATATTTTCTGTCCTATTATCTATCCCTTTCTTAATTATTCCCAGCATTCTATTTGCTTTTTTGACTGCCGCTGCACATTGAGTGGATGGTTTCAGAGAACTATCCACAATGACTCCAAGATCTCTTTCCTGAGGGGTAACTGCTAATTTAGACCCCCATCATTTTATATGTATAGTTGGGATTATGCTTTCCAATGTGCATTACTTTGCATTTATCAACATTAAATTTCATCTGCCATTTTGTTGCCCAGTCACCCAGTTTTGAGAGATCCTTTTGTAGTTCTTCGCAGTCTGCCTGGGTCTTAATTATCTTTACATTTAGAAGCCAGAAGTTTTCTGTTCTAAATCATATGGCATTTTGTGTTCTGTACTTTTTCAGCATGGAATAATTCTTCATGCAGTGGAAACTCATTTTTATCAGAATATTGCAGCAGTGGCAATAATCTAGCTTTGTTCATGCTGCATAAGCCCGCCGGTTTCTTTATGAAAGAGGAGTGTTTTTCCCATGTCTCCATTCTGCCATTTTGTAGTTTAGTCATATAAAAATTCACATTTTAACATTGTCTACATACAGTATCTGCCATCATGTAACTGTTTCACCCTCAGTGACTCAGTCATTCAGCTAAGGTTTTACATCTGACAGCTCCAATTAGTCTAGCATTGAGGAGAATGTGGAAACTAGGAAGACACTTCTATCATTGACTTTTTATTTTCCTTTCATATACCAAACGAGTTACTTATCAACCTGATTTGAATAAACAAATGATTTATACTGTATTTATCAATGCTACTTATAATCTGTGGTTAAAGTTATGTAGCCTCAAACTTCTACCATATCCACAGATATGAATCCATCAGCGCCACCCCACTCCTCTTTCCCAGCTTCCTCTAAATCCCAAATACTTCCTCCGTCCCAGAGCAGACTGAATTCACATGGAGAAATGGGTGTCAAACCTTTATTCAGGACTTCCCCACATCCCACTCCCTGTGCTGTGTAGAATCACACTGATTCCACTGTGCGCAGGTCCCTATGTGGCCCTTCCTTGGATTAGAGGCTCTATAGTAGATACTAATAGTTACCACTTACTTGTAAGCCACATACCTTTCAAATATCCTACATTCTAATCCTAAAGTTAAGTGTGTTTCATTCTGACTGTGTTCCCTCTCTCTTCTGGTTTACATCAGAAATAAAGAATGATGCAACAGAAGTTATAGAGCAAGTTCTTTAAATTAAAGGAATGAAGCCCACAGCATTTTGAGTTTCCTGCAGGAATAATTATTTAAATTATCACTGTGCATTTGTGCCATGGCAGGTTGAGAGGAATAGCAAGGCAATTATTCTGCAGATATGTCTAGACAGCAATCAGATATGAGATTGCAGCTCAAGTAGATATACCTGCAGTAGCATGGTTTTAAAACAGCAGTGTAGCTGCAGCAGTGGAGGCCAGCAACCTGAATAGATACACAGGATTCCGTGTGTGCTTGTACAACCTGCACTGAACCCTTGAGGCTGCATATACACTACTTTTTTTTAGTCATGCTACTGTGGGTATATCTGCCTGAGATCCAATCACTCTTCTGACTGCAGAACAAGCATACCAGGACAGGTACTACCCAGGTAAACTTTGTACTTACAGAGTGCTGTATCTCTCAGTGGGAGTAGAGGCTGTTCAGCATATTGCAGGATCAGGCCTAAAGTCTTTATCAAAGTTTTCTATGAGGCAGCAGCAATAGTCCAAAAAAGATTCTACAGGGCTCTGGTTTGAAGTTAGGAAATTATCACAGTTATGAATTGAGTTCTTTTCCTCCATCTCTATGAGGGGTACTGATTTCATTCTCTGCAGTCCTATTTTATGACCCATATCACCCCGTATCAGTGTCATACAATCATTCATGTATTTGTTTTCTCCATAGTCCTGTGGTATAGGGAACTAATTCCATTTCATGGATGGAGAGCTGAGTAATGGCGATTAAGCAATTTACCCAAAGTCACACAGGAAGCTTGTGGCTAAGCCAGGAAATGAATTTAGAGCTCCCAAGTTCCAGTCCAATGCCTTAACCACAACATCAGCCTTTCTCTTGTTAATAAAGGCAAATCAGTATTGCAGTACTGATACTGAAATATTGTGCATCAAATTGGCTATGGAGTTTTCTTGGCAGTCACATAGATGGGGTGTATAGTTCTACAGTCACTTAGCAATCATTAGTACCTGATTTATTAGAGGACTACCAATCACTTTATTGCAAAATACTTCTAATCAGATCACATCTAATTAAACATTTGGAACAAGCTGTACAGTGATTTATTTCAGATGCTACTCAGCATAGCTGCAACAAGTGACCATGTTATTCATTTTATTTTCTCTCATTATAGTTGATTGTGATACACCTCTCCACATTCATCAGGCTATTCAGTAAGGAGCAATTCCATAGGAAATTAAATTAAAAAGAGAGCTTGCTGCTAGCCGCAGACAAGGGTTAATGTATGCTTTTTGACTGTACCCTTGCTACATGCAAGTGGCCAGATTATCTTGCTGAGAATATCTGCTGTTAACCATAACACCCATGAATGTGTTTCAGAAATATACTGATCGGTCACAGATGGTGACAGCTATTAAAAGATTAGTTTCAACAGCTGTGGGCAGAACGTGTTGCTGGAATCAACCACACAATGTTGCTCAGTTTTTTTTAGATGCTGGCATGTACCTTAGATTTTTCAAAACCTCCGATGGAAAAGCAGTGCACTTGGCCATGTAATAAAGCCATCGGGGCGCACTACTGCCTGTTCCTCCAAGCAGAAAGCTGTTTGGAGGCTCACCAGTAGGGCGTGAATTGTTATATGCCTGCTAGCTCCAGCCTACAGCCGGCCAAACCAGCAGAAAAGCAGTTCAGAATGTCCTTTCAGATACAAAATGGGAGTTGTCTTTGTCAGAATTCATGACCCCTTTCACTTTTTTTGTTAGTGAACATTCATACAAATAAAATTCTGTACACAAGCATGGTTGTGGACAGGGCAACTGTCCCAAATCCTCATCCAAACATGAATTTGGCCTGACATACTTGCATGGCCACTCTTATTATTTATTAGTTGGCTGCACCCAGATAAGGATCAGGGCCCCATGCTGCACTTATGCAGACAGACCCATTTCCAGTCCCATACAGCTTAAAATCTAAAAGATAAAACAAAGTGTGTGTAAGGGGGTGGGGCTTAGGGATAAGGAATCCAATATACAAGCAAAGCAATCAGGACCATGATGGCCCATGGCTCCGTCATTCCAACTCGGTCATCTTTTACCCAGTTGTGGGATTTTTATTAGGGCAGTTGAGTAAACAGGAACAATAGAGCAGGGGAAAAGAGGGAAGGATTAAAAAGACACCTGGAGAGCAGGAATGGTGAGGCTGACAGTGGAGGAACAGGAAGGGAGAAAGGGGCAGGAGGAATTTGGAACAAACGTCCAATCAGCAGAAAAGAAAGTGTCCAGACAGAGCTTAAATTGTGAACAGTAGTCTGAGTGCACTAGCAGCTGTGACCTGCGGGACAGAAAGAAACATGGATAGCGGCTGGCCCCCTCCTTGCCTGGCTGCTGCTGTAGGCCATTTCTGGGGGAGTCTCTGTGACTGCCAAAGCTTGTTGGGCACCGTATACTAAAGATAAAACATACGTTACACTGGCAAAACAGAAGTGAAATTAGAACTCCTAAAATATCAATTATCAGAGGGGTAGCCGTGTTAGTCTGAATCTGTAAAAAGCAACAGAGGGTCCTGTGGCACCTTTAAGACTAACAGAAGTATTGGGAGCATAAGCTTTCGTGGGTAAGAACCTCACTTCTTCAGATGCAAGTCTTGAAGAAGTGAGGTTCTTACCCACGAAAGCTTATGCTCCCAATACTTCTGTTAGTCTTAAAGGTGCCACAGGACCCTCTGTTGCTTTTTACAGATTCAATGTGTGTCATGAGCTTTAGCTTGAGAGCAGAGTTTAACTTTCATGAGCATCTGATCCTGCCTTATTGAAGTCAGAGAATTTAGCCAATGACAGCAGGATCTGGCCTTTAGTCAAGAGCCCAATCCTGAGAGGTGTTGAGCACCTACAACTTCCATTGAAATAAATAAGCATAGAGGGTGCTGAGCACCTTCTTCAATGTACATGCAAGAATGAATGGCCACTCCCACTGACATCTTTTACTCTTAAGGAATTGTTGAAGACTTCAGTAAAGTTTCTGTCAGTAACCCCTTCAGAATTGCTATTAAGGAAAATGAGGAGCCATGAATGACATCAAGGGCCCTGTTCCTATATAAGATGATGGGGAAATGTCCATTTGGGCAGTGGAAGCAGGATTGAGGCCTATGATTGTAAACTCCATGGGGCAAGTTCTATGTTTGTACAATGCCCAGCATAATGGGGTCCTTGTCCATATATAGGACTCCTAGATGCTACTGCAATACAAATAATAATTGTAAGTCTCAGAAATGTGTTCTTTTCTTCTAGCCAGAATTCCCTTGTCTAAGCTTGTCTAAGACCCACCCTTTATGGAGGTGTTCACTAGGAGAGAAGATGCAATCTTAACTTGAGTTAGTGAACGTAGGTAACTAACCAAAGGGTGGGTTTGTGGGAGTGAGAAATATTATATACATATCACCTAGTTTATTCAAACAGAAGTCTTTTCTAAATGTATCAATTAGCTTAGCTCAGTGCATCAATCAACATTTCAGCTTATGCTGACTTCAGTTTTTGTGGTATCCTTTCCTTTTCAACAGCTGTTGCTCTTAAAAGAAACTTTTTTTTTCTGTGGTCCATTTTTAGAGTTCCAAGCTCTGAAACATCCAGATTCTTCTAGTACTGGACATTTTGGGTAGTTAGGGTTGTCATTTTCCAAAACCACATTTAATTTGTTTATTACCTCATCCCAGAACTTACAACCAAAACATGTGTAACTAATTACTTTGAGAATGTCCACAGCTCCAGTAAGTATCATTCCCTTTAATCCAGCTATTTTTCATTCTGTCTGGTGTCCAATAAATCCTACAGAGAATTTTCTGCTGGATCAATTTGATTTTGTGCTCATGTGCAAATGCATTTATGTAGCAGAATATACTGTTCCATCCCCTGTTATTAATGTGGTATTAGAGATCCCAGTTCCAAGAATTCCTCTTACTCTCTGTCAAGCATTTCAAGGGTGTTAAAAGGAAGGTTATAAAATGAAGACACCAAGTCTCTGGTCTTGGTAAATAATGTCTGAAATTGCCAAAAGAGGAAGCTGATTTAGGACTACACTATGCCTGGTGCTTATTCAATTGTAAATAATTCCACTATATTTTATTTAGATGATCCTTTTTGAAAGAACTATTGAATAAATATAATACACCTATTGATCTGCAGGGGAGTCACAAGGTGGATAATGCTGACCCATTTTGCCTAGAATATTTTAAGTTTCTGCTGTATTTGGATAACTAAGTTATTTCCAGATCATCATATTTATATGGACAATTTTTAGAAAGTTTAGCCTAAATTTTCAGGCAGTTGGATGCCAAAAATCCCCCATGCATAAATCAGTGTTGCATACGCACATCATAGGAATAGACTCTTTCAAGTAAAGTTTATGAATAGGATTATCTGACTGGGTTGCTTGCAACCCCAGGGGACTGGACTTGATGACCAGGGAGGTTCCTTCCAGTCCTAGGTCCCTAACCACGCTTGCTCACATGAATTGGAGAAATTGGACATTTAAGTTAAATATGTACAAAAGTGCCCACCCAGTTATGCACATACCTGTTTAAATTTGCGACTGAATTGCCAGAGTGGTGGCTGCATTATAAATCCATATGCCACATGTACATTGAAGAAAGTGCTCAGCACCCTCTATTTAATTCATTGGAGGTTGTAGGTGCTCAACACTTCTCAGGATTGGACTTTTGACTAAAGGCCAGATCCTACTGTCCTTGAAGTCCATAGCTAAACTCTCTGACTCCAGTCAGATGCTAATGAAGGTTAAACTTTGCTCTCACACATATGACTTCAATGGATTTGCACCACTGTTGCTAACAGCAGACTCTGGTTGTAAGTATGAACTATTATTTCTAGTAGGATGGGGTTCTAATTTAAGAACATAAGAATGGCTATACTGAGTCAGACCAATGGTACATCCAGCCCCATATCCTGTCTTCCATCATTGGCTGGTGCCAGATGCTTCAGAGGGAATGAACAGAACAGGGCAATTATTGAGTGATCCATTCCCAGTTGTCCAGTCCCAGCTTCTGGCAATCAGAGGTTTAGGGATGCCCAGAGCATGGGATTGCATCCTTGACTATCTTGGCTAATAGCCATCAATGGACCTATCCTCCATGAACTTATTTAATTCTTTTTTGAACCCAGTCATGCTTTTGGCCTTCCCAGCATCCCCTGGCAACTAGTTCGACAGGTTGACTTTGCGTTGTATGAAGAAATACTTCCTTTTGTTTATTTTAAACCTGCTGCCTATTAATTTCATTGGGTGCCCCCCTGGTTCTTGTATTATGTGAAGGGATAAATAACACTTCCTTATTCACTTTCTCCACATCATTCATGATTTTATAGACCTCTATCATATCCACCTTTAGTCATCTCTTTTCTAAACTGAACAGTCCCAGTCTTTTTAATCTCATCCCCATATGGCAGCTGTTCCATCCCTCAGTCATTTTTGTTGCCCTTCACTGTACTTTTTCCAATTCTAATATCTTTTTTAAGATGGGGCCAGCAGAACTGCAGACAGTATTCAAGGTGTGGCATTTATAAAGTGGCATTATGACATGTTCCATTTTATTATCTATCCCTTTCTTAATGGTTCCTAGTATTCTGTTAGCTTTTTTGACTGTCGCTGCACATTGAATGGATGTTTTCAGAGAACTATCCATAATGACTCCAAGATTTCTTTCTTGAGTGGTAACAGCTAATTTAGACCCCATCGTTTTATATGAATTTGAAATATCTGTGAATAATCTCGTGAATAAGGGAATTTTAATACCTGCAAATCTATACATGTGAACTTTCATCCTAATCTTTCTCTTAGTAGTACATCATTACTTTAAGCACAGTTCCAATTTTTGTTAAAAGGCATAATTAAGGTTATTAGATGCTATCTTTTATTTTGTCAAATGTCAGCAATATTGTTGGTGCTGTCCAAGACACTCTGCCCCAGCAATTTTACAGTCTAGAAGACAAACACAGAAAGACTAGACTCCTTGGGAGACCTAGGAAAAGGGCTGACTTCATATTTTCATTTCCTTTTTCTCATTTTGATAATTTTCCATTTATTATGCATATGGAACTTGGAGGAGAAGTTAGTCTTCAGGATAATAGACCTTATATATGCATGCTATTATATGCAGAGTCCAAGCCTGCAAACACTTACATGCATATAAGTGTGTGTGCACTTATGAGAGTGTGCGTACACACTTATTACTGCTTGTAGTCCCATTGACCTTAATGAGCCTATGCACAAGAGTAAATGTGTGCGATAGTAAGAATTTCCAGGATCAGACCATAAAAATCAGATCTTAACGTATGTAACGTGACCAAATGTACTACATTCCATTCAGAAGTCCAGATGATCTCATGTAAGGTAATTCATTGTGTCCCCATCTGTTTCAGATTTGAAGAAAACTATTTAGTTGGAAGAACACATTTTGTGTCATCCTACTGTAGAACAGCTTTAGTAGCATACTTGTTTTTCATAATCTACAGGATTGGAAAGTCCTATGAACTGCGTAAGATACGCATCTCGGATCAGATTCTGGTCTAAGATTTATCAGTGAAACCCCATGGACTTAAATGAGGTTGCACCATTGTAAATGAGAGCAAAATTTCTCTTATAGGGGAAACGTGTGCCTGGATAATCAGAATATAGTTACATCAAATGATTGGAAAGTATTTAATAGTCCATCTGTTGCATATTTTCCAATTATGACATTGCACAGTGCTGTCCTTTTGAATAATTAGTCTATTTTTCCATAGAGTAGAGAATTTAGGCTTGTAATTCACATTAATGCTAATTAGACAGAGGATAGACATAGAATCATAGAACTGGAAGGAACCTTGAGAGGTCATCTAGTCCAGTCCCCTGAACTCAAGGCAGGGATAAGTATTATCTAGACCATCCCTGACAGGTGTTTGTCCAACCTGCTCTTAAAAATCCCCAATGATGGGGATTCCACCATCTCCCTAAGCAATTTATTTCAGTGCTTAACCACTCGGACAGTTAGGAAGTTTTTCCTACTATCCAATCTAAACTGCCCTTGCTGCAATTTAAGCCTATTGCTTCTTGTCTTATCCTCAGAGGTTAAGAACAACAATTTTTCTCCCTCCTCCTTGTAACAACCTTTTATGTACTTGAAAACTGTTATCACGTCCCCTCTCAGTCTTCTCTTCTCCAGACTAAACAAACCCAGTTTTTTCAATCTTCCCTCATAGGTCATGTTTTCTAGACCTTTAATCATTTTTGTTGCTCTTCTTTGGACTTTCTCCAATTTGTCCACGTCTTTCCTGAAATGTGACACCCAAAACTGGACACAGTACTTCAGTTGAGGCCTAATCAGCGCGGAGTAGAGTGGAAGAATTACTTCTCATGTCTTGCTTACAATACTCCTGCGAATATATCCCAGAATGATGTTTGCTTTTTTTGCAACAGTGTTACACTGTTGACTCATATTTAGCTTGTGATCCACTATGACCCCCAGATCCTTTTCCGCAGTACTCCTTCCTAGGCAGTCATTTCCCATTTTGTATGTGTGCAACTGATTGTTCCTTCCTAAGTGGAATACGTTGCATTTGTCCTTATTGAATTTCATCTGACTTACTTCAGACCATTTCTCCAGTTTGTCCAGATCATTTTGAATTTTAATCCTATCTTCCAAAGCACTTGCAACCCCTCCCAGCTTGGTATTGTCCACAAACTTTATAAGTGTACTCTCTGTGCCATTTTCTAAATCATTGATGAAGATATTGAACATATAAATCCCTCAAGTTCTTATGGTAGTACATATACCACCTATGTATACCATATAGTGATATTGTATGTATTGTATTGGGACTCCCACGCCCTATCCAACTCCACACCCCCACCCCATATCCACACCCCCTCCCCCAGACAGACCCCCGGGACTCCCACACCCTATCCAACCGCTCCCCACCCCCTGACAGGACCCCCAGAACTCCCGACCCATCCAACCCCCTCTGCTCCCTGCCTGCCTCGATCCCTTTCCACACCCCCGCCCCGACAGTCCCCCCCAGAACCCCTGACCCATCCAATCCCCCCTACTGTCTGTCCCTTGACTGCCCCCTCCAGAAACCCCCTGCCCCTTCTCCAGCCCCCTAGTCCCCTTACCCTGCCGCTCAGAACAGCATGTCAGGCTCCGCACGGAGCCCGACACGTGGCTGCGCTCCCCAGTGCAACACACAACCTGGTCCCTGCCCCTGCACAGTGCTGCCGGAGCGGGGCGCTGGGCAGCAGGGGAGGGGGAGCAGGGGAGAAGGAGAAGGGGGGAGGAGGAGGAGCTGCCGAGGCCCGATGCGAACGGCCCGGCCGGCGATCTGAGAATGCAGGGAGGGAGGGGAGGAGAGTAGCTCTACATTGGCCGGGCTGGACTCCGGCAGCTGATCTGAAGCTGCGGGGGAAGGGCTCTGGCTGCAGGAGCCCCATGCGAGCGGCTGAATTTCCTGCAGCCCTGCCGCGCTCTGCATGGGGGGGAAATCCCGGACATTTGTAGCTATTTACAAATTCCCCCCGGATGCTATTTTTAACCCAAAAAGCCAGACATGTCTGGGAAAATCCAGATGAATGGTAACCCTACTGTCCCAGCCCGTCAGGGTAAGCAGCTGGCGCGCCAGGACACTTTGTTTACTTAGGTTTACCTCTGTGCCTGCGGACGCTCGAGGTAAACAAACCATCTCGGCCCACCAGCGGCTTATCCTGATGGCCCCGGAGCCAAAGTTTGCTGACCCCTGAATTATAGGGTCAGCTTATGAACGGGTTATAAAAATTTTCCATTTTCCATTTTTACTTCTCCATCTTGGGGGGGTCGGCTTATAAACAAACCGGCTTATGATCGAGTATATATGGTAGTTAAGGTTCAGAAAAAGCTTCTTGTTTTCCTCAGCATGTTTGGTTTCTTACTTATTATATATATATTTTATATGGTGCATATTTCTTAAATGTTGTGCAGTAAGTTCATTCCTTAAATAGTTGTACATTGTGGGTTCTTAACACCCCTAAGTGAAAGTGGCCTGATTTTCAGGTGCCTAAATATGGGATACAGGAGCCCAGTTTTAGACACCCCGGTTTGAAAGTGTTGGCCTAAATGTATTTGAGGGGGGATGAAAATATTGGGGTTATTTGTTTAGGGAGAAGACACAGATGTAGAACGTAATGAACGATGTAGAGAATATTATTTGGACTTGCATATTTACTAGAGCTGGTCAGGAATCTTTTGACAAAAACTTTTTTTCCTGGAAGAATGTGGAGTTATTGAAACTGAATCTATTCTTGGAAAATTTAGTTTTGACTAAATAGTTTGCCAGGCCTGAAGGGGAGCAGAGAATACATGTGACCGTAGCGTAGGCTGGTGGTTAGGGCACTTAGCTAGGATGTGGGACCAAGTTCAAGTCCCTACTCCAAATCTGGCAGAGCAGGTACTTGAACTAGGGTCTCCTTCCTCCCAAGGGAGTGCCATGACCACCTCCTTTTGGCCATTCTAGGCACGCTCTCACATTTTTTCACAAAAAAACTTCAAAAGGTCTCATTTCCATTGTGATGCAGAACAAAAACAAAACTTAAACTTCAACTTAAACTTGAAATGGAATTCAAGTTTTCCTGTCAGGCCTACTACTTATGTTTTGTCGTGAGTAAATGAGAGGTGATTTAAAGATAACACATTTGACATTGATCAAAGGAAATAGTTTAAACTCAACACGTAGTTAACATGCAGTTGTCATTGCCACAGGATATTCCTTAGGGATGCCCCCACCTAAAGCCCAGTTTTGGGACCACTTCGATGTTCAAAACTCCCACTAAAACCCTGTAGGTGCTTAAACCCACTTGGCACCTAAGTTTTTGAAGTAAAAATTCCCTAGATGCCTATGTTTCTGCCTCTGAGTACGTACTCTGCTTCCTCCCTATGGGCATCCAGACACCTGTATCCCAGAGTGATTCACAAACCCGGGGAAGACAAGCATTCAGCCACTTAACTTACCTGAGGGGGTCCAATCTGGTAAGCATGCTCAGAGACTGCCTATCAGATTGAGCCCCCATAGGCGAGTTTATAGAAAAACAGTGGCAGAGAGAGGGAGGAGGAGGTGGTGGATCACCTCCCTCATAACTTTTAGCCCAGTGGTTAGGGCACTCACCTGGGAGATGGGAGACTCCCAGTTCGAGTCCCCCCCTCCACCTAAGGGGGAGAAGGGATTTGAATAGGGATCTGCCACCTCTCACGTCAGTGCTCTAACCACTGGAATATTGAATACTCTGATGTGGAGATCTCTGGGCCAAAATTACTCTAAGAGAGAGTAAGAGTACGCACAAGCATGAGACTGATTCTACAGCCAGGTGGTTAGAGCACTCAACTAGGATGTGGGTGACCCAGGATCCAGTCTCCCTGCTCTACTGAGGCTGTCATTATTTATTCACAGCGTGACAGCTTCAACAGGAGCGACTGAGGGACTCCCTCAGACTATTCCTTAGCCCAATGGTTAGAGCTCTCACCTCAGAGGATCCCAAGATCAAATCCTTTCTTCCCTTTAGGTGGAGGTGGGACTCAAACTGGGAGTCTCCTATCTTCCAGATGAGTGCCCTAACCATTAGGTTAAAAGTCATGAGGGAGGTGATCCTTCTTCCCATCCTCTCCCCCCCCACCATCTTCTTGCTAAAATGACATAGGTGCCCTAACTCAAAAGAGGGTTCCCAGCCAAGAATAGAAAGCAGACATAGTCACCTCCCTGCACCTGGACAAAGGCACCTATCTCAGAGAGGGGTGGGGCTTAACACACACTCTTCTGGTTGTCATCTCCCATTGACTAGCTTAGGAGGCTCCCGACCTAGCATGCTGGCTTTCGTGGATTCCGTTCTCAGGTGCCTCTCTCTCCCCATTCAGTATGTGGAGAGCCTACATGCCTAACTCAGGCTTTGTGAATCACAGTGACTTTTTCAGGCAGCTAAATCCTTTTGAGCATTCAGCTCATAGTCTCTCACTGTGATAGAAAGACCATCTCTGGTATAATTTATTCACATACCTCCATGCAGTAGTTCCTCAAACCTTGTAGTAAAATGCACTTTCAAATTTCTATAAAAAACATAAAGGAACAGCAGGTTTTTCTCATTCCTCTCTCCCAGGACCTCACCAGCAAATCACTCACCCGAGAGTCAATAGTAGTACTTTGTTCTCAGTTCCCTTTCCCATTGAGCCAGAGCCCCACTCTCCAGGCCTCCCTGCCTGAGAGTGACCAGTCTTCCTGCAGCTCTTCACCCAATTCTTCACCCTGAGGGCTCCCCATCCTGCAGTGCTCCTCTCCTCCAAGCTACCATGCTCCCTCATGATCCACCCTCCCACAACAACCCTCTTGCTTCTCGGATAGCTTCGCCTGACCATGCTGGATCTTCCCCTTTTTCTAGGGCCACTGCTTGAGCTTTTTGCTCCTCAGGGACCCTCAACTTTGATCAGTTCTACCCAACAGCTTTCCTCCAAACTCCTCGCTGGCAGCTCATGATTACTGATCTTCTTCCAAGCAACTCCTCCTTGCTGCTTCTTTCTCCTCTGGGTCTCAAGCAGCTCTCAGCTGCCCCTTTCTGCTTCACTGGGTTCTGACTCACCTGGTGTCCTTCCCTCTAGGACCCAGGTGGCCTCTCTTAAACCTAATTGGGGGCCAACTGACCAGTCACAGGTGCACTAGGGCTCTTCCCTCTTAAAGAGCTGTGTCACCCTGTGACAATATGACTGAGTCAAAGAGCTTAGTAGGATTCAAACAAACATTAGACACCCTGGGGCATAGAAGAATGTATGCTGTGATACTAGCTAGCCACATCATTGGACAGAATCTTACCATGAACTATCAATGGTGAGGAAGAAACTTTGCTCATGGACATTTTACTGCTTTTATTAATATTACAGTAGTGCCTAAAGTGTGCTAGGTGCCATACACGCACACGGCAGGAAGTCACAATCCAGGCCTTGAGAGTTTACAATCTAAAAAAACAAAACACAGAAGAAAGGGGGAGGGGAAGTATACAACATAAAAACATACAAGCAAAGTGAGCAGTGTGGTGATGAGCACACATTGTGTAAATACCAGGTTTGGGCACTTGGGCCAGGTACTTATTTACTATTAGTTCCTTTTTGAAAAATTCCAGAACTGTCAATTATATGGATTCTTGAATCTTCCCTTGAAACTTCTAGTATTAGCCACTGTCAGAAACAGGATATTGGATTTTGATGGACCAGTGGTCTGACATAGGATGGCAATTCCTATGTTTCAGGTACTGACCTACATCACAGAGGTTTTAGAAAGATTGATTTGCAAAGTGCCTTGCTATCACTGATGGAAGTAATTATAGAAGTGTCATCATTGTTATATGTGGTTGACTTGTAAGAGCAGCACATTAACCAGACGCAGTTTTCAATTGACATGTCTGTTAACAACAGGGTAAAAAACTATAAAATAATGCAAGGACGATTGCAGGAAAAACTGAGCAACAATTCTTTTACCAGTGTAAAATGTAGCCATCAAATTTCTCATTTTTCCTTTCTTTAAATTTCAGCATTCAAGAAAAGCAGCCAAAAATCTGTTTTGAAGCTTGATTCTTTGAGACTCTGCATTTCATCAAAATTTAATGTTCTGTTTCATTATACTATTTGTATTCTCAGTAACACAGTCAGCTATTAGAAGGAAATCTTCACCCTCCCATGTACATTTCCTCCACGTGGTGTAGAGTGCTATGTCGCCATGGGTATATAGGATCCATTCCGTTCCAAGAGGAACAGATGTGAGTGTTCATAAGTCTCATCTTTTCTTTAGTTAATCTGATCTTCCATCTGGCCAATGGAACTAATGCAATAAAAAGGGAGCCAAAAGAAGTGCAAAATAGGGAAAAGAGGTTATCTTTTCAATATGTTTATTTCTCTTCTAGCTCGAGCTTTCTGGAACTGCTCTCCTTTCATTCAATTAATCATTTAAAATCACATCTCAAAACTTCTCCCTTTTCCTCTTCTTAATACTTCCATTGGTTCCACTCAAATGGTTATTTATTGCACTGTGATATTTACCACTGAACATGGTACATCCAGTTTGATAGCACCCACTGTGCCTGCTCTTGTGCACTGACATTCCGGTTCTTTTTTTGTAGCCCAACATAATAGTTGTATTGGTATAACCAGTCTACCTTAGATTTTTCTATAGTAGTTATCACTGTAGTGTCTGAGTAGAAGTTGGCCATGTCAGTAGGCTTGCCAACTTTCCACTCGCACAAAACCGAACACTCTTGCCCCTCCTCTGAGGGCCCCTCCTCTGAAGCCCCATCCCCACTCACTCCATCCCCCTCCCAGTTGCTCGCTCTCTCCACCTTCACTCACTCGCTCATTTTTACCTGGCTGGCTCAGGAGGTTGGGGTTTGGGAAGGAGTTCAGGCTCTGGCTGGGGCTGCAGGCTCCAGGGTGAACATAAGAACATAAGAACGGCCGTACTGGGTCAGACCAAAGGTCCATCTAGCCCAGTATCCTGTCTACCGACAGTGGCCAATGCCAGGTGCCCCAGAGGGAGTGGACCAACAGGCAATGATCAAGTGATCTCTCTCCTGCCATCCATCTCCATCCTCTGACAAACAGAGGCTAGGGACACCATTCCTTACCCATCCTGGCTAATAGCCATTAATGGACGTAACCACCATGAATTTATCCAGTTCTCTTTTAAACGCTGTTATAGTCCTAGCCTTCACAACCTCCTCAGGTAAGGAGTTCCACAAGTTGACTGTGCGCTGTTTGAAGAACTTCCTTGTATTTGTTTTAAACCTGCTGCCTATTAATTTCATTTGGTGACCCCTAGTTCTTGTATTATGGGAATAAGTAAATAACTTTTCCTTATCCACTTTCTCCACATCACTCATGATTTTATATACCTCTATCATATCCATCCTTAGTCTCCTCTTTTCCAAGCTGAAGAGTCCTAGCCTCTTTAATCTCTCCTCTTATGGGACCCGTTCCAAACCCCTAATCATTTTAGTTGCCCTTTTCTGAACCTTTTCTAGTGCCAGTATATCTTTTTTGAGATGAGGAGACCACATCTGTACGCAGTATTCGAGATGTGGGCGTACCATCGATTTATATAAGGGCAATAATATATTCTCAGTCTTATTCTCTATCCCCTTTTTAATGATCCCTAACATCCTGTTCGCTTTTTTGACCGCCTCTGCACACTGCGCGGACATCTTCAGAGAACTATCCACGATGACTCCAAGATCTTTTTCCTGACTTGTTGTAGCTAAATTAGCCCCCATCATATTGTATGTATAGTTGGGGTTATTTTTTCCAATGTGCATTACTTTACATTTATCCACATTAAATTTCATTTGCCATTTTGTTGCCCAATCACTTAGTTTTGTGAGATCTTTTTGAAGTTCATCACAGTCTGCTTTGGTCTTAACTATCTTGAGCAGTTTAGTATCATCTGCAAACTTTGCCACCTCACTGTTTACCCCTTTCTCCAGATCATTTATAAATAAGTTGAATAGGATTGGTCCGAGGACTGACCCTTGGGGAACACCACTAGTTACCCCTCTCCATGCTGAGAATTTACCATTAATTCCTACCCTTTGTTCCCGGTCTTTTAACCAGTTCTCAATCCATGAAAGGACCTTCCCTTTTATCTCATGACAACTTCTTTACTTAAGAGCCTTTGGTGAGGGACCTTGTCAAAGGCTTTCTGGAAATCTAAGTACACTATGTCCACTGGATCCCCTTGTCCGCATGTTTGTTGACCCCTTCAAAGAACTCTAATAGATTAGTAAGACACGATTTCCCTTTACAGAAACCATGTTGACTATTGCTCAACAGTTTATGTTTTTCTATGTGTCTGACAATTTTATTCTTAACTATTGTTTCGACTAATTTGCCCGGTACCGATGTTAGACTTACCGGTCTGTAATTGCCGGGATCACCTCTAGAGCCCTTTTTAAATATTGGCGTTACATTAGCTAGCTTCCAGTCATTGGGTACAGAAGCCGATTTAAAGGACAGGTTACAAACCTTAGTTAATAGTTCCGCAACTTCACATTTGAGTTCTTTCAGAACTCTTGGGTGAATGCCATCTGGTCCCGGTGACTTGTTAATGTTAAGTTTATCAATTAATTCCAAAACCTCCTCTAGTGACACTTCAATCTGTGACAGTTCCTCAGATTTGTCACCTACAAAAGCCGGCTCAGGTTTGGGAATCTCCCTAACATCCTCAGCCGTGAAGACTGAAGCAAAGAATCCATTTAGTTTCTCCGCAATGACTTTATCGTCTTTAAGCGCTCCTTTTGTATCTCGATCATCAAGGGGCCCCACTGGTTGTTTAGCAGGCTTCCTGCTTCTGATATACTTAAAAAACATTTTGTTATTACCTTTGGAGTTTTTGGCTAGCCGTTCTTCAAACTCCTCTTTGGCTTTTCTTATTACATTCTTGCACTTAATTTGGCAGCGTTTATGCTCCTTTCTATTTGCCTCACTAGGATTTGACTTCCACTTTTTAAAGGAAGTCTTTTAATCTCTCACTGCTTCTTTTACATGGTTGTTAAGCCACGATGGCTCTTTTTTAGTTCTTTTACTGTGTTTCTTAATTTGGGGTATACATTGAAGTTGGGCCTCTATTATGGTGTTTTTAAAAAGCGCCCATGCAGCTTGCAGGGATTTCACTTTAGTCACTGTACTTTTTAACTTCTGTTTAACTAACCCCCTCATTTTTGCATAGTTCCCCCTTTTGAAATTAAATGCCACAGTGTTGGGCTGTTGAGATGTTCTTCCCACCACAGGGATGTTGAATGCTATTGTATTATGGTCACTATTTCCAAGCGGTCCTGTTATAGTTACCTCTTGGACCAGCTCCTGCGCTCCACTCAGGACTAAATCTAGAGTTGCCTCTCCCCTTGTGGGTTCCCGTACCAGCTGCTCCATGAAGCAGTCATTTAAAGTATCGAGAAATTTTATCTCTGCATTTTGTCCTGAAGTGAAATGTTCCCAGTCAATATGGTGGGGCCAGAAATGAGGAGTTCAGGGTGTGGGAGGGGACTCCAGGCTGCGGCAGTGGGTTGGGATGCGGGGGGGAGGGGAGGGCTCTGGTGGGGGTGCAGGCTCTGGGGTGGGGCCAGGGATGAGGGGTTTGGAGCGTAGGAGGGGGCTCCGGGGTGGGGGGTGGAGCTGAGGTGTTCGGAGTATGGGAGGGGGCTCTGGGCTGAGTCAGGGAGTTGGGGTGTGGGAGGGGGTATGGGCTCTGGGCTGGGGGTGTGGGTTCCAGGATGGGGCCATAAATTATGGGTTCAAGATGTAGGAGGGGGCTCTGGGCTGGGGCCGGGGGTTGAAGTGCAGGGGGGTGAGGGTTCCAGCTGGGGGTGTGGGCTCTGGTGTGGGGCCATGGATGAGGGTTTTGGGGTGCAGGAGAGGGCTCTGGGCTGGGGCAGGGGGTTGAAGTGCAGGGGGGTGAGGGTTCCAGCTGGGGGTGCAGGCTCTGGTGTGGGGCCATGGATGAGGGATTTGGGGTGCAGGAGGGGGCTCTGGGCTGGGATCGAGGTAGTGTGGAGGGCGGGAGGGGGATCAGGGCTGGGGCAGGAAGCTGGGATGTGGGTGTGGGTGTCAGGGGTGCAGGCGCCAAGCGGCGCTTACCTCAATAACTGTTGTTATTTTTTATAAGAAACCAGCTTCAATACATGTGCTTTTATGGCAATTGATCATGAAAATTAATTAACTGCAATGCTTTACTGGTTTTAAAACATATGTTCCACAAAGCAGTAGCTATTACTTTTAGACTTGACCTGACATCATTTAGATAAGTCATAAATGCATTTTTGAGTAATATGTTGATAAAATACCTGTTGACCTATGTTTTAGTTTTGCCAGTCTAGTCAAGAAGTCTTCAGTTCCTCTACATGACTAAAACTGAGACAATGACCAAGGAACTATTGTAGAGAATGGGACTTAAAATATCTTTTGATGATGGAAAGATTGCAAGTTGTGTAATACTGTCTGCCTGAAATATGGAAACGATACTAAAAGTTGCTAGACAAAGAAAATTATGCAGCCTACCGTATCTATTCAGCTTTGAGTAACCTTGTTGAGTTGCTACATGTATATTTTTTCCATATTGTGATGTTAAATATGAGGAAATTAGAAACACTTGTAGACCTACTTTTAGTCACTGTCTGACGCTAAATTTTAAATTGACTAGTACATGATTATGTTCTGCAAATATTATTTCTATGCTACTGTCTGAAAAAGTTTGAAGCCTTTTGAGTGAGCATAAACTGCAAGTGACTTTAGAAGGAATAACTTATATTCTTGAATCTCCTCAAATGTACATTCAAGAGGGAATTATCTGACTGCATGTTCTCATACTTACTTTTCAATTTAATCAAAGATCCATTTGCAAATCTAGAACTTAAGGATTTGTGATAGTTGGAATACCTGAAGGAATTTGGATTCATAAACAAACAGAGGAATTTAGCTCCACCATTTATATTGCTTTTTTCCATCTGTGACAGATGTAGCTTTGAGCTTTTTCATATTAATAGGAAATAATGTTATTGAACGCATTCCACCACGCAATAACTATGTAACAGTTAAGGTTGCTCAATGCAACAACCACCAACCCAACATGAGAAAAATCAACAGCTAACTTGTGTTAAACAAACGACATGTAAACAATGATTTTATAGAAATCTGGCCCCATTCTACATGTGCACATCTCCCCTCACATTCAAAAGCAAGTGTCTCCCCAAAACAACCTTGAAGCTGTCACTGGAGTGATAAGTGGATAACATTTTAAGAAATCTGAGGCAATCTTTGACAGCGATAGGTGGTGACACTAAATTTAAGAAAAGGAGAGAGGCTTTAAAAATCGAAGGGACTAGTCAAAAAGTCAGGCAATTAAAATCCCTCGACTCAGCCTGAGGGAACTCAAGCATGCCATAAGAGTCACAGAAGTCATGCATGCCCACTAACTACAGAGGAAACAAGAAAGCAAGAAACTCAAGTAGGATTGAATGTCAAATTTCAAAAGATTATTCATGTCAAACAGGTAAATAAAAGTTAGAAATCCAGCCCTATACAATAGTCAATAACATAAACTATGACAGGTAAAATGTAACTTGGCTCAGAGGGATTTTGAAGAGCAAATATCCAAATATATCAAAGCAGATAAGAAATTAGTTCAGCAAATCAGTATTAGGAAGCCTGTGAGAATCAACTGGTGTACTAGAGCAGCGGTTCTCAACTGTGGGTCGCGACCCCTTTTTAATGGGGTCGCCAGGGCTGGTGTTAGTCTTGCTGGGTCCTGGGGCTGGGTTTGAAGCCGAAGCCCCCTGCCCGAAGCCGGAGAGCTTCATTCCTGAGCAGCAGGGTTCAGGTTACAGGCCCCCTGCCTGGGGCTGAAGCCCTTGGGATTCAACTTTGTCCCCCTCCCCCACCCAGGGTAGTGGGCCTCAGGCTTTGGCCTTCCCACCCAGGGCGGTGGGGCTTGGGCGGGCTTGGGATTCGGTCCCCCCTCCTGGGGTCGTGTAGTAACTTTTGTTGTCAGAAGGGGGTTGTGATGCAATGAAGTTTGAGAACCCCTGTACTAGACTACCATAGAGTTAAGGGAAAGGGTGCAATGGTGGAAGATAATTACACTATAGAGATTTATTCACCCCAGAGGTTTCTTTGCAGCATCCTTCATTACAGAGGAGATACCTACCCTGGGTACTCTTTTCAAATAATAAAGATGAAATGCTGTCAGAGACAGTGCAGCTGACGGATGATCAAGCCAGTTGCTGCTCAGGAAGTTCATGCTGTGGTCAAGTTATAAACTGAACTCAGTACACTGAAGATGGCTTTGAAACCTGCAAAATTACAGAAGAAGTATTTGTTGATCTGTTGGCTGCTTATGACACTGTGAACCATCGTACACTTTTGTTGAAATTGGGAAGAATTCTGAGAAATAGCAAGGTGATCCAGGTCATCTCCTCCCTGCTCGAGCATCAATATTTCTTTGATGAAATGGATGATCAGAAGTCAATGGAAGGATTGCCCCAAGGTTCAGTACTATTACATTTGCTGTTTAATATCTATACAACTGCCCAACCAGAACTCCCCAATGTGCAAAGATTCATTTATGCAGATGATTTTTGCATCACCACCCAATTGGAAAGATTTGAGGACACTGAGCACATTCTAACTAGTACCCTGAATGTACTTGGAAAATGCTACTGCACATGGTTCCTAAATGCCAACCCTAGCAAGACACAAGTGTGCGCCTTCCATCTAAAAGTCAGGCCAAGCAAAAACTCTAGATATAGTGGGATAGTAAAACAGTACAATCCTTGAGTACTGTGAACATTGGGTATACTTTGGGGTCACATTAGACCAAATCCTGCATTCAAAAGAACACATCAAGAAGTTTAAAAAGAAAGTGAACTTCAGGAATTGTGTACTCCAGAAATGAGGCGCTGAACCAAAACATGTTGAGGTGGGGTGGGGCCTTGGGAGAAGGGGTGGAGTCGGGGGGGGCCTGGGGCGGAGCAGAAGTCAAGCACCCCTGGGGAAATTAGAAAGTCGTTGCCTCTGTAACTTATGGTTAAACTAATGTCTTGCAGGAAACAGGCCCATAGGTTTCTTGCATTACAGCTGAATATAATGAAAGCAGCTAAATATAATGAAGGCAAGCCAAAGAATATAATAGGCAAGCTTGCCCTATGGGCTACATGGGGAAATTAAGGCAGCTAAACAAAATTAATATAAAACAAATGGAAGAAAAGGGAAATTGATAGTAATAAATATAAATCAGAAGCTAGCAATTGTAGAAAATGAATAAGGGAGACAAGGCAAGATCTATGGCTAGCAGAGTTAAGGACAATAAGGAGGAAATTTTTAAGTATTAGGAATAAAGAATCCTAACAATGGTATTGGTCCATTGCTAGATGGAACTGATAGAATTATAAATAATAATGCAGAAAAGGCAGAAATGTTAAATATTTCTGTTCTGTATGGGGATGGGGAACAGATGATGTAGTTATATCAGAACACTCTTTCCATTTCACTAGTATCTCAGAAGGATGTTAAATAGTAGCTACTCACGTTAGATATTTTTAAATCAGCAGGTCCAGATGTCTGAGTTTTAAAAGACCTGGCTGAAGAGCTTGCTGGACCATTAATGTTAACGTTCATTAAGTCTTGGAACACTGAAGAAGTACCAGAAAACTGGAAGAAAGCTAGTATTGTGCCAAAAGTTTAAAAAGGTAAATGGCATGGCCTATCCAAATAACACACCGCTGGAGATACCCAGAGCTGTAAGCCACTGTGTTATCCCTCTGCCTCAGCAAGAATGAGGTTTTGCCGTTGAATAGACCATGTGTCATCTCCTTGACATACAAGTCTGACTTGGTCATTAGCAAACTCCTCAAGGCTCTCCTGGCGCAAATCTGGACTAGCAGGTAACACTCAGGGCAGGTCTTCACTACGGGGGGGGTGGTGGTGGTGGTGGTGTCGATTTAAGATACGCAAATTCAGCTACGCGAATAGCGTAGCTGAATTCGACGTATCGGAGCCGACTTACCCCGCTGTGAGGACGGCGGCAAAATCGACCTCCGCGGCTCCCCGTCGACGGTGCTTACTCCCACCTCCGCTGGTGGAGTAAGAGCGTCGATTCGGGGATCGATTGTCGCGTCCCGACGAGACGCGATAATTCGATCCCCGAGAGATCGATTTCTACCCGCCGATTCAGGCGGGTAGTGTAGACCTAGCCTCAGTGAACTCCAGCCCCCAAGCTCTTCAGAGATGTTTCTCTGCAATGCATAACCCCTAGTGCTATGCATGCACAGAAGGTATTAAGTTTGCTGCTCTGTTAAAGAGTCAGTATATTACAGCTTATTAATTTAACTGGGGTAAATAAACCTTCCCTTCAGACACAGTACTGAATTGGTTAATAGTAAAAGTAAAACAAGTTTATTAACAAAAGAGCATGGATTAAGTGATACCAAACAAAAGAGAGAAGGTAGAAATGGTTACAAACAAATAAAAGTGAAAACATGCATCTAAAAATCGAAAACTTAATCTAGCAAGGGAGTCTTTGTGCAAGATGGTTTTTCTCTGGGTTGCAGGAGCCATATTAATTTTTTATCTTTTGAGTTCAGATCCCAGTAGTTTAGCTTGATAGCTTTGTTTACAGCTAATATGTAAACTGAGGTAAACCCAATCTATTACAGTTTTGTTTATCACCTTTACCTAGGCCAGGCTGTCTGGTTTTAAATATGTTCTAGTAACATCATACAAAGGGAATTCATAACTTCATGAATAATGTTAACACATGTATTGTACTGAAATTAATAAAGAGCATGTTATTAACTTTTGTATAATACCTTACAAGGCATATTTTGTACAAAACGTATTGCAATAGTGTGTAGGGTGTGAATACAGGGGTGCTTAGTCACACCCGGGTAACTGTAAGCCTATCAGCTTAACGTCAGTCCTGGGCAAGATAATGCTGTCTGATACGGGGCTCAATTAATAATGAATTAAAGGAAGAGGCAATATAATTAATGTCAATCAACATGGGTTTATGGAAAACAGATTCTGTCAAACTAACTTGATATTTTTTAATGAGATTACAAGTTTGGTTGATTAAAGGTAATAGTGTTCATGTAACATACTTAGGCCTGGTCTACACTAGGAGTTTATGTCGAATTTAGCACCGTTACATCGAATTAACTCTGCACCCGTCCACACCACGAAGCTATTTAGTTCGACATAGAGGTCTCTTAAATTCGACTTCTGTACTCCTCCCCAACGAGGGGAGTAGCGCTAAATTCGACATGGCCATGTCGAATTAGGCTAGGTGTGGATGGAAATCGACGGTAATAGCTCCGGGAGCTATTCCACAGTGCACCACTCTGTTGACACTCTGGACAGCAGTCCGAGCTCGGATGCTCTGACCAGCCACACAGGAAAAGCCCCGGGAAAATTTGAATTCCTTTTCCTGTCTGGGCAGTTTGAATTTCATTTCCTGTTTGGACATCGTGGCGAGCTCAGCAGCACTGGCAACGATGCAGAGCTCTCTAGCAGAGATGGCCATGCAATCTCAGAATAGAAAGAGGGCCCCAGCATGGACTGATCGGGAAGTCTTGGATCTGATCGCTGTGTGGGGCGATGAGTCCGTGCTTTCCGAGCTGCGATTGAAAAGACGGAATGCAAAGATCTACGAGAAGATCTCGAAAGCCATGGCAGAGAGAGGATACAGCCGGGATGCAACGCAGTGCCGCGTGAAAATCAAGGAGCTGAGACAAGGCTACCAGAAGACCAAAGAGGCAAACGGACGATCCGGATCCCAGCCCCACACATCCCGTTTCTACGAGGCACTGCATTCCATCCTAGGTGCGGCCGCCACCACTACCCCACCACTGACCGTGGACTCTGAGGATGGGATATTGTCGATGGCCGGTTCCTCGGACATGTTAGCAGACGGGGAAGATGAGGAAGGAGATGAGGAGGACGAGGCAGTCGACAGCGCTTACAACGCTGATTTCCCCGACAGCCAGGATCTCTTCGTCACCCTTACAGAGATCCCCTACCAACCGTCCCCAGGCGTTAACCCGGACACAGAATCAGGGGAAGGATCAGTCAGTAAGTGTTTTAAACATGTAAACATTTATTTTTAACAGAACAGGAATATTAACAATATTAACAATGGGTTTTTCATGATTAGTTTGCCCTAGATGCTTCACGTTTCAGTCCTTGGCAGTGCAACTACTGAAAAAAAATCTAACAATGTCCGGTTTAGCATGATTGGTTTGCCCTAGGCGCTCTACTGTTTAGTCCCTGCCAGTGCAGCTACAGTAAAATCCGGTCTATATGTCCAGGGATAGAGCAGAAATCCTCCATGGACATCTCCACGAAGCTCTCCTGGAGGTAATTGGAAAGCCTTTGCATCAGGTTCCTGGGGAGAGCGGCCTTATTGCGTCCTCCGTGGTACGAAACGTTTCCGCGCCAGGAGACAAGCAAGTAGTCCGGGATCATTGCCTTGCACAGCATGGCAGCATACGGCCCTGGTCTTTGCATGCTTTCCCGAAGCATCCTTTCTTTCTCCGTCTCTGAAATCCTCATCAGAGTGATGTTGCTCATGGTGACCTGCTTTGAATTAGGTAGGGTAATGTTAGTATTGGGACTTCTTGCCTGTTCCTTTACAGAACTGTAACCGGCGGTTTACAGCCACGCGGTGGAGGCGGGAGAGGGGCAGCATACAGGGATCTTTCCCTGGGGCAGCCGCGAGGGGGTGGGACAGGGGCAGAGTTCATGCTTGCCGGATTGCTGGCAGCAGGGACTGGCATTGCTTTGAACGTGAAAGGAGGCCAGTGCTATTATTAAAGTTTTAAGCAGCCACAAGTCTACGGCTTACCATGTCGGCCTGCTACACAAATTCCGCTGTCCTGCCCCGCTTCTCTGATCTGCACTGCAAGACCCCAGGCACTGAATGCGAAGGCCGAAAATTCGACCTTGTCCTGAGTGCGCATGTGATAGGTGCTGTGCATGGTCTTGTTCACAGAGAAAGACTATGTTCTTTGTTCACAACTAAATTTATCTTTCTGAGGAATTCACTCCCTTTTCCCCATCCCACAGCTGCGACTGTCTCCCGACCTAGCCTGGCATCACACTCCCAGAGGCTAGCGCAGATTAGGCGTAGGAAGAAGAGGACACAGGAGGACATGTTCTCGGAACTTATGGGCTGCTCCCGAGCCCAGGCAGCCCAGCAGACCCAGTGGAGGGAGAACTTGTCCCAAATGCACCGATCACACATGGAACGGGAGGAGAGGTGGCGGCAGGAAGACCAGCAGGTGACTCAAACGCTGCTTGGACTAATGAGGGAGCAAACGGACACGCTCCGGCGCCTTGTGGATGTTCTGCAGGACCGGAGGCAGGAGGACAGAGCCCCGCTGCAGTCTATCTCTAACCGCCCTCCCCCGCCACAAAGTCCCATACCCCCCTCACCCAAAGTCCCAAGAAGGAGGGGCGGCAGAGTCCGTGAAAACTCTCACTCCACCCCTGCAGACTGCTCAAGTACCAGAAGGCTCTCATTCCCCAAAATGTGATAAGTCCTTTCCTTCCCGCCTCACCCAAGCCCCCGTCCCAGTTTCATCCCCCAGTTTCATGTGTAGTTGCTAATAAAAAATACGTTTCTGTTAATTACTGTTTCCATCATGTTCTTTTAGAGGAGAGTCTGTCTGAAGGGGGGGAAGGGGGTTGGTAATTGGACAGGACAGTCACCTTTACCAGGGTACAGAGGCGGGGGCAGGTTCAGCAGCAGGGCACACACACATTGCAGTCACTAGTCAGTCTGGGAGGTGGTTTTCATGTTCTGTGTGGGGGGGGCTATGTGACTTTGTGGCGGGGAAGGGCGGTTAGAGATCTTATGCAGCGGTCCTTATCTTGGCTCACAGAGCCACGCAGCAGGGGATCTGTAACCGTCCTCCCCCTGCCACAAAGTCACATAGCCCACACACACAGAGTCCCGAACAGGAGGGGTGGCAGGCTCCGTTGAAACAACCAGTCCACCACTGCGGAGCCTGTCATTCCTGGAGTTTAGAAGTGTCCTTTGCATCACTACACTACACCCGCTCCCCACCACAGTCTGCGTCCCAGGTTCAACACTTTACCGAGAAAACAGTAATAAAGAAAACGGTGTTCATTAACAAAATTCAAGTGATTTTATTTTTAAACGTGTGTTGGAAGGGGGGGAATGGAGTGAACGGGGTATGTAACTGGAGAGGATAGTGAACATTTACTGGGTAAAGAAACGGGGGCAGGTTCAGCTTCTCTGTAAACAAACTTAATAGTCACAGGTTACCCTGCTCACTCAGGAACCTAGCTTTCAAAGCCTCCCGGATGCACAGCGCGTCCCGCTGGGCTCTTCTAATCGCCCGGCTGTCTGGCTGGGCGTAATCAGCAGCCAGGCTATTTGCCTCAACCTCCCACCCCGCCATAAAGGTCTCCCCCTTGCTCTCACACAGATTGTGGAGCACACAGCAAGCTGCAATAACAATGGGGATATTGGTTTCGCTGAGATCACAGCGAGTCAGTAAGGTTCTCCATCTCCCCTTGAGACGTCCAAAAGCACACTCCACCACCATTCTGCACTTGCTCAGCTGGTAGTTGAAGAGTTCTTTTTCAGTGTCCAGGGCGCCAGTATAGGGCTTCATGAGCCAGGGCATTAGTGGGTAGGCTGGGTCCCCGAGGATGACTATAGGCATCTCCACATCCCCAAGAGTTATTTTGTGGTCCGGGAAGTAAATACCTTCCTGCAGCCGTCTAAACAGACCAGAGTTCCTGAAAACATGAGCGTCATGAACCTTGCCCGGCCATCCGACGTTGATGTTTGTAAAACGTCCCCTATGGTCCACCAGTGCTTGCAGCACCATTGAAAAGTAGCCCTTTCGGTTAATGTACTGGCTGGCCTGGTGGTCCGGTCCCAGGATAGGGATGTGAGTTCCATCTATAGCCCCACCGCAGTTTGGGAATCAAATCGCGGCGAAGCCATCTATGATGACCTGCACGTTTCCCAGGGTCACTACCTTTGAGAGCAGTAGCTCAACGATTGCGTTGGCTACTTGCATGACAACAACCCCCACGGTAGATTTGCCCACGCCAAAGTGGTTCGCGACTGACTGGTAGCTGTCCGGCGTTGCAAGCTTCCAGAGGGCTATGGCCACTCGCTTCTGGACACTCAGGGCTGCTCGCATCTGGGTGTCATTGCGCTTCAGGGCAGGGGACAGCAACTCACAAAGTTCCATGAAAGTCCCCTTCCGCATGCGAAAGTTTCGCAGCCACTGTGATTCATCCCAGACCTGCAGCACTATGCGGTCCCACCAGTCCGTGCTTGTTTCCCGGGCCCAGAATTGCCGTTCCACAACATCAACATGACCCATTGCCACCATGATGTCCTCGGCGTGGGGTTCCGTGCTTTGTGACAGGTCTGTGCCACTCTCAGACTTCAGGTCCTCACCGCGCTGCCGTAGCCTCCTCGCCCGATTTCTCAGCATCTGCCTCTGGGAAAGGTGGATGATAAGGTGTGAGGTGTTGACAACGACCATAACTGCAGCGATGGTCGCAGCGGGCTCCATGCTCGCAGTGCTGTGGCGTCCGCGCTGTCACTGACCAGAAAAGTGCGCAAACTGATTTCCCGCCGGCGCTTTCAGGGAGGGAGGGTGGGAGTGACGGTTGGATGACGACAGTTACCCAAAAGCACCCTCAACACATTTTTTTACCCAGAAGGCATTGGGGGCTCGACCCAGAATTCCAATGGGCAGCGGGAACTGTGAGATAGCTGCCCACAGTGCACCGCTTCCAATGTCGACGCTTGCCCTGTTAGTGTGGACTCACAAAGTCGAATTACTGTCCTTAGTGTGGACACACACGTTCGACTTTGTAATATCGATTCCACATATTCGATTTAAGTAAAATCGAACTACTCTCGTAGTGTAGACATACCCTTAGGGTTCTGTAAAGCATTTGACTTGGTACTGCACAACATTTTGATTAAAAATCTAGAATGATATAAAATTAACATAGCACTCATTAAATGGATTAAAAATTGGCTAACAGATAGCTCTTAAAATGTAATTGTAAATGGGGAATTGTCATTGAGCGGGTGTGTTTCTAGTGGGGTCTTGCAAATGTCCATTCTTGACCCTATGCTATTTAACGTTTTTAGCAATGACCTGGAGGGAAACATAACATCAATACTAATAAAGTTTGAAGATGACCCAAAAAAAACTGGGGGAGTGGCAAATAATAAAGAGGACAGGTCACTGATGCAGAGCAAGCTGGATCACTTGGTAAGCTGGGTGGAAGCAAACAATATGCATTTTAATATGAGTAAATGTAAATGTATTTATCTATGCATGAACAAAGAATGCAGGCCATACTTACATGAAGGGGAACTCCATCCTGGGAAGCAGTGACTCTGAAAAGGTTTGGGAATTGTAGAGGAATCAGCTGAATAAGAGCTCCCAGTGTGATGCTGTGGCCAAAAGAGCTAATGCAATCCTTACGTGCATAAACCAGGGAATCTCAAGAAAGAATGGAGGTTATTTTACTTCTTTATTTGGCACTGGTGCAACAATTGCTGGAATACTGTGTCAAGGTCTGGTGCCCATAATTCAAAAAGGATGTTGATAAATTGGAGGGGGTTCAGAGAAGAGCCATGAGAATGATTAAAGGATATGAAAACATGCCTTATACTGATAAACTAAATAGATTGAGCTCCTTGAGTCTAACAAAGAGAAAGTTAAAGGGTGACTTGATTACAGTCTATAATAGGGGTTGGCAACCTTTGGCACGCATCCCATCAGGATAATCCACTAGCGGGCTGTGAGACATTTTGTTTACATTGACTATCCGCAGGCACGGCCCCCCGCAGCTCCCAGTGGCCGGGAATGGTGAACCGCAGCCACTGGAAGCTGCAGGGGGCCATGCCTGCGGACGGTCAACATGAACAAATGTCTCATGGCCTGCCAGCGGATTACCCTGATGGGCCGCATGCCGAAGGTTGCCAACCTCTGGTCTATAAGCACCTTCACGGGGAACAAATATTTGATAATAGGCTCTTCAATCTAGCAGAGAAAGGTATAACATGATCCAATGGCTGGAAGTTGAAGCTAGACAAATTTAGTCTGGAAATAGGATGTACAGTTTTAACAGTGAGAGTAATAAAATATTGGAACAACTTACCAAGGGTCGTGATAGATTCTCTACCACTAACTGTTTTAAAATCAAGATTGTATGTTTGACCAAAAGCTATGATCTAGGAATTATTATTGGGAAATTCTCTGGCCTGTTTTATACAGGATGTCAGGCTAGATGATCACTCATGGCCTTGGAATCTGTGAATACCCTGTACTCCTGAGAAACTATTCAAGATAAGTGACACAACCCGATCCTGGCTGTGGTTTTGGAATAACAAGCTATGATGATGACTGTCAGATGAGGGGTCAAAATAGGAGGTGTTGGAATGTATTGATATGTTTAACAGCAAAATGTCACCAGGACTCCATGATATCTACCCAAGAGTTCTAAAGAACCTTAGAGATGCAGTGGCTGAGTTTCTAACAAACATGTGCAATCTTTCATTACAATCAGGTACTCCATGAGAGGACTGTAAAATAGCAAAAGTTGTACCTATCTTTAGAAAACGTACTGGAGTGATACTGGGAATTAAGGATAAGTGAGCTTTACTTCTAAAATGGAAAAATTGGTGTAAATGATTATTAAAAATAGAATCCTAAAACATAATATGAGAGGAACAAATGAGCATGGCTTCTGTAAAAGAGAATGTATATCTATAGTCTACTACTACGTAAGAGGCTGTTATGGAAACTTAAGTAGTAATGTGTCTGTTCACACATACTAATGTATGGAGTGTGGACAAGGCCTAAAACTAGATAGTGAGGGAAGGATGGTCAGAGCCTACCCTGCGTGGGATTTGTGATCCACGGGACACTGACTAAGTTCTGTCTCAGCAGACAGAATAGTGGTCCAACAGATGAATAGGAGGACCCTGGGACTTGAAAATTACAGTGAGATAGACCATGACCTGGAGGAGTCATTTAACTATCAGGATGTTGACCAAGGCTTTGTCATCACCGGCTGACCTTGTGAAGGCCTTACACACAACTCAATGGTATTTCTCTGTCCATTTGTATGTTTGTAATGTGATAACTTTTGAATGCTGCATATGATCAATTCCAAATTTTCAGGGAATCTGCTGGGTATCAGTGGCCAGAACCATATTGATTTGGGGGGGGGGGGGACAGGAGAAAAGGAGAATTGGAAAACCAAAAGGGGTAAAATGAGGGAATGCATTTGCCAGCTCTTTAGCATAGCCACAGCCTCAAGCACCTCTGCAATTCTCCACAGATCAAACAACCGCTGGTTGCACAGTTGCCAACTTTCACACAGTAAATAAGCACCCCGACTTTCACAATAAGCCAAAAAATCAAGTTAATCCCATTTCAAAACAAGCCAATCCCTCAGAACCCCAACACTCTATGTGACTAGATCCCCCCGGCGTGCAGTCTGGGACTGTGGTGGGCCTGCTGTGCACCCCTGACTCTCTCCCCCCCCTTGCCCCTGCTTGCCAGGAGCCAATCAAAAAAAAAGAAGCAACAAGCTACAAGCTAAACAAGCAACAAGTTACAAGCCAAAAACTAGCCAACAAGCAACTCACAAGCCAATTAAGCCAAAAACAAGCCCAATTTCTGCATTTTTTTCGCAGGTTTGGCATGTCTGGCTGGTTGGCGTCTGTTAACTTCTTCTAGCATAACAATGCTCATCCTCCCAATAGAGTTTGACATGAATGACTTACCTCTAAGACAGAAACAAGAATAATGTTGGGGGTTGAGGAGGAAGAGGGAAAGAAGGATTATAGGGGGAAGAGGGTCATGTGAGGCATGTACACGGCCCTTCACAGGGAGGAAATAATGGAGACCCTGGTATGGGGGGGTGGGGGGGGAGTGGAGCGCACAGAGTCCCTGACATGAGGAGGAAGGGGATAATAAGGGTGAACATAGAGCCACTGGTATGGTGAGAAGACTGGGGGGGAGCTGGTGCTGGAGGAGGGAAGAATGGGAGTCACACAGAACCCCTGGTAGTGGGAGATTGGGAGGAGTTACAGTCAGACATAGTTTAAGGTTCCAAAAATGACAATGGTAATTAGAGTTGGTTGAAAATTTTTATACAAAACAGTTTTTTGAAGGGGCTTTTTTAAAAAATGAAGAATTTTGCAAAATCCATTTTGTGGTTATTTTATAGTTTTTGATTAAACAATGTGGTTTCTTGGTTTTCCTCCTTCGTCTCTTCCCTTGTTTGTCCTTTTGCAGTGACAAAAAGGAGGAAAGGAGCGAGGAAAGGAAAATGGGGGGGAGAGGGGAAGATGGTGGGGGGCAAAGGGGGACTGAAGCCAAACCAAACCAAACCAAACCATCATTTCAAGAACTTCTGAAAAACCAAACATTTTCAGTAAAAATTTTCACCAAAATAAAAAAAATGAAAACAAAATATTGTTCCTCTGAAAATCCTACAGAATGAAAATTAGTTTGAAATCTTCCACAAATATGTATTGGCATTTTTCACCTAGCTCTTGTGGTAAAACACAACAACCACACTTCATTCTTCTGCTTTGTTTTTCCCTCTGAAAAGTGAGCTATGACACTCTATGCCTCTCCCGCTATGTGGTGATCACATTTCAACCCATTATTTCCATTATATTGGTACCCAAACCAAATCTGAATGTTCTCAGACATTTCCTATTAAAAATAAATCTGAATCTGGATACTGGCCTAGTCACTCATCCCTAGCCTTCAAAACTGTTAAGGAAATAGGAATTCCAGGAAGGAAGTAGCATCTATAGGTGCAATCCAGGGGAGGGTGTATTTGTGTATACAGAGGATGTGAGAAACCTTTGAAGGAACTGAGCGCTTGTAAAGTCCAGTAGAGGATCTGCTAACTCTTACATCTGTGAAGACTCATTCTTTTACAAACCCTGATTTTTCCCTTAGCTGCAGTGCTTAATTTGTGTCAGGATTTGCCAGAGCTGAGCCCCAGCACCTCTAGGCGTAGCAGTTCATAGCCCTGGCACCTCTGGGTTTTCTGCATCAGTTATGAATGTAAAAAAATTGCTTGAGCCCTGGCACCTAATTGCTTGAGCTCCGGCACCTCTTTCATTACAAATTAAGCACTGCTTAGCTGCAGCAAAGCTCCCTTGATGATTGTCATAACTATAAAGGGAAGGGTAACAGCCCTCCTGTGTACCATACTATAATCCTTCCTGGCCAGAGATACCAAAATCCTTTTACCTGTAAAGGGTTAAGAAGCTCAGGTAACCTGGCTGACACCTGACCCAAAGGACCAATAAGGGGACAAGATACTTTCAAATCTTGGTGGGGGGAAGGCTTTTGTTTGTGCTCTTTGTTTTGGGGGGAGTTCGCTCTTGGGACTAAGAGGGACCAGACATCAATCCATTCTCTCCAAATCTTTCTGAACAGGTCTCTCATATTTCAGACTTGTAAGTACAGCCAGGCAAGGCGTGTTAGTTTTATCTTTGTTTTCTCAACTTGTAAATGTACCTTTTACTAGGGTGTTTACCTCTGTTTGCTGTAACTTTGAACCTAAGGCTAGAGGGGGTTCCTCTGGGCTCTTTAAGTTCGATTACCCTGTAAAGTTATTTTCCATCCTGATTTTACAGAGATGATTTTTACCTTTTTCTTTAATTAAAGCCTTCTTTTTAAGAACCTGATTGATTTTTCCTTGTTTTTAGATCCAAGGGGGTTGGATCTTGATCCACCAGGAGTTGGTGGGAGAAAGGAGGGGGGATGGTTAATTTCTCCTTGTTTTAAGATCCAAGGGGTTTGGATCTGTACTCACCAGGGAATTGGTGAAGAGTCTCTCAAGGCTACCCAGGGAAGGGAATTAGCACATTGGGAGTGGTGGCAGCGGACCAGATCTAAGCTGGTAGTTAAGCTTAGAAGTTTTCATGCAGGCCCCCACATCTGTACCCTAAAGTTCAGAGTGGGGAAGGAGCCTTGACAATGATAGTATCTGGTCTCCATTTTCTCAGTATATTGCCTTTTGAGTTAAAAACCACTAAAAGCTGAGTCTCTTTGCCTATGGTTGAGTCCTGTGGTTCTACATTCCTATCCTAGAAGGGGATGTTAAAAGCCCAGTTGGAATCTCTTATGTGCAGTGTTGTTATGTGAACACAATATGGCATTCTGTTAACTCACCACTGCTGTATGATCTCCATAACCCTTGACATAAAGAAAGGAGATTGATTATATGGGCTAGATCACAGCAGCCAGAAAAGACTTCCGAATCTAAGCAGAGCATACCTTGTTTAATTAAGAAACGTCCCCCCTTCCCAAATACCTCTCTGAACTCATAAAATGAAGTAAATTTATATCAGTACTTTACATCTGGACAGACTTAAAAATACATCAGGATCGAATATTTTTGTTGAATCTTCCGAGAAGAAATTCAATAGCAATTTTTAAGGCCAAATACTGAAGCCAGTAGGATTTTCCGAGTCAACTCAGTAAATAAACTGAGTGTTGACTGCAGTACATCAGAACTTTACAAAGGAAAACAGAGGAAAGAACACTGATGAATTCTGGAATAATAGTGCCAAACCACAATACTCCATTTAAGTCTCTTCTAAAATCCAGCTTCTCCCAAGGTGCCCACATGAAATGAATAACTTACAGTTACAGCAAAATAATTTGAATGGAACCATCAACATGGCCAACAGCCTGATCCAAAGCTCAGTGCTTCAATGGGAGGAAAGCTGGTCCAGTGGTTAAGAAGCTACTCTGCCAATTAGAAAACCCCAATTCAATTCCCTGCCTCTGTGATCTTAGGCAAGTCACTTAGGGTATGTCTCCACTGCAGTTAAAAACTTGCGGCTAGCTTGAGGCAGCTGACCCAGGCTAAGGGGCTGTTTAATTGCAATGTAGATGTTCAGGCCTGGGCTCTTGTACCCTGCAAGGTGGGAGGGTCCCAGAGCTTCAGCCTGAGCCCAAATGGCTCCACCACAATGAAACAGCCCCTTAGCCTGAGTGAGCTGGCATGGGCCAGCTGTGGGTGTCTAACTGCAGTGTGGACATACCCTTAGATGGCCTCCAGCCCACATGGGAATATGTACACTGCTATTTTTAGCCTTGCAGCCCGAGCCCAAGTCAATTGACCCAGTCTTTGAGACTTGGTGCCGTGGGTTTTTCATTGCAGTGTAGACCAACCCTTAGTCTTGCTGTACCTGAGTCTACCACCTATAACATGGCAATAATAATAGTACTTTCCTGCCTTGAGGGGTGTTATGAGGATAAATGCAGTAAAAGATTTTGATTCTATGTGCAACAGTTTCAGGGTAACTGCAACTGTATTCCTCCTCGATGATCACTTGAGGGCACCCATTTAAAGTTTCCAGTCCCCAGCTGTCATCTCTCTTGCATGAAGACCTGCATCTCTCTCCCTCCTGATCAGGGTTTTAAGGCTGCACAGGCCCCTCCATTACAATATGATATCCCCTGTAAGCCAGTCTGCCTAAAGACCAGTGCCTCTGCTTTTCTTTTTCTCCACAGGCTATATGAACAGTACATTGCCAGCAGTTACAAGTTACCACACAGCTCTTTCTAAGTAATGACATGTATTCTTAATGTAAAGCATTACAGAGAAAACATATAAAAATAAAAAGATTTAAACTCATACTAAACATACCAAAAATTGCCTGTCTTCTCTGTGGGGCCTCTGATAGGCCAAAGTCCCTTCCACGAGGGTTGGGGCCTCCCTTTGGACAGAGTCATAACCATTTGCTAGTTCAGAAAGTTTTCTGGAAAACCCAGTTTGAGCCAGTATATGCAAGTCTCCCCAGGGGGTAGTACCTCTCTGGAAGTGTTTACAACCTAAGAGATTCACCACCTTACTCACACTGGTTTTGGTTCTTGGAGGCTCTGTGATAACTCTCCCCGGGCAGTTGCATACAATCCCTTGCCCACAGTGATTCATAAACTTAATACAATATGGCCTCCCAAAATATTTCATGGGGTTTCAATCTCTGTCACAGTGTGGTAATGGGGGGCATATAGGTATCTTAGATAGTCTTTCCATTGACTTCTATGGACTTTGAAGCAGATCCTTATTAAGTAATGCGCTCTTTAAAAAAAAATTCTATAGTCCTTCCTCTCTCCTTTCTGTACCCTTTTGTTGTCTCACTTGTGTCAGGTCCAAGTTTAGACTACATTCTTTGGGTCAGAGAACCTGAGGGCTGCTCTAATTTATGTCAGAGCTACAGAGGGCTGAAAATGCAGATGAAAATTTGCAGGGCCTGAGGCATTCCAGCCACTTCTCTTTTCTTCTGCTAACTTCAGCAGGGTCTGTGGTGTAAGAGACCCTATGCTGGACCTATGCCACTGGAGTATCATTTTACACTGGGGTGATTCTCCCTTGATCAATGCAGCTCAAAACAGCCATGCTGCACTGGAGGATCTGGCCCAGAGTCTTTTAAATGGATTGTCTTCTAGATATTATATGGGGTGGCAGAGAAACTGTGTGTGTGTGTGCACATGCCTTGCCTATAGTACTAGGGTGACAAAGTCTTTTGGATGATATTTTTAGAAACATAGGCAACACTCCTCTCTATATTCCCCCCGCCTTTTGTGGTTAAGATGTTTTATGCCTACTGCAGCTTCCACAAATTACTGACTCATTTTTCTCTTCTTACTAAGATCACTCTTTCAAACCAAAATCATCCTGTAATAAAGCACTTTAATAGCTGATCCCTGGCACTGTATGTTTAATGAAAGTAAATGAATTCTCTAAAGTTGGTCTGGATTTCTCAGCAGTAGCTTTGTAAAAGGTTACTTTACAGATGTGACAGTCATAGTGAAAGAGGAATATAACCTACTCAAGACATGAACCGGGAAGTCTAAACTGTTTCGTAGACATAGTGAGTTTCATTTAGCCTTTCAAATGGAACATGTAAATTGCCTCCCATTTCCCACTTTAAACTAATAGCAACATGTCCCAGCCAATGATGCCAGCCTCCCTCGGGTGTGTTTGGGAAGGGGGAAGAAGGAGAAACACAGACTTCGTGGTTCAGGTGGTCTGCAAACTGCTTGAACATCTATACTTCGACACTTTAACCCAGACCTACCAAAACTCTCATCTCCAAGTCATTTCCTTCTGCTCAGCTAATAATAATACTTGCACTCTTGAAACTGTTTCCCTTGCAAATGATGTTCACCCCCCCCACACACACACTTTATATTGGCTTAACTGTAAAAAAAAGACATTTTCCCTAAAAAGAAGGCCAGGCATAAGAAACAGATTGCTCATTAGACCATCTGCACCTTATGTCATAGCAAGCACAGATATGTAATTTCCATTGAAGTCAATTACAGTTTTTCATGCCACTAAAGCCCAGTTTGGAGGAGGAGGGACTACAGAAGGCACTGTACATTGATTTCCCTCAGGGAGAAAATGCATCAAATTAATCTAAGGAGGAAGTTTATTAACTTATGTTAATAATATTTTTATGGGCTTAACCATTACTTTTCAGCAGTACTAGATGAAGAAGTGATTAGATAAAAATCACAGGATTGACCGTTCCTTCAATCTGAAAACTCCTGAAATTCTTAGGATATATTATAGTAGCTGCAGTCTCTTCACCAAGTACTGCCAGTAGACTTGAATGTTCCATGGAAAAATTGTTTAGCTGTGTTCATTGTGATAATAAACACAGAAATGTTTACATTTTAATTCCACTTAAACTATGGGATGCTTCAGAAAGTACAGGGTTTGTTCCAGAATGAGGTGTGTAGATGACCCTCTGATCCATATGATGGGGTAAATTATCAAAGCAAAGCATGGGGATACATACACAGATCAAATGGTTTTAGAAGGCTTTTGCTTTAAATTATGGCAGGCATCACAGCATTCAAAAGAATAATAGAGAAAATTAGAAAAATACACATTGCATGTGGCCCAAACAACATATTGTATCCTTATGTGGTAGGACTGGATAATTCTTTCCATAAAAATCCTATTACTAGTTCTTCATTATAATGCAAAGTTCTTCAGTTGTTTTCTCTTCAATGTCTTATTTCCTGATGTTTTCAATACACAGTATTTAAATATTTTTTTCTTTAATACAGTGGGACTACTTATATAGTGAATTAGTTAAATTCTTTTTATAGAGAATTGGAAGAACAGTCCCAAATAGCATCAGTGCAGTGCAATGTGCACGGTGATATTTGGGTTAGAGTGAACATCTGGTTATAGGGAAGTGCTTCTGTTATAAAAAATAGTCCATTATGGACGAACAGGAGAGTTTTACAGGGCATAGTTATGGACTCGTGCTTGGAGGTAATGGGACTTGGTGACTGGCGTGATTGGCCCACCTGTTGATTGTTTGTCTCTGTGTGGCTTGGGTTTCAGGCCCCTGAATGGGACCAGTAAGAGAGTTCTGTTTGTTGGTGTCTCTGTGAGGAATGTGTGGTTTCGACCCTTGGGTCTTTGAACAGACCTAGTTTCTGAAGTCTCTGAATGACTGATCCCTCCTTGACAGCATGGGGGTGGAGCTTAGCAGCAAGATTTAGTATACAAATCAGTCACCACGCAACATCGTGAGTGGGCAAACAGGAGTGGCAAACAGGGTTGTTTCTGTATTTGGTCCCAGTGCGACCGCCACTGGAATACTATGTTCCCTTCTGGTATCCACAATTCAAAAGGGATGTTGATAAATTGGGAAGGGTGCAGAAAAGAACCACAAAAATGAATAAAGGATTGGAAAATATGCCTTATAAGCAATAGACTCAAGGAATTCAATCTGTTTAGTTTATCAAAGAGATGGTAAAGGAGTTACTTGATCAGACTATAAGTACCTAGGTGGGGAGCAGAAATATGATAATAGAGGGCTCTTCAATCTAGCAGACAAAGGAATAACATGATCCAACGGCTGTAAATTGAAGCTAGACAAATTCAGACTCAAAATAAGGTACACTTTTTGTATCAGTGAGGGTAATTAACCTTTGGAACAATATATCAAGGGTTGTATGGATTCTCCATCTTTGGAAACTTTTAAATCAAGATTGGAAAATGTCCTTAAGGATACACCCTAGTTCAGCAGTTCTCAAACTGTGGGTTGGGACCCCAGAGTGGGTCGTGACCCCATTTTTGGGTTACTAGGGCTGGCTTAGACTTCCTGGGGCCCCAAGCCAAAGCTCAAGCCCCACCGCCTAGGACCAAAGCCGAAGCTTGAGCCCCACCACCTGGGGTCGAAGTGGAAGCCTGAGGGCTTCAGCTCTGGGTGGCGGGGCTCACGTTATGGCCCCCTGTCTGGGACTGAAGCCCTTGGGCTCTGGCCCCGCAGTTCAGGGCGGTGGAGCTCAGGCTTTGGCCCCCTCCTCCCCACCCAGAGCGGTGGGGCTCGGGTGGGCTCAGGCTTCAGTCCCCCCTCCTGGAGTTGTGTAGTAATTTTTGTTGTCAGAAGAGGGTCATGGTGCAATGAAGTTCGAGAACCCTACTCTAGTTTAACCACAGCTATTGGACTTCACACAGCAATTAATTTAGAGAAGTTCTATGGCCCGTGTTATGCTGGAGTTCAGACTAGATGATCACAATGGTACCTTCTGGCCTTAAAATATATGAATCTATATTTACACTTTAAGGCCCTTTTAGACTGCCAGAGTGGTTTAAATCAGTGGTTTAAATAGTATAAATGAGAATCAGACCCTATGCTTTTAATACTTCAGTTATATTATGAAGTCTCCTTGATTATCTTCCTTCTCATAGTTTGATTTCATATGTGATAATAGCATGAAAACAGGCAGAGTAAAGGCTGCTGCTAGTTCATAATAGTAGATTACATTCCATTATTTGATGTGTAACTTCCTTTGCTGAGGAGGCCAGACTCTAGGTTAACTTTCAGAAGTAACTTTGGAAACTTTCAGGCATAGCTCCAAGAAAAAGAGGCACAAGCTGAGGAACTGACATAATTTTTTAACACTACAACCTGCATATTTCTGCAGGCAAACACAGCCAAAGCCAGTTGCCAAAACCAATATTGATCTAGTCCTTCATCCAATCAACAAATGCCATTGTTTAGGAGATATAACTTTTCTTGGTTAAAGTTCAAAGCTAAACTCCAAGGATTTTCAAAACTATAAAAAAGAAAGGTTTTAGGTTTCCAAAAATCCCTGGCTTGCTTTCAGTCTCAGTGGGTATTGTAAGTCATTAGAAAAAGTGTCCAAATAACCTCTATAGTTTTTAGATCTAACCCAACCCCAGAACAGCAGCAAAGCATATATATATATGTAAAGAGTCTACAAAATTTATGTCCCAAAAAGCTACTAAAAGTTTCTGGATCACTGGGATTCCTTTTGAATCTAAGGAAAGAGAATTGTATGGTAGGATTAAATGAAATTTGCAGGATTTCTGAGATACTGATAACTGTCTGCTGTTCCACTCCAGCAGAATAATTCATTGTTGGATGCAGAATTCCATGATCTTATATATGGTAGTTGTAAATCTGTGGAATCACTTCATAAGCATGAGATTTATATAACCTTTTCTTGTACAGTGTGTGTCCAAAGTAACAGGTGTGTGTCACGATAAAAATACACAGCCAGAAATAGACAAACCCACAAGATTAAACACAGAGGTGTCGATGGTTTTATTCACTTAAAGGGTCTAAAGAATCTTCCCATTTCAAACCAAGCATTGGATTCTGTATCTAGCCTCCATTTAGGTCAGTGTCAGATGCTAAACAAGCTTTGGACAATGCATTTATTAATCTTCTGGGGCATGAGTAGGGATTTAGGGGGAACTGCTGCTAAAACAGTTTTGAATGATATTCTATATTCCTAACAGCATTAAGAGAAAGTCTCTTTAGAAAGCAGCCATTTTTATTGGCCTGCCTTGGAAGAGCATTACGTAGTTAGGATGCATCTTGCCCACCCATTTGGTGCTACAATTGGATTATTTTTTATTGCCTGTTCAACTGCTGGAAGTGAGATGCACCATGATGCCAGGAAGTTCAATTTATAACTGATATATGGGCACCTCATTTAAAGACTGCTGCTGCTCTAGGATTTGGGATTTTGCATTGCCAGCTTGACGATGAAGTGGTTGGAATCAGCCATCACCTCCAATGTTAATACCAGACACCAGCCTAAATACATAGTTGATGAAGAATCTCTCTACTAGTGGCTGCTTACTGTATTGAGTTGGGATAGTATTTCCATCCATCCGCCATTCTCCTGTTTCAGGGCCAAGACAGTCCCTACAGAATTTAAGCACTTTTTCTCTTTGTGTGTGCGCACGCATGCGTATCCACCTGTGACTGGGGGGGGAGGGGGTTTCCATTTAGTCCATCTACAGAACAATAGTTGGGATTATCCCTCAACAGTACAGGAATCCTAGATCTAACTGGCTGTTTGGATCAAGATGAAACACTCCATGATGTGACCTGTAGTCTCTGTGGGATGCACAATCCGATTAAAAGTATTCAAATCTAATCTATTTTCAGTAAAGTAGATGTGGCCCTTGCTGTGGCAAAGTGTGAGCACCACTGCATTAGATTTACTCCTAACTTCAACCAGATCCAGTTTTCTTGCTTAAAAGACACTTGAGTGACCTACAGTACTTAGTAACCAGGATGAAAATATGAAAAATCTAGTGTATTACTGAATGGGGATCTGGTACAAAGTGTGAAAAGGGTGTTTGCCTTTTAAAAATATGTTAGAGTCCCTAGTGCCTCTTTTAAGTGGAAAAATGAGAACTTGTGCTGTTTACTGCTGAACACACACACAAAATAGCCCTTCATTTTTCCATAAATTAATCATTATTGTGGTCATGCAGTACGCTGGATTTTAACTTTGGGGTTTTAATAGTTCCAGAATGGAATCTGTGAGACATACATTTCATGCAGTTATTTTTATTATTTATACAACAGAGAACTGATTTCCCTTTAAGTGAATCTCCAATCCCTTTAAGGTTCCTGCTGTCTAGCTAAAATCCATCATTTTAGAGTTAGAGGACGATTTCAGGAGCACAATCCTGTGAATGTGCACCCAAAATGTGAGTGGACACAGAGTAATTTGCTCCTAAGCCTTATTATGGATTATCTTTCCTTTGTTAGAGGTGATTTGTATTTTATTCACTAGAAAACCAGAGCAAGGGCTGCTCAGTGCTTGTGATCCCTCCAATTCTACTCTGGGTGTCAGCCCTTTCAAAAGGGATGGGGAGGACATGGGGCCATTGACCCAACCTCCTCCACTCTAGCCAGTAGAGTCAGCTATCTAGCCATGTCCTTACATGGCCTTCATTTGTGAGCTCTTTGACTAGCTATCAAGTGGAGCACATGGTGTAACTTCTAAAGGGATGGTATGGCAGATGTGCTCCTCAGGAGTTTCAGGGTGCCACGATTCTCCCAGAATTCCCCATACTCAGGGCTGGGCCTCACTGGCACAATTGGGCCCTTGGTGTGTTCATTCTCATCTTTCACTTTGGCAAAGGTTCATTTTTTTATATTTATGCTTAAAAAAAATTCATTGAGGGTCTATTCTCTGCACATTGAAATCTAACTCCCATGAACATGAATGACTTTAGAAGGTATTTTCATGATGAGACCTCCTCTGTCCCCCACTAAAATGTATATTCTTTGGTTTTTCAGTGGTATCTGAATGAGCTGTATTTTCTATATGCATCAAACACAATAGTGATTTCTATCAAAGGAGAAAAACTTTGTATATGACAGGAGTATCCTGCACATACTGGATCTATCTGTACCAAGTTTTGCAGGTTTTATATATTTAATGTGCATCACTAGCACATTTCATTTCACATTTCTTTGGGACAGAATAGAATTCCATGATATACCCACTGGCCCTCTGCTTAATAGAATGGACAAAATTCATCTCTGGTGTAAGCCATAGACTTCAGTATTCAGGGATGCATTTGGCCCAATATCTTAAAGGTGAACCAGATTAATCTATTTTATGCTATTTAGGCTATAAGACTTTTACTGGAAAGCAACACTCCCACTGAATAATATAAGCACCTCAAGACAGGCATAATGTCTTCATATGATTTTGTACAGAGTGTGGCACAATAGGGTCCGGATCTTGATTGTGACCTCTGGATTCTACTATAATATATTTCATTTTCACCAGCATTAATACATAGGAATGGCACACAAATCTGGCCAAATAAAATATCTATCTAGATACTTATATGGCCCTGTATTTATCCTAATAGTAGCTAAAATATACAGGAGATTTTTTTCAATATTCCAACACTTACAGATTTGTTTGCATTGGGCATTTTTTGAATAATGTAGAATAGTGAACAAATGTGTAAAAATCAGTCTATGAACAAATGGCTGCGTTTGTCATATAAATTGTTGACTAAAATCCATCTCCCGGCTCTAATCATAATCAGCCCCTCAAAATGCTCAAGCTGTAGCCAGATCAGTGTGGCGCGTACCAAAGTAAGACTCACAACACTCTTCCACCCCCTCCCCTTCCAGGGAGTAAGCATTGCATTCTGCACCAGCTGGTTTCCAGATGCTCATCAAGGCACTAAGTAGATTGCATGGCAGTAATCTAGCCTGAAAGTGTCCCAGGCGTGTGCATGGTGGGGCCGGGCCTGTGCCCTAGAGAAGGCATTGGAGTTGTCTAATGAAATACGCATCTTGTCCTTGTGAGAACTGTGAAGCAGTGATGGTTTGGGTACAAACTAGAAGGTACACTTAACTTTGAAAAAAAATGAGGAGTCCTTGTGGCACCTTAGAGAAATTTATTTGGGCATAAGCTTTTGTGGGCTAGAACCCACTTCATCAGATGTATCATGAGTTTTTTCATGAAGTTGATGGATTTCCACTTCATATGGTTAAATTCAGTGCCTTGCATGGGGACAGGTTTCAGTGGTAGCTGTGTTAGTCTGTATCAGCAAAAAACCACGAAAGCTTTCAAAAGCTTATGCCCAAATAAATTTGTTAGTCTCTAAGGTGCCACAAGGACTCCTCGTAATTTTTGCTGATACAGACTAACACGGCTACCACTGAAACTTAACTTTGAGTCATCTGTTACAATAGCATTTTCTGTTTTGTCTATTTGTTTTTATTTGCCCCAAAGAATTCTAATGGGTTTTATGGACATGCTGGATTAGCAATTGCTCTGAATGAGGCTTTATACCAGTACATTGGATTCACTGGTGCATCAGCCTTGGAGCCATTGATTCACAATTGCCTAAAGGACTGTTCCTGTACTCCAAAATTGAAATACCTTGTTTTCTTGCAGTCTTTGATTTCTTGCAAAACTTCAAGATTTTTTTAAAATTAAAAGTGGATGCGTCTTCAGATTTGTCTCTCCTCAGATGTAACAAGCCATTCTGGAGTGGCTATTCTATTGTGTGATTTATTCCAATCTCCCTTTCAGGGAGAGATTTCACAATATTTGGAATAATAATCTATTGCCAGTAAATACTCATTCTCATTCCCTGTGGAAAGTTTGTTCCCAGAGTTTGCCACAGGTGACATGGAAATTTGTGAATGATAAATGTTTCTTTTTGTTGTGATTTTCACATTTTCTTTTTGCTGTTGGCATTTAGACAAATTTTTCTGCTGACATTAGGTGACAATTTCTTCTCTCTGCCAAAACATAACTTTTTGTGCTTGCTTTTACATTGTTCAATTCCCAGTTTTCCTAGATGAATTCTTTGTTATTGATCTAATGATTACTAGTTTGAAATTATACCTGGTCATTCTTTCACTCTTATGTCTCATTTCTGTAGTTCCAGCATTCTTGTGTGAGATGACTGAAATGTCACTTTTTTGGAAGGTCAGTTGTTTTGTTTTAGTATTTTTAATAGGTTATAGCCTCATAGAAATGTAGGGCTGAAAGGGACCTTGATAGGTCATCAAGTCCAGCCCCCTGCACTGAGGCAGGACCAAGTAAACCTAGACCATCCCTGACAGGTGTTTGTCCAACCTGCTCTTAAAAACCTCCAGTGATGGGGATTCCACAACTTCCCTTGGAAGCCTTTTCCAGAACTTAACTATCCTTATAGTTACAAAGTTTTCCCTACTATCTAACCTAAATCTCCCTTCCTGTAGATTAAACCCATTACCCCTTGCCCCTCCTTCAGTGGACATGGGGAACAATTGATCACCATCCTCTTTATAACAGCCCTTAACATATTTGAAGACTGGTATCGTGTCCCCCTTTCAATCTTCTGTTCTCAGAACTAAACATACCCATTTTTTTAACCTTTCTTCATGAGTCATATTTTCTAAACCTTATATCATTTTTGTTGCTCTCCTCTGGACTTTCTCCAATTTATCAACATCTTTCCTAAAGTGCAGTGCTCAGAATTGGACACAGTACTCCAACTGAGGCCTGACTAGCTGAGGAGAGTGGGACAGTTACCTCCTCGCATACGACACTCCTGTTAATATACCCCAAAATGATAGTAGCCTTTTTTTGCAACTACTTCACATTGTTGACTCATATTCACTTTGTGATCCACTATTACCCCCAGATACTGCCTAGCCAATTATTTCCAATTTTGTGGCTTTTGATTTTTCCTTCCTAAGTGAAGTACTTTGCACTTGTTATTACTGAACTTCATCTTGTGGGTTTCAAACCAGTTCTCTAATTTGTCAAGGTTGTTTTGAAATCTAATCCTGTCCTCCAAAGAACTTGCAATCCCTTCCAAGTTGACATCATCTGCAAATTGTATAAATGTACTCTGCCTTCTATTATCAAAGTCATTAATGAAAATATTGGCCCAGGACTGATGCCTGTAGAACCCCACTAGATACATCCTCCCACTTTGACAATGAACAATTGGTAACTACTCTTTGAGTAAGATCTCTCAATCAGTTGTGCACCCCTCTGATAGTAATTTCATCTACACCAGTTTCCCTAGTTTTGAGAATGTCACGTGGGCTTGTCAAAAGCCTTAATAAAAACAAGATGTGTCACATATACTGGTTCCTCCCTATCCACCAGGCCAGTAACCCTGTCAAAAGAGGAAATTAGGTTGGTTTGGCAAGATTTGTTCTTGATAAATACATGCTGGTTATCCCTTATAGCCCTATTGTCCTATAGGTGCTTACAAATGGATTGTTTAATCACTTGTTCCAGTATTTTTCCAGGTATCAAAGTCAGGCTGAGTGGTCTATCATACCCTGGGTCCTCTTTGTCCCCTTTAAAAAAAATCTTTAGTATAATGTAATATGGTATTGGTTTAACTGGTTTTTGTTCACTCCATGTCAGGTTGCTGTTGATTTACAATTTCCTTTTCCCTTTTGCAATCTGAGTCTATAACATTTTTCATTCAGGTGTGCTTGAAAGTGGATCTGCCCCATGCATTTGTTGCCATTGTTTACATGTTGTTCTGAGACAATATGATTGAAATTTCATTAACAGATTATTAGTTTTTCTACTTTAGTAATCACTCTTAGCTTTTTCTATTCTCCTCAGGTCTGGTTAGATATGTCTCTTAACATCAGAGTCTGACAGAATTTGACATCTCCTGTTTGTAGCCCTGACATGCTGAATATCTACAGGTTTGAAGGTGCCTTGCCTTCCATTAAGTCTCTGCCTGAGATAAAGTACAAAAGCTGAAAGGATGTACAATACGTGGAAGCCACATAGGTAACAAAAGGATTGTGCTGTTGTGGATGCAGAGGACACTTTCCAAAGGAATTTTGGAGCTATCTATGGAAAAAATAAGAGAGCCTGTTCCAAAAAATAGTCATCCAGTGGGTCTAATTTTGCTGTATGTTATGCCTCTGCAGCCCCTGATGAGGTCAATGGAGTTGCACAGGTGTAACTAAGAGCAGAACTGGTCCAGTAGGGTTTGTGAAACACAATTTCTATATAAACTTGAAAACATGACACCTTCACATTAGGTAGCAAAGAGTGCTACATGAATAACAGGATGTTTCCTGTTGAGGCAGGAAACTATTTTAAAAAACTGTCAAAGCCCACTGCACAATTGTAATTACAAAATAGTGATGGTTTGCTTTTTTTTTTTTCTGGTGGTCTGGCATAGCATACTGACTACAGGGACTTCCTGTTTTTGAACTCCAGAGAGCCCTAGAATCAAAGATTCTAAAAATATATGTTGTTTTTTTTAAATGCAAGGTGTCAGAAACACAAAGCAGCACTAACAAATACATGCTTGATGAGAGGGCCAAATGTTAGCTTTGCAGAATTTGATATTTCTAAAACTACACTTGGGCTGCCAGGCATATTTTCAAACTAGAGAGTAATCCCTAACTCAGACAGGTACCAGTGGGAATGTTCTTTCCTTCTCAACACAATTCTATATTGTTCGACTATATAAGCACAGGAAGTTTAAGAATCAGGAAGCTGTGGATTTTTATTTTTTGATTATAGATTGATAGGGTACTTATTGATGTTGCACTTAATTACACTCTTAAAAAGCATATGACTACCCTCCTCCCCATGGATAGTATTAAAAATTACTATGGCTGCCTCCAGAAATGTCTGCAACCATCTTACCATTTTGTCCATAGAGAGGGCCAGGATCTGACTGGCTAGAAAGAAAGCGGTGCTCTTCCACAGGAGGCCCTAGTTAAGCAGAAAAGTCTCTGAGTTTCCAGTTTATTCATGAGGTCCTTGTTCACCTAAACGAACACAAACCAGCAAAGTCTCTGGCTACATTCCCTTCATGTAACTTAACTATCCGTAAATTCCAAACATAAAAAAAAGGCAGCTCTGGTGTCTCTGGAGCTCTATATTCTGACTTCTGGTCAGCAAACCTCTGCCTCTCAGTCTATAAGAGGAACCCTTAGCTGCACCTGTCTGCTACAGCCCTCAGCTGGGACTCTGAAACTCCTGTTGGGATTTTACTCAAGACCTATGCCACTCTTTGGCTTGATGGGCCTGTTCCTAGGGGCATCACTGGGACAGGCTGTATACCGGGACTATGGAGTGATAGCTTGTACATCCCATCACAGTCAGGAATAAAAACATGCAGCCCAAATCAGACAAATAATACAGCTTACTTCCTGTCTTGAAGCCTACTAGGCTTTGGAATTTGCTTCCCTCCATGGCCTTTCAGAGCCAAAGAGCAGGGAGCTCAACTATGAAAGCCCTGACATTAATCCTACTGATTCTAATTCCAGGAAGTGGAAGCGAAACCTACCCAGTTGATCTTAATTGTCATTTTAGGGTAGAGATTGAGATGTTGTTTCTCAGATAATCCTGTCCCAGCTCACGCAGAGCATTAACACCAGTACCTTGAGTTGATAAAAAGAGACATGATATGACCAAACTCAGACTGTGCAAGGAGGTGTGAAATCCTGGCCCCATTGAAATCAAAGAGAGTTTTGCCATTGACTTCAGTGGGGATAGGATTTCACCTGAGGTAAAAATCTGTTGATTTCAGTGAATAAGTGTCCAATTAAATCAGGATTGAATTTTGACCAAAGAACTGAGCATCATCTGAATAATGACGAGATTGATCAGTGTTACCAGCAAACTAGAGAAGACCTGAAGAAGAGCTCTGTGTAAGCTCAAAAGTTTCTCGCTCACACCAACAGAAGATGGTCCAATAAAAGATATTACCTCAACCTTCTTGTTTCTCCAGCAAACTAGGCTGGCATGCAAGAAACATCTCAATTACTAAGCTGAGGTAGTTGTACACATTGTGATTACTAAACGCTATAGCACAATAAACATTGTATGTAGGTATTATAATACTAGAACAGACTGGTTCAATTTAACACTACTTATTTATGGGCATTTTTGTAATGCTTATCTCTGTAGGATCTAAGTGCGTGGTCCATCTAGCCCAGTATCTTATCCCTGAAAGAAGGCAAAACCAGATTCTTTGAAGGTATTGTCATTAAGTTTATATTGCTATAACAGAAGGAATTTTGTCCCAACTCCAAAGTTAACAGGTATTCATTTTATTTCTGAACCACACTGGTAGTCCTGTGATCTTATCTGGCAGAGTGCAACTGCAGATTCAAATGCAAAGAATTTCAGAATCTAACATCCCTCACTTTAGTGAATCAGCTCTGTCCCTTTGGTACTATATATGAATGTGGGGGAAGAGCATGGGGCTGGCTGTGGAGCAGTAGGAGGGGTGTATGTGTGGAGCAGGGGGAAGAGTGTGGGTCTGGATGCACGTGCAGTGTGAGAGAGCTCAGAACTGGGTATGGGGGAGCAGCAGGGGATGAGTTCAGGACAGGCTGTGGGGCGATGTGGGTGGGGAGCACAGGGCTGGCTGTGGGGCTCGGAGGTTTCAGGGTTGAGTGCAGTGGGAGAACTCAAAGCTGGGTGCAGAGGCAGCGGGTGGGGTGCAGGTTGGGTGCAGGGGGAGAGTGTAGGGGAGAGAGCTTGGAGCTGGGAGGGGAGGGGAAATTTGGCCCTCTCCTTAGGAATATTCTGTTTGCGACCCTGGCGGGAGTCATGTGTGGAATGAAGGTCAGAGATGGCTTTTCTGAGAAATAATTAACTACACTGGTTCCATTTGCCTACGCTCATAGAAATACCCTGGGATTTGAGAGAACCTCAGATGTTCCTAATATCTCCCATTGATAAATGACCAGGGGAATGAGGAAACCCCCCATCCAGTGTTGGCTCATCTGACCCCTTACTTATATTTCAAGTCTGTAAACTCCTATGTCTTGGTGTCTCCATGGACCCAGGTGACCTGAATAGGTGCTGCTATCTGCAGCAGCTCAGATTTGATTCAGCTCTCCTCTACTGACAGTTGGGCACACTCTGAATCCATTTATCCAGACACTATCTCTCATTCCTGCTGCTCAGACACAGTATACTCCCTGGGAGCCCCAGACGCCGTAACCTCAGCGATAGCACATTCCGCCATTGTCATGTTCCATACAGGGTAGAATTTCTTTGTCCCTCTGACAACAAGAAAAACAGAGAATAGAAAAAGCTGGCTGAGCATCCTTATTCCTTTTGACTTCCCTTTGCAGTCTTTGAATCCCTTCCTTTCATTTTTCTTTGATCACTCCTCTGTCTGTCCCATGGAATGTCCCTGGCTGTGGTGGCCTCTCTGGCAGCTCCGCCTACAGGTATTCTCCTGTTTGTTGTACAGCCTTGGCCACTTTTGACAGTTAGTCCCAGCACACTCAAGTCTGCAGGCTCCTAGCCAGAGTTTCTAAATTGACTTCCAATACAATGGTGTCCCTTGGTTTCCCTACTGTCCAGAATTTCAGACGAGCTGGATTTTTAATTTTTAAGTTTGGAAAATGGCCTTTAAAAATTGTGCTTTTGTTTGTTTAGTTTTATTGCTTTCTAAGATTATATGGACTCTGTTAAGTAAAGATCCATAATGCTTCTGTCTAAACTTCTGATTCTTGAAACACCAACAAAGTGAATTATCTTAAATAATGGCTTTTCTTGTGCCCACAATGACAGAAGATAAATTTGTATTTTAGCTTTTCATATGGAAACTGACATAGCAACAGAATTCAGTGTGAAGTAAATTTGTCATAGCCCCATTTCTACTGTAGCATTACAACGGCTCTATTTGCGCTTGCTGATGACTGTTTTGTTTAATGGAATGCTGATATTAATGTCTGTGACTATGAGATTTTGCATCTGTTGTACTTCCTGGGACAGAGTTAATGTTGTGGTTGTTCTCAGAGTGCGAGTCATTGTCTTTGAGAACCTTAGGTCCCAGTTCAGCAAGACACTTAAGCACATGCATATTCTGAGACTTGAAGTCAATTTATGTACTCCAAATTGTATGTGTACTTAAGTAATTTAGTGAGACAGGGCTTTAACTCTGTACTAGCTGGATTTCTAGCATTTGAGGTTTTATGTAACTCCAACCTTCTTGTACTCAGACCACTGATACATGTCTGCAACTTCACCTTACTGATTTGTTTGTGAGTGACAGAATAGATACTGTCTAGTTGATACAGCACAGACTTTACTATAAAAGGTCTTGGTCACATGATACAATTTGGGCTGGATCCTGGCCCCTCCTATCACTTTGGCTTCAGTGATGCAAAACAGCCATAATGCTGACTTAGAGTGTTCATTCTGCAATTAAAAACAAAGCCTGTTCACTGAAAATGATCATAATGTGACTCCGGCCCCTACCAGATGTCTTGGCTGCTGGGGCAACCTGTTTTTCCTTTCCTGGCTCTTTCTCTGGTAAGGTGTATAAACAATTAGTAGAACACTTCAGAAGGTCTCTCTCTTATGCTTAAGTAGGACCACCAGCCTAGAGGACAGGTACCATTTAGGATGATGAAACCTATTCCACCAGACACATGTCTCATTCTGCCTATCATATTGACTTGCATTTGTGTGGTGGTGAAGCTGATTGGTGATATGCAGAACTAGTTGCAATAGAGGAGGAAGTGAGGTGCTAAGGACAGAGCTTGATTAAGGCAATCTGGTGTCCTAGGCACACCATGACATGTGGGGGCATGTGGCTCCATCCTGTAATCCGACCCTCTGACATAGCTCCTTCAGTCTCTTTCCTGGCGTGGTTGAGGCAGCAGTGGCAGCAATGGGCCCCCCAATAACTACCTCAGCAGCCGGGTTTATCTGGGTGGGCCAGGTCCTTTTCACTCTTATGCTCTGGCCACATGGACGCCTCTGATGGATGGTGTTGGTGGGACCTTCAGAGCAGTGGGACTAGGACTTAATACATCATTGGCATGCACTGTACAGTTCACACCTCTCAGAACTATTGTTTCAAGCAGTCAGCAGACTCAGACAGGTATCACTGCTTTGATTACATATATCATGCTTCCAAACTTCTCTTCACCAAGATTTACTTTTTATTTTTAAATGAAAACTGAGATGTGATGTAATCATATGACTCCAGGAGCCATAGTCTTCCTTAAGAGGTCATGGCTTCCAGTCTTGTGCTCAGTCTGTTAATGGAAGTGATGAGTAAGATGGCACGTTAGCCTTTTTCCCACCCTCCATCCTCCTTTCAGTATCATACACATGGTTAGACTCTCTCAGACCTTCTTGCCCTTGCCACTGTACCAATGTGTATAAGGGACCCTAATTTACATCACATCTGAATTTGGCCCAATAAGTAGAGAGGACAATATGGTCTAAAGAGACAAAATAGACATATGGGGATAGTAGAAACTACTGGTGAAAAACAGAAGAGTGCACAGTAAGAAAGACAGAAAATCCACCCTTCTAAAATATCTCATCAACCACAGCACATTGTAACCTAAGGGATACAAGGTGATTACTATGCCTGCTAGTTGGTCAACTGTAAATTTATTAATTAATGACTATTATTATTATTGTAAAGTATTGTACCCAAATATTTTGTAGGCTTTGGACATTGAAAGTATTAATTGACAATGGGGGATGTTATACAATATAGTGTTTACCAGCTTTCTCTTTTCTCCAACAATGTCAGTGATGGAGAAATGTGTCTAATTTGCACATAGCCTGATTATCCATTGCATTGGACTTGTATAAAGGGGAAGTTAATGCTACCATTCTCATTTGGTAGAAGTTAATCTTTATCCAGAGAATGTTATTGAATGAGTAAATTAAACAGAAAGAAGTCCATACTGAGAAATCTGTCGGGGTTTAAACAACATTTGTTTACCTTGTAAGTTGTTTGGAGGGTGGAGTGGATAAATGGCAGAATGCTGTGCAACTGCCAGGACAGACAGGCAATATTGCTTATCACCTCTGTATCTACAAAGCACTGTTCAGCCATTCACTAATTCTTACATCTTATTCCCACTCCCTCTCCATATAACAGATGGGAAAGATGGGATACAGAAAGATTGACTGAGGTTTTTAAAACCACCTAATGGATATGGGTGTTGTGTCCATATCTTCTAGGCCAATGGTTCTCAACCAGGGGTACATGTACCCCTGGGGGTACTCAGAGGTCTTCCAGGGAGTACATCAACTCATCTAGATATTTGCCTAGCTTTACAAAGGCTACATAAAAAGCACTAGCGAAGTCATTACAAACTAAAATTTCATAGACAATGATATGTTTATATTGCTCTGTATAGTATACATTGAAATGTAAATACAATGTTTATATTCCAATTGATTTATTTTATAATTATATGGTAAAAATGAGAAAGTAAGCAATTTTTCAGTAATAGTGTGCTGTGACATTTGTGTATTTTTGTGTCTGATTTTGTAAATTTTTAAGTGAGGTGAAACTGGGGATACACAAGACAAATCAGACTCTTGAAAGGGTTACAGTAGTCTAGAAAGGTTGAGAGCCACTGTTCTAGGCAGCTTGCAAAAATATTTCATCCAAAGCCACATGGCATATCAGTGGTGGAGCCATGGACAGGATTCAAGACCTCATGGCTCTTGGGCCCATGCACATTCCACAGGTCATGCTGCCCAACGTACTCATGAGATTTTCCCATTTGCTGTTTCTTTACATAATCCTCATCACAAAACCATGCTTTTTACATGTGTACTTTTCACTTATTTTTAAATCTAGCATGCTATAAGATGTTTCTGTAAAAGCCTTCAAACTGTCTGCTTTACTCCATAAGGTAAGAGTAGAGAAAAGTCAGTAAAGTTAGCCTGTTTTCATTTAATTTCTGCAAACTGACTCATACTCTCCAATCCCTTCCCCTTAGGGAAGATACAAGGAAATGATGTAATTCTTATTGGATTTTTCGTGCCTTGAACTTTTTCTTTTGGCATAAGCTGTACGGGGCCTGTTTTGTAATTAGTCTGTGCTAAACTAAAATGCAGCCCTTTCTCTCCCTCTCTGTGTACACACACATACACACACACACACACACACGTAAATGAAGCACACAATGTTTGTGATTAAAAAGCATTGATTTTAGTGACTTATTGGATCACCCATTCATTGTACGCCCACTTTACAAATCTAACTTTAATAAACTGGCTACGGCCTACATGTAACATACAGCTATTGTAGGTCTTGCAATTGTGACGTGATTATTGCAGTTTAGAGACATTTTACCCTTTTGTGTTTTGTTGACTAGAGAGAAGCACAAATCAAACTACAGATCCAAACACTCAGCCAGATTGCAGGTATTCCAGATCGGGATCTGAATTTTGCTAACAGCCCCCTTGCCTTTTATTGGGTTGAAGTGAAACAGCAGATCTGCACTGTGAACCATCTGAAATCCAGATCCAAAGTGTGGCTTGAGGCTGTATCTGGTGTTTGATTCTGGGTGCATGTCAGTGGGTATGGAGGTCTTACATGAACTTTTCTCAATGTTTTTGGACTAGAAATTAGGCTGGGAATGTCAGAAGAACAGGTTTTGGCAGGGAAAGAAATATTCTTCTCTCCTGATATCTAGGTAATAATAATAGGTCATAAAAGCACATTGGTTCCAATCCTGCTCACAGTGGGGTACATGGCCAAGCTCTCAGTGACTTCAATGGGAGCATGTGACTGAGTGCTATCAGCAGCACCCTGATCACTGACATTGCTGCAGCCAGTCAAGGGCAATTATATGCTGTCTGTTGGGGGAGGTCTGGGATTGTGAGCACCTGGGTGACAATCACAGGGCTAACAAGGTTGTTGGGGAGAATATAAGGGGAAGAAACAGGAAGTAAGGGGGCAGCTCAAGAGGTGCTCACAGGGTGAGCTGGGGAGTGAGGACTGCAGGGAAGCCAATCCTTGCTGTAAGTCTGTGTTGTTATGTAAGAGGGAAATAAATGCACATCTTGGTGAAGGATAAACAGTCCAGTTTGCATTTGTGACTGTGAAACCATTTGAACTGGCCAGGCAGTGAGGTCACTGAGTAGCAACAGAGGCGCCCTCTGACATGTGGGGGCTTCTCCAGGATCAGTAAGTCCCTCCGCAGAAGAGGATACATGAGGAGGGACCTGCACGAAGGCAGGAGATCTGGGCTGGCTAGTGGAGCAACAAAAGGAGATTCAGCAGACCCAGCAGGCAGAGAGGCAAGTACTCCTGAATTGACAGGCAGAGCAACAATAAATGCTGCAGGAATTCATCGAAGGGCAGGCCCAGGTACAGCAATAGCTCCTGCAGAGGCTGGTGAATGCCAGTGAGGGGACTGGGAATCGAACAGTGGGCCTGGAACTATGTAAAACTATGTAAAATGGTGCCAGGGGATGACGCTTATGCCTTTTTATTAACTTTTGAGCTGTGGCTACTAGCACCGGATGGCACAAGGGTGCATGGGCACTTCGGCTGGCTCCTTATCTGGCCAGTGAGGCTCAGGCAGCCTATATGGCCCTGAGTGAACATCAGGCGAAAGACTATGATACACCAAAAGCTGCTATTTTGGACAAGGTCAGCCTGTCAGCTGAGAAATACCGCCAAAATATCAGGGCAGCCAGATGGGATGACGGGATACGCCCCAGGGCCTTTGTGCAAAAATTGTTGGACTGGGCAACTCGATGGTTGCAGCCAAATAGAGACGACATTGAAACCCTAATGGACTCCATTATTCTGGAGTAGTTTATACAGAGTATTCCCAAGACTACAAGGATCTGGGTTTGGAGGCAGCAGCCAGAATGACTTGGTGCGGCCATGAAATTAACGGAGTACGTGGAGGTGAACTTTCCACGAAAAGAGCTCTGTCCCCTGATGACTAAGGGTGGGGGAGAGAGGGCTGAAGAACCCCAGACAGCAAAGCCCAGGAAGGAGATGCAGGGGGTAAAAGAGGGTGCCCCAGCTGCCCAAGTGGTAGTCTACCTGGCAAAGGTCACATAAGGCAGGACTGTCCCTACATGGACTGTGAGTCTGTGGAGTTCTGAGGGTGTAAAAGGGGTGCTAAGGAGAAAAATGATTACGATCTTTAGGGACCCTGACTGGTGAATCAGCTTGAAGGGCCCATGAGTACAGCCAGAGCAGTATCAAACTCATTAATGAATCCTTACAACACCTTTGTGAGAACGTTAAGTATGAGTAGCTATAAGAGCTGAGCAAATACTGCAAAACTACTTTTTGTAAACTTGTTTGAATTTTTAAACAAATTCACTTTGGCTGAGTTTTTGCACCCTTTTTGTGTTTGCTGTGTGCAAACATGTGGGCACTTGAGCTTTAAAACCACAAATACTTGTGAAAAGCAAATGTGATGGCCACACCCTCAAGTATTCACTGAAACTGAATTTTAAACTTCTTTCCATGAGCAATTGCACTAGAAAACTGTTTGAGTTATGGTCATCCAGTCAGGGAACTTAAATGGCACTTCCTGACTTGTGTGACCAATCACAATAAAGCTACTCAATTCAAAGAGTAAGCCATCAGGAAGATGAAATTCAGGACAAATTTTTAATAAATTAATGAAAGAAAATCAGAATTTATTCAAATACATTCCATGGAGAGAAAGAGGCAAAATGAGTTAAATTGTTAATTATTCTCTCCCTTCCTGGAAGCATTAATATCTCTGTTTCTCAGATGGGGGGACCAAGACATAGAAAATTGAAATAACTTGTCCAAGGCCACAGAGCAAACCATTGGCAAAGCCAGAATAGGCATTTGGGCATTCCTGATTTCTAGACCCATGGTCAATGACTGTACTTTCTCTGCCCTGTGCTGTGCTCTCACAGACTGTCACCTCAGTTTCACTTCCTATCAGCCCCTCTTCTCCCCAGCCCTCCTTATCTCCTGCTTTACCCTTTTCTTTCCATTTTAATTAATCCTCTGCTCACTAAACCCACCCTCCCAATACATAAATACATTTTAAAAAATTGTAGAACTAACATGATGTTTGCTTCCATACTACTGATTGCTCTGCTTCTGTGTTCTACCCTTCCACGCCACCTTGTGCCTGTCCTAGTTACATTGTAAGCTCTTCGGGGCAGTGACTGTCTACTATTGCGTGTTTGTACAGTGCCTAGTACAATGGGGCCCTGCTTTTGGTTGGGCCTTAGGCACTACCATAATAAACACGTTAAATAATAATTTATTAGTGCACACTCTTTTCCAAGCATATGGTACCTGCATTTCTAATAGTACCTGAAATTGTCACTGGTAGAGATGAGTAAAAACAAATGAAGAGTTAACCACACTTTCTTTTTTTTTCCTGACTTCAAATTCTGATTTGGGTCGATTCAAATTTTGAATGATGGCTTTGGCTAATTAATATTTTTTTTGGAACCCTTTTGTTGACACATGACACATTTTACACTGTTTAACTTACACTCTTCATGAGCTGTAGAATACCTCAACTTGATTTTCAGAATCAAACACCAGGCTAAGTTGGTGTATTACAGGAAACGCCCTGTTTTGTTCAGCTTCTAAAATTTATTTACATGGTGTTTTCATTACTTAAAACCATAAATAAAACCAGAAGCCTGTGATAAAATCTAAGATGTGAAACAGAAACCTTGATCCAAGCAACAAAGAGAACGCTTCATGCAGGTGAATTTTTAAACGTCAACCTCTTATAAAACCCAAGTATTATCATTATTAGATGTACTTGTGCAGATTTTTTCTGAAGATTGCCCTTCATAGGGCAATAGGTAATAGGTTCAGATTTTCAGCTGATGCAAATTGTCATAGCTCCATAGAAGTCAATAAAGTAGCTGTGGATTCTCCCCATAATTTTTTGCTTCTAAAACTGGCCAAATCAAATTCTATATTTCCCTGAAGAAATAAAGGAAACATCAGACTGAGAGGGGCAAGTGTGTGGTATTTACTGAATTTAACATTCCTTTACTTGAATACTGAAGGTTTTTCATGCAAATTGTTTTCATTAAGTTTACATAATATTAGATTTTTTCTTCTCCTCTCCCTCTGTCTCTTTGAAATCTCATTTTCTGACGAAAGACAGTTATTCACATTTCCTCATTGGCAAACCTTTTTTTTTTTTAATTTGGGTAAAACTTCCTCAATCAACACTGCAGTTTCCTCACGAAACAGCTTGATAGGAAAATAGCTTTTTATATTTAATTATATAAAGACCCCACTAGCTACCACTTTATAAAATACAAGTTACTTTTTTAAACTGCCCATTGAAGGACATGTTTAGGACCTCCATGACTGTGTGATGATTCAGTGTAGATGGTCTAGCTCAGGGGTGAGCAAACTACGGCCCGGGGGCCACATCCGGCCCTTCAGACATTTTAATACGGCCCTCGAGCTTCCGTGGGGGAGCGGGGTCTGGGGCTTGACCCGCTCCAGCTGGGGAGCGGGGTCGGGGGCTTGCCCCACTCTGTGCGTGCCATAGATCCGCGCGGCTCCCAGAAGCAGTGGCATGTTCCCCCTCCGGCTCCAATGCATAGGGGCAGCCAGGGGGCTCCGCACACTGCCCCGCCCCAAGCGCTGCCCCCGTAACTCCCATTGGCTGGGAACCACAGCCAGTGGGAGATGCAGGGGCGGCACCTGCGGAGGAGCAGCGCGCAGAGCCGCCTGGCCGCACCTCCACGTAGGAGCCGGAGGAGGGACATGCACTGTTTACGGGAGCTGCTTGAGGTAAGCACCGCCCGGAGCCTGCACCCCGACCACCACCCACATCCCAACCCCCGGCCCCAGTCCTGATCCCCCCTGCCTTCCGAACCCCTCAGTCCCAGCCTGGAGCACCCTCCTGCACCCCTAACCCCTCATCCCCAGCCCCATCCCAGAGCCCTCACCCACCCGCACCCCAACCCCCTGCCCCAGCCCAGAGCCCCCTCCCACATCCTGAACTCCTCATTTCTGGCCCCACCCCAGAGTCCACTCCCCCAGTCAGATCCCTCCCCCCTCCCCCCACCCCAACCCCCAATTTCGTGAGCATTCATGGCCCACCATACAATTTCCATACCCAGATGTGGCCCACGGGCCAAAAAGTTTGCCCACCCCAGTCTAGCTGGGCCTTGGCAGTCATTAAGTATGAAGAACTTTCCAGAGTTTGCTGGCCGGTAAGGAATACAAGCCAAAAAATAAATTCATGAAAAATTATTTTTGCAATTTGGAAAAATCAAAACACAAAACAAACAAAAGATAATAAATGCTGATGACTCCAAAATGCCATTATGAAGCCATTCGATAAATACGTGATGCAAAGGAAACCCCCCAAAAGAATCAAAGGTTTTAGCACCTACGTTTTTGAGAAACTTCTCAATAGATTTGTGTTTATCATGTTGACAATTTTTCTGCTCCCCATGCTCCACATAGGTTTATTTTCTTCTTATAATGAGCAGAAGTGGGTGGCACTCTACATTAATGTAATCATTACATATTAGAGTTACTAACAAGTCAGAAGGACAGGACCTGAAATGCTTGTGGATAAATGTACTAACTGATAAATCACATAACAGAGTACTGGTAGAGGTCTGCTATAGCCAAGGCATCAAGATGAGCAAATCCTGAAATATCTATGTACAATGTGCAGAAAGAAAAAATGCATTTTGTTGGGGGATTTCAGTCTGAGGGACATATGCAGAAAGTCTCATGCTGTCACTGGTAAAAATCCTTGGAGTTTTAAAAAATGATAGAAAATAACTTTCTAACATTAAAAAGTATTGCAACCATCTTGGTAACGCTACATTAGATCCTCATTCTGACAAATAAAGATGAACTGATCATTGAAATAAACATTGATGGTTACCTAGGAATAAGTGATGACTATGTACTTTAACTTGCTATGTACAAACAGAATATAGCCCAAACTAGTTATACATATATAATATGTGGTGCTTTAAAAAGGGTACTTTCCCAAAGCTGAAAACAATCATGAACAAAATTGACTGGGGGGAAATATTTGTCACATTTTTATGTTTAATAAAGAATTTTTTCAGAATGCTTTATTAGCTGCCTAAGAAACCACAATCATGAACGAAGGCTTCTTTGATTTAAATAAAATCTTGGTTCAGAGAGGCAGAGGCAGAATTTTTTTTAAATATATGAAACCTCACACCAAATAAAAAAATGGAGAAACTGAAAGAAACAAGTACAAGTACAAATTGACAGGAAATGCAGACATTTGATAAGGGCAGCTACAGGTATCAATGAACACTCTATGGCCAGTATGATTAAGGACAATAAGAAGCATTTCTTTAAATATATCACCAAAATCCTAGCAATGGTATAGTCTCAATACTAGACAAGTATGGTAAAATTATCAATCCAGATGTAGAAAAGGTAGAAACATTCAACAGATTTCTGTTCTGTATTCAGAAAGAAGCAGGATGATGAATCCTTATCTTACAGTGACAAAAAAATATGTTTTTACTTCTATCAGTAATTAGGGAGGATGTTAACAGCATCTATTAAAGTTAAACAGATCACTTGCATTCTAGAGTATTAAAAGAATTGGCTGAAGAACTCTCTGAACCATTAATGCTGATTTTTTTAAAAAGAAATATTGGAATGGTGGGGTGATTCCAGAGGACTGGGGACAGGGGGAGCTAATGTTGTACTAACAGCGGCGGCTCCAGGCACCAGCGCTCCAAGCGCGTGCCTGGGGCGGCAAGCCACGGGGGGCGGCCTGCCGGTCGCTGTGAGGGCAGCAGTGAGGCAGCCTTCGGCGGCATGCCTGCGGGAGGTCTGCCGGTCCCGCGGCTTTGGCGGCAATTCGGCGGCGGGTACGCCGAATTCGCGGGACCGGCAGACCTCCCACAGGCATGCCGCCGAAGGCAGACTGCCTGCCGTGCTTGGGGCAGCAAAAAAACTAGAGCCGCCCCGTGTACTAATATTTTAAAAGGGTAATTGGGATGGTCCAGGAAACTATAGGTCAGCTAGCCTGACATCAGTCCTGGGCAAAATCACAGAAAAGTTGATACAGGACACAATCACAAAACAATTAAAAGATTGTAGGATGATTAATGCCACTCAACATAGTTTATGGTATTCTAATAGAGGGGTTTCTATAGTGAGGTCCCACAGGGACCTGTTCTCAGCACAGTCCTATTCAATATCTTTACCAATGACCTAGAAAAAATGGTTACCTACCTTTCGTAACTGTTGTTCTTCGAGATGTGTTGCTCATGTCCATTCCATTCTAGGTGTGCATGCGCCTGCATGCACAGGGCCAGATTAACCTTTCATGGATCCGGCGTCAAACATATTTGTAGGCCCCCATGGAGGCAATGGTGCATAGCATGGGGAGGTTGGTCCCCAGAGTGAGGGCCCAGTCAAGGCAATGGGGCATGACATGGCAGGGCAGCCCCGCTCTGCCAAGCCCAGTGCAGGGTACTATTTACAAACTGGCAGTTGCCAGACGCACAGTGCCTAGCCCGGCCCTGTGCTGCCAGCATGCTCCTTGCCCTCGGGGGCGGGCCCATGCCATGCCACACAGCCCCCTCCTCCCCCCACAACATCCTATCTGTGCCAACTCCATGAGTGCTCTGGGGCTGGAGCACCCACAGGAAAAAAATAGTGTGTGCTGAGCACTCACCAGCAGGCCCACCTATCAGTTCCTCCCCCTTGCCCCCAGCACCTCCCGCCCACCACTGATCAGCTGTTCAGCGGCGGGCAGGAAACGCTGGATGGGAGGGGGAGGGGAAGGAGCAGGGGCAGGAAGAGGCAGAGCGGGGGGCGCTCGGGGGAGGGTGCAGAAGAGGCGGGGTGGGATTGGGGTGGTAAGAGGCAGGGCGGGGCGGGGCAGGGCCTGGGGCAGGGCGGGGTGGGGCCTTGGGGGAAAGGGTGGACTGGGGGCGGGGCCTGGGGCAGAGCAGGGGTCAAGGACACCTGGGGAAATCAGAAAGTTGGAGACTTTTTGCCTTAGTGGTATCCGTAGGGTCAGCTGTAACACCCTCTTGAATGCCAGTCCCAGGCGTTGGTATATTAGGCGCCGCCAGTCCTACGCCCTCTCAGTTCCTTTTTGCCAGCAACTCTGACAGAGGGGCAGGAGGGCGGGTAATGGAATGGACATGAGCAACATATCTCGAAGAACAACAGTTACGAAAGGTAGGTAACCGTTTTTTCTTCTTCGAGTGCTTGCTCATGTCGATTCCATTCTAGCTGATTCACAAGCAGTATCCCAGGTGGCAGGCTCGGAGTTCACAGTCATGTGGCTTGCAACACTGCTCTGCCAAAGCCAGCATCGTCTCGGGCTTACTGGGTGAGCGCATAATGAGACGTAAACGTGTGCATAGATGACCAAGTAGGGGCCCTGCAGATATCCTGAATCAGCACTGGGCAGGATGGCTGCTGATGAAGCCTGCGCCCTAGTCAAGTGGGCAGTCATGGTCGCCGGTCGAGGCACCTTTGACAGGTCATAGCAGTAATGGATGCAGGCCGTGATCCAAGACGAAATCCTCTGCACAGACACTGGGCGACCTTTCATCCTGTCTGCCACCGCAACGAACAACTGCACTGACTTACGAAACGGCTTGGTCCTGTCAATGTAGAGGGCAAGCACCCTCCTGACATCCAGGGTGTGCAATTTGCATTCCTCTTTTGATTTATGAGGCTTCGGAAAAAAGACAGGTAAGTATATGTCTTGGCCGGTATGAAACTGTGAAACTGCCTTGGGCAGGAACGCTAGATGCAGCCACAGCTGGACCTTGTCCTTCTGGAACACCGTATAGGGCGGCTCTAAAGTAAGCGCCCTCATCTCAGAGACCCTACAGGCGGACGCAACCAGGAAATAAACTTTCCAGGAGAGGAGGAGAAGGGAACAGGAACCTAGAGGCTTGAAGGGAGGACCCAGGAGCCGCAACAGCACGAGATTGAGGTCCCAGAGGGGGACAGGATCCCTGATGTGTGGGTAGAGACACTCCAGACCTTTCAAAAACTGGACCATCATGTCATGAGTGAAGACCGACCTGCCCTGGAGTGGAGGATTGAAGGCCAAAATAGCGGCCAAGTGGACTTTGATAGATGACAAGGACAAGCCCTGGAGCTTGAGGTGCAGAAGATAGTCCAGGATCACCTGCAGCGAGGCCTGCTCAGCCCAGATACCCAGTTCTGAGGCCCAGCACATGAACCTCTTCCACTTGACCAGGTAGGTTGCTCTGGTGGAGGGCTTTCTGCTACCCAACAAGACCTGTTGGACCCGGGCCGAGCATTCCCATTCTGCATTTAGCTATACAGAAGCCACGCTGTCAAGTGCAGCGCCGCCAGGTTCAGATACAGAAGACTGCCATGGTTCTGGGACAGCAGGTCCAACCAGAGAGGCAGCTACAGTGGGGCAGCTACCGAAAGGTCCATCAGCATGCTGAACCAGTGCTGCTGAGGCCATGCAGGAGCATCAGGATCACCTTTGTCTTGTCCTGTTTGATCTTCATAAGGACCTTGTGGAAGGCATACATCAGAGCTCCCGACCACGGGAGCAGAAAGATGTCTGACAGGGAGCTCCTGTCCAATCCCCAGAACGAGCAGACCACGTGGCATTTCCTGTTCTGATGGGACGTGAAAAGGTCCACCTGGGGAGTCCCCCACCTCCAGAAGATCACACTGACCGCCTCCGGGTGGAGCGAGCACTCATGGCAAGATGAGAACGTCCTGTTGAGGTGATCTGCTAACACTTTCTTGGCCCCAGGCAGATGTGCGGCCACCAGATGGTCGGCATGCCACACACAGAAACCCCAAAGGCGGAGAGCTTCTTGGCAAAGGGCCAACGACCTGGCTCTGCCATGCCTGTTTATGTAATACATCTCTGCGGTATTGTCTGTCAGGACTTGCACCACCTTGCCCTTCATGTGGGGCAGGAAAGCCTGGCAGGCCAGGCAAACTGCATTGAGCTTCCTGATGTTTATGTGGAGGGACAGATCGTCCCGCGACCAATGGCCTTCCATGCTGAGCTCACCCAGGTGGGATCCCCAACCCAGGTCTGAGGCATTGGAAATCAGGGACAGAGCCGTGAAGGGAACTCCCTCCAACCCCAATTCGGGGCTCAACCTCCAATCCAGGGATGATCGGATGTGAACTGGCACCTTGGCCACCTGGTCTAGATCATGTCTGTTGGGGATGTAGACCGACACCAACCATACTTGTAGTGGCCAGAGATGGAGCCGGGCATGCTGGACCACACATGTACATGCGGCCTAACAACCACAGGCAAGTGTGAGCAGTGGTGAGCAGGTAGTTTTTCACATGGGAGATCAGGTCCGACATGGCCTGGAAACGCGCCTCCGGAAGGAAGGCTCTGGCTTGTGTGGACTTGAGAACCTCCCCAATGAACTCTATTTGTTGCACCAGCCTTAAGGTCAATTTCTTTTCATTTATCAACAGGCCCAGGTCGTGGCAGATGGAACATACCAGATTGAGGCCCTTTGCACCTGTTCCGGAGATCTGCCCTTGATGAGCCAATCGTCAAGTTACGTGGTGCAGGTGGTGCTGGTAGAGGCCTCTGCTCTCTGGGCACCAGGAGAGCCTGGGAAAGCGTTGGCACTGCCACCCGTCTGAGTCCCCTACCACTCCCTGGAGTCGGTGGTGGATCCCTCATGGGGCTTGGGGGCAACATCAGGGGGGCATCCCCATGTGGCTCCGATGTGGGCTGTTGCCCTTCTTGCTCGGTGCCGGGGTGTCACTCTTCTTCGACCTCTTCTTAGGCACCGGTGACAGGAAGCAGTGATGGGCGGAGCCTGGTGACAGGGATGAGCTGCGCACCGAGGCTGAAGTGCTCGGGGCAGAGTCTGGCAAGGAAGGCTCGGACGCATACTTACTAACTAACTACTGTAAACAAATTATTTACAAGGCCTTAAGGCTCAAAGACTGAAGTAGAAGAACCGCTAGCCCTTGCAAGGCAAGGGAAAGGTGCTCCAACTAGCCGCCACAGGCGGTAAGAAGGAACTGAGAGGCGTAGGGCCAGCGGCGCCTAATATACCGACGCATGGGCGTGGCACTCAAAAGGGCGCTACAGCCAACCCTACGGATACCGCTATGGCAAAAAATCTCCGACGGCCGCACGTGTGCATGTGCGCACACCTAGAATGGAATCAACATGAGCAAGCACTCGAAGAAGAAAAAATATATGCTAAATATACTGGTAAAATTTGCAGATGGCACAAAATGAGGAAAATGGTAGTCTGGTAAATAATTAGGACAGGTTAGTTGTACAGACCACCGTGGATTGCTTGGTAAAGTGAGCTCATTGAACATGTGTTTAACACAGCCAAATGTAAGGTCATATATCTAGGAACAAATTGTCTACATAGAAATCATACGTAGAAGATGGGGGTTATACCCTGCAAAGCAGAAAGCAGTTATTCTGAAAAGAACTTGAGGGATGATGGTGGGTAACCAATTGAACATGGACTCCCAGTGTGATGCTATAGCTAAGAGGATGGATGTGATCCTTGCATGTATATGTGGGGAATATCAAATAGGAGTCAGGAGGTGGTATTACCTCTATATGGGAATGCCTACACTGCAGCTGGGAGCAAGCCTCCTAGTGCAGGTAGACAGACTCTCGCTAGTGAGGCTTGAGCTAGTGTGCTAAAAATAGCAGCATGGACAATGTGGCTCAGGCTCTCAAGCCCACTCAACCCCCTGAGTCCGAACTCGGGTAGCTGGCCTAGTGTCCACCAGAGCCTAGATGTCCACACTGCTCTTTTCAGTGCCCTAGCTCAAGCCTCACTAATATGAGTGTAGACCAGAGGTCCCCAAATTGTGGGGTGCGCTCCCCTAGGGGGGCATGGAGGAACATTTGGGGTGGCACGGAGGGCCCATGCCAGCCACCAAGGGGGAGCATGGACGGAGCGCTGCCCAGCCCTGCCTGTCCCCAGCTCTGCTCCTGCCCCACCCCCAGCTGCGGCCCCAGGTCCCAGCCCTGCGCATGGCCCTGGCACCAGCCTCGGTGTGGATCCGCACCCGGTCATGGGCCCAGCTGCCAGCCCCCAGCCCCTGGCTGCAGCTCCATTCCTGACCCCAGACCCACTCCCAGCTGTGGCCCAAGCCTCAGCCGCCTTACCTCGGCCAAATTTCCTCCTCCCCCGGAGCTGAAGCCCCAATTCCAGGGTAGGGTGCAGGGGCACAGACGGGGTCGGGGAGGGTGCAACCCTCAAAAGTTTGTGGACCACTGGTGTAGACCCTCCCAGCTGCAGTGTAGACATACCCTATATGGCCCTACTGAGACAATTTCTTGAATATTGATTCCAGCTGTAGTATCTACATTTCATGACAAAAAATTGGAGAGGGTTCAGGAAAAAACTACAAGAATGATTTGAGGTCTGGAAAATGTGCCATATAGTAAAGAAGTTCAATCTGTTTAATTTATGTGATAGAAGGTTAATGGCCAACTTGATCATTGTCTGCAAGTATCTACATGGTGAAAAGATTTTTGATAGTAGGTGGCTCTTTAATCTAGCAGAAAAAGACATAACAAGATCCATTGGCTGGAAGCTGAAGTTAGATAAATTCAGGCTAAAAATAAGGTGCACGTTTTTAACAGTGAGGGTAATTATCCATTGAAACAACTTACATAGGGATATGGTGGAGTCTCCATCACTTGAAATCTTGAAATCAAGCTGGATATCTTCTTAAAAGATACATAGCTTAAACAGAAGTTGTGGGCTTTATGCAGAAATTATTAGGTGATGTACTTCATCCTGTGTTATGTAGAAGGTCAGATTAGATGATCGTAATGGCCCCTGTGATCTTAAAGTCTATGAAGTCATATACTTGTATGAAGTATAACACCCACCAGAAGAACACTGCATCTACAGGTTTCACTGCCTATTGGAACCAGCCCTAAACTGATTTTCAATTTACGGGTTTACATAGCTCTCAACACCATCTTATTGGAGTGTCTCAGAATCAGTAATTAATTTTAATCTCGCCACACCCCTGGGAATTAGGGAAGTATTATCCCTAATATACAGATGAACAGAGACACTGTGAAACTTGCTCAAAAAAACCTATAGCAGAGCCAGGAATTGATCATAAATGTCCTGAGTCCCCATCCATTGCCTTAATCCTTTCTCCAAGTGGTTCCCTGCTTCACCAGGCCATTTCTTTATTTGCTATGTTATCATGGAAGGAGGGTGTGGCAGAATATACCACTGTGTTCACACCCTGCACACTATTGTAGTTTTTTTTGTATAAAGCATGTCTTGTAAGGTCTCACTTGAAAACTCATAATTTGCAGGTCCATATTGCACTGAAAAAATGTGTGGCAACATTGTATGTAATGTTATAGGATTTCCCTGTATCATATTAACACATGTTCCAAACCCCACAGTGCTGCCCAAACAGAAGTCGGCAAACAGGTCAGTCCTAAACAAAGGAATGTGAGCTTCCTGTAATTTGTATTTAAGCAGCAAATAGTCATGAAGCAGGGAGGGAAACAAAGACAGCTCAAACAGGTGAGGAAAAAGCCAGCAGGGAACATCCTTCCATATAGAATCTTTGTTCCCTAGTACCCAGCTAGAAATGTTTTTCAAGAGGGAGACTGAAACTATAAAAAGGAGGGACAAACACCCCAAGGCACTCTCCCTCTCTCCCCGCCTCTAGCATTCACTACATCTGAAGAGACACAGGAAGTAGGTGTTGGACTTTGGGGGAGGGGTCCTGACCTGAGAGTTTGATTAGTAATCTGCTGGAGTACATGGTAAGAAACTTTGGTGGAATCTAATATAGTTTGTTAGGCATTGGTAAATATCTCATCTTTATTTTTCTTGTAACTGTTTTCTGACTTTTATACCTCCTTACTTGTTCTCACTTTAAAATCTATCTCGCTGTAGTTAAACTTCTTTTACTGTTTCATCTAATCCAGTGTCTTTTAATCTGGTGTGTCTGAATAACTATTTGAGATAATAAACTGGCATATTATTCCCTTAAAGGAATAATGGATTTAAAATATCTGAACTGTCCACGGGAGGGCTGGGCAACACAGGACATACCTTTCTGGGGGGAAATCTAAGACTGGGGGTGTGTTGGGATGGCCCTGCAGTATAACCAAGGCTGATGAGAGCCAGAGTGTAACCCAAGTGTGGCTGGCAGGCTGCAGTTACACACAAACACTCAGGGTGTGGCTTGCATGCTGGAAGACTGTTCATGAGTGGCCCACATGGGAGCTCCTTCTGCAAGGCATCATGAGGCACCCAAGGTTGCAGGGCAGGGATGACACAGTCCCCCACTGATCTGCACTGTACCCTGGTATGTGACAAAGGATGAGTCTGTTTTGAATGTCTCAAAGCTGTTTGCGACGCTTTGGGGTTCAACCCAGAGCAGTAAGGGGTTGTCACCATCTGCCCTGCAACTCTGGGTGCCTTAAATGGTATGCTGTAGCTCACAGCCCTGACACCAACAGCCAGCCTACAAGAATGCAAGTCACACCCTAGCTTCCACCGCCCAGTTGCTTTTTGCAGGGTGACCCCAACACCCTCCACAAAACTATATCCCTACAACGTCTAGCCCCCTTACTGCACACTTATAGAAATTGTAAACTTTGTTGTTCCTTAAAGAAATGATACACTGCAGCCTGTTAATTTAAATGGGATTAACACACACTTTCCTTTAGTTAGTGCACTGAACTGGCTTACAGTAAAAGTAAAACAAGTTTATTTAACAAAAGGACATAGGGTTAAGTGATACCAAGGATAAGGAATAAAGAGAGAAAGGGTTACAAGCAAACAAAAGTAAAAATACATTTCTAAAACCAAAACCTGATTTAACAAATTAGACACTCTTGTTCACCAAGTCTCCTTTACAGTATGGCTGACCAAACTCTCTGGCCGTGACCCTTCATAGATCTCAAAGTGCTTGGTTCCTTTGTCTCTTTAGGTGAAGGATGCCAAAATGGCTTTTTCTCTCTGCTTACATCTTCCCAAAGTTCATAGACCCTGCTTCAAGAGGCAGCAAGGCCTCCTGGGGTTGCAGTCTCCATCCCACATTGAGATTAGGTGGTCATCTTCCCCCCTTGCTCTTCTGATGGCTTTATTTACCTCACATGTAAATGTGCTTTTCTTTGTCTTTGGGTCACACCTTGCTTAACTTACATTGGCGACAGGCAGACAGCTGCATTCACTGCTGTCTGGGAGAGAACCGGTTTCTCCCGTTGTTTGGTCATAGACTCATAGAATCTCAGGATTGGAAGGGACCTCAGGAGGTCATCTAGTCCAACCCCCTGCTCAAAGCAGGGCCAATCCCGCACTAAATCCCCAAATGGCCCCCTCAAGGATTGAACTCACAACCTTGGGTTTAGCGGGCCAATGCTCAAACCACTGAGCTATCCCTCCCCCCCCAAAAACTGGTCACAAACTTTAAAGCATAATATCAGTGAATAGCCATAATTCCTCCTATAATGTTAATACATACATTTCACAATGATATTAATCACCAGTGTGTCATCAGTTTTCAAATGATATATTACATGCCACATTTTAGATACAGATAATGACATCAGTGTGTTAGGTGTAGTGAGTATGTCAGGCCTGACAAGAGTTGCTGACACAGAGTTGTGACTAACCAATGGGCTTCTGTGTCACAGAAGCAGACTCCTTTGTGTCTTCATAGCCAAGTTCTCCTCTCAACGGCACCCGTGCAGCCCCATTGATTTTAAAGGCGCTTTACTAGTGTAACTCAGAGGAGAATTTGGCCTTTATCATACGTGGAAAAATAATCCAACTAAACAGCTGAAACTTGTGGAAAACTTGGCATGCCAATTATTATGATTATATTTAAAAAATCTCAACCGTGTGCTCTGGCATTACACAGCATCAGTTTCTGGAGAGTGTTGGGAGGTGGAAAGTTTGCTTCTATGTATTCAGCCAATTCAGACTTGGATAGACATGCGCAGCTCCCATTGAAGTAAATGGGTGCATTTCTACTTCTATCTGTTTCTGATTTTTGTTGCAAGCGTCTCTTGACCCCTCCAAGAAGTGCTGAAGGACCCAGTAAAAACTGTAGAAATACAACACTTTATCAAGCAGTATTAACTCCTCTGTGTGCTCTGATCCCATCTTAGAAGGCTCACAGAGCAGAGAGCACCCAGGCAGCCAGTGGCAATATAGCTACTTATCTAGCCATGCTGCTGTAGTTGGTAGAGGAGATGGAGTCCCTCTGGATGGCTTTGCAATGTTGGGGCTTGGTCTGTCTGTAATTCCCTGGCCTCTGCTGCTTTTGCTCACCCTGTTGACATTCTGGTCCCCCTTCCTATGACTGGGGAGGGAAGGTGAGAATGAGCCAATTCCATGGCCTTGTTTTCTGTTAGTTTGTTCCTCTCTGCACTTTTCTATGCAGGAGGGGCATATATTGGTCTTTGTGTTTCTTAGATTTCTTCAATTATTTCTGCTTCTCTCTGGAACTAGACAATGTGCGCGGCATGCGGCTAGAAGCTGGGAATTCCTATGTTCTATTCCTGTCACTGACTCACTGTGTGGCCTGGGGTAAGTCACTTAATTGCTTTGTGTTTCTTTTCCCCATGTGTAAAATGGTGATTATAATACATATTTGCCTATGTTGCAGAGGTGCAGTGAGGATGACCGTCTGTAAAGCATTGCATTAAAGGTGAACTTCCTTATTATGATGATTTAATTTTATTAAGTTTAGGGCAATTCTTTTTCTTCTGACTGTGCTCTTTTACTTTGTTTGCTCCCACACTCCCATTTCATCTTCCCCCTCTATTCTTTTCTCTGCCTCTCTCAGGTCTCTTTCATTGTCACATTCTGCTCCCTCAAATGCACCACACACTTTGTCAATGGTGCTTCTGTCATGGCTTGAAACTAACAAGACAGTGAACTGCTGCTTGCCTGGCAATAAGAGACCAGCTTTTTTGTCAGTTTTCAGCTGCTCTGGAGATAGTGTCTGTTAGTTTCTCTCTCTGCTACAGAAAAGACTGGCACATGGGGGGTAACAAATTCTGGCCTGTTTTCAGAGCAGAGACTGGAACCAATTTAATGCTGTCTCCTCAGCCAACCCCCATACTGTTTATTGCAGTGACAGTCTCTCACTCTATCTTTCCAACTCCTTTTCTTTCCTGTCTCTCCATTTCTCTCCTATAACATCTCTTCCCTCTCACTAGATTGTCGCCCCTTCCATCACTGCTGCTCCAAAATAGCCATTGTTTTTGTAGGACTTTAAAAACAATATTTTCTTTTCTTATGCTCCTGCAATAAAATTTAAACAAATGATGAGCAAACCCTATTCCATAGCTGTCTGTGTTCATACTAACAGCAGTTAACGTGGTGCGTGAATAAGGAAGTAAATAAACTAGTATTGGCGTCTTTTCCATTTTTACATAAAGGGAAAAAGCAAATGTTACAAAACTGATCAAAACAAAACAGCTAGAGTTTTTTCCCCAAAAGGATTCTACAAACAATGAAGGATAAAAAATATGGAAAATAAGAGGATAAAACTATTTCAAGGTGTTGATTGGGGAATGGCTGTTTAGTATGTTTAATACTCTACAACCTTTTTTTCCTTCCAGTGTTTTATTTATTTATTTAGTTTTAGTATCCTGAAACCCCAGTCACGATGGCGGACTCTTTGGGCCAAGTGTTGTGCAGACATACAAAGTAAGAGGTGGTACCTGTCCTGAAAAGCTTTCCATTTAATTAAGACAAGATGCAACAAGTGGGTGTAATACTCAGCTGGAAAGAACAAGCAATAGTAGCATGTGGTTACATATTATACACAAAGTGTGCTCTTAGCTGGTTTTGAATCATTCAGAATTGTCTGTTTTTAAAATTACAAGATATCCATATGATTTTTCATTTGTTTTGTTATTTCAGTATTCCCTACTGGCCATTTACCAAGCCATTACCTGATGGCATTCTTCTGTAGGCATTGTGGTAGAAGTGGGTCTTGCAAAGGGATTTGAAGGACAGGGTAGTGACATTTTGAATTAGTTCAGGGAGGGTGCAGAAGTATTGGCATAAGAGCGGTAAAAGGTGGTTGGGGAAAGAATGTGTGATCAAGGCTGATGCTGGCAAAACAATGAGGCAATACAAATTCCGGGCCAGATTTTCAAAAATGCACAACATGCACACTTTATGCTAGATTTTTTTTAAACGGCTCAGCTCCCATTTAGGTGCCTAAATGAATTGTTTTCAATGGGACTGCTGAGAACTGAGCTTTTTGAAAATCTGATTACTTCATTTAGGTGCCTATGTGGAGCTCTTCTGAAAATCCATTCCTAGATTTATAAAATGGAGCCCTATCATATGGTTCATCCACAACATGAAACTTTGTAAGTGATTTTTATTTAGATTAGTTTTAAGAGCAGACAAAGATGGAAGAGAACTTCACTGAAAACCTCATAAAAGAAAAAAATAGCACAGTTTAGCAGGAGTGCACACAAACATCCCCACACACATCTGTGCATGAGCACGCACACATACTTTGTTTATGGTTTGCAGATATTTCAATTTTTATATGTAAAATTATTTTATGAAGCCAGAATGCATTCTTGCGTTAGCTTGTTTTGTTAGTTAATTTAGCACTCATGAAGTATTCCTGGATTGTTAAGTCCTACATTTATCTGAAGAACAGGTAACAGTAGTCCTTGTTTCCCACAACATTGTCTGTCTGACAAATGTGCCTGAACTCTGTTCAGGAGGCACCACTTATGGGGGTGAGAATGTGATCTGTTCTCCACGCTCATTCAGTCCTTGGCCTCTCCGCTGAGGCTGCCAATAAGAGTGCAAGTGAGTGCCAAATGGGATGATTTCCATGACGTGGACACCTGTCTTCTAGGAACTAGACTGAGAGAACAACAAATAATGTCTCATAGGCTACTGGACAGTTATCAGATGGTCATGACTTTCAGTCTCTCACACTTCGACCAGATTTAGATCACTGACCTAGAGGTGAAAGGCTCTTCCTCCCTTTATCCCGTTAGTAGTCCCCTGAAACATCCAGTCTGTCAGCTTTTTGTTGTTGTTGTTTTAATTTAAGGGGCACTCAAATTATTTACACTTTAAATGTTCAGCACTATCATATACAATCTATAAATGAACTACTGTTCTGACTCAACGTAGCTTTTCTTTTTAAAATCAGTCCTTATAACATTGATATTTTTTTTAAAACAAATCCTGTCTTTAGCTCTGGCTACTCACATAAAAGCTACATGAACAGAACATGAACTTTGTGGAGCCCAATTCAGGACTGAGATATGCAGGTGCTTCATCGGTGCATCTCCTGAGCTAGTGCCAACGTGCACTGCTTCTGGTGAAATTTTGCAGAGTGGAGCAAGTGCTTCTCCACATTCAGCAAAAGGCTGCAGAACCAGCTTCAGAGCTCCTGCACCATCTGGTGTGTACTACTGCATGTGAAGCCAAGTGGGTGGAGTTTGGCAGGAAAGTAGGTGCAGCCAGCTTGAAGGTCTACTGCTACATATTATGTACCAGGCAAAAATAGTGCACAGTGGAAGCAGCAGGCACCACCAGCCTTATAGCTGTTGCATAGGTGTAACAGGTGTATGCGGACTTACCTCTGCCAAGGCTCAGGCAGGTGCAGCTAAGGAGGATTCCATCAGTATCTGGCCTGCATGGGTCCAGGCTAACGATTTGCTAACAAGACCATGCAGCTCAGATGAAATGTCAAGGTGGAATGTGAAAAACAATGTGTAGCAACACAAGACAGACTACAACCATTCCCACAGGCAAGGCTGTATATTCTCAAGGGATGGATATGTGGGTGTTATAGTTTTTGTACCGGGGCACTGGAAAGCCGTGTGTATGTTTTGCAACAATCACCACTATGCTATCTAGTGAGCCATGTTGCCACTCCTGCATCAGAGAGGGGTTTTTTTAGGTGAAAGTCAGTTTCTCACTGGCTGCCTTTGGGGCTGAAGAACGGTTTAGGCTATGGCTACATTAGAGAGCTTAGAGCAGCACAGCTGCTCGGATGCAGATGCACTGCTGTAAGCACTCTAATGTAGCCGTTCTAAGCCAAAGGGGGAGAGCTCTCCCATCGGCTTAATTACTCCAGCCCCCATTAGCAGCAATAGCTATGTCGGTGCGTGAAGCTGTCCTACTATGTTGGTGCTTAAGTCGGCATTAAGTTATGTGTCTCAGGGGAGTGGCTAAATTATGTCGACTTAAGCTGTCGTGTAGCCATAGCCTTAGACTCTTAGATTCCTCAGAAGTACCCTGGTTGAAAAGCCTGACATGAAAAGCAGAGACACCTGGCCAGCCTGAGGGGCATCACTCTAACACAAGAGAAGAAGTTATTTGTTTTCCCCCTCAGCCATCTCTGCTTTATGAGACATTTATTACACTCCCTGCTGGAAACCGAACTAAACTCAGCTTGGAAAGGGAGGCGAAAGGAAATTGTTAGTGAGAGCTAAACTCTGAGTTCACTCTGTGCAAAGCAGATTGTAAATTGGGAAGCTCAAAGGATCCTCTAGATAACATGCATTGCCACATAAAAATTCTGTTACTCCATTGGTTACTGGAGCTTGTAAAAGTGTGAAATAAGCAAAAATCCATCTAGTTAGAGACTGTTTGTGCACTTAAAGAAAGACAGAGTCACAGATTGAACTATACAGACATACATGCAGATCAATGCACAGAAAGATACAGAGATGCATGAAAAGGTCTCGTTCTTTTTTTTAAATTATGGAGAGCTTTCTGCCCGAGGCATCTTTTTCAAGTTCTCATGTCTCTGAATCCTTTACTATGTCTGACACAAATACACTGCTACGATCACTATTTTTTCAGCTGACTGGTGACAGTTTCACTCCACCCCCATTTGTGTTAGCAGCCTGAAATTACAAAGATGAGATCCCCAGTACGTCTTTTGTGATGCATATCAACTTTTGTTGTGTTCCTTTGTTTGGAATGTGACACAGTATTGTGTTGCCTGTGTCTAGGGAGCAGGTTTGCTTTATTGTTCTTGTAAATATGTACTGCCGGGTGCAGCTCAGTGGTAAGCATTTAGTTTGTGCATGACTGACGCCGACCCGGACAACTGCTCTGACCCCAAGCAGATGGTGGTGCAGGGACTCCAGTGATCTGGAACTAATAGCATGTGCCATTTCTTTTTGTTTTGAGCAGACAGCCAGGCCTTACATTTCCCTCCCCTATGCAGCAACAGCTGTATATACAGTACAAGCTGGCAAAACCCTAACTGTCACTTCAGTGCTCCTCCTCTGTCATTAATCATAGGTCCTAGGGTGATGAAACTTCATCAAAATGAACACTGCATGTACACAGCATGGCTCTTTCCACCATTAATAAAAATGATGTGGGCTGGAGGATAATTCAGACCTCTAGCTGCCCAATTCAATTGAAATTTTCCTGGAAAAAGAAGTAAATGATTCATTTTAATCATGAATGTAATAGACATTGCATAAAAGCAGTAAGATATTCCTATGTGTTTTGGAATTTACTTCCACTAATAGCTATTTCAGAGTCCAGTGGATTATCATTGAAACACATTTTGTCAGGATGGGATGTAAGCAAAAGCGATACAGAAAAATAGAGGTTCAAAATGAAAAAATTATGGCATAAAAGTTAGATAGGCCCTGGAAAGGTCAAATTCGTACAACTATCCCTTCCACTACAAATAATCCATAATGACATTGACTTGGCAGTATCACACACTAATTTTCTTCAGGATGAAGTTTCCTCAACAATGTCTTCAATTTATTCCCTTCTGATTTAAAAAAAAAAAAAAAAAAAAAAAACTTCATTCGGCATGTATAACTTTCCCATTTATTTTTGTTCTAACTATAGAACCAAACTAATAACAAAAATTGTCCTCCTAGACTGGGGACAAGGACAGTTTCTCTTATGTCACTGAGCACATCAGGTTAAATTTGCCCCTGTGCAGAGGACCAGCACAATGCCTCTACATCACATGTGTGACAAAGTAGGGTTTAAGTGGGACTAAAGTGGTTCTTCCACCTTGTCCTGCCTCCCGGCAAAGGGGTGAATGTCCTGGTTCTGCTCTGAAGTCATTATTGGGAAAATTCCTGTGTGCACATGTAACCCACACACCTTCTGGGTGTGGTGTTCTGTCCCATCTAGTGGCACTGAGACCACTTAGAGAGATTGATAAAATGAGTCTGCTCTACAGCCTTAGCTAAGAGCAAGTTGGCTTTTAGCTCATGCACTAAGTTCCAAAGTTCCCCGGTTCAATCCCGCCTGCTGACGACTGGGGTCTGTTGGCATTACACACATACAGTGGTACTAGTTTGTAGAATTGCAGGTTAAGGATTTCTGTTGGTATTTTATCCCATTTTACATAGTATCTGGTTATGGTTGGGGCCCAGATTTTGCGACTATATAGTAAAATGGGTTGAATTATGTCAAAGAGTTTCAGCTGTAGTTTTATCAAGGGATTGTATGTGTCTAGTAACTTTTTTATGGGGTAGGTCTGCAGAGGTCTTCGTTGTAATATTTTTATAGCCAGTTTGAAACTCCCTCATGCACTAACTATGAGACCAAAGTATGTACAGTCAGGAGTGTGGTCTGCCTTTCCATCTGTAAAAATCAAAATTGAGTTTTGGTTATTTCAGGGCTTTTCCTAGAAAATCATGATTTTGAGCTTTTCCATGTTGACCTGCAGACTTCATGTGCTGAAATATGTAAGCATGCATTATTTCAAAGGATGTCTTTAATAGCAAGCATTTTAACTCACTTATTTAGGGACAGTCCTGGGTGTGAGATTTGGTCCAGCATGCAGGTAGGTCACTATTGTACATGATGAAAAGATTAGAGCTGAGGCAGCACCTCTGGTTAACTACTTTTTCCTGCATGAAGGCATCTGTTTTAAGTGTAGTTTATTTTTACCTTATAGGTCATAGATTGGTACATAGATTTAATTGTCATCTGTTTTCACATCAGTTCAAAATTGTAGTTGTTACAGATTCAATCCAGAGTGCAATTTTAATTATAGATAAAAAGCAAATGTCTTTTTTCTGGGATGCATTTTTTCTATGCTTATTATTAAGCATCCATAAAGATGTAATTCCATTAAAAATAAAATAAAAATGGACCAGTTTAATTTCTGTTGTAACTCCGTTGATTTCAGTTAGGTTAAATCAAAAATGAACTTGCTCCTATTAAACTATTCTCATCATCTCAGAAGCAATCCTATATGTAGAATAAAGAATGGCAAGGAGGGACACAGACAGTATATCATCTCACTTTTCTCTAGCATATTTTGAAAGATTGGGGGAGATGCTACGGAATAAAATTCCAGAGGATATTTGTTATTTCTCTTTTCAGTAAATTATTTTGTAATCATATCTAGTGTTTTCTTAATACTAGAACAGGTTTGGTGTGTATTATATATTTATCACTGCACGAAGCAAGTACTCTAGGAGCCACAGCCCCAATAGCTCCCTAAACTCCCACTAACACCAGGGCAGGGCCTTTACAATCTCAAGAGCCCTGAAAATGTCAGCAGTTCTGAACTTTGATTGTTGGGTGTGTGAGAGAGGTAATGGGCACCCTATAGTTGCACCTTCACAGTACTGGAATTCAATGAGTATGTCTACACTGCAATTAAATACTTGTAGCTAGGTGGTGATGTGGGGGACAAATGGTAATACAGTATGAGGGATTGTGGTTTGATAGGGAATTTTTAAAATGATGCTAAAAAAAAGTAAGTGATTCAGAGCCATCAGGCTGTGCACACTGTTAACCTACATAACCACATGATATTAATACTGTTAACCTCATCCTCCCTCCCCCTCTTCCTTTCTATTGTTTGTTATGCTCACTTGTTGCATTTTGTCTTTAGATTGTAAGCTCTTTGGGCTGGGACTATCAACCTGGTTGGTTTTCTTTTTGCAGTGTGTAGCACAATGCAACCCCAACCTGACTCTAGCTTTTGGGAGCTACCATAATAATAGTAAAATAATATATAGTAAGATATAGCCTATTAGCATTAAGATTTAGACAGATTATAGTTTTTCTTTTTTTTTTTTGTCCCAGTGGCCTACTTGAGAATACAACACACAAGTGTAAACTGTTTAATTTCAAAAACATACCTTTTTGAGATTGCTAGTAATAACTATTCTTATTGATTAAAAGGAGATACTGTAATATCGCCTTCTTTTCTTTCAGCTATGCTGAATAAGAACTTCCATTTTAAACAGCAAAGGCACTTCTGAGATCTAGCTGTTATTCAGTTAGCAGTTTAAGTGATAACTTTTGTTGGCGTATACACACAAGCTTAGATGTAAGATATACTCTGTGGGCAACTGTATTTATTTTCTTTCCTAGAAAAGTGGTTAAACCATATCGCACATCCTGTGCTTATAAAATTCCAGAAAGGCTATATCATAGTAAGTACTAGTCGTTTATGTGATTTACATCCAGAAATGTAAACTGAAACATTGTGAGATGAAATGTATTACTTATAATGAACTAAGATATAGATAGGCTGTGAGGTACTGGCATATATGTTGCTTGTTAGGGTCAGTATCTTTTATAAAGCAGCTAGGGCTTAAAAATACAATTATTAACTACTCTTATGTTTATTAAAGCAGTGCCTAAGGACCAACCAAGAATGGGACCCCATTGTACTAGGCACTGTACAAACAGTAGTAGTAGTAGACAGTAGTTGCCACAAAGTTTATAAACTAGGTTAAAAACAGTACTTCCTTATTTAGTCACTTTTGAAAATTTTAATCCTACTGTTTTCAGGTGCCCAACTTGACACCTTGAAAGGGGGCTAAATTTTAAAGGACGGGTTATCAGCACTTTCTGAAATCAGTCCCCTTTGTGTCTCAAGTTGGGCTCCCAAAATGTAGTCCCTAATACCCGATTTAGAACTCTTTCCATTGAGTTCAATAGGGGCTGGTTAGATACAAGATTGTATACTGGATTGGCACAGACTAGCTAAAGCACTGACTTGTATAACAAATAAATCCAAAGTCCTTACTGCCCTATACTGTATTTAAAGTTATTCTTATTCCTCAAATCTGGTACTGTCTTCCATTAAGGATCAGACGTTAGCGCCCTGTCTCATGAAGTGCTGGATGCTCTCAACTCCCATTGAAATCAATAGGAATTAAATACTCAGCACTTCGTGAAATAACAAAAAATGGTCAGTACTAGCAATATTTTAAAAAAATCCATACAAAAATTTAAATTTGCCTGAGGTTTATTTTCTTTCCAGAGACTGCCTTGTCTTTGATTTTATGAGTTGTGTTCCTGATTTTTAATTCTGGACTGTGAGGGTGAGTGACCTTTTATGCTACTACAGAATTTTTTAAAAATAGTTTAATATGTATCCTGGGGTTTTTAAAAATGCATCTGAATCAGTGATAGGAAGCACTTTTCTCAAATTATTAATGATTAATCCTTGGAAACAATATACCTCCTTGGGATCCAATATTTTAAATAAAAATATGTCCTCTTTGGAAAATATTAAAGTCTTTATATATGGTACACAAGAATATTTTTAGATTTTCCAGTTTGATTCAAAACACACACAAAAAAGAAGAGGCCCTACAAAGTGACCATTTACAGACAAACTAGGGCAAAAATCCAGAAACCATTCTTACTGCAATGGAACTACCATGAACTGAGATCATTCATCAGTCCTGGAAAAAAAGATGTTTTCAGGAAGAGCTTTTTAAAAGGGGATTGTGAGTTACTGCTCCACAAACAATACAGAGGATTTGCAGTATGCATTGTGCTTCAGATGAGGAGCGTGCCTGTAAGGAACCAATCAAAATCCTTTTGGAACTAATGAGGAGGCAGAAATCATGGTGGGAAAAGAGTATTCGTAATGATAACTAACACTAGTTGTTTGTAATTAAACTCTAGCAAACTCTGTGGCAAAGCAGTCTCTTAAAATGCACAAGTTTAGTGTAGTTTGTCTAGGAAGGTGTTCTCCATTGCATTTTATTAGCATTAGCAGTACAGAGTGAGCTGAAGAAGCAGACCAAAAATCATATAGATGACAGAAAATTCAATCTTTTGTAACCATGTGAGCCAGACCTCCCAAAGTAGAGTGATAAGAATGAAGTAAACTTTAGAATCTCATTCTCATATTGCATTTTTTATTAATATGGAGGATTTGAGTGTTAAGCTAGATAAGTTACTGATACCACAGAAGCAGCAAAAGGAAGCTGAAGGGGTGAAAGAAGAGCTAGTAGTGAACTTGCACACCAGTAGTCTACTTTTCAAATGTAGACGACATCTGATAGACATCCAGACCCTGAACTGGAAAGTCCTAGTGCAGTTATGCAAATGACCTTTTAGGCTCCTAAATGCCAATTTCAGGGCCCCAAAGCAGGATTTCCCACTTCCTCTTAAATCCCTACTGCCAAGACTATTTTAGACTATAAGGTGGATAGAAAGCTGGCTAGATTGTCAGGCTCAACGGGTAGTGATCAACGGCTCGATGTCTAGTTGGCAGCCGGTATCAAGCAGAGTGTCCCAAGGGTCGGTCCTGGGGCCGGTTTTATTCAACATCTTTATTAATGATCTGGATTATGAGATTAATTGCACCCTCAGCAAATCCACAGATGTCACTAAAATGGGGGGAGAGGTAGATATGCTGGAGGGTAGGGAAAAGGTCCAGAGTGACCTAGACAAATTGGAGGATTCGTCAAAAGAAATCTGATGAGGTTCAACAAGGACAAGTGCAGAGTTCTGCACTTAGGAAGGAGGAATCCCATGCACTGCTACAGGCTGGGGACCGACTGGCTAAGCAGCAGTTCTGCAGAAAAGGACCTGGGATTACAGTGGACGAGAAGCTGTATATGAGTCAGCAGTGTGCCCTTGTTGCCAAGAAGGCCAATGGCACATTGGGCTGTATTAGTAGGAGCGTTGCCAGCAGATCGAGGGAAGTGATTGTTCCCCTCTATTTGGCACTGGCGAGGCCACATCTGGAGTATTGCATCCAGTTTTGGGCCTCCCACTACGGAAAGGATGTGGACAGATTGGAGCGAGTCCAGCGGAGGGCAACAAAAATGATTAGGGGGCTGGGGCACATGACTTCTGAGGAGAGGCTGAGGGAACTGGCTTATTTAATCTGCAGAAGAGAAGGATGAGAGGGGATTTGATAGCAGCCTTCAACTACCTGAAGCGGGGTTCCAAAGAGGATGGAGCTCGGCTGTTCTCAGTGGTGGCAGATGACAGAACAAGGAGTAATGGTCTCAAGTTGCAGTGGGGGAGGGCTAGGTTGGATATTAGGAAAAACAATTTCACTAGGATGGTGGTGAAGCACTGGAATGGGTTACCTAGGGAGGTGGTGGACTCTCCATCCTTAGAGGTTTTTAAGGCCCAGCTTGACAAAGCCTTGGCTGGAATGATTTAGTTGGTGTTGGTCCTGCTTTGAGCAGGGGACTGGACTAGATGACCGCCTGAGGTCTCTTCCAACCCTAATCTTATATGATTCTACAAAGTTTGTCCATGTGCAGATCATTTAATATCCTGGTTACTGACATCGCTTCTCTTGCCTGCTCATTCTCCCGTCTACCTTTCCAGTGCAGCCAAAAGGTAGTTGCCAAGTTAACTGTATTGAACGAAGTGAGGCCCATGCTCACCACCAGGGCATTTCTCTACTTATCTGTGTGTAACGGAGCAGGGGAAATGGGGATGCACGCAGAGCCCCTGGCGAGTTGGGGTGCACTGATAACCCAGCATGGGGGGGGTGTCCCATGGAGGCCTGGGAGGGGGTGGGAGAATGGGGGAGCCTAGTGTGGAGGGAGGAAGGACGCACAGCCACTAGCAGAGGGTGGGTTTCAGCGAGTCCCTGAAATAGAGGAACAGAGGGTCCTGTGGCACCTTTAAGACTAGCGGGGAGACTGGTGGGCCGCTAAGACATCAGCGGTTACCCAGCGTGCAACCTCCTACGGCGGGCGGCTGCCCGAGCCGGGCTGGGCCGTCCCGCCCCGCGGAGAGGGAGGCGCTGGAGGGAAGGCCGTGACTGCTCCCGCGACTCCTGCTGCCACCGCGCGCAGGCCAGGGCGGCTCCACGTCCCGCAGGAGCGCTCCCAGCCCCGCGGCCGGGCAAGAGGCAGAGAACCGCGCCGCTCCTGCCCTGTGGGAGAGAGTCTGACTGCCTCCCGCACCTCTCCCCCGAATGGTTTGTTCCTCGCCTGCCGCCGGCTCACGGACAGTCAGAGAAACAAGGACTACAAACGCGCAGCGCGGCAGCGAGAGAATCCCCCACCCTCTCCTTTCACTTTGTTCTCGCGATACTAATCTGGCTTCTCCCTTAGTGCCTGGCAGGCCGCTGCTGGAGTTCTCGCGAGTCTTGGGCAGGTTCCCACGCCTGCTGCCGCTGTTGTGTCTAAGGGGAGAACCCGGGAATGAGGGGGCGGCGCGCTCCCCCATTCTCTCCCCTTCGCGACCGCGTGTGTGTCTCACGGGCCCGCGCACGCGCGCACTCGGCCAGGGGAGGAGGAGACAGCTCTCGCGAGAGTAGGAGTTTTGGCGAGAGTTTGTGGAAGATGGCGCCTGTTGTGACAGGGTAAGTGCGGGGGGTTCGCAGCGCCGGGCCGGGAGCGATCCCTTTCCACGGGCATTGGGGCCCACCCACCGTCGTCCCCCGGTCCTGCTGCTTCCCCATCCCCCGTCCGGGGAGGCGGGAGCTCCTAGCCGGGCGATCCGGGGGAGGCCCCGAGATACAGACCCTCGGGGGCTGGGACCCCCCAGGTGGCTGCACTGGAGAAGGCCCCCGGGCGATAGGCCGGGATCCCCAGGTGGATAGTCTGGGGGCGGGCACAGGGCGGGCCGAGATCCCCAAACCCCAGGCGGGACGGGGGGGAGGTGGGCTTAGTGCTGGACACACTCCCTTCTCCGCCCCCCCCCCCCGAGGTGGGTACCTGTTCGTGGGGTTTCCCAGCCCGGGTCCGGGCGGGGGTCCCCTCAGCCACCGGCCCTGGGGCACCAGACAAAGGCTCCTGTCTGGTTGTGGGAAAGCCGACTGGTGCCTTCCTCCTTTCTGGCGGGGCGCGATGAGAGGGGACAGAACACTCCTTCCCCGCGCGCCGTGCTGCGCTGAATTCACCAGGCTCTAGGTCCCATTCAGTAGGAACAGCCTCCTCCCAAGCAAGACCCATGCTGCCTTGCAGAAGTGAGTGGAGTTCCCCTTTTGCTGCCTGTTCACCATTCTCTCTGGGTTACAAACGAATATTCTTAGCTGCCTCCCTCCCAACAGAAGAATAGCAGCCTTCCCACTCCATCTGCTCCACATTGACTCAGCATGAAAACTGCTTGCCATCCCCATTAACGCCACTGGGTCATACTGAATAATGGCCTTCTACCTGTAAACTGTGTCATGGTAATCAGTGACATACTCCTAATCAGCTGCTGTTAGGTAATAATGGTAGATTCACTAGTGGTAGGGTGCATCAGCAGCTGTTTTGCACACCTCTACCACATCTTGAGTTACACTGCACGTAGCAGGCACCATGGGTCTTGGGCCACACTGAGTAGTAGCATCCACTCCACTGAACACACACTTGAGGAATGGGGCTGCAAGTACAATAGCAGGCCTTGTCTGCTCACCACCTGTTCGTTCAAAACAAAATCCTGGTTGGTAAGAATATTGCTGGGTATCTTTACATGGTGGACTTACTTTGATATTTTCACAGTGAATGTCACAGACACACTATTCTTTTCCCGGTGAGATTACACTGTCTCCAGCCATGGCTATGTAGTTAGAGAGACCATCAGCCTGTTTGGGGGGTGGGGTTGGTGGTTGTTGCTTTTGTTCTCTTGGCAAAAGTGGCATTGTTTCATTTTGGCCTCGATGGACGTTCCATTTTTTCTCTTGATTGTTGAAAACAAGATCTGAGCTGCTGCCTGGATGTTGCCTGGTTTCTTTCATGTTCAAATGGAGCTTGCTGCTGTTGCTTGTTTTTCCTATTTAACATTCTTTAAGGCAGCAGGTGTTTGTTTCAGTTTCTGGCTGGAACTATTTAGAATCCTAAGGTTGGGGGAACAAGACAAAAATGCTTTAAAATGTTTGTTTTAAACGTTGCTGTGGGGTTAGTTATAGATTAATTGTATTCCAGTTTATGTTCATTTCGTTTAATTGATCATTTGACAGTTATTTTCTTTGCTTGTTGATTAGCAAACTGTTGTCAGTAATGCTCTAGGTCTGTGTCATCCTGTTTCTTCTTAAGAGATATGTACTACATTTTGACTAATTCATAATCCTAGAAAATTTCTTATGAATGAAAAAACCATGCTAACAGTAGGAGAGAAGAAAATATGTTGTGCTTTAACATGAGAACAGAAAAAGACTGTGTGTGCTTGAGGATTCTAAAATTGGTTGTATTGGTCAAAACCTGTATAAATGTACTAATTCCTATTAAAGGAGGGAGTTCATTGTTACTCCCTGAAACCCTGAATCATAATACTTAATAAAGGTGGGAGTTCATTTGTTACTACCTGAGACCCTGAAACATTTATTATTATGGATAATCACTTCAAACATATTTCTATCACACAGGTAAACTTTAAAAGACATGCTAAAATGTATTAACAGGTGTGGCTTTATCGTGTTGAGGATTATATGTTAGTATATTGAATAATGGGTCTCAGGACCTGCTATCTGGTAGAACCTTGCTAAATGCAGATGACTAAATTTTGACAGGTGTAGTTTAGTTTGCCATGATTTAGAATATATCATATTATAAAGTGGAATGAGCTGATTGGTTTTTGTGAGAATTATCAGGTTTGTGGATTAGCAATATTATACTCTAGTTTTGAATTAGCATTGTTATGCAATGTTATATCCTGTTTTCATTGTGGATATGTTAAAATTAAAATCTGATGTGTCCTTCAGTAAGTGAAAATTTTTCAGTGGTGGCTTGCAATTTCTATTCACACTGAGATTGCTAGACAAAGTATGTAAATGATTGTTTTCTAGTCAATGCAAGTTGAATGTCTTTCTATAAAAACAATCTTTCTATGAAAACTGAATGCTAAAACTTAAATTACAGTAAATAAACCTGCAAGCATCTATTCACTTGTGCCAGTAACTTATTCATGAAATAGCGAGGTTAGCACTTCACCACAGAAGTTGTTTTTCCGGTATGGCCAAAACATACCTGGTTTCTTATCTACACAAAGTTATATACTATACCATTTTATTTCAAATAAATTTTTATCGGAATAGTGAAGTATACATTCATTATTATGATTGAACCTAAATTACTCACTTCAGGGGCAGAGAGAGAGATAACGAAAAATATGTTAGAAATGTAGCAGACAAGTAACTGAAAATGTCTTATTCCCAGAAATATTTTACTAATGGAAATGGATAATTTATGGACAGAATATGGTAAGCTTTTCTGCATGTGAATGATTGGGAAAACTTTAATCACTTTGAGGCTATGAAGTATTAATGAAAATGTCAACTACTAGAGATGCATATATTCAGTAGGAAACCTTCATTCTCATCAATTTTGTGTTATGCAAGTACCTAAAGGCCCCAGTTAGGTCAGGAACCCATTGTGATGAGCCTCCTACAAATATATGACATAGTGAAAGACAGTTCCTGCACTAAAGAGCTTACAGTTTTGTTTAAAAAAAGATGAAACAGAAGGGTGGTATAAGCAAACAGGGATGGATGGGGTAACAAGATGAACTTGTTTTTTCATAGACTTAGCTGTGTGAATAATGTATGGTTATACAATTTTTAATTATACTTGTAAAATTAGCAGATTTATTATTGTTTGTTACTGTAGTGCTTAGGAGCACTAGTTATTGTACTTGGGTTCTGTACACACAGAGAACAAAGAGACGGTCCCTGCTTCAAAGAGCTTACATTTTAAATATAAGACAAGATGGCTATAAACAGACAGATGAGACAGTATTGGTCAGCATGATAGGCAGTGATATTAGTACATCAGCAGCATTTCCATTGTCAAGTGTTTTTGTAGGTATCACAAGAACGGTGTGACACAAACACACACACACACTATATGTATTTACAGAGGGAGAGTGTGCACATGACTGCGTGTGAGCAAGACAAGCTTTTAAAAAACAAACCAATGCCAAAACAGCTAAATGGTCTTGAGCCAGTAAGTGGCCACTGAGTCAGCAGTGTTCACTATGGGAAGACCTCTGGGGAACCCAACACAAAAAGTGAAGCCATCCTGCACAGCATTAAAGGTACACAGATGGCTGTCCTTGATGCCCTAGTCATGGTCTGTCTTGGCATAGCGAACCATGCCACACCTAGACCTATTAAACTGTCTCCAAAGGTGGCATGGGAGCCCAAAGCCAGGTTGCTGTTCATCCAGCCTGGTGATGATGTGAGAGTTACAGGTGGTGGGAGAGGTTCTCTCTTAATTCTGACCACCACGGTGAGCTGAGGATATCATCAGTTGGATAGAGAGTGTGCAGCACTGTCCAGATAAGATTTCTGCTATGCATTTGATGATGGGGTACATTCCATATATTCCTGAACAGTGGCAAGTATGGCATTTGCTATATCTTGATGTATTGATAAAGGTATCTTGCACCCTGATCAGTTTATTGGCTATATTCTGATGCCAGCTGTTAGGTTGAGGATTTTTGGCTAGGATTGGTAACCATACAAGTTTTGTTGCCTTCAGTATGCCTGTAATAATTCTCTTGGTATGATTGAGTTGTTTGTCTGATAGTGTAGCACGTGCAGAGCTTAACCAAACTGGCACAACATTCTCCAACTCAGTAGCATATGGTGAGCCCCAAACCACATAGTGCATTGACTCCCCAAGAGAAAACTACTAGTTTGTTCAGAAGACAGTTTCTGCTCTTGATCTTTAGTGAGGTGGCATTTGTATAGAAGTGTGTGACTTAGAGTGACCCCTTCATACACTGGTTTTAGAACATGTGCCAACCTCTGACCATTCAAAAACATATTTAAGCTCAAGTTGGCTCTGAGCATGATGCAAGAGGAAGCATGTTGATGCAGTGTTTCATGTACTTGTTTGGTCTCCATTTCTTACATTAGTCACCTTTGGCAGCAGTATCACTGTTCAGGTTCTCTTCAGTCTTTTGGAAGTTACAGTCCTTTGAGCCAAGCAGGTATCATGGGACTACATGAATCTCCTGGAGATGGTGTATGGCAAATTGTTGGTGAATGCATAAAATAAATTTGATTCCAGCATGAAGCCTTTCTAGAGTCTATTCTTCTGGAATCTTCAAGTGCTGGTTTTATGGCCCAGAGCCACTTTCACATGTCTACCCTGGAGCAATAGCTCAGTTGCCGTGGCAACCCATCTAGGAAGAATTTTTGACATCTTGTACAGCAAACCTGTGTGCCAGATGGTGTCATAGGCTGCTGACCAAAAGAGAGTGTAGAGGAGGATGAGTGAGTTTTTGCAGATGTTTACAGGGAGTTCCTCTCAAGCATGAGGGACAGCATATGAGAAGGCATCAAAGGTGTTTTAAAAATTGAACAAGTGCGTGATAGTGGCTGGCATCATGGATTGATTGGAGGTAGGAGTTGATGTCTGTGTGGCACATATGAGTTAATAGGTAGGGAGGAGACAGACAATGAAGGGCCCTGAAAGTGAAGGCAAGCAGCTAATGTTTGATTCAGTAGAGAAGAAGAGATCCTGTTGAGGAATGCAGAGAGAGGGGTGACATGGTCGAAGTGCCGTGCTAGGAAAATGGTCTTTGCACCAACATTCTGAATTAATATGAGTGGGGCAAAATTGTATTTGTCAAGGCCAGAGAGTAGGATAATGCAGTAATTGGGATGCTGGATGAAAGTTTTAGCTCTGTGGATGAATAGAATAGATTATATCTTAGAGGTCTTATGCAGAAGCAATCAGCAAGATTTAGACATAACCTGGAGGTCAAAGACGACACTGAGGTTATGAGCCTGAGTGACAGGCAGGATGGTGGTGGTGTCCATTGTAGCTAGGAAAGAAAGTAGCAGGGGGACTGTTGGGAGAGACTAGAAGCTTTGTTTTAGCCATGTTGAGGCTGTGGAGATGTTAGCGAGAGAGGATGAGATTTTAGTGTAGACAAAAGGCATTTAGGGGAGAAAGAGAGGAGTAGAGAAGAAGATGTGTGAATTGTCAGCATGGAGATGGTAGTGAATTTGTGTTTGTGAATGAGATTACCCAGAGACAAGATGTAGAAGGAAAAGAGAAGGGGGGACCGAGAACAGAGCTCTGGGGAACTGCCATTGAAAGTTGGAGGGTGGATAAGGATATGCAAAAGGAGTGATTAGAGAAGTAGCAGAGCCAGCAGAGGACAGTCATGGAAACCAAGGGAGAACAATATTTCAATTAAGAGGATGTCAAAGGCAGCTGACAGGTCAAGGAGTACTGGTTCTGAGCTTTAGCTAGGAAGAGGTCATTAGAGACTTTGGCAAGAGCAATTTCAATGGAGTGTAAGGCACAGAAGATGGACTAGAGGGGGTCTAGGAAGGAATTGGAGGAAAGCAACTCCAGACAGCAATTGTAAACAGCTGTGCAATGAGCTTAGTGATGAAAGGGAGGAGGGAGATGTGCCTATCACTCTAGGTTTAAACTTTATGGTTAAGATTTGAGAATAGTAAAACTATGGATGTTTATACTGTATGCACACATATACATAGTCTAGAAGGTTGTTTTTATAAGATCACACAAGCAGGAAGTATTAACATATAAATCATTAGCAAGGAGTATTACTGTTCTAAATTTGGCTATTGAGAAACCTTTTGGGAATCCTTGAAAATCTTTGAGAGAGTTCTAAACACACATTTTTTTTTTCATGGTTTTATTAAGGATTGTTGTATGCAAATATTATCTTTGATTTTTAGTGTGTTTGCATTTGCTCCTTATTCATTACCCTAAGTCCTCTATGACCGTTATTTAATTGCTGCGAAAAGGATTGCAGTGTCCAATGCAGGAGTAGAGTGACTTAAAAACAAATATCTTGTTTTTATTCAGATTATGGTACTATGTAGAACTTCACTAATCTGTACATATTTTATTTGACACACACCAAAAAAATTTGCTCTCTCCATTTCTTAGCAAAATATTTTAGAATATTATAATGAAGTCTTAGAGATATGACTTATTTTTACAAAATATACTGTAGTACATTATGAAGTATAATAAATTATTTAAAGGAAATTGCACTTGTCAAAATAAGAGAACAGTACTTTTTTCAAATTAGCAATAGAACAATTAATTCACTATAGTGTTCTTCTACATTAGTAAAAATTAACAAGATGCTATTGTACTAAAAAAAGAAATATGGAAAGAAGGAGAAATGTCTCTAGCTGGGTTGGCTTACAAAGATATTGGGTCTTCATGGTCAAAGTTTTAGTACTAAACTATATAGTCAATAATAATAAACTTTTACTCTTCTTTGGTGGAGAGCAGGGATTGAAAGGGGAAGAAAGAAAGAAGCTGTGCTTTTAGATGTCCTAAGATGTAAATTATATAAACATCATAAATATTTTGGTTTATACAATACATTCTTATATCTCTGGGGGTGTAATTTACCCAGTACATAATTTTGATTTCATCTTTAGTAGAAAACTGTGCGAAGCAGAACTTTATGTAGGCTTTTATCAGTAAATGTTAGTAAATGTCAGTTTCATTGTACACACACACACAAACTGATGAAAAAATATTTCCATTGATGAAGATCAAAATTTACATATAGGCAAAGTAAGAAAAATGCTGCTTGAGAACTTATTAAAGTGTGATTTCAAGGATATTTACTCTGTATATTTTGACATGTAATGTTGACCGTTTGTTTTTAATGTTTGTAAAGCTTTAATTTTTTTAATCTGTGTCTACAGTCACTTAATAATTGTCAGCCCCCAAATAATTTCCCACAACTTTGAAAATTTAAATAGATTAAAAATAGAAAAAAATGCTTAAAAATAAACATTGATATTATCTGTCTTAAAAAAAAAAAAATCAGATTTTCCAAGCCTAACTCTATGGTTGCAGTACGCTGTTACTCTGTTACAGTACTCTTCATCCCAAGTCTTTTGAAATTAATTATAAGCACTTCATTAATTGACCTACATGTTACTATAATATATTAAATTGTTGGCTCCCAAGAAGCATTTTACAGGAAAGGCATAGTTGAACATGCAAGTGGGTTTTTAATTAAAAAAAAATACTTTGATTACATTAGCAGAATAAAAGGAACAGTTGTAATGTTCATTAACTTAAATATAACCAGTGCAAGTGTTTATATTCTAATAAAGCTGTACATTTTTCCAACATAAAATTGACCTCTTACTTGAATTTGCTGGGTGATTGATGTTCCACTGTGGAAGGTCATCATACAATAATAAGAAATTCACAGTAAGCTTTCATATGTGTACCAAGACATGGCTAATATTGATTCTTACACATAATTTCAATAAGCAAGTTTATATGATGCAGGGGAATAGGCTATGAAATAGGCAAGCAACAAAAGAGCACCTGTCCAACAGCTGATCCATTTATTTAAGGAGGAAATTGAGAGTAGCAGTTCAAAAATCATTATACTGTTATTGAATCTAAGAACAGTAAATTTCAAACCCAGATCTGTAAATTTCAAACCTGGTTTTGTCAAAAAATAAGCAGAAAGGGATCGAAATACACACAAGATAACAAATCTGTAATTATTTAAGGTGGTATCATACCATTTCATACAAACACACAAGGTGTGCATTAACAGTAAACTAGCTTGCTGCACACTAAGTCTCTGTGTGGACCCTACTGCTGGGCACTAAAAGTTCCATAGTGTACTTTGACCTCCTGCTATTTGGAACGAAAGTTCTACTAAATTTTTAGTGAAAGGCAGTAGGTCAACTTAGTGCATGGAAGGCTAGTGTGATGAACTGTTACAGCCTGACTTGCCTTTTGCTAAGTCTCTATGTAGACAAGCCCTAAGTTTACACCTGTGCCACAACTCCTGTGTGCAGCAATTTTGCAGACCATGAACATCAAATTCAGAATGAAATTTGACAAAAGCCTAGTCAGTTTTATATACCCACCTTAAGTTTGGGAAAAGGCACTGCATAAAATGGGGATGGGTAACTGGCAAGCTGGGGGACACATTTGGCTTGCCAAATCATTTTATTTGGTCTGTCCAGAGGCGGCTGGTGAAAATATTTTTGTGCGTGGGAGGCTGAGCAGAGTTGAGCCCCAGCCTACCCAATTAGCTCCTAGGCTCACCCAATCTGAGCACCAGACACAGTGCTTAAAGTGTGGGGTGTGGTGGAGCAGAGCCTAGAACTGGGAGCAGGAGCCCAGGCACTCGGTCGCAGTGCCGCTCACTGGCCCAACCACCCCAGTTTCAGGCATGCAGGGAAGGGGCTTCTCTCTAAGCCACCTGGCTCTAACTGCCTTCTCATTGGCTCCCAGCTCCCACAGCCAGTCTGATTGGGGCCAGCCTATCTCCCCCTACTCTCCAGGCTGTGGATGAGTCGGGGCATATGTCTGCCAATGGGGAAGCAGTAACCAGAATTGGGTAGTGTAACGGCAAATATCTTCCCGGTTGGTATGTTGGAGGAGTGTTTGGGCCAGATTTGAATGGTGTGACCTCACACATGGCATTCTGCTTCACTCTGCTGCACCATGCTACACAGCTCTGGTTACTTCCTTCCCATTGATGGGTGGATAGGGAAAATGTGGTTCTCATTTCCTAACAGTCAGCCAATGGGGCGGTAACTGGAGCTGGATGGCATGGGGTAAAGTCGGAGCCTGTGCTGTTGGGGAAGTGGAGCCTAGCGATATGAGGCAACAGCAGCTTTTCTAAAAGACTGCGCCCCTTAGCAACCTGGTGCAATCTTTTTGAAAAACAAACAAAAAACCCTATATGGCTGCCAAAGGGGTTTAGTGGATTTTGTGGCCTAGTCTACCTTAAAGTTGCTCATCTCTGGCATAGAAAATTGCTCAGCAGGGCACTGTGTGAAACTTACTAAACATGTCAGTTTCTCTCTGGTGGGCAGCTGCTTCTACTTTTGGGTAGTTCTAATATGTACTAATTTTGTTATCTGCAGGGAACTTTAAAATGGGGGTTGGAGAACGGAGGGGATATTTTCAAGCCCACTCTGAATTTATGCCATTGTATGTAAGTTCCAAGATCTGCACTAACAGAATATATAATACTTGGAGCTTATTCAGTGATTCTCAGCCATAGATCTGAAAGCACTTTTGATACATGGGGAAATTGAGGCAGAGAGAGGTTGAAAATTCCCCAAGGTCATGCAGAGTCAGTGGGTCTCCTGATTCTCTGAACTGTGTTCTAGCTGCTGGGCCATGCTCCCTGTCAGGTGTTCTGTTATTGACAAGTGGAAGCAGGGTTTTATCTCACCTACCAGAAATGTGTAGAATCAAAATACTGAGGGAAGACATCAGAATTACGTAGGTTTTTGTCTTGTTCAGTGAAAAACAATATGGAAAGAAAAACCAAAAAGTAGTAATCATTTGCATGGTTAATCAGTTTTAATAGCTTTAATTGCTATTAGCGTGGAGCTACAGTGGCAACAGAAGGGATGCTACTCCCTTCATGTAAGTTCTTAAGGGGCAGAATAATCAGACAGATATGGTGTCAAGAAAAGTGCAATTGTAGAGCTCTCAGCAGAGCAGGCATGAAACCTTCTGGGGCCATCTCTTTATTTCTCTATACAAGTTAACCTGCATAGATGATTTGGCTTTTCTTTTATGTAACATTTCTTTCCAGCTTACCAAACAAAAGTAAGAGAACTGTAGTGAGCTGGAGGAATGAAAATAGGGCAAAATCAGTTATATCGGGGAGACAGATTTTTCCCCTTCTACTTTTTGATAGATAGATCAACTAGTCAATTCTTTATATATGTTGTGATGTCTTCCAATGATAAGTTCTGATACTTCTTCCTCCTTTGACCAAATCTCCTTTGGCCAACTGCTTTCTGAGCCAACATTTTTTTTCTTCCATGATGTTGAGCACTTCTGCCAACATTTAGTCTTTTTGCATTCAAGATTTTTTCTAACATTCCATGGTTGGTGAAGGTGAACTGGGAATTCTCTAGCTAACTTTTTTGGGTGTGTACTCAAATAACTTTCCTAATCACAACTCTGCTTTTAAAACCTAACTGTATTTTATCTCAGGACTGTAGAGAGGTAGTAGAGTAGTTAACCAAAATAATTAGTTGGGACCATGACTCCCTGTGTGTGAAATTAATTTACAAATATTTTCCAGCCATTTCATATGAATGATTAAGATATTAACCAGCTATTTCTCCCCGCCACACACACTCTTCTGGAGTTTCATAGTCACTGCTGATAGCTACCTAGCAAAGCAGATACACGTTCTTTAGCATACAGATCTTTCTCAGCTTTAAGTTCTAAACACAACTGATAAGTTTTTTTGAACAGAGATTTTTTCTATTTACACCAACTCTTAAACAATTGTAACTGTTTTTATAGACTATAAAGGAGATAATTACATCCCTGCCTTGTTCGAGTATTTATAATGTTGACAAGTTCAGGATATGTTTAGGGCCATATGTATTCTATGATTCTGTAGCTGAAGAGTTGCACTGCAGAACTTAACCTTCTAGCCCTTATGGGATGAAAGAAAATCTTCTAAATATGAATCTGTCCATTGTCTTCCTGATACTACAGTGAGACAGTGACAAGTTTGAGACATGGACTGTCTCAGTTCAGCTCAAGTGATCATATCTGTGCATCCCAATGACTTAACTGATATTTAGCTCTATATAACACCTCCAGAGATTACACTTTACAAAGGAGGCCATAAAGTTTACAATACACTTTACAAAGGAGTATTTACAAATATTACGTGCTAATATTAACACTATCATTGCTGATTGTTAACAGAAACTTATAGCTTACTATGCTTATCTTACTGGATGCAATGAAAAAAATACTTGGGATAGGTGACAGTGGGACAGTTGGTTACTGTAAATTACTCTTGGGGATGGTGTGATCAGGCCTGGGGTCTGTCGCCCAGTGGTTACGGTCTATGGCAGTTCCCCTGCCCCCAGTGGTTACGGTCGATGGCAGTTCCCCCTGCCTAATGGTTACAGTTGAAAAACTAGGGGAATGTGGGCCCTCCCGCTCCACCGAGTTCTGACCTATGTCCCTGTGAGGCACGCCCACCAGCCTTCCTCTGGATTGCCTCGAGTCAGCCTCCCTGGGCCACTTCCTACCTCCATCTCGTCTTCTGCAGTCTGTCCTGGTGAATGCTGTCCTGGTGGTTGCCTATCCCCTCTCTGTCCCGCAAAGGCTGCTGCTCTCCAACATGCCTTCACTCAATTTGTATCTGGCTGCCTTCTGCTCTGGAGCTCCCAGAGTCAATCCTCCTCCCTGCTCTGTCCACCCTTAATTGAGCGTCTCCCTTGTAGATCTTGCCTCCAAGCGGAGCATGCTCGGCATGGGCCCTCCTCTGCCCAGATCTACTCTTTAACTCCTTGCTGTCTAGTGAGGGGTTTATACACCCTGTCACAGATGGCAAGCTAGAAATTTAATTTCAAGTAACCTTTGACCCTGCCCATAAGGGTCTTGAAAAAGGGAAAATTTAAAAACTATATAGAATGTTGTTGTAATGTAAAAATATTGTACTGACTAAACTGAATATATAAGGGACTAATACAATAAAATCTCCATTGGAGCAGAGTCATGTTTGCTGCGCTCTTCTTGAGATGGAGAATGGCATTTGATTAACACTGACAACACTAGTTTAAACAAATATCAGAGTTGCTCTGTAACACAAGTCTCCTATGTTTTGCCTATTAAACTATGGTAATGCGCAAGTATTTTCTTTCTGAATGTAAATTGAACGTTCTTGCTAGCTATATTAAGATTGAGAGTTCCCATTATAAAATCCTTATTTTGTTTGAACAAGTTTACCCATGTCTACTAACCTGGATGAAAAATACCTGTGCTACTACACCACCTTCCTTCCCCTTCATTTCTTAAGCTATGTCTACATTACAGACCTTACAGCAGCACAGATGTACTGCTGCAGCTGTGTAGCTGTTCTATGCTGACAGCTGACAGCTCTTCCATCGGCATAATTAAACCACCCCCAATGAGCGGCAGTAGCTATTTTGGTGGAAGAGCATCTCCAGCAGATAAAGCGCTGTCCACACTGGTGCTTTTGTCAGTGAAACTTATGTCGGTCAGGGGTGTGGTTTTTTTCACACCCCTGACCAAAGAAAGTTTTACTGACAAAAGTGCTAGTGTAGACATAGCCTAAGAAACACCCATTGCAGTCTGAGGGAAGAAAACAGTTCTGTATTGTTTGTGCTCTGTACTTAATTATAGCATTGTTGATCAGCTGTCTATTTAATTTAAAATGTTATAATCTTCCTGTGATTTTGATTATGCTTCCTTTCCTTTCTGACTTCATTGCACACTTTTTCTGCCTTTCTGTCATAGGTCCTGGCTAAGGCTAATTATTTTTTGTCATGACAAAAAAGTTTAAAAATGAAGAAAAGGGTTAGTCTCAGAAAAATGCAGAAGTCACAAGTTTATAGAGAAGTGCAAAAGTAATGGTCCACATTTTTTTTTTTTTTTAGAAAATTAGCCCTTTTACAATAAGTATTTAAAATTATTTATTTAATAAATAGCATTTAAACATCCTCATTCTGATATATTGGACATAGAGATACATTTGCAAAAAACAATGGAAGAGTGTTGTTGAGTAGTAGGTAGACTGGAGTGACGAACACAGCTTTCTGTTGTAACTCGTGTGGAAACTGCCTCCACATAAGGTACAATAGGCTGCTGGAAAGTAGAGGATGAATCTTGGGTTATGGCTACACTACAGCTTAAGTCGATATAAGTTATGTCACTCAGGGGTGTGAATTAACCCTACATAATTATGGCAACTTAGCGCTGTCCACACTGACACTTATGTCGGCAGGAAAAGCTTTCCCATCAACAAAGCTACCACCACTAACGGGGGCTGGAGTAATTAAAACAATGGGAGAGCTCTCTCCCATTAGCTTACAGCAGCTTACTGCACCGCTGTAAGCTCTCTAATGTAGCCATAGCCTTTGTTTCCTTTTTTTTCCTTCTTTTTTTGGAAGGGTGCAGGAAGTGGAGTCATCCTCCCTTGCTGAATAGCTCTGGTGCCTGTCTCTAGTGCAGGGGTGGCCAACCTGAGCCTGAGAAGGAGCCAGAATTTACCAATGTACATTGCCAAAGAACCACAGTAATATGTCAGCAGCCCCCCATCAGCTCCCCCACCCCGCTCCCAGTGCCTCCCACCCACCAGCAGCCTCGCCCATCAGCACCCCCCCCTCCCTCCCTGCACTTTCCGATCAGCTGTTTCGTGGCGTGCAAGAGGCTCTGGGGGGAAAGGGCAGGAGCGTGGGCACTGCAGGCTGAGGGGAGGGCACGGGGAGAAGTGGAGTGGGGGGCAGGGCCTGTGGCAGAGCCAGGAGTTGAGCAGTGAGCACCCCCCGGCACTTTGGAAAGTTGGCGCCTGTAGCTCCAGCCCCAGAGTTGGTGCCTATACAAGGAGCCGCATATTAACTTCTGAAGAGCCACATGTGGCTCCGGAGCCATATGTTGGCTACCCCTGCTCTAGTGCCTTGTGAAGCACTCACTAAGGCCCAATTCAGGGAAGCATCTGTATTCAGGATAGCACTTCAGCATGTGTTTAAGTACTCCCATGAATTGGAGCCTGAATTCTGACTAGCAGTAGTGAAATTTAGTAAAGTCTTGTTAATTTCACACTATTGCAGTTTAACAGTTAGGTGTAGCAGGAGAGGAACTATAACCATCAATCTGCAGACTCAGGAAGATGACACTGCGTCATCAGATTTAAAAGCTTATCTTTTCAGTTGTAAATATTTACATTTTTACATTTTTAAAAAAAAATTAAAGCTTTCTACAGAAATTGATAGTTGATAAGCATGAAGTATCTAAAGAAAGAGGCTCTTCCACTCACAAGGAAAAGCTTCCATCTTGATTCTGGTGTTTGAAAATTTCAAGCACTGAATTTTATTATTCTAAGGGTATGTCTACACTTGCAGAGTTTTTGTGCTGTCAGTTTCAGCGGTGTTAGGGAACCGGTGAAAGAAAAGTGCTGGTTTGTGTACTCACTTAACTCCTCAGGCATCAGAGTGTGTTTAAAGTAGCAGCACTTCCATCACTCTCTCGATAGGTCTTGTGGGAAGAGGAGGGTGAGCGGAAGGCATTCTGGGTCCTTACTCAGTGCCCCGTGATGCACTGCTTCATGTCCCAGCAGCCCCATTACTTCCTTGTTTCTTTTGTGGCATTTTTTTTAACTCCCCTGCTGTCTGGCTGCTTTCCCCGCCATATCTACAAGCAAAGGGAAAGGGAGTTTCAAACCTCCCGGGGTTTACAGGGGGAGGGGCGGACGTCCCTTTACCGGGTGTCAGAGCAGCAGAGATGCTGGCCAGAGTGGTCACTTTTGGAACTGTGGGATATCCTCCGGAGGCCAAAAGGTGTTTACACAGGTAGAACGTGTCTTCACTTTCACAACAGTGCAGAAAGAACAGCAGAAGGAGTTGTATGCCTCTCGTGAAGGTGGTTTTCTTTTTGCGGTGAAACTTCTGAGTGTCACCGCCAAAAGTCATTAACGTAGATGCTCCCGCGGTTTTAGCACAAAAAAAGGACTTTTTGTGCTTTAGATGGCAAGTGTAGACATAGCCTAAGCCTTTTCTACATACAGATTACACCACTTGAACTAAACCATAATCCCATGCCATCGCCATTGTTCACACTCCTATTCTCACTTTCTTTTCTATTCAACCTCTCTCTTTTCTCAGGCTCCTTCACCTCACAATATTAGCATGTTTTAGTCTCTTCCATCTTAGAAAACCAAGCAAACAAAAAGTGACCCCACTTGTTTTTCTAGATTCTGCCCTATCTCCCTTCTTTCTTTAATTGCTAATGTCTGCTGTCTTGAGTTTCTTTCCTCTAATTCCATCCAGTTCTGCTTCAACCCTTGTACTCCACTTAAATGACTCTGAAAGTCTCCAATAACCTCTTGGCCAAAACTTAGAACCAATTATACTCATTCTTCTTGATCCTGCCTTAAACACAGTTGACCATGATCATCTTCTTGAAACCTTGTCCTCCCTTGGATTTTGTGACTTTGTTCTTACTTCACTCTCCTTCTGCCTCTCTAATTGTTCATTCAGGGTATGTCTACAAAGCAAAGAAAAACCCATGGCTGACCCATGCAAGCTGACTTGTGATCGTGGGGCTTGTGCTGCAGGGCTGTTTCATTGCTTTGTAGACTTCTGGGCTGGAGTCCAGGCTCTGGGACCCTGAGAGGTGTGTGGGTCCTAGAGCTCAGGCTCCAGCCCAAGTCCAGAATGAAAACACAGCAATGAAACAGCCCAACCCCAGTGAGCCTAAGTCAGCAGGCACGGGCCAGCCGTGGGTTTTTCTTTGCTATGTAGACATACCCTCAGTGTTTCACTTGGAGGAGCCTTCTTAACCCACCTCCAGCTTGCTGTGTGGGTTTCTCAAGGCTCTGTCCTCTGTATTTTGTCTCTGGCCAGTCTAATTTGCAAATACTTGTTCAACTATCCTCTATGTGGATCTCTCACAGATTTCCTTCCCTACTCCACAGAGCCAACGTGTTAGTCAAGCAACAGCATATTGCAATTCAAGCCCAAATGTGGATCTTTGCTTCTGGGACTAGGAGCTTTGATGAGCCGATCCACTTGGTCCTTGGAAGAGAGTACATGTCAGAAATACTAGAGAAAGCCATTCCTATTTCTCAGGCAAGAAGTGAGTTGCCATAGTCCACATCAAAACGTAGGGCAGGGTGGGTTGATTTAAATCTCCAAGCAGAAAGCCTTGATTTAAATCATCAATTTTAATCAACTCTTCCATTTGTAGTTCAATTATTTTCCAAAGAAAGATGCATTCTCACTGGTAGATGTAAATCAACATGTTCTAAGGGCTTGTCTACACTTATCGGAGGATCGACGCTTTGGCGATCGATGCATCGGCGGTCGATTTAGCGAGTCTGGTGAAGACCCGCTAAATCGACCGCTGATTGCTCTCCTGTCGACTCCTGTACTCCACCTGATCGAGAAGAGTAAGGGAAGTCGACGGGAGAGCGTCTCCTGTCGACGTCGCATAGTGTGGACTCCATGGTAAGTAGAGCTAAGCTACATCGATTTGGGTTACGCTATTCACGTAACTCAAATTGCGTAGCTTAGATCGACTTTTCCCTGTAGTGTAGACAAGGCCTAATGGTTATGACTAAGTAGAGCCTTTAAACTAGATTTGGTACATCTTTTTGCTACTTAGGAGGGTACACTAAAACTATACACATTTATTTAAGCAATTACATAGCATAATATTTTTAGGTCCTTATTAATTGTACATTTTTTTGTATGTTAGAAAACAGTGAATGATACATTGCTTATTACTAGATAATTAACCTTTTGCTCGTGATTTGTGTCAAGCTGCATTAGGATGGTAACTGGAATTTAAACAAGCACCCAAAATATTGTGTAAAATTTATTTTTATTAAGTAAAACAACCTTAATTGTTTTGGGTACGTAAACTTCTCTTATCAAAATGTTTCACATTTACAACTAAATGATTTATTAAACAGACGGATTAACTGTAGTCGGTGGCTTAAACTGATTATTTCAGATCAGACTGGGAAAAATATGCCTAAGTGAAAGTGACTGGAGCTTAATTTCCTACTTGCCTAAAGCTCTTGAAAATGAGATGAGTTTCCTAGGGGTATATGTACACTGCAGTTAAAAACCTGAGGCTGGCCTTTGCCAGCTGACTCGGGATCACAGGGCTCGGGCTGGAGTCTGAGCTCTGGGACCCTACCATCTTACAGGGTCCTAGAGCCCGGATGCCAGCCTGAGCCCAGAAGTCTACAGAGCCCTGCAGCGTGAGCCCTGTGAGTCTGAGTCAGCTGGCATAGGGCAGCCGTGGGTTTTTAACTGCAATGTAGACGTACCCTCAGTTACTTAAGCTGTCCTTCAGACTTTTAAAACTAGTTGATCTCATCCCCTCCCTTCTTGTTTTTATTCATAGGCTGGAAAAGAAAGACAAGTTTTCCTGCTTTTTTCAGGTCCCAGTCGATTTCTCAACTTCGGATGATTTAGTCCAAATAAAGTAAATATTCTTTCTGTATCTGCAAAAAAGGCTCCTGCTGTCAAAAGCTGATTTGCACTTCAACAAACTCTGGTTGCAGGTGCTTAGCCAGTGACTTCTACTGGTTCAGTGATGTGACTTTTTCTAAAACATCAGCAAACTTTGAATGGTTTGCCTCCAGCTCTGAAATTTATTATGGTTGGCATGATTTATGGGTGACTACCAGATGCCCATGTGATAGCAGCATCTTCTTAAGCAGTTAGGCATCTAGCCTGGTACTTTGGGATGAGAATATTGCCAAGAAAATGAGGTGGAGTCAGTGCTTGATCCATCTGCCTGCAAGTTAACTTTGTTGTTGGCTATTTCTTTTTTCAATGTATCTTGGTGTTCTTTCCAAATTTCAACATCATTAGCAATACAGCTGCAATATTCTGCAGTTTGTCCAAGACTATGGAAATAGGCTTCAGGATATTCAGCATATCTTCTACATTTCTGTTTAGTCTGATGTTGACTACTTTGGCTGTGAAAGTTCCACCTCTTTTGTCTTTGGCTAAAAGATGCATCGAATGAGCACTGCACCCATATGTTACAACTTAGAGGTTCCCTTCATTATCTTCTTCTAGATTTTTTTCATCTTTGCTACATTTGCTCCATTATCTGTGACATAGCTATGCACGTAACACTTGAATTTCTGTTCAGAGTTTGTAATAGCTTTTACTGCTGCTACTTTTAAATATTCTGATGTTTGGGCATTTTCGGATGTATGTTTTACAGAAACAATTGATAGAACCCCATCTTTTGTTGTCACATAAGCACATATTACTGGATTATTGTGTACTTTGCTCCATCCATATCTTGCCAATGTTTTTTGGACACTGTTCGGTTTGCTTCTCAAATACTCTGTCCAGCAACTTTCTAGTGATGTCTGTTCTGCTAGGTGGAGCATAGCCTGATCATAATGATTGAACCGTGTCAATGAAATATTTGTTCTGAATGACGTGAAAGAGAGAATTTTGTGTGATAAATGAAATAAGCAATCTTTTTATCTTGCTGGAATTTGCTAGTCCTGATTGTGAACTCATACATGGCTTTATTGGATGATGAAGAATGTTCTTTTTTGATATAGGTAATTTACTGTCTGAAGTATATTTAGTTGCAGCATTGCTGGTATCAGTAAATGACTGAAGTTGTAGACACAGTAGATGACGGACATTCATAACCCCTTATGTCTAAAGTGGACCCTGACATAAAATGGTAAAAATGTCACTCTCACTCACTATTACTCAGTGCATTTCTGCTTTAAAAAAAATGAGATTGGAAATGAAAGATTCCTCCTACTGTAGCTGTTTGTACCACTGTTTAAATGGTATAATTTATTCTAAGTAAAAGAAGCGGTGAGAGACAAAAAGGCATCCTTTAAAAAGTGGAAGTTAAATTCTAGTGAAGAAAATAGAAAGGAGCATAAACTCTGGCAAATGAAGTGTAAAAATATAATTAGGAAGGCCAAAAAAGAATTTGAAGAACAACTAGCCAAAGACTCAAAAGAAATAGCAATATTTTTTTTAAGAACATCAGAAGCAGGAAGCCTGCTAAACAACCAGTGGGGCCACTGGATGACTGAGATGCTAAAAGAGCACTCAAGGACAATAAGGCCATTGTGGAGAAACTAAATGAATTCTTTGTATCAGTCTTCACGGCTAAGGATGTGAGGGAGATTCCCAAACCTGAGCCATTCCTTTTAGGTGACGAATCTGAGAAACTGTCCCAGATTGAGGTATCATTAGAGGAGGTTTTGGAACAAATTGATAAACTAAACAGTAATAAGTCACCAGGACCAGATGGTATTCACTCAAGAGTTCTGAAGGAACTCAGATGTGTAATTGCAGAACTACTAACTGCAATTTGTAACCTATCATTTAAATCAGCTTCTGTACCAAATGACTGGAGGATACCAATTTTTAAAAAGGGTTCCAGAGGTGATCCCGGCAATTACAGGCTGGTAAGCCTGCCTCCAGTACCGGGCAAACTTGTTGAAACTATAGTAAAGAACAAAATTGTCAGACACATAGATGAACATAATTTATTGGGGGAAAGTCAACATGGTTTTTGTAAAGGGAAATCATGCCTCACCAATCTACTAGAATTTTTTTTTTGGGGGGGGTCAACAAGCATGTGGACAAGGAGGATCCAGTGAATATAGTGTACTTAGGTTTTCAGAAAGCCTTTGCCAAGGTCCCTCACCAAAGGCTCTTAAGCAATGTAAGCTGCCATAGGATAAGAGGGAAGGTCTTCTCATGGATTGTTAACTGGTTAAAAGATAGGAAACAAAGGGTAGGTATAAATGGTCAGTTTTCAGAATGGAGAGAGGTAAATAGTGATGTCCTCCAGGGGTCTGTACTGAGACCAGTCCTATTCAGTATGTTCATAAATGATCTGGAATAAGGAGCAAACATTGAGGTGGCAAAATTTGCAGATGATTCAAAACAACTCAAGATAGTTAAGTCCCAGGCAGACTGCGAAGAGCTACAAAGGGATCTCATGAAATTGAGTGACTGGACAACAAAATGGCAGATGATGCACATTGGAAAACATAATCCCAACTATACATATAAAATGATGGGGTCTAAATTAGCTGTTACCACGCAAGAAAAAGATCTTGAAGTCATTGTGGATAGTTCTCTGAACATCCACTCAATGTGCAGCGGCAGTCAAAAAAGTGAACAGAATGTTGGGAATCATTAAGAAAGGGATAGATAATAAGACCGAAAATATCATATTGCCTCTATATAAATCCATGGTATGCCCACATCTTGAACGCTGTGTGTAGATGTGGTCGCACCATCTCAAAAAAGATATATTGGAATTGGTTGAGAAAAGGGCAACAAAAATGATTAGGGGTATGGAACAGCTTCCATATGAGGAGAGATTAATAAGACTGGGATTTTCAGCTTGGAAGAGAGACGACTAAGGGGGAATATGATAGAGGTCTATAAAATCATGAATCGTGTGGAGAAAGTAAATAAGGAAGTGTTATTTACTCCTTCTCATAACACAAAAACTAGGGGTCACCAAAGGAAATTAATAGGCAGCAGGCTTAAAAGAAACAAAGGGAAGTATTTCTTCACACAATGCACAGTCAACCTGTGGAACTCTTTGCCAGAGGATATTGTGAAGGCCAAGACTGTAACAGGGTTCAAAAAAGAATTAGATAAGTTCGTGGAGGATAGGTCCATAAATGGATATTAGCCAGGATGGGCAAGCATAGTGTCCCTCTCCTGTTTGCCAGACGCTGGGAATGGGCGACAGGGGATGGATCACTTGAGGATTACCTATTCTGTTTATTCCCTCTGGGGCACCTGGCATTGGCCACTGTCCGAAGACAGGATACTGGTCTAGATAGACCTTTGGTCTGACCCAGTATGGCCATTCTTATTTTCTAAAACCAGTTTCATAAGGAAAATAATAAATCATACGGTTATCTAAATCAGTTTAAATCATTATCTCTAGCAACATACCAAACATTTTGGGAGGGGAAATGTTAAAATTAATAATGCCTAATAAAATTTTACTTTTTAAACAGGAAATCCTCACCTAGTCTGTTTGATTGTATTGGGCAATAAAAAAATCATTTCAGAAGTCCAACAGTAACAGTAAAAATGTAATTGATAAGTACTCCAACAACAAACTAACATACCAATTATTTTGAACATTTTGAAATTCATAAGTAATCCACATGGTAGGCAGTCCATAAGAATGGTGCAAAAAAAAGTTTACTAACCAGTTGATCCAAATTGTTCAGGCATATGTCCACAGCCACATCTTCCTAGTCATTGACTTCTGAGGAACATTTTTTCATAATGTTTCATTTTGACAACCAGATTTTGCATCTTTGTTGCCCTGTTTACATTGGGATGTGTTCCTTTGTTTTACCTGAGATACAGAAATTTCTTGAAAATACTCCCAAAGAGGGTCTGTTTTGTAACCTGCAGCCATGGTAGGATTTTTTCCCTTCAGTTCCCCGGTGTTAAAATCAACAGTAGAGACTGCTCTGTGAAGAATGTTGTCCCTTCTTCCAAGTGTCTTGCTTTAACACCAGAGTTGTTTCTTTCTGGTTGCACACTCTGCTCCTTCTCCCTTGTAACATAACTTCTTTGCCGCACCCCACCCCCAACTAATGGTCCAAGACTTCTGCTTGTGTAACCCACATGCCTTTTGCACTGTAATATTTTATTTTTTTGGAGACAGAAGGAGGTGGTTGAGAAATTAATTGATTTCTGTGTGTTTGTATCTCTATGCACACATTCAAGGAAAATAGAGCAAGACCATTTACTTGAAGTGCCCAGGACCATCCAGAAACAGGCTGATAGTTACTGGTCAGATAAGTGTTTTCCTCTGAGCTAGCGAGTACACATGGTGGGTGGAGTCATAAATAGTCATGATTTGAGAACTGAGCCAATTGGAGCTCAGGTATTGAGAAGCTGTAAAATAGGAGTAAAATACCCCTCAGGTGGGCTTAATGAATGATCCTGATGAGATAAATAATGGTGTCTCCTGGAGTCAGGAGCCTTGTCCCAACATTTGTGATGACTTTGCCAGTTTCTTGCAGTCAGTAGCAGAACCCCTGGGTCCCCCACAGTATCAAGCCCTCAGTACAGTACATGACCTACTGTGCCATATTTATAAAGCTTGACCTCAAAAGTTACATGTTTTCCCCCAATTGTTTCTTTATATAGAAAAACTCAGTTTTTGATAGACTCATGGATTTAGCATATTTATTTTTTATTTAAGTGTTTTAAGACAGTGGTTCTCAATCTTTCCAGACTACTGTTCCCCTTTCAGGAGGCTGATTTGTCTTGCATACCCCCAAGTTTCACCTCACTTAAAAAGTAGTAGCTTACAAAATCAGATATAAAAATACAAAAGTGTCACAGCACACTATTGCTGAAAAATTGCTTACTTTTTTGTTTTTACCATATAATTATAAAACAAATCATGACCCCCTGGTTGAGAAACACTGATATAGTATATAGAACGATATAAAGAAATCATTGTATGAACTTTTAGTTTGTACTGACTTCGCTAGTGCTTTTCATGTAGACTGTTGTAAAACTAGGCCAATATCTAGATGAGTTGATGCATCACCTGGAAGACCTCTGCCTTTCCCAGAGGTATACGTACGTACCCCTGGTTGAGAACCCCTGTTTTAAGAGATTATTTATAAGGTTAGGCCAATAACATTTTTTGTATTTAATCCAGATTTCATTGTAAACCGGTTTCATTTTAAAAAGAAAACCTTGTTATTTAAATAAAATCAAAGATCGATTTAAATGGGAAAAAATCCAATTAAATAAAAAGTCTGTTTCCCTCCCCCCCCAAAAAAATCATTGACATTTAGCCATTCTTGTTTAGAGTAAGTCAGATTAGAGTGGTGGGAGATTCCAAATACCCTTTGGGGAAGAAAAAAAGATGAGACTGAAATAAAGAGAAGGGAATGAAAGAGAGCTAAAAATTCAGGGTGCAGCTAGTTGAGGGAAGGGAAATGGGCAGGAGAGGAACAGAGAGTAAGAGCTTCATTATAGGGGAATTTTTCTTTCTTAGTTTCTTTTGGCTTTCTCTCTCCCCTCAAATTTTGCTGTTCTTTCATAGTTTTAAAAGTGTGTGGGAAGCTATGGCTGTCTAATGAGTTGAGTGCTTAACTGTCGTTTGTGCCTTTGAAACACCCCCCACCCTGATACCATGTTTGTTTAGTCCATTGAGTTTGTGAACCAGCTAGGAAGAACTTATTTTCATTTTTTAAAATGTATGTAAAATAGAATTCTTTACAGTATATAAATAAGTGTAGTGTGACTGGTACTATAAACTATTTTTTAAAAAATATTTTCACTACATTTTCTACTCTGCAGGATACTAATTACTAGGTTAGGACACAGTTGCATAGCTGTTGTAGGTCTTCTGTTGCGCAAGCATTCACAGTAAATGCTTGTGGTTTTATAGAGACCCTATTAGAATAAAGACTGTAAAAAAACCAGCAGGACATCTTCTTAAACTTTTTTTATAGTGGCACTTTTACAAGGGAATGAAACTTTTCTGGAGGAGGGAGGATTAAGATAGTGTTTTGACCTGCTGAAAATAAAAAAAACAGCATTTCTGAATGCTGAAATTTACAGCTAATTAGTGCCTAAAATAAAATACCTGACTTAAATTTTAAAATAATTTACTATGCAGAAGGAGTTTTCTTGTGACTGTATCTGTGGTTAGGACAGCATTGAAAACCTGCTACGTAAAACCATAATGGTTCTTTTTGTTACATTAAATTTTTGAACATGTGCTATTCCAGCCACAATATGAAAAAATATTGCATTCTTGTTACATTAACTTTTTGAATATGAGCTATTCTAGCCACAGTATGAAAGAATTAATTTGTTGGCAGTGCTTTGATATGATATCTTCTCTTTCTGATAGAATCCACTTCCTTTATTGTAAGTGTCATACATTTGTCATGTGTGACACTTATTTCTAAAAGTTAACTCCGGGAAGATATTCCTATAAGTGTGTGACACAATAGTGCTACTTCCTTGGAATCTGATGCCCAGCTGCCTCTGTTTACCCTTTGTGGTTGTGCTGTTAATTTAGACCTTTGATTTAAATTAGGAAAATTCACCTTCTGTGGTATACAAAAATCCAAAACACACAATAGCTCCATAAAGAAGCCAGTCTTTGTCCTCTTTGGAGGTCAAACGGTTTTTCAAGGGTCTGAGCAATCTTACTCACACCCGGTATTGGAAGCCCAGACCCCGGGCCCTGGAAAAGAAAGCTAGCACTTAGTTTACATCACCAGTTCTTTATGTTCCCTTTGTCCATAGCCTTTGTCTTTACTCTGTTAGTCTCAGCTTTGCTCCTGGGACTTGACTGCTTTTGGGTATTTAGCTTAAAATCATTTCTGTCCTCCCCAGTTCCCCTACCTTCCCCTGCTTCCCCTCCCCCCCCCCCCCCCCATCCCCAAGGTTTGTAACAGAGTCCGTAGAATTTTCTTCTCTCTTGGGTTCCTTACTCTTTTGTCCACCTGCCTCCTAGGCTAGCTTCCCAGACCTGTCATCTCCTTAGTCCTTCTATGTTTCCTCCACAGGAGAACCTCTTCCCTCAGGTGTCTTCAAAGAACCTGAGGAACATAAAACATAAGAATGGCCGTACTGGGTCAGACCAAAAGTCCATCCAGCCCAGTATCCTGTCTACCGACAGTGGCCAATGCCAGGTGCCCCAGAGGGAATGGACCTAACAGGTAATGATCAAGTGATCTCTCTCCTGCCATCCATCTCCACCCTCTGACAGACTGAAGCTAGGGACACCATTCCTTACCCATTCTGGCTAATAGCCATTAATGGACTTAACCTCCATGAATTTATCCAGTTCTCTTTTAAACCCTGTTATAGTCCTAGCCTTCACAACCTCAGGCAAGGAGTTCCACAAGTTGACTGTGCGCTGTGTGAAGAAGAACTTCCTTTTATTTGTTTTTAAGCTGCTGCCCATTAATTTCATTTGGTGGCCCCTAGTTCTTATATTATGGGAACAAGTAAATAACTTTTCCTTATTCACTTTCTCCACATCACTCATGATTTTATATACCTCTATCATATCCCCCCTTAGTCTCCTCTTTTCCAAGGATGGCTATACTGGGTTAGACCAGTGTCTTATCTCTGACAGTGACCAGTGCCAGAAGCTTCAGAGAGAATGAACAGAAGAGGGCAATTTCGAGTGATCCATCCTCTGTCATCCAGGCCCAGCTTCTGGCAGTTGGAAGTTTAGTGACACATGGAGCATGGGATTGCATCCCTGACCATCTTGGCTAATAGTTATTTATGGACCTATGTTCCATTAACTTATCTAATTCTTTTTTTAACCCAGTTATATTTTTGGCTTTCACACAGTCCTCTGGCAACAAGTTCCACAGGTTGTGTGAAGTACTTCTTTTTGTTGGTTTTAAACTTGGTATCTATTAATTTCAGCCGTGACCTCTATTTCTCATGTTATGTGAAGGGGTAAATAACATTTCCTTATTACTTTCTCCATATCATGATTTTATAGAGCTCTATAATACCCCTCCCTTAGTAGTCTCATTTTTGTAAGCTGAACAGTCCCAGTCATTTAAATTTCTTCTCATATGGAAGCTGTTCTATCCCCTAGTTATTTTCATTGCCCTTCTCTGCGCCTTTTCTCTAATATATCTTTTTTGAGGTGGGGTGACCAGAACTTAAAGCAGTATTCAAGGTGTGGGAGTACCATGGAATTATACAATGGCACAGTTATTTTCTGTCTTATCTATCCCTTTTCTAATGGTTTCCAACATTCTGTCATTGCACATTGAGTGGATGTTTTCAGAGAACTATCCATGATGACTCCAAGATATTTCTTGACTGGTAACAGCTAATTTAGATGCCATCATTTTGAATGTATAGGTGGGATTATTCTTTCCAATGTGCCTTACTTTGCACTTACCAGCACTGAATTTCATCTGCCATTTTGTCACTCAGTTTGTTGAGATCCGTTTGTAACTCTTCTCAGTCAGCTTTGGACTTCACTATCTGAAATAAGTAATTTTATATGCAAATTATGCCTCTTCACTCCCTTTACATTAATGTTGAACAGCACTGGTTCTAGTACAGCTCCTTGGGGGACCCCACTATTTACCTCTCTCCATTGTGAAAACTGACCATTTATTTCTAATCCTTTGTTTCCTTTCTTTTAACCATTTACTGATCCATGAGAGGACCTCTTACTGGTTCCTATCTCCTTTCCCAACATGCAGGGCTGCCCAGCCAATAATTCCTGGTGTCTGTCTGGAAACTCCTAGTTTCTGAGGGTGAAAGTTGGAACAGGCAGAGCTGGGCCTGTAGCCTACCTTAAAGGACCAGCTCACCCTGTTGCACAAATTTAAAGCATTTAGCTGCCATTGTTTTCAGTGGTGTACAGCAGGCTTTGTTGCTACTCTAATTTTTACATAGTTCCTGTTTGAAAAACAAAGCCAAAGCCGGTGTAGCTCCATTATGTTTTCCTTTTTGGTTACTAGCGGCAATTATGGCTGGTGCTTCATCATCATCATAGGTACTACAGAATTGGCATTCCGTTAGTGTCCTTGCAGACGGTCAGGTATGGAAACCTGGAAAATTTTTAACTCTCCTTTATTTATTTAAATACTCATTCTTATGTTTGCATTAGGAAGTTGGTCTTCCCTCCCACAGAGGGAATTTCCTGTGTACATGAAAAAGTACAAAACAGAAGTGAAAAGTACCTCAAGCTTCCGAACCTGTCCCCCACCCCTCACTTCCCCCATCACAGACAGTCTTGCAGCTCTTTCTACACCCCCACACAGTGACATCATCTACTCAAAGAGTAGTACCTATAAATTAATAACAGCATCCTGAAAATCACTAGGGAAAGACCAAATTAAATATCTCTCACACACACAAAATATTTCCCTGTGTATTATAAAATTGCAAGTTTTCTATTAGACATTCTCCAGATTAGTATGCAGTTGGTCCCTGCTCTAAGAAACTTTAAGATAAAGTTAGTATTCATCCCATAATTTTTTTTTCTTCAATTTGTATGAGTCCATTTCAGGCAGGGACTCTAGAATTGTGTGTAATTTTAGAATTAAGTTGTGATATGTACTTAATAACTTAGAATTCTGGAAAATCCTCTATTTATAACCCTACAGTTGGACAAGGAATTGCCCTTAGTTAGGCTTGGGTGAGCAGCATATGTTCATATTATGAGAGGGATACCATGTGTATCATGGCAAACTGAAAAGCCATGTAAGATGAAGCCTTGATGTTATATCCAACTACATATCCTTGTTTTCTTGCAAAAGGGGTTTAAAATTACCAAGATTCACCTAAATAAAGAAAATCAGAGGGATAAATACGAGAGAGAGAGAGAGGAGATATTTAAATTCAGCACCAGTGTAGACACAAGAACAAGTGACTATAAACTGGCCATCAATAAGTGTTGGCCAGTGAAATTAGGCAAAGGTTTCTAAACATCAGAGAAGTGAAGTTCTGGAACAGCCTTCCAAGGGGAGCAGTGGGGGTAAAAAACCTAACTGGCTGAGCTTGATAAGTTTATAGAAGGGATGGTAAGATGAGTTTGCCTACACTGGTATGTGGTCCATTGTCGACTGCCAGTAGCATAAATCCCCAACTGCTGGAGACAGGACACTAGATGGGGAGGTACCTTTGCCAGGTATCTTGTGCACATGCTCAGGGTATAACTGATCATAACAATGGCCCTACTGGGTCAGACCAAAGGTCCATGTAGCCCAGTATCCTGTCTTCCGACAGTGGCCAGTGCCAGGTGCCCCAGAGGGAATGAACAAAACAGGTAATTATCAAGTGATCCATCCCCTGTCTCTCATTCCCAGCTTCTAGCAAGCAGAGGCTAGGGGCACATTCCTGTCCATCCTGACTAATAGCCATTGATGGACCTATCGTCCATGAATTTAGTTCTTTTTTGAACCCTGTTATGGTCTTGGCCTTTACAACATACTCTGGCAAAGAGTTCCACAGGTTGACTGTGTGTTGTGTGAAGAAATACTTCCTTTTATTTAATCGCCATATTTGGGGTCAGGAAGGAATTTTCCCCAGGGACAGATTGGCAGAGATCCAAGGGGGTTTTCGCCTTCTTTTGTAGCATGGGACACGAGTCACTTGCAGGTTTAAATTAGTGTAAATGGTGAATTCTTTGTAACTTGAAGTCCTTAAATCATGATTTGAGGACTTCTGTAACTCAGCCAGAGGTTTGGGGTCTGTTTCAGGAGTGGATGAGGTTCTGTGGCCGGCAATATGCAGGAGGCCAGACTAGATCACAATGATCCCTTCTGATCTTAAAGTCTGAGTATAATTAAAACCGTTCAAAATGGACATTCTGAATTCTTTTTCATCATCAATCTAGAGAGTAATTTTTCAGCATTACTTGTTGACTACAGAGGGTTTCCTTTGTGATTTAGATAAGACAGTCTTTTCTTGGTGTAACCATGGCCCTTCTTCATGCCATTATCATAGTGTAACGCTGACAGACCCCGGTTGTTGGCGCACCGGATCAAACCTGGGACCTCTGGAGCTTAGTGCATGAGCCTCTACCGCATGAGCTAAAAGCAAACTGTCTGTTAGCTAAGGCTGTAGAACAGACTCATTTTATCTCTTTCTCTAAGTGGTCTTGGTGCCACTAGATGAGACAGAACAACGCACCCAGAAGGTGTGTGGGTTACAATAGCACACATCACATTATCCATATTTCCAATGAAAGATTGATACCCTGAAGGAAGACACTAGTAATCTAATATCTGAACTTTAATTTCTCAGATAAACAGATTATCCCCTGATGTTTAAGTTGTGACTATTTCTGTCCATCTATCTTAGCTCTAGAAGAATCTTTGCGGCAACTCCACGCTTTTTTCATGGACGATCTAAGGTCTCCCACCTGGTAAGCTGTGTTGTTGGCTCCAGTTCAGTGCATCTGTTGAAGTTGCCTTCTTCAATGCTGTTTCTTGGAGAGACCATCTACCTCTCTATCATCATGTGGGAAGTGGCAATTCCAGAATTCTTTCCCAATGAATCCTTGTATCAGCCATGTACCATAGCTTCCTCTGACCCTGTATGTTCAGCAATCCTTAATAAGTGGTTAATAAAACATCTAGCATCAGATATTCAACTTTAAAAATCTTTTTGCTATTTAGAAAATGTAAATGTCTGATTTTCTCCACAAAAATAATTGATAACACAAATTATATGTCAGTTGTTGCTAACCCTTTTCTGCAGAGGGCAGACTCAATTCTATGAAGTGATTTCACTTAGGAAATAGCCAGAGTAGAAAGCAATGGCTTAGTTTTGCCTGGAGATTAATTTAACAAAATAATGAAACTTTTAAGACATTTTAAATTATTTTAATTGTTCATAAAATTATGACCTTTTAAAACATAAAAATTACTTGGCTGCCATAATACACAGGAAAAAGTTGGTAACTCTCTTCTCAATATTCAACATTGTGACAGGTTGGATCACAGAAACCCCCTTGGGAGCTGCCACCTGATGTGCAAAAGACTACCTCTGCTCCTGTTTTCCCTGCCAGCTCAGGACTCCAGCACCCTGTCTTGCTGAGCCAGACACTCCCGTCTGCTGCAACACAGACCCAGGGTCTGAATCACTTGTCCCAAAGCTGCAAGTTTACCTGAAAACAGCTCACAGAAGTGTGCTTGTCTCTAGCACTCAGATGCCCAACTCCCAATGGGGTCTAAACCCAAATAAATCCGTTTTACCCTGCATAAAACTTATGCAGGGCAAACCCAGAAATTGTTCGCCCTCTATAACACTGATAGAGAGATATGCACAGTTGTTTGCTCCCCCAGGAATTAATACATACTCTGAGTAAATTACTAAATAAAAAGAGATTTTATTAAATACAGAAAATAGGATTTAAGTGGTTCCAAGTAGTAACAGACGGAACAAAGTAAGTCACCAAGTAAAATAAAATAAAACGCGCAAATCTATGTCTAATCAAACTAAATACAGATAAGTTCCTCACCAGTTCCAGAATGCTCCCTTTTACAGGCTAATCTCCTTTTAGCCTGGGTCAAGCAATCACTCACACCCCCTATAGTTACTGTCGTTTGTTTCAGTTTCCTTCAAGTATCCTGGGGGGGTGGAGAGGCTCCTTCTTTAGCCAGCTGAAGACAAAATGGAGGGGTCTCCCATGGGTTTAAATAGACTCTCTTGTGGGTGGAGACCCCCCTCCTCCCTCCTATGCAAAGTCCAGCTCCAAGATGGAGTTCTGGAGTCACCTGGGCAAGTCACATGTCCCTGCATGACTCAGTCTTTACAGGCCGAAGCCATTGTCCACATGGTATCTTGCATGTCTCCAGGAAGACTTCTTATGTGGATTGGAGCATTCCAAGATGCATTGTTCTCCAAGTGTTTCCTGATCAGGTACTTAACCTGGCGAATTCCTTCCTAAAGAAGCTGACCAAATGCCTCCCAAAGCTTACTTAGAAACCAAGCAAGCATACAGCCCATATTCTTAACCTCAAGTAGAAAATGATATATATGTACAAATAGGATGAATAGATATAGTAGACCATATATCTTTACGGAGATATGTTGCATGGCACAGGCAGCACAAAACATATTCCAGTTATGTCATACATACATTTATAAGCACCCCCTCTCCATAAAGCCTTATGGGGTACACTGTCACAAACATTATCATCTTTTTTCCAACATGTGTATGCATTGCTGATGTTTGTATATTCATGGGATGGTGTGTTGTTGGGTATATTGTCTCATAGTACTGCTTATTTAAGATTAATTCTAGGCCATGACACTCAATTGAACGTTTTGTAACCACGTACATCTTTGGTGATGTAATTGATCACTTTGAAATCTAAGAAACCCTATAATTTTGTAAAACTTACTGTTACTAAATATGATTTCATTAAAACACACAGAAAGCAGACTGGCAAAACTTGTGCATTCACATGTTTCCTCACATTGCTTTTGTCTAGTGAAGAAGAAAATGCTTTTAGGGAAGTTAGGAAATGGCCCCAATGAATAACTACCAACGAGTTTATTATGGCTTGATTTCATCCTCTGCCTAAATACTGTTGATGGTTATAATCTGTCATTTTCTGAATTCAGGACCAACAGGTGGAGCACTCTCTCCCTTGGAACATCTTTTATCACTCTAGCGATCCTTTCTTACTGCATTAATGGCCTTAATAAGTAGTAGAGGTAGCTGCAACCGTTCCTTGGTGGAAGGGAAGTTTAATGTGATGTCCTTGAAGGGGGAGACGTGAAGTAAAAGGGAGAGGGAGATATAAACATCGTACACCCACTTGCATCAAAAAGGTTCTCAAACACAAAATGAAGAGTATGACTCTCTTGCCCAAAAATTGTGTGGTGGGGTAGGGAGTAGAGGGGTTACAAACAGAATTGAAAGAAAACAAATTTTTTGAATGTCCTCTTCCCCTCTATTGTTGGTTATGCACACAGCCTCATATGGTACACAGAAGCTTTCTTTTGTAATAGAGCTTTCCTCACTGGTATCTGATTATTTTACTACATGGTTTCAAGGGCTTGCCTTTCAAGCACCCACATAGTACCAGACAGGTTGATTTTGGAGTGTCGGGTTTTTTTTCTTGTGTCAGTTTGTCAGGGAAGTAGAAAAGATTGGGATAAGGCTGAAGTCTTTCTTCAGGATAATTTTCTGAGTAAACCCACTCCCCACATGTTGGTTATCAATGGTAGTAAGATTTTTATTTCTGCTGGGAAGTGTTTTTTCTGTTTTATGTCCTTACCTACAGCATGGTAGGGGAGGGTAAGAGGGTTCCAAAAGTTAACTTAGGGCAATGATTCTAAAACGGTCATAATATCCCTCCCAAACACCATCATCTTGGTCCTTCCACTGAAACTTTAGAAAATTATATGTAAATAGAGTAGCCTGTTCACATTTCATTTTTTTATTTTTAAAGAGGCGTTTTGGACCTAGCTATTTCGATTTGGGAAAAGCAGAATTATTGATTGACTACTAAGTTGAAGTTAATTATTTTATTAAATGGTTCTACTTTTGAAGAATTCTAGGTAGAAAGAATGTCATGTCCCTCTTGCTTTCACTTGCAGAGGGTTTGGTGTCCTTTCACATATGGTTATAGTCAGAAGAGTGACAGTGTATGAAAATGACACCTTCATATTCAACAGTTGTGTTCTCTCAGTGTAGTCAGTCTCTCTATCTATCTTATCTTGGTGACAAAAATATTTGAAACTATTTCCCACACCTATAGGAGAATGATCTAGATTCTGCTTTGGCTCATGCATCATAAACAGAATTGTTAATTAAATTCCAGCTGCAAGATCTTTATTAAACTTAATGATGGATGAGCCAGAAGGAACACAGCTTGTCTTTGAAATTTCAGTTTGAGTTTGCAGTACTGGCTCTTGCAAGGGGGTGGGGAGGAACTCTCTCAGGAAGTTACTGTAAAAAATAGAGTTGTATTTCCACCTTGATAGTTTAATTTTACCTCCGTCACAGAGAGAATTTAAGACTTCACTATACTTGCAAGGGTAATCAGTTATATAATCATATTTTCACATATTCTCAGGTTTTCTAGATATTATACCTGGGATGTCGCTGCCCTTTTTTGAGGTTGTCTTTAGTAGACTAGTTCTGCCTTCTTTAAAGTGCAGAACTTTATTTGTTATTGTTTTAATATTTCAATACAAATGCAAGATAGACAAATGATACTTTAGCTCCAAATTATACTCAAACAATATATCACAAGGGTTAACACATTTCACTGCCACATAGCTTTGTGTCCTGTAATCCCCATATATTTTAAATGTCTGTCCAAAGTTGGGAGGAAACCAGCAAAACAGAGTCTAGTCAGGCAAGTCACCAACACACTGAAACAATACAGCTAAAGTACTCCTAACTTCTAGCAGAATAAAACTTTATTATCCAGATTTTACTCCTACAAGACACTTGCTTAAAAGCTGCAGATTCATTGTCCTTGTTAATCTTCGGCCTGGTCTCCACTTATGTTAGGCTGACCATAGCTACAGCACTCAAATGTGAAAAATTCACATGTTCAGCTGACCTAACTCCTGATGTGTTCTTCCATTGACCTAGTTACCGCCTCATGGGGAGGTGGATTACCTAAATCTGTGGAAAACCCCCTTCCATTGCTATAGCAAGTATCTGCATTACAGTGCTACAGCGACATAGCTGTGGTGCTATAGCTGTGCTGCTGAAGCACCCATAGAAATGGCCTTAGTTAACAATTGCTCATTTTTTTGTTTTTCGTTTTTTTGCAACAGCAATCTAAGATTTATAGCAAACTTGTAGCTACTTTCTTCTTGGAAAGCTCTCCCTCACCTTCTCCAGCTCTGTTGTGAGAGACTGTGTGGAAATATTGAACAAATTCTTTGTTTCCTTCAAATATTAAGTCTCTCTTTTGAGATGCTGCTAAGATTCTCTGTCTTCTCTTTCTTTGAAATTGTAGCAATAACTGTATTTTATTTTGTTTGCTGTAACTGATCCGTTGGTAGGGAAGTAGTGGTTGCAGTAGTGGTGATGAAATTCCCTGTTGTGGGGCATAGGTAAGCATAAGAGCACAAAAGAATGATCACCCTTTCCTACTTAGTTGAGCAGTGGGTAGAAGTCTCTCAAAAGTGGATTGTGAGCATCCTGATCCAGAGCCTAAAAGATCGTTTAAGAGGGTCAGAAATGCTCAGGAAAAAAAAAAAAATTTCCTTTTAAGGTTAGCAGATTGGTTTAGTCTTGCAAGAGCCTTCCTCCTTGGTAATGACACTATTGCAAGCTCAGTTTAGTCCTTTACCACTTCCTTGTTGGGTCATTCATAGTTTCTCTTTATAGTGTGTAGTACTGGCATTGCATGGACTGATGGCAGTTAAAAGAAATTCATTATGGCTCAGGATTTTGTGTGATTCGTACGAGACACCTTCCATGTGAGTATAAGATTCAAGTCTATTACTGTCTTCCACTTCAGAGATGGAAGGTATAGTTAAGAACAGGAACCTCTGTTCTGTGAAAACAGGAGTGTTTTGGACATTGAAAACAAGATAGAACAAAACCTCATATTACACTGTAGAGAACAACCAATCCCACACTGGCAGGAAAGTTGCCTAAATAGCCTAATAGTAGGTCTCTTTCATTTCTAACTTCTGTCAGTTTATGACTCTTAAGTAGTATAGCAACAGAAGCAAACACATAATATATTGAGAAGAACAGGAGTACTTGTGGCACCTTAGAGACTAACAAATTTATTTGAGCATAAGCTTTTGTGGGCTACATCCCACTTCTTCGGATGCATAGAATGGAACATATATTGAGGAGATGTATATACACACACGTACAGAGAGCATGAACAGGTGGGAGTTGTCTTACATTGAGAAGGTTTATTTAATTTAAATTAACTCCTACTGCAATTTAGAAATTGCTGCTATAGTCTGAACATCACTATGCAGTTTTGGTCAGAAAACGACTGTAAAAAATGGTCCTTCTGACTCAGTCTGTCTTCTTCTTCTTTATATTCACAGTTTCATCAGCTGAAAAATAAGTTTTTACTCCGGCTAGCACTGTAGAGTTAGTACAGCTTTGGGAGAGTGAGCAGGATTATTTTCCGAGAAATAAATAAATTCAGTTGCAAAATCTCTTACTGATTGTGATATGCGGATCAGGCCACATCTACATTATAGGTGGTACAGTAGCACTGCTATGCCACTGTAGCTATTCCACTTAGGTGCTGTAGTGTAGACTGTTCCTACAGCGATGGAAGGGGTTTTTCGACCTCTCCAAGTAGCTAGGTTAATGGAAGCATTCTTCTATTGATCTATCTACACTGGTGATTAGGTCAGCATAGCTACAGCGTTAAGGAGTGTAAATTTTTCACACCCCTGAGTACTGTAACTATGTCAACCTAACTTTTAAATGTGGACCAGGCCTCAAGAGAGAACAGAACTTGACTTTGAGGTCCCAGAGGAAGTTTACAGGGCTGGCAGTTAGAAAAAACATCAACTTGTAAGTTGAGCAAATTAGGTAGCAGTCATTGAGATGCATTAAATACGTAACACTATGATATCACTCCAGAGTATGACCACCTGTTAAATTCACTGATCATTTCAATGGCTAATTTTCTGAACTATTTGTATACATTTTACCTCTTGCTATCTCTATTTCGTCCCTTTTTTGGTGGATAAAGATATTTCAGACTAGAGCCTTACATTGAACATTCCCAGTGTAATCACAATAGCTGAGCCAAATTATATTGTGTTTTAGGGACTGAGATTCTGTTGGCATGCTGATTTTTCAAGCTGATATCTCTTTCAGTTGCCGAGGTAAGTGTCTGAAAGTCTGCAGTTTGCACTGAGCTTTTCAGTCAGCCTTATTAATTCATGAGGGTTTAATACAAAATGCAGTAGCATTTCTGATAAAAGGTATCTTTAAAAATTACTCCTTTTATAGCATGTTAGAATAAACGTTAAATTCTGGTTTTCATTGCATTCTGTTTTTTTGTATTTATATTAATTTTATATTAACCTTTCATAGATTTGAGATAATTAGAATAGTGCAGCCTATAACAGCAGAAAATTACGGTACCATTTGAATACATGAAAAGTATCTTCAGATTTATGGTCAGGCACATTGTTGTCCTTAGACAAGTTATCATACTGGCTTTCTTGGTTTCTTTATTTATCCTTGTGGCAGAATTGCATGAGTTTTAGTTGGATTAAAATGCTAACCGCTTTAGGTTGGACTGTAGCTTGTGTTCCTTGGAATTAGGTAGCGAAGTTGTGATAACTTACTAGCTGAGTTTTTCTTCCAAATGCAAAATGACACTTTTGTATAAGTGAGCTTGTTTACTCTTGTAAACTGTTTAAAAGTTAACCTACTTATTAAAACAGAACAACGATGCAGCATTGCAACTGTGGCTGCCTCTGTTTTCTTTCTGTGGGGATTGGAAAAGAGAGAAGACAGCGATGAAAGAACTGTGGGAGGATGGAAGAGGGTAAGAAAAGGGAGAGAGTTAGTTTCTAATTGAACAAGTGATTTCCAGTGAGAGGGCGTGACTAAGTGAACCAGCGCTCTCCTCTTGTATTTATGTGAGCTTTATTTGGTATAGTGCCAAAAGTGTGTGTAGTGCTGTACAATAGGAGACTTGTTTCAAACAAGTAGCACGTTCTCTGTTTTGAGGACTTGCCGTCTGTGAACGTAGTCTGGTATAGTACAGGACCATGCCATACAAAGATATAATGGTGCATGGTCAGTGGAATTCATCATGGAACAGGTGGGTTTTTAAGAAAGTTTTGAAGAACAGTTGAGGAATTTTCTGTATATTGATTGGGGGGGGGACTGTTTTATTCTTTTACTTCTGGACTTCCCAAAGAATCATGTTGAAGTTAGGCCGTCCAGGACTCCTCCTCCAAAGGGGGAAGAGCAGCTGAAGTGACATTGGAGCACAGGGGTAGGAGATGTCATGCCTTTATTCACTTTCAGTTACTCAGATACCATTAGGTTGGTGCAGTTTTTTAATTCTTGTATCTGTTTCTGTAGCTTGGGCAGCAAAGAGTGTATTTCGGGTCAGCAGTAATGAAGCAAGCTAGCTGCAGTATGAGCGTGGGTGCAGATGTTGCAGTTCATTTTAAAAGTGGCTGAGGCTAACTAATGACGTGCCTTTGACATTGTCTGTATTTGTTATCGTTTGTGTTGACTGTTTCTAAATGTGTTTATATGACTACTAGAGCAGTGGGGCCCCAATCCAGATCGCAGCCTCTAAATGCTTGTAGCATATAAATAATAAATGTCTGCAGTGTCATGGTGGCTGAAAGCGATTTTATCAGGGTATGCGCATACCTTGCATGGGCTGAGGCAGGAGGGGTGACCTTGTGAACTCTTAGATTTGTGTTGACTGACAGACCCAGACCCTAAAGGCTGTGCTTATGATATAATTGTACTGGCAGGGGCGGGGGCAGCAAGATCATTTTTTCCAAGAACAGTGCCAATTCTTCAGATGCAAAGTACCTTTGCAACACCGTTTATTTTATCAGGCTGTCTGTCAGCATAAGCAGGCATTTTGTGAAAAGAAAACTTTTCATTTTGCAGAGACTCTACCGAGTATTTTAAACAAATGAGTCCTTTTAAAAATGTTCATTACTGTGGTACAGTGGATCTGCATAATTTTCTGTGGTTTCTGCATAGAACTGAGCTGCTGCTCCAGCAGCATTTTTATTGAGGAAATGACACAGAGACAACTTTCGTGGCCATATTTAAGTGAGAGGAAGCAGCAAAGGGCATCCTAAAATGTTTAGGATGTGAGCAAGCTGAGGAATTTTAAGATTCTTTTCCCTCAGAGGTTACCCAGACTAATAAGCAGGAGTTGGAAACTTTCACAGCTTTTATTAACTTAGGCTGCAATGGCCTCTAAAGTTCTGATAATCAGTAAAAGTTAATTTAAGAGGGAAGGTTGGGGATGAGAACAGCTAGTGCACTTAAATTCTAAAGAATTTATTTATGGAATCATAGAAATTAGAGAGAAAAGACCCATCAAATAATCTAGTCTCTCTCTTTCTCAGTGCAGGATTGTTCCCTACAGTAATACATGTTTCTGGTATTTTGTCCAGTTTAGCATCAGATGTCCCTATCAATGTAGCTTCCACCATATCCCTTAGGGAAGCTCCTCTATAGTATAATAATATTAAAATTATTCTGGTTATTCAGCCTACATTTTCCTTTTTAGAAACTAGGATTTTTCTATTGAAGGTGCCTTCTATTCCCTGAATTTTAGAAAATTCTAACAAATTGTAATACCAATAAACATTTAATTGAGTGTCAAAGCACTTGATTGTCAATTATCCTTTTGCTCCATGCCTCGTACAACATTTGGAATAATAAAGTATGAAATGCCTTAATGTTTCAATAAAAAAATTCAAAATATGCATATTGGGGCATATGGCATCTTAATAGGTTTTGTTTATTTGCATATTAAGTGACAACAAATCTCAAATATCAACTGGCTCCCTAGTTCTTTGGATAGCTTCTAAAAAATAACCTGCTTCCATTTTTTTAACTGCGTTGGGGGGCAGTTTGTTTGTTTTTAAGCCTGAAGTGCATGGCTTTTGTGTGTGACAGATTTTTAGCTTTGGGAAACTGCAGAACGCAACCTGCTCAAATCCAGATCTCAAATCAGGGTCTCAACAGCACATTGCATGTTATTTGATGTTTCTTGACACCTGGGTCAGGTGTCTAGTCTAAAATCTAGTCTAGTACAAACCAAATACCCAATTCAATCAACATCATCTGACAACAATCAAATATTGAAAACTGTGAGTCAACAACTCAGGTTAAATACACAATTGTGACACTGAGTTTCATAGAAATTATTGTGGTGTTATACAAGAGGTCAGACTTGATGATCACAATGGTCCCTCTGGCTTTAAATCCATGAAAATCATTCATGAGTATGCACCCACAGAATGGAAAAAAATCATGAATGGATAAGGTTGTCTCTTAGGAGATTTTGTTTTTGTTTCTGAGGACATCACTACATGGGAGGATTACAGTTGTTTTGGTGATGTGCAGACAGCAATGTTACCAGTGTTTACGGTCACATAGATCTTCACAGCCTTAAACAACATAGGAAAATATATACTTTACAAATTATTAATTTAATTACAGCATAGAGAAATCCCAGATGCTTAAGATTCATGTTTCTATCTTTGGTTCCTGTCACCATGGTTCCCTAGCACCTAAGTCACTAATGTGTTAAGTACCAGTATATGCACATCTGTAAATACAGAACTAGTGGGTCTATAGATATTAAGCTTCTGAAGCCTGGATCATACTCCATATTTAAGGTTTTTACATATTGCTTCCAAGTTCTTATGAAAAGTATAACCAAGGGAACATAGGAGGATGGCAGTATTATGGTCATTACACCATACATTGGCATTTACAAATTTAAGATGTCGACAACTATATATGCAAACCTCTTAGAGTCCTTAAAGTCCTTGATCCAAAATGAAACAACTTAGGGGGCCTCATCTTGCATACCATTGGCATTGGCTATGCAAACTTCTGCAGTATCAGGCCCTAATTGTGAACTATAGTAAAAAAAGAGAAGATTTGAGGCTGATGTCTCTATAGGGTTCGAGTTAAGGTTATTTTAGTTTTGCAGACAGTTTTTTCACTCAGGATATATGTAAAGTTTGATTTAATTAAGAGTCTTGTTAAGCAGAAATTGGTTTTTAATATTTGCTTTTTCAGTGATGTGTGTTGTGTGATGTGTTTGGTGTGGAATTGCAAGTAGAAAAACTTGACTACAAGTTAAACTTTTTCTGCATTATACCATTTGTCTATCCTCGCTAGTGTTTGCAACCCCTCCCAATTTTGTATCACCAGGAATTTAATGAGTATACTCCTATTTTCAGAAGTATTAATATTTTAATAACTAGCTGAACTCTGATGGCAAAAGATAGTCCCTTCTCTAACACCTCCACTCCCTTTCAGTTTGATTCATTGCGCTTTATTATTAGCCAGTTTTAATTCCACATGATGTTGTCACATCCAGACTAATTTGAATAAATTTTCAGGATTTCATGGGACTCTGTCCTTTATTAAAATCCATATATATTACATCTGTTGCATTCCCATATTCAGTAATTCTGTAATTATATATTTTTATAAAAAACTGGCATTCCTCTTACTCAGTGATAATTAAATTTTACCTGAGAGAGACCAGAAAAAAGACAAAATATGTAAAGGAGAAGTAGAGTCCCAATATGGCTGTTTGAAAAATAAAGATTCCAGCAGATGCAGCTTTTGCTCAAGCCAATTAATTGCTGAAAAAAATATTACTTCCCATACAAGTTTCATAAATATAATACTGACTAGGCAACTGTGAATTTCATTCTCTGTATTTCTTTTTAATTGAACCTTGTGCCAGTAGCAGTATTTTAAGCAAAATTTATAAAAATACTATTAGTAAAGTGAATTTTACCATTGCAAATGTGAATATGTAGGGTACAAGGGTCATCAATAGACAAGAATAGGACTCCGAACAACATAGCAACACAATATATACTTTTTAAAAATATGTTTTGTTTATATTGTGGTAGTGCTGGTAGGTCCAAGTCAGGATCAAGGCCTCATTGTGCTAGGTGCTGTACAAACATACTAGAAGACATGATGCCTGTCCAAAGATCTTACAATCTAAAAAAAACCCACAAGTGACTTACAAAATGTTGTGGGGAGAGAGAAAACATGAAAGTACAGTGGTCAGACTGATTTTGTTAGTTCCTTTAAAAAAGTAATAATAGAAACTTCCCTCCAACTGCTCCTCAACCAAGCTGAAGTTATTTATTATTGTTTCACTTTTTCAAATTTAATTGTTACAATGTTTGTGTCATATGGTTTATAAAATAATCACATCTGTCAGCTGAGAAACTTGGTTTTTAAATGAAGGATTAAAAGTCATCTTGTATGCTAAAGCACTAACCAGAACGTCACCCAAAGTTCATTGGAATGCCAGTCCCCATAGTTTCCCTTTAAGTTTCCCTCAGTGTACTACCCATTTGCAGAAATGAGCAAAAAATGCTCTATTGTCATGCTCCCAAGTCTGCGAAGTTGCCTTCCTGCTTACCCTTGCTGCTCTGGCAGATGCCAGAAATTCTATTACTTCCTTCTTTGTTGATCCCCCATAGAGTGTATCAAAACTCCTCTACCAATTTTTATGAAAATCTAGAGTCCTGTTCAAGGTTCTCTGTCTTTCAAGCGTTACTCTCCTCTAGCAGTTAAAACCAATACCTTCTTTATCCCTATGTCCTCCACGTAGGGTCTAGTTCTTTTAGCTGCCTTGCTCCAGTAATGAGCACACACTTCACAGGGCTCACCTTCTGTAACTCCTGAGTAGAGTGGAATCAGTCCCCTACTCCATGCACTTGATTGACATCTAAAAGAGTGAGAATCCTCACTTGATAAACACATTTAGGAATTGTCATATTGGATCATTTAAGTCTAGTATCTTATTTCTGGCAGTCGCCAGTGCCAAATGCTTTAGAAGAAGGTGCAAGAAACCTTGCACTAGGCAACAGGATAACCTTTCTCAAGGGAAAAAGCAACAGAGGGTCCTGTAGCACCTTTAAGACTAACAGAAGTATTGGGAGCATAAGCTTTCGTGGGTAAGAACCTCACTTCTTCAGATGCAAGTCTTGAAGAAGTGAGGTTCTTACCCACGAAAGCTTATGCTCCCAATACTTCTGTTAGTCTTAAAGGTGCCACAGGACCCTCTGTTGCTTTTTACAGATTCAGACTAACACGGCTACCGCTCTGATACTTTCTCAAGGGAAGTTTCCTCCTAACCCCAAATCTGAAGGTTAATGCCGTCTCTAAGCATCTGTCTGAAATATTGCAAAAATCTCTCTTTGGCTCATGAAAAGTTGTTTGAACCCTCTAAAGATGTTCTGTAGTATAGACAATCCCTGCAATACTAGCCACGTTTTAATGCGTCGGTGGTTTGAGATTTTTACAGTTAAAACAAGAGTTCGTTTCACTATTCAGTGGCTTTTATGGTGAAGTGAAATGTGTTTTTGATTGAACCTAATTTGTCCCTAATTTGTCCTGATTTGTGCCTGAAGTTTAATTGCTAGTGCAAAATTTTCTGCTGTTCAGTTTTGTGGGTGAAAATTTTGTGGGCAGAAATTGTACCAATCATATTCTGTGCCTTTTTGAACATCTGCTTCATGCTTTCTGTGTAGAGCTGATTGCACATTTTTCATCAGCATGTTTTTTTCTTACAAAAATGTCATTTTTGTAGAAAATTTCAATTTTGCCAAAAAATTCTGTTTTGTTTTTTTTTTCATTGGGGAAAATCAAAATTACTGCCTGCCTGGAAGACTCTCGTCAATTTCACATTCTGCAAGTGAAATTGACAAAAGCTGTCCCTGAGGGCTGGTGTGGCAGAGACCCCAGTGCTCTGCCTCCACCCATGAAATTGATGAGAGCACACACACACACCCTTGTTAAGACAGTTGAATTTTCCAGGCAGGTGGCCAAAAAAAAAATAGTTTTGGTTCTCCCAGAATGGATTTAAAAAAAAACATTTCCAGTGAGTAATTCTGCTTTTTTGACATTTTGTACTGGTTTAGGGCAATTTTTTTTCTTTCGAAAAAAAAACCCAAATTTTTCATGGAATGGGATTTCCAAGTTTTGGCCAGCTTTACTTCTGGGAAGGAAGCAGGGCTTTTTCCTTTTGAATTCTCTTCACAAGGATATTCAGAGATTTTTACAGCCAGAAGAAAATATTTGCATAATCTGGTCTGATCTCTTTAATAACACAGGCCAAAGAAATTAGTAACCCAGTAATTTCTGCATCAAGCCCCTTAACTTTGTTTGACCTACAGCATATCTTTTAGAAAGAGGTCTAGATATTTGCTATAATATGTTTCTGGCTCCTTTGAGGGAAGACAAGACATTTTGTTCTATTTTACTTCAGAGTTTCTGCATTGTTATATTTTGTGTTTTGTTTTGTTTTTCCCAGTAAGATGGGCTGTTTTCTCATTTTTAACTGTGCCTTTATCAGACATTTATTGGGGCTTATTAGCTTAGTAGGCTGCATGTGTGAATTTTGTTTTGTGGTTTCTACCATGCGACTTCCTACACATTATAATATTTAAAATATAAAGTGACAGTATATTTCAGCCCGTGTTCATCAGCAGGAAACTTTATGGGAGTCGTTCTTTGTGTCTTGAACTGGGAAGACATAGCAAGTTGTTTGTTCAAAATTTGTCTTAGTCTCTCAGGAAGTCTTACTGTATCTATGTATTGGAGAACTAGGACTTGTACATGTGAGGGTCCAAGGAACTCTGGATATGCTAAAACAAGTGAAAATAGATGTTGGTAACGGTATCTCATCACTGGGGTACTGTTCCAGATCTGTGACATGAAAGTGAATATAAACCATAAAGAATAGCAGGAATGGGAACAAAAAAAGCAGTTAAGCATTGGTGTTCATGTTTTTGTTACGTCCAGATTGCCCTCAATAAGCTACTAATTTGTGGTACCATTATAATTAGGAATCTTGTTGGAATTCATACATATGACAAAATTTATTTTCTGTAGTATATCAAAGTTACATGGGGAAATGTAATTACAACATACCCATTTAATTTTTTATTCATTTTAATTCTTAAACCTGGAGCAGTATAAATGAATAAATTAAATATTGATTTAAGGACAATTAATGTTGCACTTTGAAGAAGATATGTTTACAATAACATTTCAAATTCCTGAAATCCTCATTTAGTATAATTTAAGGAAAAGTGTAAATATACTGGGGTTATTTCAATACTGAGCTAACTTTCATAGCAGTGTAGGTTGGATATCCTACATTAGGTCTACACAATCTAGAATGAAATAGCTGCTGAAATTAATGTAAATTATGGATTCCATGAAGGGTCTTATCTGATACCATTGAAATCAGGACACGCAATTAAATTTTAAAATTCAGTTTTTATTTTAGCAGTCAATATGCTAGAGATATAGCAGGAACTAATATAAAAATTGTTCATTTTTACTTAAAATAACTTTCTCAAGGTTTTAGGTCATTTATAACTAAACATGGGGGCGTATGCCTTTGTGTTGATTGCTCTAAACAATTGTTGATGTCGTACAAACTGTTTCTCATCTTTTGAAGGGTGCTATTCTACTCCTACAATTTCCACTTGACATTGCTACAATAACGTTGTAAAGTCAGATCATCTTGATATCTGATTATCTTCTCTTCTCTTTGCTCTTTTTCTTCTATTGGGACTCTCAAATGGTAGTTAAAAAGCCCAGATTGACAGGTCTTAGCTAGTATGAAACAAAACATAAAAATAGTTTTGAAAACCATGCCATATGGTAAATGTGATATCATACAATGCAGGGCTTGGTAAACCTCCTTGCCCAACACTAGTGTAGGCAAAGTTCAGACATTGTTATCCCCATCATGTAACACTGTTCAGAAGGTTATATGACATGTAAGTAAAAAATGTTTGGGCCTTGTCTACTCTAATGTTTCCACAAATGTTAGCATTGAAGGAGTGCTACTTGCTGGTAATAACAAGAAAGTTTTGTACAGCAAGCATGAACTCATGATGGCTATTTCCTGTCCATCAAGCAGTTTTTTTCTCCCTTTGTTTACATCACCTGAGCCATGCAGATACATGGTAAGAAAAGAAGGTTAAAAAGTTATCTTCAGTTACCTGACCCAGAAGTCAGGCTAAGACTCCATCTACTCTAGCTACTTATTACCATGCTCATCACCATGATGTCTGAGGATGTCACTGAATTACACACTTCTTCACCCAGTTTTCTGCTGAGGAATCAAGTGCAAGTGTCTGCTCTTGAGCTGTTTAGGACCTGTTTTCTCTTCGACACAAACACTGTTGCACTCATTCATACGTGGCACCTCAGTGGAACTTAATCTTTTTGTATTTCCTGGTCATCAAAAGATTGGGCCTGAGGTATCCCACTAATATTGGATGCCCAACTTGAGACCCCTGGGACCTGATTTTTCAGCATACTTAGCATTATATGTAGGCTTGGAAGAATTAGGTTTTTTTATCAGTAAATGTTGATTTCACCATACACATGCAAACTGAAGAAGAAATATTTTCATCAATAATAATAAAAAATTACAAATAGACAAAGTAAGAAAAATGCTGCTTGAGAACTTTAGTGAAAATTCAGTGATACAGACTTTTGAATTACGCTTGTTACAAATGGAGTGGTGAATGAATAGTAAAAACAGGTATGATTTGTTGATTTAAGGATTTTGCACAGGCAACTTTAATTCTGGCATTTCCTAATTTTGGAATACTTGACATTGCAACCTTAATGTGTTTTACATAGTTCTTGTGTGTAATTTCCTAGGTTTTTCAAACTACAAACTGAAAAAGTAGAAATTCAGTCACACGGCACCATATTGATACCCACATGGTTCCTGAGCAGGGTTGGAACCTTTAGATCCAAAACACAGACCTCTACACTTTGTGCTAACAGAGTAACTGATGCAGTAGAAGGTTGTCGTCCTCTCTGGCTAGAGTAGTGGTCTCCAAACTGTGGGGCACACCCCCCTAGGAGGGTGCAGAGGAATGTCCGGGGGTCATGGCTGGGCACGGGCGGCACGGAAGAAGCGCCACCCAGCCCCCCTGCGCCCCCAGCTCCACTCCGGCCACAGCTGCAGCCCCGGCTCCGCTCCTGGCCCCTGACCCTGGCTGCAACTTGGCCCCTGGCTCCTACTCTCAGCCGCGGCTCTGGCTCAGCTGTTGGCTCCACCCCCGGCTGCGGCCCCCAGCCCATCTGTGACTCAGCTCCCGGCCCAGTGTGTGTGTGTGTGTGTGTGTGTGTGGACACATGCCATTACTGGTAAGGGGGGGGGGGGGGCGTGGGAGGAAAATTTTGGGTACCACTGGTCCAAAGGGGGTGGGAAACTTTGCCAGTAGGTTTCACAGATAGTTGCGGACAGCAGAGGGGGAATGGTGAGAATCAAGAATCTTGGGTTCCATTCCAGGCTCTGGAGACAATTGTATTCTAGTGTGCATGGTCTCTTCTGCCCATTCCCCCCAATCATTACCCCATCTGTCGTGTCCCCTTCAACCTGACCCTGTCCCAGTTCTGCCTTCTCCCCACCCTGACTCCTAATTCCATTCATGTTCTCCTCACCTAGCCAGTCCTAGTCATCACTCTTCAGGCTTCTGATCCCAAACTTAGTGTCCTTGTTCAGCAAGTCCTAGTCTTACCCCTCCAGACTCCCAGTCCCAGTTTTCTTGCCCACCAGTCCCAGTCTAACCCCCCAACCACCCAGTTCCTTCTTCCTCCCCCTCACTCACAAGGGAGTTGCCTTACCAAGTGGGGGGTCAGTACTAGCATTTTCCCATCTTTTCATGTGCTGTGTATTTATACCTGCCTACTGTATTTTCCATTCCATGCATCTGATAAAGTGGGTTTTAGCCCACGAAAAGCTTATGCCCAAATATATTCGTTAGTCTCTAAGGTGCCACAAGGACTCCTCGGTTGTTGTTTTTAGAGATGGGTTAAGGCAATCTTTGAGGCCCTAAGCACACAGCACAGGATAACCCACCAATAACTATTGCATCTGCACCAGTAACCCCAATGCCCACTGGAGTGTCAGTGGCACAGGGCCCCCCTTAGAAGTGTGACAGCAGCTGGGGCCCATAAGGGGTGGAGCTTTACCTAGCTATCATATACTGTCTCCAGAAGCTTAGTGTTGTTTGTATAGGGATTCTCAACATTCAGCCTTATTGGGGAACTTTTGCCCTTATCTAGAGATCCCATAGAAGATGTTACTTCCCATCAGCTACACATTATGAAAAAGCAGCAAATTAACATAATTAATATTGCAATGCAGTTATGTGTTACCTGCTGTGGAATTGAAGAGTACCTGCAGCAGAATTTGGGTCCATTGTGCTGCTGAGTGCATGGAGCCCTTTATGTTGTTCACTGAACACCAACAGTCTGCTAAGCAGCATATGTGTCCTTGCTACCAGTTAGATACAAACAATATTTGTTCACATTGCTTTCCATGCATAAGGCATTCCAAAAGATGTTGCAGACAGTAAATTATATATGAATATTGGTGTGACTGTGACCATTTGTGCATACAAAGCTTTGGACTTTAGAACCTGTTTGTAGTGAGAAAAATATTGGTCAGGACGTAGAGGGTAGCATCCTCTTTTCCATTTGAAAAATGCCATATGACATTCACCTGTCCATGGACTTCATGGGACTGAGAACACAGTTGTAGAAAAGGCAACTCAATGTAATATAGGCAGTCACAATTTGGGCTTACAGTAAACAAACATGGACCTACAACTCCAAAAAGTATTTGTATTTTAAAAAGATAGCAGCTTAGAGAGTTAATAGTTTGTTCTCTCAGGCTTGATTTTAGCTTTATATGCTTATAAAAAGTTCCTTTAAGTAGAGGCAGTACCTGTAGAAGGTCACACATCTGTTTCAACAAAATCTGTAACTTTCATCTGGAAGTGTACAAAGTGAGGATGGTTTTGGGATTGACTCGGGATATTGGGGATCAATTCCTGGCTCTACCACAGACCTGTGTGGCCTTGGGCAACTCACTTAATCTCTCTGTGCTTCAGTTCGCTATCTGTAAAATGTGGATGATGATACTTTTTGTCTTATCTAATTAGGCCTTGTCTAGACAAGAAAATGATACCAATTTAAATAGGTTGAGAAACTTAGTTAAATCAGTGGAACTACCTGGTGTGGACACTCCAATATAAGGTGTGTCTTGGAAAGTTCTTCCCCATATTATTATATCATCTGTGTACACTTGTGTGCCATATATATTTTCAAAAATATTTTGTATTGCTTTGTGAAATGCCTCTGGAGCTGAACATAATCCAAAAGGTGATATTTTAAAACAGTAACATCCAAAAGATGTATTAAATGTGAATAGCAATTGACTTTCTTACTCCAGTACTATTTGCCAAAATCTATTCAAAGCATCTAAAGAAGAAAAGTACAGTATTTTGTTCCTGATATTTGTCCAAATATTTCTTCCCTGGTAGATATTTTAAAATGTTTCCTTCTAACATATTAATTTAAGTCTTTGGAATCTAAACATAACCATAAGAATCCATCTTTGTTTTCTACTATTACTAATGAATTCGCCCACTCAACTGGCTCTCACACTCTTTTAATTATATTTAAATTAACTAACCATTACAATTCCTTGTGTACCCTATTTCTTAAAGCTAAGGATATTTTTTCTAGTTGCATGTATGATTGGTTTCTTTGTTTCATTTAACTCTATTTTATGCATTGTATCTAATTTACCAATGCTAGTGAATAACTCTGTAAATTGATATTATATTTCCAATGTTTCAGAATCCTGAATAGTTTGAATTCTACCAATTAGATTTAGTGCTAAACATGTTTCTAAACCTAAAATAAAAATAACTAGTCCCTTAACTACTACAAAAAACTTATATTTTCTAAATTATCTTTAACTATGACTTGTAATTCACAAATACCCATAACAAGAATTTTTTCGCCACTGTAAGTTTGCAAATAAATGTGTAGTTCACTTAATACAGGTTTTTACTTTTAGATATTTTATAATTTCTTCTGAAGTTATATTAGCTTGTGCACCTGTATCTGTTACATATGAAATAAATGTACCATTAGTAGATAGTGTACTGTCCAATCCTTCTTGTAGTTCACAGAATGACTGTTTCAAAATACCCAGAAACAAATTGTCTTCATGTGTACTATAAACTCTGTATTCGTTATTCAGCATCTTCACTGAGACTTTTGAATTTTGAACTAAGTGTATATTTCTATTTTTTTTCGACTTCTATGTTTACAAACTTTTGCAAAAGAATTTTGTTTCTTGCAGATATGACAGGTTTGACCATATGCTGGACGTTGTTTAGGTTGGTGTCTTCTTCCATATCTAGAACATTCTTTCATATGCTCATATTTTTCAACTTTAATATTTTCACTGTTTTCCTCCATAGACTTTTTCTTATTAAGTGTATATTCACATCAGTTTGTTTTCTTTCTAAAATGTGAAATTATTGTTGATGAAGTTCAGCAGTTTGGCAAATTCTCACTGCTTTTTCCACATTTAGACCTGACTCTTCTAACAGTCTTTTTCTTACACTGGTATCTGTTATACCCATCACAATTTGACTGCTTATCATTGACTCAGATAGATTCTTGGAAATTACGTTTCTGACTTCTTATCTTTAGATCTGTTAAAAGTGATGCAGAAGTCTCTTCCTACTTTTGATTTCTTGAGTGAAATTGAAATCTTTCGAATGTTTCATTTCTTTTTGGTAAATGGTATTCCTAACATTTTTTAAGACAAACTCATAGTGAGCTCATTCTCTAACATTAAGCTCAAATGAATTATATAATGAAATTCTTTCAGTACCTGAAATATTCAAAAAGATGGCAGTCTTTTGTTCATCTTCTTTATGATTAGATCCCTATGTCCTCAAAAATCCATCAAATACTTGTTGAAACCTTTTCCAGTTTTCCACATCATTTTTCAACATTTTTAGAAATGTGGGAGTTCTTAATTGATCCATCTTAGTTCAATCAAACTTGTTTTTCAATTCTCTAACTTTTACTGTAGGTGGTTTTTTTAACATCTTTCATTGCTAGCACCTTAACTATTCTCTTTATTAGCTACATAGCTAACATATATACAAAGCATCTTAACTCAGGTCCATCTATCAGTCTAACCTAAAACCAACTTCTTCCTCCCACTGTCAGCTCCCATACGCTGGAGATTCTATTCATTCTCTTAAAGCCACAGTAACACCACATAAGACTCTCTTAAACTGAAATAAGAGAGCTCTTTGCAAGGGAGTTGCACTGATTTAACTCAGAAAAAACGTGTGTGTGTGTGTGTATAGAGAAGGCCTTAGATTGTGATTAGTTAGGGGCAGGAACTTTTCCTTTCTTTGAATAGTACAGCCTCTTGTACAATATGATCCTGATCTAGATTGCAGTCTGCAAGTGCTACTGTAATATAAATAAGTAAATGAAAGTTTAATAACTGATCTGATCAGAATATAAATAAATATAAAAATTCAAAATCCACTTTTCTCACCCAGCATTGGACCCTAATCAGGTGATCTTAGTGAGTTGCACTATATAGGTAGCATTGCAACAGAGAACACACTTCTCCACAAAGTCATACTGCTTACTCAACTTTCAGGTTCTGCTTCTGTTGGTCAGATGGCATTGGTTAGAGATCGTTCACTACCTGGTCAGTGAGAGTCTCAGGCAGGTGAATCTTCAGGTTTTTTTCACCCTATTTATTCCTTAAATATAACTATTGTCGTAAGACTCCAAAGGAGAACAGTGACTAAATAGATGTTAGTGCAGCTTACATTCTTGTTAAAATTACACACACACACACACTTTTACATTCCAAATAGAAGCATATAAGTTCTTATAACATTCAAAGGCCAAACAGTTCAGCATTGCACTAACACATAAGAAATAAAGTGAAAGCAGCTACATACTGATCATAAAAATAAGTGAAATTGAGCAATCTGCATTCATTATTCAAGCTGAGAAGAATGTAAACAAGAAACAAAGCATAAATAATGACAAGTAAAATCAATTTTTACACACTTTTTAGGTTTTAGGCCAACACTCAGAAAAATGACAAGTAATGTTGGGTACTTCAATTTTGGGGTGCCCAAATTGAGACACTTTAAAGAGACCTGATTTTCAGAGAGTGGATGGTTGTCATCTGCTCAGAGCTAAATGCAAAATCCTTCACTCACGCTTGTGGATTCATTTAAAACAGACATGTCATCCAAAACACTAAGGTCTGATCTACACAGAAAGTTGAACTGGTTTAATATTTCAGGTGTGTTTTTAAATTGATTTAATCACCTTAAATCAATGCTGCTGCCTGTCCCCTATAGTTTTTCTCTTTTGGTGGTCTCCTAAGCAGGATGGTATTCCTCTGTTACAATGCAAATTAAATTATATGCATTAATTGTATATTTTCACTTTGTGATGCATTTCTGGAATTACTTTATACAATTATTCAGTACACTTAAATTTTATTTATCAGTTGTACTTGCTTTGCTACAAAGTTCAGTGCAGATCTGCTCCATAAATTAGGGGATCTCTTGTCATGTAATTTTAGGTCTCATGCTCCTTATTGCAATAGGGAGCCTCAAATATTGTAGAGCGCTATTATAGATGGGTTTTTCATTGTTCATGAAGCATAAAGGGAAAGATATATCTGTTTGATGTACTGTACCAAGAACATTGCCATTCTGAAGTGTATTTTCCACTAATGGCTGCGTATTCATTGCATGGTTGACTTCCCTGTCTCATATAATTTATTTTTAGGTAGAAGGGTGTTGAGCTAGCTGCTACATGTTTCTTGTTCTCATTTTAGCTTGTGATTGTACTTCCTTTAAGAGATTGAACATAGGAACAGACGTGTTGTGAGGCAGAGGAGCAATATCCTTGCCTTCCGTTTCTCAAATCTTCTTGACAATTCTGACTTAATCTTTTTGGTTTGCTTTGTATTATTGAAGAGGATGTTTCTATACAACTGCATGTGTGCATCTTCTTACATACTTTAACATTTTTAGGAAGATTTAGCTTAAAGTTTGTGGTGAGGTAGTATTACCTCACAATGCTAATGGATTATTAGATGTTTTTGAATCACCCTCTCTATACCTACGTGTTTAGCTGAGAACCTAATTTTTCTTGAGTCTCGAGACCATTGTATATAATAAACTTTGTCAAGCCTACTGTAAGAAGTTACTGAGGGGGGAAAACCCCCAGTTTCTTAGAAAAGTGATTCTAAGGTGCAGTATTTATAGTGCAATGTATTTGCCAACTCAGAATCGGACAACTGATGGTCACAATATTAGTAATGTTGTCATTGTGTTGATAGTAACAGTTCTTACTGGCACTTCTAGTAGATGGTAATAGCAGATAATCTCTGATTTTTGATGTAGTTAAGAAACTTGGACTTTTAAAGTAAACTTCAGAAAAATGAGGCAAATGTGACCTTTTCCAGAAGGCATAGTAAACAAAGACATTAGTAGGAATTGTACTACATTTTCCCCCCTAACTGGACAACAATGAATGATTTCATTTGCCAGGCCTTTTGGTACATTAAGAACAATTTCACAGTGAAGGGCTTTTTTTCATTTTAGTTAAAATTTGAATAACGTGTAATTTTTCTGATTTATTTGAGTAAGAAATGTCTTTAGTATTACAGAAAAACTCTGTAAAGGAGTGGTTTGCTTTAAAAAAATAGAAATGGAACATACACCTCTACCCTGATATAACACGACCCGATATAACACGAATTTGGATATAATGCGGTAAAGCAGCGCTACGGGGGGGGGGGGGGCGGGGCTGCGCGCTCTGGTGGATCAAAGCAAGTTCGATATAACGCAGTTTCACCTATAACACGGTAAGCTTTTTTGGCTCCCGAGGACAGCGTTATATCGGGGTAGAGGTGTACTAAATTGAAAACATTCTGAATCATAAATGAGTTATCAGTACTTGTACTGTGTTTTTAAGTGTGTGTGTGTGTGTGTGTGTGTGTGTGTGTGTGTGTGTGTGTGTGTGTGTGTGTGTGTGTGTGTGTGTGTGTGTAAAATATACACACATGCTTTATTATGTCAGCATAAAAAAATAAAGAAAAATAATCAAGGAAATAAGATGCAGCAAATTCTAATATTTAAGTGTAAAAATCTATCACAGAATGTTTGTTTTAAATTACTGGTTTCTTGTTTGTTTACAGGAAATTCGGTGAGCGACCTCAACCTAAACGTCTTACCAGGTAAGCATAGAATAGTTTATCATTTTATCTAAACTTATTTTTTCCTTTAAAAAATTTCAAAGATAAATAACAAATTGTAGCTTGTCAGCCTTTAATTTCAGTGCTGAAGGATAATCATTCGGCAGAGAGTCGGAGTACATTTCGAAATGTTGGTTTAAAATCTTTTCCCAAAAATGGAAAGCTTTAACAAACACTTTATCAACCAGAAATAATACTCTGAACATCGAGCTTTCCTTTCATTTTTCTGTTTAATCTGAAATTCAAAATTCTTTGCAGAAATCGCTTGGCTTTTATGTAGTCAAATGTTTATTATTTGTAGAGCATTGTAGTAGGTATTAATCTGCTCAGGTCTAAGTTTCCAGAGATGACTTCAAACGTCTCCTCATTGACAAGTATATATATTCTATCCCTATATTCTGTATTCATTGATAAGTGTGACTAATAAAATCACGTCAAATGCCAAAGCTCTTTTACTGGCAGAATTTAAATATTGTATTTGAGGGCTTTTGCGCTGCAATGTATATCACAATCAAGAATGCTGTCAGGGATCGATGTTAACCTAAAAGTTTTGTGAATAGTACCACATTCTCAAGGGAAGCTGTTCATGAAAGGCTGTGAGAAGGGCTGTAAAATATTATATCTGAGTTATTCCTGTTCCGTTTTGGAATAACTTACTGTAGAAGCCATAAAATAGTCACCATTTGCCAATTGTTACCACACAGTTACTATAAATACTGATTATTCTGTGGAGAGGGGAAAACTGTAGTAATGGATACTGCTGTGTGGCAACTGTAGGCAAATGTTTACTTAATTGATGGCCACTGTGTTTGCCTGATGTGCACAAAAACTGCACTTTTTTCATAGCGCTGTGTGTGAACAATAGTATTTGGGGGCATAACACACCCACTGTTACCCTGGTCTACTTCCTTTTACGTGAGGGAGCAGGATGCCTTATGCAAAACAAGAAGAAACATGTTTTATGTCATGTCAGGTTTGGGGTTCATTTCATCAGGAATGCATTTCCAGATGTACTCGAGCTTTGTGATCAACTTGCTTCATATTTAGGCTGTGAGTACTTATAACTCAAACCAGAGTTTATCCCACAATAGTTTTAAATAAGCTCAACAGATAATTTTCTGTTTTCCCATATGACTTGTACAATTATTATCTATACCTATTTGTGGATTTTTTTATTTTTTTTTAAAGGTTAGGTTTAAAATCAATGAAGTATTTTCCCCTCTTGGAAGTTAATCACTTTTGGAATTTTCTGCTTCTGAAGTTATTAGTAGAATCTACCTTCCTGAGATTAATTAAAAATAGAAAATTGAATGAACATCCTGTAGTATATCAGGGCATAAACTGTATTGTATGCTTAACTTTGATGAATCTAGGTTTCATGCACAGGGTTCAGCTACTTGTTTAGTAAAGTATCTTCCTCCTGGGATATTGACAGGGATCCTGGGAACCATTTCCCATGTGTGAGAGTGGGTGGTTCTAATTATTTTTTACATACCAAGACCTCATGTTCTGAAAATGTAGTAAAATGTTTAAGAACTTCCATCCCATAAAATCTAAACAAAGCAATGCCCTCCCCTATCCCCTACCTACCAAGACTTCCCAATGCCTCTCGTGGTCTTGGTCTCTATATTGAGAATCCATGCTTAAAGAATTGAGTAGAGAACATCTTTTAGGATCTTGTAGATGTATTCCAGAAGATAGATTTCTTGTGAGTATAGGAGGGCAAAGAGGGTGGAAACTGGTGAATTGGAGTCCTTTCTTATATCTCTTTTCCCTTTGAATTAGCAATCCTATACTGAATACATAATAGATTATGTAAGTAAGAATATGATCCATTCAGATAGTCTGAAGAATATACCATTATTTTAAAATTCAGATGCTCTTTTAACTAAATTCTTTTCTATATATGAAAAGTCCTATATGACTAATAGAATATCAGGATTGGAAGGGACCTCAGGAGGTCTTCTAGTCCAACCCCCTGCTCAAAGCAGGACCAATCCCTAACTACATCATCCCAGCCAGGGGGCTTTGTCAAGCCTGACCGTAAAAGCCTCTAAGGAAGGAGATTCCACCACTTCCCTAGGTAACCCATTCCAGTGCTTCACCACCCTCCTAGTGAAAAAGTTTTTCTTAATATCCAATCTAAACCTCCCCCACTGCAACTTGAGACCATTACTCCTTGTTCTGTCATCTGGTACCACTGAGAACAGTCTAGATCCATCCTCTTTGGAACCCCCTTTCAGGTAGTTGAAAGCAGCTATCAAATCCCCCCTCATTCTTCTCTTCTGCAGACTAAATAATCCCAGTTCCCTCAGCCTCTCCTCATAAGTCATGTGCTCGAGCCCCCTAATCATTTTTGTTGCCCTCCACTGGACTCTCTCTCCAATTTTTCCACATCCTTCTTGTAGCGTGGGGCCCAAAACTGGACACAGTACTCCAGATGAGGCCTCGCCAATGCCGAATAGAGAGGAATGATCACGTCCTTCGATCTTCTGGCAATGCTCCTACTTATACAGCCCAAAATGCCATTAGCCTTCTTGGCAACAAGGGCACACTGTCGACTCTCATCTAGTTTCTCGTCCACTGTGACCCCTAGGTCCTTTTCTGCAGAACTGCTGCCTAGCCACTCGGTCCCTAGTCTGTAGCAGTGCATGGGATTCTTCCATCCTAAGTGTAGGACTCTGCACTTGTCCTTGTTGAACCTCATCAGATTTCTGTTGGCCCAATTCTCTAGTTTGTCTAGGTTCCTCTGTATCCTATCCCTACCCTCCAGCGTATCTACCGCTCCTCCCAGTTTAGTGTCATCTGCAAACTTGCTGAGGGTGCAGTCCACGCCATCCTCCAGATCACTAATGAAGATATTGAACAAAACCGGCCCCAGGACTGACCCTTGGGCCACTCTGCTTCATACCGGCTGCCAACTAGACATGGAGCCATTGATCACTACCCGTTGAGCCCGATGATCTAGCCAGCTTTCTATCCACCTTATAGTCCATTCATCCAGCCCATACTTCTTTAACTTGCTGGCAAGAATACTGTGGGAGACCATATCAAAAGCTTTGCTAAAGTCAAGGAATAACACGTCCACTGCTTTCCCCTCATCCACAGAGCCAGCTATCTCGTCATAGAAGGCAATTAGGTTAGTCAGGCATGACTTGCCCTTGGTGAATCCATGCTGACTGTTCTTGATCACTTTCCTCTCCTCTAAGTGCTTCCGAATTGATTCCTTGAGGACCTGCTCCATGATTTTTCCAGGGACTGAGGTGAGGCTGACTGGCCTGTAGTTCCCCAGATCCTCCTTCTTCCCTTTTTTAAAGATGGGCACTACATTAGCCTTTTTCCAGTCATCTGGGACCTCCCCGATCGCCATGAGTTTTCAAAGATAATGGCCAATGGCTCTGCAATCACATCCGCCAACTCCTTTAGGACCCTCGGAGGCAGCTTATCCATCCCTATGGACTTGTGCTCGTCCAGCTTTTCTAAATAGTCCTGAACCACTTCTTTCTCCACAGAGGGCTGGTCACTTCCTCCCCATGCTGTGCTGTCCAGTGCAGCAGTCTGGGAGCTGATCTTGTTCGTGAAGACAGGCAAAAAAAGCATTGAGTACATTAGCTTTTTCCACATCCTTTGTCACTAGGTTGCCTCCCCCATTCTGTAAGGGGCCCACACTTTCACTGACCTTCTTCTTGTTGCTAACATACCTGTAGAAACCCTGTTGCACCTGCTTGCCATCTCCAGTTGGAAAATAACTTTTTTTTTCAGATACATGTTCTTCAGCAATTCTGAAACATTCTTTTCCTCTTCATTGCTTAAGTTCTTTGAAGGAATAAAAATATCTCTCAGCAACTTCTATTCTATTGCGCTACTTGCTTTTGCAGTTATATATAAAATGTAATATATAGTTATGATGGGTAATGGTGCTTACCTCCTTAAAGTGCTTTGAGATCTACTGATGAAAATGGCTATGTAAGAGGTAGGTATTCTTGTTCCTATTGAACATTTTCTTGATAAGCCGTAGAGAAAGAAGGATAGTCTTTCTATTCTTAGGAGGTTAGGTCTATGTGGCAACTGTGATTTTATGAATACAGCCTTTAGAGCAGAAGAAAGGAGCAGAGATAATTTGATCCTGACACAATGCTTAATATACACTAGAATTGACAGCACATGGGCATTCTTTACTATATTTGTAACAGTCTCTTTGAGAAATTGTTTAACATGAGTACTGTAGATATTCATGGGTATTACATAATGCACTCTGCAACTTGAACATATGTTTATGACTAAGTTAAATGAAGCTAAAATGGAGAATTTTGTGTCACTACTGAAATACATAAATATAATTCATTGAGAAAATATTAATCTTTGGTTTGGTAGTTATAAAGTACTGAACATCTGAATACCTATATAAACAGTCTCAGATAGTATATGTAAATATACTTGAGAGAAACAGTTTTTTATTGTCTATACTTTATGCCTTATTGTTTATACTTTATGCCTATATGCAGCATAGTATTCGTGTTACTGATTATTAGCCAAATTTAGCGAGATCAAGGTAATCCACATTTAAAATTGTAATTTGGCCCATATTTCTGTATTGGTGTATTATCTACTTATATACATATTTCTGGTGCACCAGTTACCATGATATCTATGTGCCAAGTACAAGAATTTAAACTGAAATGTCATCACAGTTGGATTATGTTCTGTCCCCCACTCTCCTGGGTGAGTTTGTAGTCCATAGGCTCTCTTTATCTGAGGGGTCTTTCTATTGGAAACAGATCTTATCAACTAAGAATATTGTTTCCTTAGTTGAGTAAAGTTCTGGGTCAACAAATGTCTTGGTGCCATTAAAGAACTATCCAAATATTGGTTGAGTTTGATCTCCTGGGTGGCTGCCTTTAGGTGGATGGCCTTCACCAAAAATGTCCTGAAACCCTTTCCATAGAGTTTTAGCTCTACTTCTGTCAGTTTCAGTAGGTAGTTTTCAGTATTTGCACTTACCTAGTTATGGGCTTTGAAGGTAAGGACCAAGGGACCTTGAATTGGTTATAGTACTTAATGGAGGGCTGGTGTAATATGCAGAAGACCAGTAAAATGTCGTCCTCTACCTATTCAACTCAAGAGATGGTTGTCTTTGTTTTTAAGCAAAACAGCTTCTGTCTGGCTTCTGTTGTCATTGTATGGTTGAATGTTAGAAAACCAACATGGACCATGTATGTCATGTAAGCACATCAGTGTGGAAGACTCAGATAAAACTAAGGAAGGAGACCTTGAATTAACTAAATGTGTTTGAACAAATATGGGTAGCAAGATATTGTAAATAGTAACAACGAGACCTCAAAACATCCCTCCTGGTGTGAATGAACATATTGAAATAAATACTGTCCTTCTACAGCACCCCAAAGTTTCCCTGTGGTGGAAAACTTTGTGATGATAGTATAACTTACAGTTGTGAGGTGCAAATTGAATACTGTTTTTTTTTTTTTTTGCCCCCAAAATTATCTTTTAAAATATCTGGTTTAAACCCAACTCTATATTGCTGCATATCCCCCTATTTTGTCTTCTTTTCACATCAGCTGTATTTTTTTCTTAAAGTTCTATTTGAATTATTATAACTACAAAGCTTATAAAAAACTTCAAAACTTATTTTCTCTTTAAATTTAATTTTTAGGGAAGCTATGCGGAATTATCTAAAGGAGCGGGGTGATCAAACAGTACTAATTCTCCATGCAAAAGTTGCACAGAAGTCCTATGGAAATGAAAAAAGGTAAGCAAGAGTCTCTCTCTTTCTCTCCTCCTTCCCTCCCTCCTCCTCGCTCCCCCCGCCCCCCCCCGCTCCCCCCATCGAGGGAAAAAATATTATCTGGTGTGTCGTTAATTTTAGCATAGTACCTAACAAAATTGCCTTAAATTAAAAACACCATAATCTGACTCTAAATAAATGTATTCATGAAATATATCAAATGTATTGCCAACATCAAGACAGGTGTTTGTATAGTGAATGTTGGAAAACTGCTGCTTTTAGTATATAGATGTTTGCGTCTGTTTCTGCTGGTAGTTTCAGTCCCCAGGTTCGCTTCACCCTGGGATTTCTTTCTTTTATCTAGCTCACATGGTTGGGAGAGCAGTGAGGTTCTATAGATCCTCATGTCCTTTGCGGGTGTTCTCCCCTACACAGTTTGATTTCTGCGGGGAGAGGGATATCCTTAGCCTGGGCCTCACTTCTCCTCCTCACCCCAATAACGTTGTTGTATCTGCTGCAGCTGCTTCTGTGTCTCTTCATGCCAGCTGAGTTAACTAGTTCTCCAATTACTTGTGGAGCATTCTCAGGTAGACAATATTTCAGTGTTTAATTTTAAAAAAAAGCAACCAAGTAGAATGCGAACCTTTACCGAAATAAAAAGTGACATAAACCCTCATTTGGTCACTTTGAAGGGGATCAACAATTGAGATTATAGTGAAAATTAGCCCTAGAAAAATGGGAGAAAGTCTTAGTAAGACTTTCCTATTAGTATAAATTATTTTTCCATGGTAAAGTGTCTGTTTAAAGTATTTTGTTTGGAGGAAGTGGTGGTGGTGGGAAGGTTAGCTCTTTTCTTTCAGTAATTTTAAATAAAGATATACATGGCCCCAATTCAGGACAGCACTTAAGCACGTGCTGGCCTGAATCAGGCCTGTAATTGCAATGACGCATCAAGATGTATCATTAAAATTAGTATAAAGTATGTCTTGTTATAACAATTTCTTGCCAAAGATAGGTCAATATATAAGTAGTAAGATGCTATCTATCTGATCCTATTTGTATAGATTTTTATACTGCAGCTATCAACAACATATCTGATCACTGCATTTCCAGGCAATTGTAGTACACTTCAGGTAGTTTTTAAGGCACGAGGCTGCAGAAGAAGCATTTTGGGAAGGCTTGTTAGTGAATATGTTTTATGAATAAGTTGTGTGCAGGCTCTTCCGCACTGTTCTGCTGGTGCACTTAAATTCTGACTTGCAGCACCAATCAGAAAAAGCTCTCTTATGTCTAGATTTCTAATTATCTTATAATGCACAACTGTTACTGTAAGATGTACATAACAAATTTCAAAAGTTAAATTGTTGAGCTAAAAATACTGGACTAGAGCAGATGAGGTTTCAGACACAGATGTTATCTATATGCAGTAGCCACAAAACAGCCACAGGTTCTGCATGTATTGTTACCTTTGATGCTTAATATTTCTTTCTCCACCTCGGTCCCCATCCTGTTGTATCATATTGCTTGTAAAATTTCCTGAGGTTTGAGATATTAAACATCTCAATGTACAAAAACAATTCAAAATCAGAGTCCACCAGAAAATTGCCTGCAGAGTTCTGAGATGTAATCCACTAATACAAATGGATTTATTTCCTATCGTTGGGCCTCTGTTGTTCATGAAAAGGCCACTGTTGGCTGTTCTTCACACTTCTGTGCCTAGTTACTGGTACATCAGTGCATTTCCACTCTCCTGAGAAGACCTGCACAGCTTGCAGTCTTTGCTAAGCTTCTCTTCTGGGCAGTTTCCAGGTTCAGCAGTTCCATTGAATTGTTAAGGATTTTTTAGATCTCTTTAGAGCCTTGCATTTCTTATTGAGAATCAAATAGGAAACTCAATGAGGGGGACAAAAGGACACAAGTGAACAAGTGCACTGTGTGTATATGATGCAACTATGCAGCCCTCTGTTGCCGACTGCAACATTTTTAGACACATAGCAAGGGGGTTACAATTCAAGGCAGAGTAGCAGTAAGCAGTACCTGCTGCTTCACAAAGAAGGATTTTACAGCCATCAAGATTCATCATGACTGAACAGCAGGAACACATGGTTAACTTCCCAGATCACATCGTATTCAAAAATAACATGGTTAAGGAGTACAGCGTACTGAATTAATTTAACCCCTTTGTATGCCTCCATCGGTAGGAAAACACATTTCTAAAGAGCTTTCCTCTGTCAGACAGAAATCTGTTCCGTCTCTTGGGCCCAAAGTACTTCAGGAGTAGGAGTCGTCCACCATCCAACCCTTTTAGGGATAGATTTACTCTTTTCCTGTTTGGATTGCAATAAAAGAAGGGGGGAGGGCTCATTTTATTTGAAGATTAAAACTCACCATTTGTGTTAGGAAAATGTGTGAAGTCCCCCCCTTCCTCCCCAAAATGACCCTGAGAAATGTGAGGTGATACTGTCAAGATGGATCTTTGTTCCTAGCAATTTCCAAATATTCCCATGTGCCTTTGACAGGTAATATTGCCCTAAACAATTCCTTGGATAAAATACAGAGTAGAGCTTCAGGCATTCTTGATGTGGCTTGCTGATTTTCATGAGTATATATTACTAATGTTAGTAAAACCACTATGGCATGCATACAAGTATGCTTTCCCAACTCCTGAGAATTGCTGTCCTATGCCAACTAGTAATCACAAGATGCAATCAGAATGACATGAATACTGCATAAATACAAAATGCCAAATGTTAAAACACCAAAGCTCTTCTGAGGGGGAACTGTTTTGGGGTGTTTGATACTGGGTCCTCATCATCTGGTACCAAAAATTTTACATCACTTTTCAGGGGTGTCATGGCCATCATTAGTGGCTCAGAAACTGAACTGTAATCAGATATTGATTAAAATAGATACATATGTTTTTGCATAGCATGTTCCTCCACCACTCTGTGGACATTGTGGAGGTAGGTCCATCCACTATTGAGTATAGTTGGAGTTTTTCTTCACACCAGTTATTTTGAATTCTTGTCCTAGTGATAGACTTACCAAATGAGTACAGATTTCTTTTTAGTCCTTCAGAGTTTCAGGAAGAGAGAGCTCAAGGGTGACAGTGGCTGGGAGTTTAGTATAAGATTATAGCATCATTTCCAAACTGATTTAATACTGATTTAGTTATTACAAGAAAAATTGTTTAATATTTAAACAAAATGTATAGTTCTAAATATTCCAATCTAATTTTTATTCTCCTTCTCAAACCGGTGTTTAAACCAACGCAGAAGATGCATTACAGTATTACACTAGACTTCCAAATTTCTGGCGTCACAAATGATAACTATTATTATTATTAACTAAATTGCCGGTATCAACAGAAGGCTCAGAAGTGCCAGTTTTAGTTAAATCTTTGGATTCCCTTCTGCCCCACATACTTTGTGCAAATGAGTGCAGATTTAGGTCCTTGATTTTCAAATTCATTTTACTTTACTCATAGCAAGACATGCCTTATTCCTTTCTTCTTGCTGGGCTAAGCAAAGTTAGCAAAGGTTTTAAGGCTATTTTATTATAATGATTAACCAAGTTCATGGGATATTAGTTTTATCCATTTTTTTCTTGCATTTCCAAAGAGAGTGGTTTTTAATTGAACCATTACTGATTGTGCCTACGGTTACATTGTATTTTAAGCTTCATGGAAGGATCTCTCCATGTTTTTTTTGTCCTGGACTTTAATGATAAGGAAGTATCTTGGGCTCACTTTAGATGTGTAGAGAATAATCCATCTTTACTTGACAGGCTTCTAAATTTTCAGAAATTGGGGCTCCTTTTGTAATTCCAGTTTCCAATCATAGAGACAGTGTAATCTAGAGGCTACAGAAACTCCTCATTTCTGTTCCTAGCTCTCTCTTGGTTTGCTATGAGGCCTTGGGGAAAATTTTTTAACCTTTCTGTGTGCAGTTTATCCATCTGTAAATGAGGGTAATAATTACCTTGCAGGTGTTTTGATGAGGCTTAATCAATAGTATGACATTCCTGGTGGAAAGGAACCATATGATGTGCAAATGTTGTGTAGTGTGATTTTGTTTAAAAATCTTAGGAAGAGGCTTAGTCCCCAAGTACCTGGCAACGTCTTTGTTACTTGTCTGTACACTGATCTTTGGGGTTCCTAGATGTTAATGTAATAGAAATAATAATAGACAGGTCTGTTGCTCTTCTAAGATGAGAGCATATTACTCTTTAGTAATAATAGCCTTTGGAATGGCAAGGGTGATAGAAATTTAACAGAAGAAATTTGCAGGTGAACCATTTGGCAATAGCATGTGTACATTAGTTATTGTTTACATTCTCAGATGTTGTTTTCAGCATAGTTGTCTGGGTTCCTTCTGGGGACTTTGATTCTAGATTAGATTTGTGCTAGTTATGTTTCTGTAAAGATACTATCCACCAGGATTTTCACTCCTGGTTCTCAGCTTCCTGGCGTGAGACACGCACAGCTCCCCAAGCTATTGAAGTTTTTTCGGTCTCAAAAGATGCTTACTAATGGGACTATGAGCCAGCCCCCCTACTAGTGGTCACATACTACTATCTGAGTTTGTTCAGTATCCTTGGAATGTTCTAGTTAGCAATTTCTTGACAGCTGTTAGTGAAAGAACTCCTTGCAGAAGCTGCACCTCAGTTATTGCTCAGACTTTTCTCTGCAATGTATTGTTGAGTATGCTCTACTATGTGCCTACTAGGTCCTGGTTGTTATTGCTAAAATTGTTTTGTCATTGAGTGCTTTGTCTTGTTCAAGGCTTGCCACGTGGCTCCGATGCCTATTTTTAGCACTCTGGCGCCTAATTATTTTTCATGTTTGTTTTTTTTCTTGTTGCATTGTATTCTTCAGTGGATGTTGTCAGTTTCTTCAGCCCCTAAGAAGGAAAGAAGACTGCTGAGTGGTTTCATGCTCAGAACAATGTGGGTAATTGACAAACATATCTTCTGCCTTGACTGTCTCCAAGTCGACCACCAGGTACAAGGGGAAATATTGTCATGCAAATGTCACCTCGAACGGTGGTGTATTTCTCCAAACCCACATCAAGGGAACCTATGAAGACTTCTTTGAGACCAGCACAGGGCTAGGCCAGAGTGTTTCAAAAGGTAAATCCTTGAAGCAGAAGCCAGAGTTGAACAAGAGTGCTGAGTGCCAGGACTCAGTAACGTTGGCATAAACCCATTTTTCCCTGGTAAGCTTAGTTAGGATAGTTTCACCACTGAAGCACCATGTTTTCCCAAATTCATTGGCCTTAGTGGTGCCATACCTACAGGGGCTAGGAGTGCACATGTACCCTTACTTGGGGAATTGGCTGGTCAAGGACACCGCTATGGAGGGAGTCAAAAAGCAGTCTGTTCGCTTTTCCATGTCATCACAAGGGTTTTGGAGTCAGTAAGATTCAAAGTCTCTACTTTTCCCCAGCAGACATTTGGAGTTGCGTGTGAGCTCTGCTAGGCATGGATCTGCTTGGTCTTTCTGCTGCAGAACAGGATTCAACACATGACCAGTCTGATGGAGAGGATTTGTCAGATCAGATGGATGATAGCATAGGCCATACTATGAATACATTTGAGTTTTGATGGCCTCAACTGAATTAGGAGTACCGTGGCTTTTCTTCTCATGAGACCAACTCAGTGGACCTTGAGATCACAGTGGAAGCAAGCACTAAAGGGGGACTCGCATTTCTTCTGGATGATGGACAACCTCTGGGCTTTTCTGTCTAAGTGCCAGTCCAAAGATGAGCTTGAATTAGGGATTTAGTTCAAACTCCAGCCATTCAAATTGTAGTGACCACAGATTCGTCTAACATGACATGAGGCACATACAGAGAAGGTGCCCCCACCCCACCCCACCCCACCCCACTCAAGGAATTTAGTCTTTCTATAGGAGCAACAACAGAATATTTTATGTACAGCAGATGAGTGGTTCTAAATACAAGTACCTTCAGAGACCTGATATGCCAAAAGGTGGCCCTGCTTCACACATATAATAGGGTCACTGTGCTTGTACATCAAGAAGCAGGAAGGGACCAAATTTTGCATCTTACGTTGCAAAGCTTGGCAAATGTGGGAATGAGCTTTCCCAGAAGACACTTCTGATCGCCATATATTTAGCAGGGAAGAAGAACTAACAGAAAGAGCTGATCCATGACAGATCTTCACAAGTGGTCTCTGGAGCAAGTAGTGGCATACCTATTTCACAGAGGAACATTGGAGGTAAATTTCTCCATCCCTTACTTGAAAAAGAAGCTACCAATCTTCTGCTCATGGCATAGCGGAAAAAAATTAACAACGGAATACCTTATCTATCAAATGGATAAAGGGACTCCTGTATGCCTTTTCACTTGTACCTCTTATAGTCAGGTTTCTAGCAAAGGTTTGGAGGATCAGAGGCAATAGTTTTTTTAATCATTTTGTTTTTTTGTTGGTCAGATTACTTCTTTGGGAACTTCCACCTCCCACTCAATTAGAAGCTTATGGCCTTGTGGTTAATATAGAGGACTAGAAGTTAGAAAACCCTATAAATTGAAGATGAATGGGAAAGCAGTTTTCTTTGTTCCATAGCATCTAGTCCCACTCTATTTCTAATTGTGAACTCTGGAAATTGTTTCAAACTAAAAATAGTTGAAGGAATTTTTTTTCTCTTTTCTCTTTTCATATGTAGTTGAAAATCAGCCCATCACCAAAACTTAGAAATTCTCATTTATTACTTTAACCCATTTCTTCCAAATGCTTTTTCTCCAAGTTATTTTAAACTAATCAAAGACTGGGGCTTCTTTTGTCCCATGTTAAACGAGAAATAACTGCATCAGTGGTGTACATGCACACTTTACTGTACATACAATAGAACCTCAGAGTTACAAACACCAGAGTTACAAATGGACCAGTCAACCAAACACCTCATTTGGAACCGGAAGTATGCAATCAGGCAGCACCAGAGACCAAAAAAAGCCAACAACCCCAAATACAGTACAGTGCTGTGTTAAATGTAAACTACTAAAAAAAAGAGGGAAAGCAGCATTTTTCTTCTACATAGTAAAGTTTCAAAGCTGTATTAAGTCAATGTTCAGTTGTAAACTTTTAAAAGAACAACCATAACGTTTTGTTCAGAGTTACGAACAACCTCTATTCCCAAGGTGTTCATAACTCTGAGGTTCCACTGTATTTTACACAATATAGTTGAACTCTTCTTTACAGGAGATCATGGGATTGTCTGTATAAAGTTAGAAATTGAAAAACCAATACTTGCCTCCATCTGGAGGTAGAGGCTAACCCTTAAGTCTAGACCAATAAGGGAACCAGTCAAGCAGGTCTAATAATTATGATTATTTCTCTTTTACTTGTTTGCAGTGTTGTAGCCTTGTTGGTCCCACAAAATGAGAGAGACAAGGTGGGTCAGGTAATAGGTATTGCCGTTTATTGGACCAACTTCTTTTTGTGGAAGACACACACTTTTGAGCTCCACAGAGCTCAGACCTGAGAATAGCTCTGTAAAGCTCAAAAGCTTCTCTCTTTCACCAACAGAAGTTGGTCCAGTAAAAGATATTACTTCACCCACCTTGTCTCTCTCTCTTTGATTTGACAGTTTGAAATCAGTTTTTTAAAACTTAGTAAGCCAAGAGTCTGTATATTGATTTACAATATAATTCAGTATTTTTGATGCCCTTATCGTAAGTTTTAGTTTAAAAGAAAGTTGAATTGTTGCAGCCAGTTTGTTCTTAAAATGGGTTATAACTTGTTTTCTGGTGGTCTTTATCGCCTCCTAGTGTCCTTTGGCAAAAGCTTTTCTGTACAACATAACTGGAAGTACTTGCATTTGGAAATATGTAAACACCAGCATTTGCTCAGTTGTAAAGACTGAAAATAATATAGGTATACTTAATGCAGTGCTTGACATTGTAACATATTTTCAAAGCTTGAATTGACCTCAAAAGTTAAAGATGTTTTCGCCCTGTTTCTGTGTATAATTTAGAAAGCAGTACTCTTTTAAGTCATTACAATTTGAGGGCTCACTGGGGTAGCCTATTATTTGTATTTATTTAAATTATTTTAATAGAATATAGTAAGTTTTGTCCTTACCATAGTTTTGTCATAATTTCACATTTAATTTTACACAGGTTTATTTTAAAAAAGAAAGAAATACTTAATTTAGATTTTAAAAAATCTGATATAAAAATATTTTTAAAGAAAATCAGATTTTTATCCACATTGTCAGAAAACAAGTCTTGTCTTCATTTGTCATTGATGAAAGGATGTAAATATAACAGTAAATACTAAATTAATATTTTAGAGTGGTTTCTCTGAAAGGCTTATGTTTTTATTATTTTATCTGTCAGTCAAAGCTCTTAGTATCTCTACACCAACTTTACGGTCCTTAGAGCAGTGGTAGGCAGCCTGTGGCCCATCGGGGTAATCTGATTGCGGGCTGCGAGACATTTTGCTGACGTTGACCGTCCTCAGGCACTGCCCCCCCGCAGCTCGCCGCGGCTTGCCGTTCCCAGGAAGCTACACACACAAAGATGACCATTCCCAGGATAAATTGCTTAAAGGAACCATGTTTGTTTAATTTTGATTCATAAACTAACAGATTCACTTGAGAAAATCCTCAAAATTCAGTTTAGTCACAGATTATATGCTGTAAATTTGGAGGAAGATACAATATACTTTTTATGCAAAACAGAGTTTGCATCCTGGCTTAAAGTGAAACTCTCAGCACAACCTTAACTGAGGGGTTGCAATCGTGTGTGTGTGTGTGTGTGTGTGTGTGTGTGTGTGTGTGTGTGTGTGAAATATATGTAACCTATGAACACCCACTCAGTGTCATTTTAAGTACTTACCAGTGCTCTATTTAAAAGCTCTGAATATCTCCTTTCCAAGAGTGTAAAGCTCCTGATTTTGCTCTGTAAGGTTGCAAGATGCCATATCTTTAACCTGTCTCCCCTTTTATGCTGCAATGGAGGGCTTTTGTTCCAGTATCAAATGCTAATTTGGCTAGGAAGACTTTGTATTTGCCAGGACAAGACTCAGTTTTGTCGCTTGTATGCAAAGATTTTTATAAAAGCTGTATGTAATCTGTAAATTGTTCATTTTCAGGTTTTTTTGTCCCCCTCCATGTGTGTACCTTATGGGCAGTGGATGGAAGAAAAAAAAAGAACAAATGGAACGGGATGGTTGCTCTGAACAAGAGTCACAACCATGTGCTTTCATTGGAATAGGAAACAGCGACCAAGAAATGCAACAGCTGAATTTGGAAGGAAAGGTAGAGCCCATATAATAATTACTCCTGCAATTTACAGCATGGGACATTCTAACCACTACTGTCTCTTTCAGCAAATGCGCTCATGTTGTTTTTATTTTCTGATCACTAACTAGTTATTGTGGCCCATAAGACATTAGGGTGGGGAAGGTTTGTCAATTGGCAAAGAGAATGAAATTATCAAGTTTCTAAGCAGGTATAACAAATGTTTAAAAGGAGGGAATAAAAATACTTTTAAAAGAATTGATATAGTATTTTGCTAAATGTAGAGATATGTTTTACAATAATACAAATTATTATGGGATTTTTTGTGTGCCATCAATGAACTAAGATAGCTAGAATAAAACTGACCGTGCATAGATTTCTGTTGTTTGTAGGTGTTGCAAGCACTATTTCAGTTACCTTGTATTTGCAATGTAGTTCCTTCACTGATGCTATAAATATCTATTTTACAATGCTCTTCACGATGTATGCTTTAAATAATTGGAGCAGAATGTTGTGTTTTCAGGGAATTGGTAAAGAAAAACATTTGAGTAGGCGTTTTTAAAGATGAATCCCGCCCATGTCATATTTTCTGATTATTTAATGTGGTAAGTGTTTCTGCTATCTTGAACTAAAAGTTTATCTGAAAAAGAAACAGTAGTTTGTTCTAATCTACAGAACTATTGCACAGCCAAAACATTATACATCTCTGACTCAGACAAGAGAAAGCACTTCATGTTATCAGTAAAAATGTTCTATGGCAATAGTGACGACATCGGTGTGTTCCTCAGTAAACGGATCAAAGTCATCTCCAAACCTTCTAAAAAGAAACAGTCACTGAAAAATGCAGACTGTAAGTATTTAGTGTGCAGGTCTTTACTTTATGTGGTGATATGTTTGACCTCATATGACTTTCTTCTTGTATGTTTGAGGTTTGATTGCAACTAAAAATAAATGCAGTGCAATTTTCCAGATTTACTGTAATGTATTTAAGACCTCTGTGCACTGATGTATTTTGCAATATTCTCCTTTATTTACCTGGCTATGCTGTAAGTGAATTGAATATGGTTAGCATTCACAATATAGATTGATAGGCTTAAAAAAATTCCTTCAGCAGATTTCCAATCATGGGTCTGTATATTTATACACAGGCTTGTCAAGAACTTCCTTATCTCAAAGTTCTAAGCTGTTGATTCTAGCGGGTGAGGACCCTTCCTGCTGAGGTACTTAAGCTACCTCCCAGTAGTCAACAGCAAATACATTGCTTTAGGAACATTAGTGATTTAGCTCCATATCACCCCAACCAACTCTGCACTTCTCTGCATCACGCTCAGTCTCTCACTATCTTTTCTCTTATTGAGGTCAGTTTTATTTATAAATTTATTTTGTGAGATTATCTTCAAGGTATTGACTTTTATTGGAGTTTGGGATTCTTCATGTTGTTGATCTCAAGGCTTTAAGCTCAATTTGTTTGCTCATTCTGGAACACCTGTTTTTTGTTTTTTAGCTCTAGAATTCTTGGGTACTGAAGCACTCCAAGCTTTAATTACCCTTGCTTCTTCCCCTTAGAGTTTTGCTTATCCACAATTGATGCACATCAGGCATTGTGTGTTCCTTTTTTCTTGATCCATGAGATTCTCTCGTATTCAGATATTGTAGTCTAATCTTCTCCAATCTCAGAATCCTGCATTGGGATTTCCAGACTAGTTCATTGGGGTGCAAGGCTCAGGAGAGGGAATCAATGTAAGTAGGGAAAGCTGAAAGACCCCAGTCCCCAGAACCAACTTGCAAATGTGCAGTTAAAGTAGCAGATGACTTCTTGAAAACTCCCTACCTTCCCTCTTGGTTGTCTTTGTGGCCTAGTGTAGTTGGAGGAGCAGTTCATAAGTAGAGATCTGCAGATGAAGGCAGTTGTCTGCCAGCCTAAGTGTCTCTTCTCTGCTCATGTGGAACTCATCTTAGCCTTAGATGCACCAGTGGACATCCCTCAATACTAAAAGCATTTCATTTTCTGATAAGTGGGGGAATGGAGAAGGTTAATTGAGCTGTCAGAAAGGAAAACAAAAGAGGTTGCTGGATGAGAGGAAAAGTGCAAAAAACATAAGAACAAAAAAAAAAAGGAATGGCGGGTGGGAGGGGGAGAACAAAACATACAGAAAAGGGAAAGGAAGGAAAAGAAATGAAGAGAAGTAAGGGGAAAGGGAGAAATCGTAGACTCTGTGTCAGAGCATTGTGGAAAGGAGCATGAAGATGGAAGATGCCCACTGCTCCCAACAACAAAAATGGGTCTACAACAACAAAAATGACTGGAAATCACTACTATAACCATTTCTCAGCACATAAGTCAACACATGAGGTTGCACTGTTTTTCTTTTTTTCCATTCCCTTTTTTGCTCAAACATGTGGAGAAGTGACCCAGTAGCTTTAAAAAATACTCTGAAATGCAATTTGATTGTTGCACTAATGGGGAGGCACAGCTACTGTTCTGTGCCTTGAAAGGACTGTGATTTATGGCTCCAGAGACCATCACAAGCCAGAGGTACCAGAATGTTTACTTTATAGCCCTCTTGGTCCTTTCCAACAGTTCTATTGTGATTGTCTATTGTCTGTTGTGAAACTGGGCTAGGAAGCCTTAAATGGTATGTCTACACTGCAATTAAAAACCTGCAGCTGGCCCATGCCAGTTGCCTTGGGCCTGTGGGGCTTGGGCTAAGGGGCTGCTTAATTGTGGGGCAGATGTTTGGGCTTGGGCAGGAGCCCGGGCTCTAGGACCCTGCAAGGTGGGTCTACACCGCAATTAAACATCCCTACAGCCCAAGTCCCGCAAGCCCAAATCAGCAGGCACGGGACAACTGCAGGTGTCTAACTGCAGTGTAGACATACCCAAAGACTTCAGCCCCAAGAGGCAGGGTTGACACCAGTCTTGGCTCAAGGCCCCTATAGTTCAACCTGCACTCTAACAAAACATTCATCTAGACCAGCTGTGTTGTTCTGGTGCCCATTACACTGTTGAGTTGGGACCCATCGTCTGGAGCCTCAAGTGCAATTAGAAATAGCCTTGTTGTTGTGTGAGTCTCACCAGTGGGCTAAAAATATGCATTGTTGACTTTTATGTTCTTGTAGCCAGTCTTGCAAATCTGGCAGCTTGTATTGAGCTTTCTTTGATGGCAAATACCGTGTAGAACAGGGGTGGGCAAACTATGGCCCACACCATGTGGGGCACTGGGTCAGGGGCCACACCACATGGCTTGGCTCCGCTCCAGCCAGGGCGCAGGGTTGGGGCCCCACCACGCGGCTCCCGGAAGCTGCGGCATGGCCCCGCTCCGGCTCCTACGTGCTCCAATGGGAGCTGCAGGGGCAGTGCCTGCAGAGGGGGAGCGTGCAGAGCCGCCTGGCCACGCGTCCGCATAGGATCCGGAGAAGGGACATGCCACTGTTTCCGGGAGCCACTTGAGGGAAGCGCCACTTGGAGTCTGCACGCCCTGAGCCGGTCCCCATGCCCCAACCTCCTGCCCCAGCCCTGATCCCCCTTCTGCTCTCCAAACCCCTCAATCCCAGCCCGGAGCACCCTCCTGCACCCCAAACTTCTCATCCCCAGCGCCACCCCAGAGTCTGCACCCCCAGCCGGAACCTGCACCCCTGCCCCAGCCCTGATCCCCCTCCTGCCCTCCAAACCCATCAGTCCCAACCCAGAACATCCTCCGACACCCCAAACTCCTCCTTGTGAGGGATTATACTCTGCCAGACTCTCTGAACCTTTTGTACTTTCAAGAGAGAGAGATCTGAGCAAATCAGAGAGTTGAAGTTTCTGTAATTTTGGACGGTTTTCTTTTTCTTCCTTTTTTTAACTGGTCATTACAGGAACATTTTTTCCTTATTCTTGAAAGGAACTGGGCACTCAGAGTAGCCTAAGTATTTCAGTGGGGTGGGGCAGTGCAGCCTCTGAGTCCAGTGGTTTAGAACTATGAGCTAAGGGACTTCCCACTCGAAGACAGATGCACTTGTCCAAGAGTGGCAAACTGACAAGAATTTATAGTATCTTCAGAGAACAGCAATTACAGATAAACAATTAACTTTTGTAACTGTGACTGTTTTCCCGAGTGTCACAAATGTGTTCAATTTACAAACCACGTAATTACAGATTGATGAGGGAATTACTGTCTGAACCAGTCTATTATGCATCTGTTTGTTGATTTTATTAATGTTGCATTATTAAAAAACATTTTTACAATATTAAGTAAGTCTTTATTTTTTCTTGCAGTATGTATTGCGTCAGGAACAAAAGTGGCACTATTTAATAGACTTCGATCCCAAACAGTTAGCACCAGATACTTGCACGTAGAAGGAGGTAATTTCCATGCCAGTTCACAACAGTGGGGAGCATTTTACATTCATCTCTGTAAGTAAAAATAACAAAAAAACAAAAACACCCCCCAAAATACAAACCTCCAGTTTTATTCCCTTTTAATCAATTTTCAAAGTAAAGATTCAGTCTTAGTGCGTGTATATATTTGTGTGTAATATTAGTACCATTTTATGCCCTTGCCATCAAGAGAGAAATGAGTTCAACCATTTAACATAGAACTTTGTCTGCTTTATGCAGTGGATGATGATGAATCAGAGGGAGAGGAATTCACAGTGCGAGATGGCTACATTCATTATGGACAGACTGTCAAACTTGTGTGTTCAGTTACTGGCATGGCACTCCCAAGACTGGTACAGTTTAACTTCTCCAATGCTATAGCTAATTTGTAATACACTAATTAGAGTACCTGGATTGTTTTAAATGCAAGTTCATGTGTTGATTAGCACATATTTGTTTTTAGAAGAACTGCCAAATTGGCTTTGACTTTTAAAAACTTCAAAAATGCTATTCATTTTAATATGATATTTTATCTTTATTTCTGTTTTGCTGTAGAATTATTCTTTTAGTTAAGGATAAGGTGTGTAAGTATAAACTAAACAGAAGGCATGATTCACAGATCAATCAAAATGCTAAATGTAGGTTACCCTGTGAGCTTTTCAAAAAGAGAGATCGAGCTTAGCAATGACAACAAAGGCACCAGGGTATTAAAGCACGTAAGCTTGTGATTAATTTCAAGCATGTGAGTAGTCTCATTCAAGCCAGTGGCACTTCTATTGTGCTTAAAGCTTTGCTACAATCGGATCTAAAATCATTCTGTATACTTCTGTGCCCTCTTACAGGCAAGTAGAATATCCGTATACTATACAAAGTAATTTTGGATGATTACTGGCACTGAACTTATTTAAGCATATATAACAATAAAAATGCATATAATAAAAAATGGCACATCATCATTACTTTGTGCCTATAAACAAAAGAAAAATTGTGTTTTGGTTCTGTAAGCTTACATGATAGTAATCAGTTCTGCCTCAGTGATTGAGAAAGGTATTGTAACTATTTAGGACTTTTTTAACAGGCTAATTATAGATATATGTGCACTGAGTGCCCCCAAATAGCCAGCCTGAGAGGCATTAGTACATAACTGATTATAAACCTTCCCTTTATTTAAGTGTCCTAAAACCATTAATCATTAGCCTATTAGAGACTTCACTATTACCAGTCTCTTTTATCTGTAATCTACTCAGATACGATGATGGTGACAGTATAAAACTCTGACAGATTTAATTCCTGCTCTATAAGATATCCCAGCATGACTATGTTGAGAATTTCTCTCTACAACCAAATTCAGTTGGAGGATGGAAATGGTCTGCTGAGGGCAAAACTTTTGTTTATTTTATCTACTGAAATGGTATAAAATAATAAAACCCCACTTTGTTAAGCTGTTCTATCAATTAATAGAAAATTCCATCATTTACTGAGTTTCTAGGGATTTGATCCAGTATACATGGAAATCAGGGAAAGATTCCCTTTGACCCTAATGGGTTCCATATTGAGATATGACATCATCAGTAGTGTGATTGCTGGGCCAGGCACCAGTTGGAAAGGCGCCATCATCTGCAATTCCAGAGACCTCTAATGGGGAAGGGGAAGTAAATTTGCATTTAGCATGACATTTTATTTTTTACCCTTGCAGTTGGGAACATTCAGCACACACCCTTACAACTGTTTTTATAAAATATGTTTGCAGGTCACCTTTAATTTTATTATATTGGCTGTAGAATTTTAGGCGAGAAACTACATTTTTTTCATAAAATTTCTGAAGAAAAATGTAAACCTTGAAAATAATGTTGCTAATCATTCCATTTATCATCGTTAGAAATCCCAGAGGACATGGTTGGCTTTCTGATTCGTGGCTTAGAAATCTTCAAGCACTATGGCTGCTGCTTCTGCTGATGTTGCATAAAATGAAGTACTAAACTTTTTTTCTAGAAGTTGAGTTAAAATTCCAAGCTTCAGATTTCCATCGTCTGTAAGGGAATAATTATATCTTTTTTTTTTTTTTTTTAATTTTTAAAAATCAAATACTATAACTCTTTAGAATTACAACACTAAGTATTTTTATGCTGGATTGTCAAATGTAGGAAACAGCTATCCTTTACAGGTGTACTGTACAGTCATGTCTTAACTAATATTCATCATGGCTGGCTGTCAAGAGATGCACTATTATAGTGTTGCATTTGCAAAACTATAGATAAGGATGTGTTAATACTTTTACCATAAATCCCTATTTTTAAAGGTTTAAATTCAGTAAGTGGCCCATTATACTGCAGTTGGCTATATGAGTTGTCAAACCTGGAGGCATTTGCCTCTGTAAAATTGTGTATTGATACTTGACCAGCTGCTCTTTTGCATCAGGAGACCAAACAAAAGAAATCAGATTTTGCTGGTTTCTGATCCTTTTTTCCTCTCTTCTAGCAAAAAAGTTGAAATATATGCATGCAGCACGCACCCACTTAGGACTCTGAAAAGTAGAGAAGCCTTCATATCTATCCTTGTTTTAGAAATTGCAGGGAGTTTTTAATCAAATGTTTAAAATTAAACTTGCAAATGTATGTGTTAAAATGTCTCTTGTTACCGTACCGTTCATGTAAATTGCCAGAAGTAAATGTGTAATCTCTGATGTAAATAAAACATAGATTGCATTGTTCTAAGTGTATTTCTTTGTGCATTTTTTACCAACAGATCATTCGAAAAGTGGATAAACAGACAGCGTTACTGGATGCAGATGATCCAGTATCGCAGCTCCATAAATGTGCATTCTACCTTAAAGATACTGAAAGAATGTACTTGTGCCTTTCCCAGGAGAGAATAATCCAGTTTCAAGTGAGTTATTTAAACAGATTGTATTAAATGAGAAATGTAATCATCAAGTTTGTTTCAAAAATATCTGGGAACAACATTTTTGGCCTCAGCAGTCTGTTTTTAAAAGAAACTGCTATAGGAAGTACCAAACTTTACTCTTCCCAATCTGTTAAATTTACTTTTCTTTCTCCAGGCTTCTGTATCAGACTAGACTCTTGAGCTATAGTTCCTCACGGTCAACAAATGGAAACAGAACATTAAGACTGTAGATTATGTCATACTCTCACATATAAGTGTCTACCATCTCTGTCTTCAATTATTCATTTCTCCAGTAGGTGGAGAAAATTATTCCTAGCAAGCTTCTGCACCACAAGTGAAAAAGCAGACATTGGAGGCCTAACAGGAGCCTGGTTACATACCATGTGTGTAGCTGATCAGGCAGCACAAATGACACACTGACATGATCCCTCAATCTCTTCTGATATGGTGGACCACTCTTAGCAGGCGTTTAGTGTGGCTGTCCCCTTCAAGGGAACAAGATTGGGGCCAAATTTCAACTCAGCTGAGCATTTCTGGACCTGAGCCCAAACTCAGAGGTGATGAGCAGAAAAAAGTGTCCCTCCGTGGAGCCTGGTCAAAGTAGGGGTACCATATAGAGCCCTCTATTTCATGGGTTTGCCCTATTTGGGCAAGACAGGATACAGGGTTCCTCCCCAGGATAAGGAAGATAGGAGTAGAGGACGAGCCAAGGCGTGCCTCTACCATGCCTTAGCAAGAAGACTCAGTCCTGGCTTTGCCTCAGTGAAGGCTCGATCCTTGCCTCGAAGAGAGACAGTGGTCCCAGGAAAGAACCTAAAGTAGCTGGGAGAAGCCCCCTCGAGTGTCTGGAAGCATCCCCAGCACGAACTATGGCTCAACCTTAAAATGTGTCCGCTAGACAGGAACAGTCGTAACCTCAGATCTTATCCATTAGAAAAACACATCCTCCATCAGGGAACAGAAAGCCAAGAAACACCAGGAATGCTTAAGCACCAGCAGCTCTGAGAATCAGCTACCTGATTGTAACTCCCCACGCAGAGCAGCCTGGGGAGTCGAGAGAAAAAGCAGCTCCTGCTGCTCTGGAAGTTGCTTTAGAGTGCAGTACATTCAGCCTCCCTGAAAAATGCTTGTGGGGACTCAAGAGGTACCCTACCACTGTAACTATTCTTGCAGCACTCATCAAGCCCAGTCAGATCAGAGCCAGCTCTTCTCAGGGGTAGGAACAAGATTAAAGAACAAAACCATCAACTCTTCTAATTTCTCCCTGGAGAATGGAGGGGGAGAACAAAGGAAAGGCTGCCATCTGCTTCCCCTCCCCACTGATTAAACCCAGCTCAGGCTACACATGGGCCTCTTCCCACTTTCATAAGAACATAAAGGCTGTCATACTGGGTCAGACCATGGTCCATCTTGCCCAGTATCCTGTCTTTGACAGTGGCCTGTACCAGAGCTTCAGGGGGGATGTACAGAACAGGGCAGTTATGGAGTGTTCCTCCCTTGTCTTTCACTCCCAACTTCTGATAGTCAAAGGTATGGGGTTGTGTCCCTGCCCATCTTGGCTAATGGCCATTGGTGGACCTATCCTCCATGAACTTATCCAGTTCTTATTTGAACCCAGTTATACTTGTGGCCATCACAACATATGATGGCAATGAGTTCTGCAGGTGTTAGGTATGTGAAAAAGTACATTCACTTGTTTGTATTAAACCTGCTGTCTATTAATTTCATTAAGTGACCCCTGGTTTTTGTACTATCTAAAAGGGTCAATAACACTTATCTGTTTTCTTTCTCCACACTATTCATGATTTTGCAGACCTCTATCAGATCCCCGCCACCCTTAGTCATCTCTTTTCTAATCTGAACAGCCTTAATCTTTTTAGTCTCTCCTCATATGGAAGCCATTCCTTACCCTTCATCATCTTTGTTGCCTTTCTCTGAACCTTTTCCAGTTCCACTATATCCCTTCTGAAATGTGACCAGAACTGGACTCAGTATTCATGGTGTGGGCACACCATGTCTTTATATAGTGGTAGTATGATACTTTCTCTTATTTTCTATCCCTTGTCTAATAGTTCTTAACATACTGTTGGACCTTTTGACTGCTGCTGTGCATTGAGTGGAAGTTTTCAGAGCACTATCTACAGTGTCTCTCAGACCTCTTTCCTAGGTGGTAACAGCTAATTTAGAACCCATCATTGTATGTGGATAGTTGGGTTTATTTTTTGCACTTATCAGGGTTGAACTTCATCTGGCATTTTGTTGTTCAGTCACCCAATTTAATGAGCTCTCTCTGTTACTCTTTGCAGTCTGCTCTGGGCTTTACTATCTTGAACAATTTTGTATCATCTGCAAACTTTGCCACTTCACTGTCCACCCCCTTTTCCAGATTATTTGTGGAACAGCACACTATCTTCTTGCGGGCAAAGGCTCTGTGGAAAAGAAGCCTCTACATTTATTGCTAGAGGCAGAGTCTCATCTTCACCTGCTTCTTCCTACACAATCAAGCGTGAGTACCAGACTGCTTATTCCAGAACTACAACCCAGATTCTATGGAGTCTTTGAAACTCTACCTTCTATAGTTTAAGAACAAGCGGAGATGAAGGGAACATCTTAGCTCCTTCTACCTGCCCATTACAGAGCGGAAATCACTGAGCACGTGCTATTGAATACCACTCAGTGGACATCAGCCTATCCAAACACCAGCCAGCATATAAGATCCCACCTGAGGAAAAGGGCAACTAGCGGCAGAGTGAAGATAGCCAGGAGGAGAAAGAGAGAGAGGACAAAGGAAAGGAGACTATGGAAAATTAGCAGATCAGTCTGGATCCCTAAGCTCAAGAGAAGGGTGAACTTCACATATTTAAGCAGGACCTGCCAATGCTCTTAATGAGGATGGCACATACTCTGGAGCTGCAGAAACTGTTGGCTAGAACCTCTTCCAGGGAATTTTCCTAATCTGCTGCTGACCATCCACCCCTATTTCAGAAAGAAGACTGACAATCAGCGGACCCTAAGCATGGCGTTAAAGGCTCTCTGTCCTCTGAGTGTCAGATGTGGAGATGATCATTGGGCAGACACTGCCAAATGGGAGGTAGCAAAGAGGACAGTAATTACTGTGGAAGAAGGATTAGCTCTTAGGGATCTCCCTGACAGAAGTAAGGTATCCCTTAAAAAAGATCTTGTCAGATCTCAGACCTGTCACTGCAAACTCCAGTTTATGCCCAGGCAAGGGCAAGGTGGCTTCAGAAGTAGAGCAGGTATGCAGAGGCCAAAGATGAGGATGCTGAACTGATCTTGGCCTTCCCATTTCTGGACTTCATACTCTCATTCATGTGTGAAACCAGATATGACAGTCTATTAATCTTCTAGAGCCATGGCCACCTTAGTGGCAGGCAGGAGAATTCTGTGACTCAAACCATGGGTAATGGGTTCGTCCTCTAATGTCAGACTACCACCTGTGCCCTTCAAAGGCAAATTTATTTTCAAGGAGGAGTTAGAAAAGAGGTAACAGTCCTTCACTGCTTCAAAGTAGTGAGGCCTCCCCCAGCTGAGGCCCTAGATCAGGGGTTCTCAAACTTCATTGCACCGTGACCCCCTTCTGACAAAAAAATTACTGCACGACCCCAGGAGGGGGGACTGAAGCCTGAGTTCGCCCAAGCAGGGGGGCGGGGAGGCAAAACCAAAGCCCCAGCTCCCCAGGCTGGGAGGCCAAAGCCGAAGCCCAAGGGCTTCAGCCCCAGGCAGGGGGCCTGTAACCTGAGCCCTACTGCCCAGAGCTGAAGCCCTTGGGCTTGGGCTCCAGGCTCCAACAAATCTAAGCCAGCCCTGGCGACCCCATTTTAAAATGGGGTCGCAACCTACTTTGGGGTCCCAACCCACAGTTTGAGAACCACTGCCCTATGAGTTCTAGGATTACAGTCCAACAGGAACAAATACAGCACAACTAATACCTATAATTAGGGCCCTACCAAATTCATGATCAATTTTGGTCAATTTCATGGTCATAGGATTTTAAAAATTGTAAATGTCATGATTTCAGCTATTTAAATCTGAAATATCATAGTGTGGTAATTGTAGGGGTCCTGACCCAAAAAGGAGTTGCAGGGAGGGGTTGCAGTACTGCTATCCTTACTTCTACGCTTCTGCTGGTGGTGGCGCTGCCTTCAGAGCTGGACTCCGGGTCAGCAGCAGCCGCTCTCCAGCTGCCCACCTCTGAAATAAGGATGGCATGGTATGGTATTGCCACCCTTACTTCCTGCAGAGCTGGGCCCTCAGTCAGCAGCCACCACTCTCCAGCCATCCAGCACTGAAGGCAGCAGCACAAAAATAAGGGTGACATGGTATAGTACTTGTGCGCTGCGGCTGGTGGGGCACTGCCTTCAGAGTTGGGTGCCCGGCCAACAACCATCGCTCTCAGGCTGCCCAACTCTGAAGGCAGTGCAGAAGTAAGCAATCCCCCTAAAATAATCTTGTGACCCTTCTGCAACTCCCTTTTGGGTCAGGACCTCCAATTTGAGAAATGCTGGTCTCCCCCGTGAAATCTGTATAGTGTAGGGTAAAATCATACAAAACACCAGATTTCAAGGGGGGAGACCAGATTTCACAGTCCATGACGTGTTTTTCATAGCCATGAATTTGATAGGGCCCTACCTATAATTCAGGAAAAGGGAGACAGAATCACAGTAAAAAGATAGGCTTGCACCAGAGAAGAAGTAACAAACATCACGGGTAGGCCCTTCAGGTTTTGAGCAGTCAGGCTGAAGATGCAAGGACTGGACACAGAATCCCAGGGAAGAAAGCCGAGGAACTACTACTATACCTGGGACTGACCAATATTTCTAGGTTCTTGAAGGCAGCAGATAAAGTGAGATTTGTAGTTAGCCTCATGGTTCTTAGCTAAGACTTGAAACTAGTGCTAACTAACCATTTTGAACCTTCTGAGAAGTATTTTGATTAGACTTCTATTTTCAAGTCCTGTTCTAAAAGCATGGTTATATCATGCCTCACACAATGGGGTTCTGATCTGGTTAAGACTCTGGGCGCTAACCTTATTAATAATCATAGGAGCAAGAGGAGTTGGGGAGTTCCAGGCCTTTTCTGCAAGCAGTCATATGATTTTTCACCTGGGTGTGGTCATGCTGACAACTCTGCCTGAATTCAGGCTCAAGACATCATCAGTCTTTCACCTGAATTGGGAAATCACTCTACCACATTTGACCCTAGAATCATAAAGAGGGAAGGCTACATTGGCTGGGCTCTATAGACTCAATAGAAAGAATAACCAAATTTAAGCAGTAATAAAAGTATTTCGTCCCACACCAAAATGTAAAGGTCATCATGTACCTCTGAATTCCTCATCAGATGATGGATTAGGGAATTGGTCAGAGTGTCTTTATGTTGCAGCAGGAAAAAAAAACACTAGAATCTTTTAAAGCTCTCTTTATCTGGTCAGTAGAATCTTCATGGGCAGAAAGGTGGAATCTCCTTCCTTAGAGGTTTTTAAGATCAGGCTTGACAAAGCCCTGGCTGGGATGATTTAGTTGGGGATTGGTCCTGCTTTGAGCAGGGGGTTGGACTAGATGACCTCCTGAGGTCCCTTCCAACCCTGATATTCTGTGATTCTATGAAAGAGCCAAAGCCTCTTTAATAGAGATTTGCAAGGCTGCCTCAGGGCTTCTGCCCACATCTTTGCGAAAACATTGGAGAATAAGATTGCATTCACAGCCTTTGTAGAAGGTTGTTGCTGGCACTAGTAGTTTAATGATAGTCCCATCCATACTAAAATGATGAACTGCTTTGGAAAGTTCCAAGCTCCTGGACTGGTACAGAAGATCATAGAAGGGGAAATTTTATTATCTTTTTTGGAATCTTCTAGATCAGTTCAGCCCCCACCTCCCTTGCTTGGCCATCTACCTCATTACTGAGAGGTTTAATGCCATTACTGAGTCAATCCCATGTTAAGATTGCTTCTTCTACTTACTGAATTTATTTGTTAATGGTTATTGAATAACATCAATCCATTTTTTTGTTTGGTACTTCTTTCAATGAATTCAAGAGGAGGTTGACAAACTGCCAAATCTTGTATGTCACGGGTGTGATATCAAAAGTTTTAATGTTCTGTCTCCATCTGTTGGTTGGGAGGAACTATAACCCAAGGCTCTAAAGTGGATCAAATAAAGTAAATTTACAGATTAGTAAAATTTCTCCTTTTGTCACATCTTTTGGATGTCTTACATTGAACCTGACACGGCAATGCAGCCACCTCCTCCCACTCCCCCCCCCCACACACACAAATTAACAAAGCATTAACACAGAACACTTAAGCATATGAACTGACATTTTTCAGCTCTGTATTTCATTCAGTAATTGTACTTGTTCTAGTGCGGTGGTTATCAATCTTTTCCATACCATGACCCCATGTCATAACAGAGGGAAAAAATCAAGATTTTCCTTCCTATTCAATCATTAAAAATAGTGAAGGGTGTTCCTCCTGGACCTGTTCACATTTCCCATATTTAGAACCCATCTTTCTGTCTGAATATTTTTGTTGTTTATTTTGTGTCTTGTATGCCTTGTAAGGCTCTTGATGACTATTTTAGCACAGGAGGATGTGTTGCAAATTTCAATCCATTCCGCATTGTACAAGGGGTTGTTCCTTGACTACATTCTGTTATAGGAAGAGCCACAGGGAAACTAAGTTGCATAACTTTGAAATGAGACATTGTGACCCACTTCCTCTTACCAATTCTAATTACTCATTATTCTGGTGTGAATATCAAACCAATATAAAGACCAAACTTCTAACCATTCTTTCTTAAAGGCCACTCCATGCCCAAAAGAACCAAATAAAGAGATGATTAATGATGGAGCTTCTTGGACAATCATTAGTACAGATAAGGCAGAATATACATTTTATGAGGGGATGGGACCAGTCCATGCTCCAGTAACACCTGTGCCTGTTGTAGAAAGTCTTCAAGTAAGTCAGTTGTTTACTTTTTCTGTTCTTGTTAATAAACTTTGCACTTACTATAGGGCTTCTCATCTGAGCATCTTTAAATACTTCATAGTCTTTAATTAAACTTCATAGTACTCCTGTGAGATGCTGTAGGTAAGTATTATGTAACCAGTTTTATAGATGGGTAAACTGAGTCAAAGAGAACTTTAATAATTTGCACAAGGTCACTCGTGAGTCAGTGGCAGAGTTGGGAGTAAAAGCAAAGAGTTCTGATTCCCAGTCTCTCCCTCTCTAATCAATAGACTGTGTTCTCACACTTAGAAAACATCTTACAAACTCTCTTAAGCAGAACAATTCTGAACTAGTCCTACATTATATATCTGCATCCACAAAAGTGTTTTGCTAAGTTAAGTAAAAATACTGTTTATATTTCCATAAAATTTTAGCTACATTTTTCAACTCTGTTATGCAAGACAAGAACACATGCTCGATAAAGAGAACATGGACTTTGTGTATTTCTTAAGAATTGTTGAACTTCTTAAAATTGCCCTCTGTAATAAATCCTCGAAGATCTTTATTTTTGTTTATTTAGAAATTTATATTGACTCCTTATCAATAACAACTAATTACCAATTAACACACTATGACCAAACCCTTCCTTGTTAACAACAACCCTCGTTCTGTTTGAAAGAGGACTCAAAAGGTTGGCTACACAAAAGGTCATATCCTGTGTCCTGAAGTTCTTACTACCTTGGGCTTTGATGAACTACCAAATGGTGAAGACAGTGCAGGCTCTTTACTCATAGATGCTTGCTTGCTTGCTGGCTATTTATATTTTGTGAAATAAATGGTCTTTCTTCAAGCGTTGCCATTCACTTCAGAACACCAAACCATTTGGAGCTATCTATCATGTGATTTCTTTTATTGAGTTGAATTTGTTTGCTGCTTTTATCAATTAGAAAAGAAGTAATAAACCAGTGTTTATGGTACTCATATGTACTACAAGAGTAATTCCTTCTGATTTTGTATGTCTGGTTTATTTTCTCTCTAGTTAAATGGTGGTGGAGATGTAGCAATGCTGGAACTTACAGGTCAGAATTTCACTCCAAATTTACGTGTCTGGTTTGGGGACGTGGAAGCTGAAACCATGTACAGGTGCAGTATTATTTTCTACTTCTTTTTTTGGTGGATGGAGTTCTGTTTACAGTTGGTGTTGAAGTTCTGACAAGTATAAATTGATTTTTGCTGTTTGTTACATATCTCTTCGTTTTCTGAGTTACTACCTTTTTTTACTGAATACCTACCTGCTTGGTAGCTAACGTGTGTCCTTTTTCCTGTCAGATGTGCAGAAAGTATGCTGTGTGTTGTTCCAGACATTTCTGCATTCCGAGAGGGTTGGAGGTGGGTCCGTCAGCCAGTCCAGGTTCCAGTAACTTTGGTCCGTAATGATGGCATAATCTACTCCACTAGCCTTACCTTTACATATACACCGGAGCCAGGCCCACGACCACACTGCAGTGCTGCAGGAGCAATTCTCAGAGCCAACTCAAGCCTCATGGCTTCCAGTGAAACAAATACAAACAGCGAGGGAAGTTACACAAATGTCAGCACAAATCCAACCAATGTCACATCATCTACAGCAACAGTAGTTTCCTAACTACAGTGTTTGCTTGGACTTTAACAGACTTTCAAGTGCTACAGACAAGACAACTGAACAATTTTGTGGTTTCATGGGAAAACACCTTTCCATTCTAAGTGATATTATTTGAACCTTGTTACCTGCAAGTGCTGATCTTAAAAATAGAAGCCACAATAAAAAAAAAAAATCCAAAACGTATAAACTTTATTAAAATCTATTTTTCAGCTATTTTTTTTTTAAATGGGCAAGAAATTGAAATGTGGCTGGGATACAAGTTAAGCAAACTAGAAAACATGAACGTGACATAATTTTTACGGACCAAGGAACTTGTATAAGCTTTAGTATAAAAGGTACATTTTCACCATACCTTTTTTGTATCACAACATATAGTACACTTTTGTTACCAAATAGTTTCTATTTTTTTTCCTCTGAGCTTTTGCTCTGAAGTATATTCAGGTTCCAAGCCTGACCATGCTTGTATAATCTAATTACCATACTCTTCCAGTTTTAAAAAATATATATATTTTTGGTCTGTGGCTGGAACTGTTCCTTTTTTTAAACTGAAGTCTTATGACTTTTTATGAACTGAAATTGTTTTTATTTCAGCAAGTAGAACCTTGTAAAGGCCAGCATATTTTTTTTTAAGATTATATGAAGTCTGTGCAAAAGCTTTAAAATAAAATGCCTCTGCCTTGCCTGCAATACATGCAATGTATGTTAACGTTAGTGCTCTGTTTTCAGTCATTGTTAATAGTTATTTCTCTGTTTTCCTTTTTTAAAAATATGTATTTATAGTGATAATTCATGAGGGTCTAACATTACATGAGTTCAAAATATGTGACATCTCAAACAGTCATGTTTATGATTGGTCATGTCACAGGAATACGTTGGTGTTTTGAAGGGTGGTTTTTGCCCCCTTCCCTCCTAAAAGTCAGAAATGTATCATAAAGTGTTTCAGGATCCATTCAGGTTTTTTCTAATCTTGTACATAATTTGTATGAAGTGTAACTTAAACATTTTATTTCAAAAGTGGAATGTTCCCAATGACTTCATTTGGCAGCATGTCTTCTGTCTTGTTGGCATGTGACTAAGATATCATGAGAAGTATTTGCTACAAATGGGATTGGTAGGTGATGCCCATCATTATACGAGAGAAATCACAAAAAGCATGGGTTTTTTTCCTACTGTTCAGTAAATTAGGCCAACTGTTGGTGTAATCCTTGTATTGAGATGTGCTTTCATTGTGAAGTGATCATACCATAATAGTTAGAAATAAATTTTAGTACTTAGAAATGGGCAATTATAAGATTACAAAAGCACTGTAATGAAGTCAACTCCCATCTCTATTTCCAGGGGGTTTTCTCTTTCCCTGCGAACAATTAGTGCAATGTTCAAGCCTTCTCTCCACCATAAATGTAAGGCTCAGTTTGACTCAGTTGATTTGTGTTACTCTCATTCTGAACTTGCCTTTTTTTATCCCTCTCTATGTAATTGATCGCTTCAACTATATTTGAAAATATATCCCAGTGGCTCATTTGCAATCCCAGAACCAGGGATAGGCTTATAGGATGTAGTGTAACCTTACCCTTCAAGGACAAGAATATAAGCTCTATGAATTGCTCAACCTTAACCATCCCATGAAACAAGAGCCACAACTACTGTGTACATGTGAACCTGTAGTTTACTACAGAGCATGGCCTGCAGGCTTACCCATTGACTATTTGAATAGATTTCTATTGACCACTTTACAAGTTTCCAATTTCAGCACCAGCACCATTTTAAAGCATTGCTTCTCTGCAATATGTTTGTCTTCTCTGACGCTCTGTTCTATGTGTTTGCCTCAGCTGCTTGATGAACATGTTGGTTTTGCATTCATTGAAGACTGAAGACAATGTGGTTAAGGGAAGAAATCCGTTGTAAAACATATTCAGTTAGTTGTTAAATCAGTGCCACTGTCCTTTTAAAATGTGCTTGTATTCTACCACAGGCCTTCTTATTTGCCATTTTATACTATGTAACCTTCCCTTGAACATTGTTACAAATACTGCCTCATCTCTATTTCAGTGGCCAAGGGCAGACTTCATTGTGGCCTTATCTCTGTTTTAAGCTGTTTACTGGCATTTATTTGCAAATCTGTTTACTTGTCTGTGTGCTATTTAATTTTCTCTTGGTTGTGTTGACAGAAATCATTTCACAATGTTTTTGCTAGAAGTATGTTTTATACAGTACTGTTTAACTTATGGGCCTCAGGTTTTCTTCACTTATTAGCTTGAGGATTAAAGGAAGTGGTTAGTAATGGATTTACTATAATATTAAAGAACAAACCATTACATACACAGCAGATAAAACCATAACAAGCTTTTTAACTTTCAAGGAATATTTTTAAATAGCTTTTCAAACCATAAGAGGCACCTGCTTTTATATACATTATTTTAAAATGTTTTTACATGTAAATGCAATAGACTTTTGTATTCAGTTTCTTTCCTTGCAATAAGTTTGCCCAATGGAGTATACACAATATTCCTGGACTTTTAAAGAATCTAACAAACATGATGCATTTGGCCTAATTTCTGCCACTCTACATACCACAGGCTAGTGGGTGAAAAAGTACATTAAATTCCATTTCAGCAGTATCTGCTCATGTACAATTTTTACAGCTCTTTTTGTTGGCTTTTTCCTGGACTTGTGGCTCCATTGTCTTTAGTAGATAATTAGTAACACAGGAATTGTCTTCCAGATCCACACTGTCACTAAGAAAGATGCTCAGTTGTAATTTAAGTTCAAATAACTAATTTTCTTGAACTCTTTCCTGTGAGTGGCTTTGTTACTTTTAATGGCATCAAGAGCTGTTGATCATCTTTCATGATACTAATAATATCCCAAGAATGCTAAAAATTTCTGTTAAACTACTTATAGAATGTTTCAATATGAAACTATAGAACTGTTCTACTGTAGCTGTTAAGTCTTGTCTTATCTTATTATTTCTAAAAGTATACATAGAAATTGAGTCTGTTCAGAATGTTTTTATAGTTCCAACTAATAGGATGAGAAAGCAAGTTAAATGCTCAAAGCTACCTATGTTCTGTTTTTGTTTAGAACTGCACTTCAGAATTCAACACTAGTATAATATAACCTGCTGCTGACATTTTCCTAATTTTATCTGAAGGCTCCCTGCATCTGTCTTTTTGTTAATTCTGATATACACTATTTCACTTCTGTCTTCATTGCACAGACTTATAAGGTATCATACTGGTTACCTGAAAAGACATGAACCTAAAGAAATAAAACCATAAAAACCCCTAATACAAATCTGACACAAATGAAACAAGTGAGTTACCCACTTTAGACCAAATGACTATAGAGGTGTCAATTTTGAAACAAAATGCTCTGTAATTATTAACCATGTTATTTACGTTTTACTTTCAAAAGCAGCTGTGTTTATGACGAGTACTGAAAAAATGTGTGTACTTTCCTGTGCCAGACGGTTGACTTTGTTTTCAAGCACTGTACTGTGGGGTTGAGTGGCAGCTTTGTTAGAAACAGTAATATATTAGGGTTTCTACCTAACCCTTTTAGGACTGAACTGTTTCCTCCCTTCGTAAAGTTACAAAATGGATGAATAGTTCCAGCTTTGTAAACATTTGCCTACAGTCAGTACTGCATTTGTCCAGCTGTAGGTGCTATGCTTAGTTTTAGTTTGTTTCTTGAATCTTGCAGCAAGAATATGCATTCAGTCCTTTAAGGGTTATATTTTACAAACTGTGCACCTGTAAAATTTCTTAGCAATAAGGTAGAAAATTGAGCAAGTTTTTACCATAATTTTGTAGAAAATTTGAATTGCTCAGTTCCATATTTCATCAAAAAAATCTGCAATATGGGCAGTTTCAAGGAATAAATAAAAATGAAATGTAAACTACATAAGTGTTTTGTCCAGTGTGTGTAAGCGTATATAATATTTTGTTTCAATTTTTTTCTATAAGGTTTTAGTCACGATGAAATGTCATGTTACTACTCCTGTGACAAACTTATTTTAACAGCTGTATGATGATACTATATAGGGAGTAATATAATTTAATCACATTTGTTGAAAATTGCTACATTTTTGCTGACAATGTTAAACAAGAAATCAGGTTTTTTTGGCTTGTAAACAGTGAGGTCATCTGTGGAACCAGAGCAGCAGAAGACCAAGCCCAGGAGAGGAAAAGTCATCAATAGATGTGAGGGCAGGCACCCTGGCCTCCACTTAAACTGCATACGGAAAATCCACGTAAAAAAACTTGTTTCAAATCTAAACCTGTTTCTCTACAGCTTGTATAATTGCTGAAGTTAGACAAGTGACTGTTGTTTTTCCAGTAATGTAAAAAAAGAACCGGTTCACTTTTTTGATATTATTTATTAAATAAGAAAAAAATGAACTGTGTTTAATTGTTTAAATGTAGCAGCCTTACTACTACAATTACTTAACCTGTTTTATTTTTCATCCCAGTCTGTAGTTGCATTCTGTCTGGGTGAGCATTTTTCAGATGTTGGTTAATAGCTAGGCTCCGTTTTCATCCTTGAATATATAACAAGCTAGTTTGTGCCTTGGTTTTAGGGAGAACATTGAACCAGCAAGTCCAAATGCTACAGCTGATTGAGATTATCTCCTGTTTGGGCTGCCATCACACAGGATTAATTCCATTATATACATAAAGATACAAAACTCTTGAAAGGAGATGGGGAATAGATGTGGCATACCGGAAAATGGTTGGGAATGGCAGGAGTGGCAGACATTGCACTCATTAACAGTAGTGAGATTGTGGGATGCACAGGAAAGAGGAGGCTATTGCTAGATAAGCAAAGCATTACTAGGACAAAGACATAAACTGGAGTAAGTTGATAGAGGATTTTAACCATAGGAGTTATTTTAGACCTTTGAAAGATAGGTACAATTGAGTAGTATCCATGTAAAAGTGCTAGTTCAAAGTATAAGATGAACAAAATGGAGAAAGTTGATAACTAAGACTTGAACTTTGCTGGTCCTTACAGGTAATGGGCCCACCACTAGAAACAGGTTTTTTTTTTATTAAGGTAGAAGAAGACTCATGATGTGAAGGAATCATGTCTGCATAAATTGAGGTATGATTCCTGATACCTTGCAGCTGCACAGAGATGAAGGAGGAAGAGGGGGGGGGAGAATGTGGCCTTAAGAATAGTCAAAGTAAATGGCCCTCTTAAGGCACCGCATCTCAGGGAGTGTTGTTGGAACTACACTGGAACCACTGACTGCTCATCAAGAGTCTGATTCTCACTTATACTAAGATCCTTTAGGATGGTCTGGAAGTATAAATAGACTCCAAAGTTGATGTAAATTACACTTAAATCCACTTTAAAGCCCCTTTCCACTTCCATTACTGCATTGCAGTTGATTATGAGGCATTTGGGGACCGCAGAAATGGGGAAATTCTTTTGGACGAGGCATTGACAGAGATAAGACTGGTGGTACAGTAGGAAAAAAAGAATGGTGGGAAGAAATCATCTAATCTATATTAAACAGTCTATGGGACTTCGTGGCACCCCAGCTGTTAAGCTTTTGCCATGATAAATATTGATCACTTATTACTAAGGCTGTGATTTAGTCATGGAATCCGTGACTTCCAAAGACCTATGTGAGTTCAGCCAGTGCCAGCTGGAAGCTGCAGGGTCCCTTGCCGCCTACGGAGGCAGGGAGCTGCGGGGTATCTCTGCCCTCCCAGGTGGTAGGGGGGACCCCTGCCACTCCCAGCTGCTGTGGGTGGCAGGGGGAACCCACGGAACTCCTGGTAACCCCGGGCTGCAGGGGGGGACCCCTGCTCATCTCTGCCACCACGGGCAGCAAGAGGGACCCCCGATGCTCCCATCCACCCTGGGCCGCTGGGGGGACCTCCTCTGCTCCCATCCACTGTGGGCGGCAGGGGGGACCCACGGAGCTCCTGGCCACCCCGGGCCGCAGGGGGGACCCGCGCTGCTCTCCGCTGCCATGGGCAGCAAAAGGGACTCCCATCCACTGCGGGTGGCGGGGGGACCCACGGCACTCCCAGCCGCCCGCAGCTGCCCAGGCTCCCCATTTTGTCATGGATATATTTGGTAAAAGTCAGCGACAGTTCACTGGCTTCCATGAATTTTTCATTATTGCCTGTGACTTGTCTGTGACTTTTACTAAAAAATATCCCTGACAAAACCTTAGCCTTACTTATTACTACTGTTTTCTGTTTCTTTGCTAGTTTCTGATCTGTAAGTGTGTCTCATGCCATGACTTAGTTTCTACAGTAGCCTCTTGTGAGAGACTTCGTCAGTTGCCTTTTGAAAGTGTAAATAAATTATATCAACTGGTTCTCCTTTAGTCACTGTTTCTTTGATGTATTCAAAGAAATGTAATACATTGGCAAGGTATGCTTTTCCTTTGCAGAAGCTCTGTTGTTTAGACCCTAGTGTATGATCTTCAAGGAGTTTTATAATTCTGTTTTAAATTAACATTTCAACGAATTGTCAGGGTAAGAAGTAAGGCTTACTGGTCTGAAATTCCTTGGACCATATCTACTGCTTTTATTTAAATAGGGATACATCATTTACTACCCTCCAATCCTCTGATAGAGGAGTTGATTTTAATGTGTGCCTATTTAAAAAAATTTGGGTAAATACCATCTGTGCTTGGTGACGTTTTGCCCCCCCCCCCCATGAACCACTTTGTTCTAGCATCCCTCTCTTTTTAAACCCTCCGTCTCTGATAGTATCTCATCTAGTACATCTAGAGCTAGTAGATGTACTGTTACTAGCCTAAGTATCTACACAACATCCTGTGTGGTGAAGACTTATTCGAAGAAATCATTTTTCTTCCTTGGGTCATGTCTACACTACAAACTTTGGTTGAGGCAAGTTAAGTCAGCATAAAACTGCCGCAGTTAGTATATTGGTTGTACACGTGCATACTTGGCTCCTTGTGTCGGTGCTGTGCATACTCACCAGGAGCACTTGTCTTGATGCACTGTGTGGTGCACCATGGGTAGGTATCCCACTTTGCAACCCGCTGCTGTGCAGTGCAGTCCTTTTGGAAGTTTTGGCAATGCATGGTGGGGGCAGAAACAAGTTGCATGGGGTGACGGAGCAAGGGGTCAACTTCCCAGCATGCATCTGTCTCCACCCATAACTTTTTGTGCCTTTTTTTTAAAAAAAACCATGAACCTGCATGACCCTTCTTGCTATACACCATCTGTGACAGAAGCATGGAGCCTTCACGGCTCTGCACTATTGTTATGAGCATTGCAAGCACAAGGCACACAATACTCCTGTATTTGCAGAGCTGTAAGAGGAATCAAATCAGTGTGGAACATGACAATTTTTTGAAGGACAGCTTGCTGTGTAGGACACAGTGAGAACCAATTCAAGGTTGTTTGTAGCATTCACGTAACAGCTGCAGTTGTGAGCATCATTTCTGGGCACGAGAAACAAACACTGACTGATGGGATCACATTGTAATGTAGGCATGGTATGATGAGCAATGGTTGCAGAACTTTCAAACGTGCGAGGCAACATTCCTGGATCTGAGTGCTGAGCTCTCCCTAGCCCTCCAGGACAGGGACACCAAAATGAGAGCTATACTGACAGTGGAGAAGCAAGTGGTGATCGCACTGTAGAAACTTGCAACACTGGACTGCTTCTGGGCAATGGGAAATCATTCTGGAGTTGGAAAATCCACTGTGGGGGGGGTTGTTGTCATGTAAGTGTGCAGGGCCATTAATAATCTGTTAGGCAGGATTGTGGCTCTCAGCAATGTGCATGCAGGACGTAGTGGATGGATTTACAGCAATGGGATTCCCAAACAGCAGTGGAGCAATAGATGGCGCACACATCCCTGTTTTGGCACCAGCGCACCTTGCCACAGAGTACATTGACAGAAAGGGCAACTTTTCTATAGTTATTCAAGCATTGGTGGATCACTGGGGACACTTCACCAACATCAGTGTTCACTGCTTGGGGATGGTGTATCATGCTCGCATATTAAGAACACAGGACTGTTCAGAAAGCTACAAGCAGGGACTTTCCCAAATGGCAGATTACCATTGGGAATATTGAAATGCCAATAGTGATCCTGGGGGATCCAGCCTACTCCTTGCTCCGTACTCCATGAAGCCGTACACTGGGCACCTTGACAGCACCAAGAAAAGATTTAACTACTGGCTCAGCACGTGCAGAATGACAGCTGAATGTGCTTTTGATAGATTGAAGGGATGCTGGTGTTGTTTATTCACAAGACTGGATCTCAGTGAAAAAAATTCCAATGGTTATAGCTGCCTGCTCTTTCCTGCATAGTATCTGTGAAACAAAGGGAGGGAAAGTTGCTGCCAGGGTGCAGTGGAGTGGCTGTCTGCTGATTTGAACAAACATAGACACAAGGGCTATTAGAAGAGCTCAATGCCAAGCTATATGGTTCAGGAAGGCTTTGAAAAGAGCACTTTAACAGTCAGTCACACTAATGCATTGTGGTGTACTGTATTCTGCCTGGCCCTGCTGCTTTGGGGCCTGTTAGGAATGCTGTGGTGCTTGGCATACATTTATGAATATAACTCCATCAATGCACCTTTTAATTTTGTGGTACTTGCTGTATCCTTGATTATTACACTGTTTGTAACCCTGTGAGCTGTCACACAATACAGTACCAAGTGGGTTCTTTCAGAACTGCTACGCATGCTGCGGCATATATTGTGAACTAATAAAGAATTATTATTTTCCAGATACAGTAATAGAATTTTATTCAGTAACAAAATCTGTGCAATTTAAAAACTTAATATATTAATGGAACAGAACTTAATAAGGGGAAAGAACATTCATGTTCATGTTACCTATACATACATACATACATACATACATACAGCTGAGGCAGATCAAGCTTTTGTGAGGCCCTGGGCCAGAACAAGTAGAGGCCCCACCCCATCATTCTGCCTGCAGTCCACCCCACCCCCTCACGCCCCTGCAGTAGAGCAGGGTCAGGGCACGGGGGCTTCCCCTGCTTCCCGGAGTGCCGGGCAGGCGGAGTGGGTCAAGCCCCCATGTCCCAAGCCCGCTCCCCAGCAGAAGCGCTGTGCGGGTGGTGCATTGGGGGTGCCCATTTTGGGGGCCCACCAATTGGTTGGGGCCCCTGGACATGGGCCCTGTTGGCCCAATGGCTAATCTGCCACTGAATGGGAGTGGGGGTGTAGGGCCACATAGGGACAGAGAGAAGAGGGAGTGCAGGCCACATGGGGACAAGGGGAATGGAGGTGGCTGAGTAGCAGTGCGGGGACACATGGGGACAGCAGGGAGCGGGGTGCCTGAATGGAGATGCAGGGATGCATGGGGACAGAGGCAGCTATGCCTGACTGAATGGAGATGCAGGGACACGTGCAGATATGCCTGGCTGAATGGGGAGGGGGGTGCAGGGACACATGAGGACAGGAGCAGATGTTCCTGACTGAACAGAAAAGGCTAGGGGGTCAGCCAGGGCCTGCAGTGGGGAGGCTTCCCAACTCCCTAACAATTCCTCCCCACCAAAAAAATCTGTTCCATACTTCTCCCACCCACACCCAGCAGCCCTCCAGATTCACTCCCAGGTTCCTTCCCAGCATTATTTCCCTCTCTCTCAGCTCCTCCATTACCCCTGACTCCAACAAGCCTTTGCACTGCTTCTGAGGGCTGCGGGAAAATGGTTCTGTATTGTAGTTTAAATGAATTATTACTCAAAGTTCTGTATTAATATGTCTAGTAAGGAATCTATTTGTCAAAAAAAATTCCTGAATCTTTTTTGTTGTCTGTATTGTTACGGACCAACTTGCTGACAAGGATTTTGAAAGAAATAAAAAAAATTGAAACTGGTGTCAATATATTGTGCTATTTTGACAAAATATGCAGAATTTTAAAATATTGTGTGTAGAATTTTTAATTTTTTGGCACAGGATTTCCCTAGGAATAAATTATGTTCTAAAAAGCATTAACACCAATGGGCAAATTTGAGGAACCTCAGAGTTGTTTTTCCTGCTTAATTTCTTAACGTTAAAGCCACAATTTCTTTTTAAAGGGTTTGCGGGGTTGTTTTTTGTTTTTGTTTTCAACAGTTTGTAGTCATGTTTGAACTCATTTCTTTATTTTACTGGCTATCCACATTTAAGAATTTTGCTGATTCTCCCCATGTCCCCAAGAATAGATAGCCTTCAGAAAATGGAAATCCAACCTTCACAAAGCCAAACAAAGGGGTATAAATTACAGCAGGCACTACACAAGAAAATTATGGGGACTGAAATGGAATTTGAAGAGCAAATACCTTATAGCATAAAAACAAATAAGAGTTTCTTTAACTACAGCAGAAACAGGAAACCTGCAAGAGGATTGAGGGCGGGGGCAGGGAGGAACTTAGGGCTGGTCTGTACTACAAAGTTAGGTTGACGTGAGCCCCCTGGCGTCAACCTAGTTGTGCATGTGTCTGCACTTAAACGTGTCTCCCACCAGTGTAAGTGCCTGTTACATCAGCAAAGTAACACCAGCTCTTTGAGCAGCGTTGAGCCACAGGTGATGTCCTGAAGTTGACCCAATGCGAGTGTAGACACTGTGTTACTTATGTCAACCTTAACAGTCCTCCAGCAGCTGTCCCACAATGCCCAATACTAACTACTCTGGTCACAGTTGTGAACTCCACTGCCCAAAAGGCACAGAGACCAGAAGTCCCCTCTCCCTAGTAAAGCCCTCTGGAATTTCTGAAATGCCTTTTCCTGATTGCCCAGTTTGGTGAGGACATCTAGCAGCTCTCCATTGTTGTGTGCAATTGCCCAGCTGACTGTACCAGCTACATGCTCCTAGACAGGCTTGCTTGCTTCTCTTTGCAGTCCATGGAGAACTCCTTTACAGCACCTCCCTACACATTCCACATGATTTTAGGAGCTGCATCTCTATCCCTACCACTCCACGCTGGGGAATATTAAGGATAACCACAGCTTCACATGCACTGACTTGTGAAAGCCATGGTTGCTGTATGCAGTGGCGGATTAGCCACTTGGCCAGTGGAGCTCATGCGGAGGGGCCCCAGCCAATTGGGGGGCCCTGGAAAAATGGGTGCCCCTGTACCCTGACCCACTCCGCCCATCTGGCACTCCTGCCGGGGAGCGGGGTTGGGACATGGGGACTTGCCCCACTCTGCCCGCCCAGTGCTTTTACCAGGGATTGGGGAAGTCCCAGTGCCCTGACCCTGCTCCCCAGCAGGAGTGTGAGGGGGCAGGGGGACTGCAGGCAGAGGGGGTGTGGAGGGCCCTCCACTTGCTCTGGCCCAGGGCCTCACAAAAGCGTAATCCGCCTCTGCTCCCATTCAGCCCCTGGCTCAATTTTGTCACCCCACTATCTCCTGTGTCCCAGCCCCAGACTGTCCCCCACACTAGCCCATCTGAGCCCCCGTTCTGTGACCTGCCCTCAGCAGCCCTGTGTGCCCTGCTCTGTCCATCCTCCCTCATATCCTGTGCCTCTTCACCTGGCCCCCTCCCTCAGGGTGCTGTGAGGAAGGCACCCCTCTCCCTTGCTACAGCTGGCTGCTCCAGCCCCTGAGCCCACTGCCCCTTCTCTGGCAACAGCTGGTGAGCAAAAAGTGTTATTGCTCCTGCCCACACCCCTGCAGATTCTGATGAGAGGGGGTGAAGGGGAGTCAGCAGGGCACATTCATTCTGTGCTTGCGCAGTGGCACAGAATTCCCTCGGGAGTAATAGTTGCTGTTTTGATCTGTAAGTTCCTTGAGTAGGGCACATGTTTTGTCAGTGGCCCTGGTCCTACAATTAATTCCATGTGGCCATAGAGGTTTAACCACATGGAACTCATTGCAGGATTGGGGCCTATATTTTTAAAGCACTTTGTAAATGTATGGTTAGCTATTAATGATTTTTAAAATAAATCAGAATTTCAACTGTTATGTCATAATATGACATGTCAGTAATAGTGGAATACTACTCCATGTATGAACTCCTACCATTTACATGTAATGAAATACTGTAAAATATTTTAAAAATGAGAAAACCCATCAAATAAAACATTCAAAACATTTCAAAATTCCAATATGTAATTCAAAGTTTTCCAAACAATTTCCCAAAATGTAATTTTTCATTTTGATTTTTTTTTCTGCAGGATTTTTTTGTGAAATCTAAATGATTTCATGAAAAAAAAGCTGACGTTGTCAAAACAGCTTTTTCACTGAAAATGTTTTGATGAAAATTTTCTGAGCAGTTCTACTTTTATAGATCTAAGAGGTTTAAAAATCAACCCAAGTCAGAAGAACAGTATAGTCTCTAATATAACTTATATGTAAGGTTTATGAAGTTCAATTTGATGCTATGTATTTAATTACTTGACAAATCACTTATGCTGGCATACAGGTAAATATGAGAGAAACAGACATAATGATAGGGGTCCAGAGTTAATGCTGAGCTTTCAAACATAAGGTTGCACTGCCTACTAAGTGCTTCATTTTTCAGTATAACATCTTTTGTTGTGTAGTATTAATCTCTCAGGAATATTTCTACCATGGAAAACAGGAAAAAATTGTCAATGCAGCTTGTAAATTCCTTTTAGGGTACCATTTGCCTTTCCATTTGAGCAATCTTGACTAACTGACCTATCCTAAACAGACATCCATAATCTTAAGACTTCTGAACCAGGCTGCCTTAAAGCCTGGGCCATTTTAAAATTCTAAAGTTTAGATACATCAATAAAAGTTGGTAGCAAACATCTAGATTTGTGCAAAACTTTCTGTGCTCTCAGCTTACAGGTGATTTAAAACAAAAAAGCTTGAACTAATTGAAGTGGGTTTTTCTGACATAAGTACATGTTAAAAAAACACTCCTTCAAATGAGAAATTTTGTGCATACACAATTTGAACGTCTAAAAGCTTCAAACTTGCCTGGTTTGTAGATCATACTGAGACATAAAGAACAATTTAAGTTTGAAGGAAAGCTTTTGAGAAGTTTTAAGTTCCTGAGGGTTTTAATTTGGAGATGCGATTGTAACCTTTGGGTGGGCTAGAATTCCCTTCATTGCCCTTCTCCAGTGCCTTACAAAAATGCAGTTCCTATAGAAAAGCAGATGGACACCCAGAATTCAGTCTCTAAGGGTTTTCAGAAAGGATTGCACAGGGTCAACCTCCCCACATTCAAATCCCCAAAAGAACAAAAGGAATGAACTTAATTATCATCTTTATATGTCTTATAAAGAAACATAATAAATAACAGTAACTTAATTTTTACAACATAACATGGCTATTTTATAGTCCACAGACATTATCTGCACAGTTATACATAAACATACATAAAGAAAACAAATTAAATCTAACCAGGTCAGTCCCCACAGAAACACAGTGAAAAGAAACTCAGAGGTCCCAAAAGCTTAGGTTGAGTTCATCTAGGAGCTATCTGTTAAGTGAAAGCTTAGACTCTGGAGTAGAATTATGCAGCAATGGTGGATTCTGCAGCTGCAGAATCACAGAACACAAGTTTTTGCTGATCACTGATGGAAACCCTGTTTTTTCCCTTATCCATATCTAATTCTCTCCTGCCGGCGTATGGTCTTTTGGGCCATTCTAATCGGGTTTATTCTACCATCCTTACTCATGCAACATCGTCATTGGTGATGATGTGGGTTTTGCCTGAGTGTGGATTGCAGAATTAAGCCATAAATTTGCTGCAGTTGCTTTTACTGGGGGGGCGGGGGGGGGGGAAGGGAGCAAAAGTTACCGGGTCTTTGGCTATTGCAGAGGAGTGTTTGTACAGGGTTCTTGATTTACTTTCTCATTTAATTGGGAATAGTACCAAGTCTGTTCTTTGGCTTGTATTTTAATAAAAAGTGTTTAAAAGATTAGCTTTGGGAATGGGTCTAGCAGGTAGGCTGTTCATATACAGTATGTGGTTCAGTCTTATTTAGTACAATTTATGATGAATGATCTTTCTTCACTTTTTTTCTAGATTGTCTCCAGCCAAGAGAGACCAGCATATCATCCACACCAGCTGATTGTCTCACAGTGGGTATGAGCATAAATTTGATCAAGTTGGTATTACGGAAACCTGATGGGATGATTACCATGATTGGAATGTTAAAATAAATGGTTATAATCTATTTTAAAAGGATTGAGTGGGCAAAAGGGGAGGGGAGTGGCACTCCATCAAAAATGGCATCACCTATTTCTGAATCCCTGATAACTCAGAAGAAAGTGATCCTGAATGCACATGGATCAATGTCCTAACAGATAAAGCAACAAGATGGGGTATTAGTTGTGTCTGCTACAGATGATAAAGTGGCATTAGGGAACTGGATGACCAGCTCCTTACACACCTGTCTATAAAGTGTTGGGGGGGGGGCTTCCATTTGCGTGACATATGCTGGAGGGCTCATTTTGCCAGTACTAAAACATCCTTGAAATCCTTGAAATATCATAGATGACAATTCAAAGTGTTGAAGTCAACAAGAGGGAATTCTGTATTAGGCCATGTCTTGACAGATAAAAAGAAATTGATCACAGAACTAAAAATTAATGGTCGCTTGGGTACAAATGTGCAAATAGAATAAAGCCAGAACCAATAATACATATTACTTGGTGCTTTAGAAGGACCAATTTCACAAATCTGAAAACAATCAACAAAAATCAACCAGGAGGAAGAATTTAATCAGAAAAATGTAAATGATAATTGGGAATTGGGATAATTGGGACCTCTATTAGATGCCCAAAAAGCTACAATCAAGAAAGAAGGAAGGCCATATTGGTTAAAAAACTGACTTGGGGAAGTAAAGGCAGCTATAAAAAATTTAAAAATGGAAAGGTAATAGAAATGTAAATAAATCAGAAGCTAGGAATTGTAGAAAATTGATAAGGAAAGCAAAGGGACACAAGGAAAAATCTATGGCCAGCAGAATTAAGGACAATAAGAAGGAGTTTAAGTATTAGGAACAAAAAGAATCCTAACAATGGTATTGGTCCATCACTAGATGAAAATGGTAGAATTATCAATAAAGATGCAGAAAAGGCAGAAGTGTTCAATAAATATTTCTGTTCTGTATTTGGAGAAGAAACAGGTGATGCAGTCATAGCATATGGTAACACTTTTTCCAGCTTATTAGTATCTCAGGAGGATGTTAAACAGCAGTTACTAAAGTTAGACACTTTTAAATCAGGATAACTTGCATCCAAGAGTTTTAAAAGAGCTGGCTGAGGAGCTTGCTGGACAGCTAATTCTGATTTTCAGTAGGTCTTGGAACACCAGGAAAGTTCCAGAAGACTGGAAAAAAGCTAATGTGTGCCAATATTTTTAAAAGGTTAATGTGGTACCTTGGATAATTATATGCCTCTCAGTCTGACACAAATCCTGGTGAAGACAATGGAGCAGCTTATCAGGGATTCAATTAATAGAGAATTAAAGAACGACAATATAATTAATGCCAATCAAAATGGGTTCAGGGAAAATAAATCCTATCAAACTAACTTGATATCTTTTTTTTTATGAGATTAAAAGTTTGGTTAATAAAGGCAGTAGTGTTGTCATAATATACTTAGACTTCTGTAAGGCATTTGAGTTGGTGCCATACAACATTTGATGAACAAAACTAAAATGATATAAAATGAACATGGCACATATTAAATGGATTAAAAGTTGACTAACAGATAAGTTTCAGGTGTAATTGTAAATGGGGAATCATCAATTAACAGGTATGTTTCTTCTGGCGACCCTCATGGAAAGTTCTTGGCCCTACACTATTTGATGTTTTTATTAATGACTAGGAAAAAACCATAAAATCATGACTGATGGAGTTTACAGATGACACACAAATTGGGGGATGGTAAATAACGAAGAGGACAGGTCACTGATTCAGAGCGATTGTTTGACAAGCTGGGCACGAGCAAACAATATGTGTTTTAATATGGCTAAATGTAAATACATACATCTAGGAACATGTAGGTCATATTTACATGTTGGGGGATTCTATTCTGGGAAGTAGTGACTCTGAAAAAGCTTTGGGCGTCATGATGGATAATCCACTGAACATGAACGCCCATGCGATGCTGTGGCCAAAAGTGCTAATGTGATCCTTGGATGCATAAAGAGGGGATTTCTAAGTAGGAATAGAGGGATTATATTACCTCTGTATTTAGCACTGGTTCGACTACACTGCTAGAATACTAGTCCAGTTGTGATGTCCACTATTCAAGAAGGACTCAGAGAAGAGCAATGAGAATAAGGATTAGAAAATCTGCCTTATAATGATAGACGCGGGCTCAATGTATTTCTCTTAACAAAGAGAAGTTTAAGGGAACAATTACCTACATGGAGTCTGTAAGTACCTACATGGAGAACAAATATTTAATAATGGCTCTTCAACCTAGCAGAGAAAATTATAACATGATCCAATGGCTGGAAATTGAAGCTAGACATATTAGGACTGGAAATGAGGCATACATTTTTAACAGTGAGAGTAATTAAGCATTCAAACAACTTCCCGGGTGTCTTGTTGGGTTCTCCATCACTGACAATTTTTTAAATGAAGATTGGATATTTTTCTAAATGATCTGCTCTAGGAATTATTTTGGGGAAGTTCTATGGCCTGTATTATACAGGAGGCCAGACTAGATGATCACAATGGTTCCTTATGGCCTTGGACGCTAAGAATCTATGATCGGGGGTAGCCGTGTTAGTCTGTATCCACAAAAACAACAAGGAGTCCGGTGGCACCTTAAAGACTAACAGATTTATTTGGACATAAGCTTTCGTGGGTTAAAAAACTCACTTTTTCAAATGCATGGAGTGAAAATTACAAATGCAGGCAAATTTGTTAGTCTTTAAGGTGCCACCGGACTCCTTGTTGTTTTTATGAATCTATGAGTTTGTGAAATGGTAAATATAGAACAAATGAGCTTCATGGTAAGAGAGAAGTGTTAGTACCATTATGCAAAGCACTGGTGAGATCTCTTCTGGAATACAGTGTGCAATTCAGGTATCCTATGTTTAAGAAGGATGAATTCAAACTGGAACAGCTGCAGAGAAAGGCTACTAGGATGATCAGAGGAATGGAAAACCTACCTTATGAAAGGAGACTTAAGGAGCTTGCCTTGTAACCAAATGAAGGCTGAGGGGACATATGACTGCTCTCTATAAATACATCAGAGGAATAAATACCAGGGAGGGAGAGGCATTATTTAAGTTATGTGCCAATGTGGACACAAGAACAAATGGATATAAACTGGCCCTCAACAAGTTTAGGCTTGAAATTAGCTGAAGGTTTCTAACCATCAGAGGAGTGAAGTTCTGGAACAGCTTTCCAAGGGGAGCAATGAGGGCAAAAAACCTAATTTGGGCTTGAATAGTGACTGGGAGTGGTTGGCTCATTACAAAAACAACTTTCCCTTTCCTGGTATTGACACCTCCTCATCAATTTTTGGGAGTGAACCACATTCACCCTGACTGAATTGGCCCTGTCAACACTGGTTCTCCATTTGTAAGGTAAGTCCCTTCTCTTCATGTGTCAGTACAATAATGCCTGCATCTGTAATTTTCACTCCATGCATCTGAAGAAGTGGGTTTTTTGCCCACAAAAACTTATGCCCAAATAAATCTGTTAGTTTTAGAGGTAGATTTACTGACTCCATTCACTGCAGAGAAATACAAAGTTGGTGGAGCTCAGGGTTCCTGTTGCAAGTAACTGATTTTACAGTAGTTTTGTTTTGAAAACATTTTTGAAAGCCTTAGAAAAGGGTATCCATCTTGATAACAAACCTCAGCTGCAATGGAAATCCAGACATGGCAGTAAGGCAGGGTTGAGACTTTCACAAATCTGACCAAAAAAGGCAGAGGAAGTAAGTAAAATAGCAATTGTTTTAGTCAGGTAAACTTGCTGAAACTAGAGTTCTGTTTCTATACAGCAAGGCCCTTGAGTCATGTGTGGTAATATTAAACATTTCCCCCTATTTAATGTACTCTGTGTGGAAAAGGAGAGAAATCCAAATAAGAGATGCCTTGTGTTATTATAAGCTAATTACAGTAAGTAACTTTAGATGCAAGAAACAGAGTAAAGAGAATTTAAGCCTGCTATGGAATATCTAATGTATAAAATAGATAGGCAAGAAGCTACTTAGTTGTATTAAAAAGCAGGTGTTTCCAAATGAGCAGGTGAAGAAATGTATAATTTACTAGCCTGATACTTTCTTCAAAAACCCACCCGACTTTTATCTGAGATAATGGGTCTCACAGGTGGAGAGAATCTCACACATGCTGAAAGGTCTTGAAAAAGCACACACACAAATATGCCTCTCCACTGAGGACAAGGACAAATGTAAGCAAATAAGAACAATTTTTGGCTCAGACTGAAGTAAAACAGTATTTTTTGAGCCAATAAGCAGATGGAAGCAAATACTGTAGTTCTTCATTTTCTTTTCTGTGGTGAGAGATGAGACAAAATTGTTCAAGGATAATTCAGAGTAATTGCAGGTATATTACATAGTCACTCAGTGACTATGTGTAGTCACATAGTGTAGTTAAAGGCAGAGGCCACAACTTTATTAAAACCTTTAACCAACTGGGACTGTTCCTCCATAAAGTACCCAGCGGGGCTGTTCCTGTGTGGATTTCAACTGGGCATCAATGGCCTCAGGTTGTACAATGTCCACTCTACACTCTCAGGCCTGCCCAGAGTCCCAGCCTGCTCCCCTCCTCGATGCAGGAGGTAGGAGAGATGAAGGGAGTTCCATGCTTTGCGAGACATGAAGACATACCCACTCACCAGGCAATGTGGTGCTCAGAAAGTAGCCCACTGGGTTACAAAGACCTCGCCTCAGACCCCTTTTAACCCACAAATTGTACTGGAACCTGTCAAGGTTGCAAGAGTGTAATTTAAGTGCCCCAAACCAGACCTCAGAGATGCTGGAAGGAAGGTGAAAAAACCCTCTCAGCCTTCCAGACTCCAAATAAAGTTTGGCTTCAGACGAGCATGGCAAAAGATCTGGCTCCCTAGATAAGGGTGGGTGGGGCAAGGGGGAACAGAGCCAATCTGGGAACTCACTAATAGAAACAAAAGTGCTCAAAATGGCTACTTCCAGCCATAAAACCAAGTAGAAGCCACACACACCCTTCCACCTGCCCCAGCAGGTGAGAGCCAGTCAGCCAGCCCCTCATGGCTCCACTATGCAATAGCAGTGGGGGTAGGTCAGTCTCCCTTATCTGGCAGCCATGTGGGATAGTCCCCATTGCCAGGGGAGAGAGAAAGGGAAGGAAGAACAACATCCTCCCCATACATTCATGCTGCAGGGATGGAGAACCAGGAAGAACATAGGCAAACCTGCCCCAGCACTCCTGCTTGGATCTTCACCTTCCTCCCAAAACAAGGGTATGTGTGTAAGGGGGTGTTCCCATTGCCTCCCAACCTATCAAAGTTGCACCCCTGCAAGCTAAGTGAATACTGTCTCCAGAGGCAACTCTCAGCAGGTGAGCATCTGTTGAGACAGAAAGAGAAACTGCTGTGTTTGACTAGGAGCTTAGGCCTTGTCTACACTATCCCATATAGCTATACCAGCAAACCCTAATTCGTTCAGGGAGCTGGTGTAAATTATATTGGCAGCATAACTCTTTTGCCAGATTAAGCTGAGTCTACCTTCTGAATGCATCCACATAGTTCTGCGCTTTTTCAAAATAACTGCACAGCATCCTGGGCAGACATCCCAGGATGCAATGTTCTGCCACTAGGCTCTATGCACTGTAGGTGTTTTCTCATGGCACATGGTGGGTTGCCTACCTGAACCTGCTAGAATTCTGGTATTTAAGTAAAACTAAACTCCTCCCATAATTCCTCTCCGGGCATCCCATAATTCATCTGTGTTTTGCAAGTCAGTGCCATTTTCTAACTGCTGTTAAGTGCTGAGAAAACACTGCTGAGTGCTGCAATCCAGACCATCATTAATATGGACAGGCTGCACCATATGCCTGGGCTGTCACTGAGCCAGATGACTTTGGAAGGGTTGTGAGACAGCCCTGGCAATGCCACAGCAATGCCAAGATGAGTAGAGGAGAAGGATGAAACCAAGTAGTTATTTCTCCAGGGTGCGTTCCTAGACTAGCTTCACTCGGTGGAGGGCCACTGCTGGAAACACACACTAGAAATGACTGGTAGGACAGGCTAATGCTGCAGCCATGGGATGATCAGCAGTGACAGCAGAAGTTCAGGCTGACACAGACCACTTTCCTAGTGATCTGTTCAGAGCTCACCTCACAGCTGCAGCAGCGGAACACCGACATGAGAGTTCCCGTAAGTAGGAAGAAATCATGTGGCCATTGCTATCTGGAATCTCCCCATTCCTGATTGCTACCAGTCAGTAGCTAACCCGTATGGTGTGGGTAGGGGTAGATCAGCTGTTGGGGCTGTTCTCACGGAGATGTGCACTACTACTGACAGCATGCTACTGGGCCAGGTCATAAAGCCAGGCAATGCACAGGTGGGTATTGATGGGCTTGCATGGTTGGGTTTTGCTAATTGTACTGAGGCTATTGATGGGACCAGTGTGCCTATTCTTTGCTCTTCATCCCAGGCCTCAGAGTATATTAACAGAAAGGGGTATTTCTCCATGGTGCTGCAAGGGCTGGTTGATCACCACGCAAGGTTCATCAGCATGAATGTGGGGTGGTCTGGAAAGGTCCGTGATGTCAGGATCTTTAAAAACCCTGATCTCTTAACTGCAATGAGAAAGGGAACTTCAGCTCCCAAGACCGCTACACATGTTAATGGTGTTGCAACTCTTCCTGACATCCTGGGAGACACAATTCATCCTCTCCTTTCCTGGCTTATGAAGCCTTTTACTGCATACTTGGACAGGAGAAAGGAGCTCTTTATGCTCTGGGCAGCTGCGGAATGTCAGTGGAATGTGTGTTAACAATGTCTGCCTTGCGTGATAGGTGCTGTGAGAACAAGGGGAGTTAGAGGCGGAGAGACTTTGTGGGTGTTACGACCAGCAAAAGAGGGTGCCTCTACGAAGTGCCCCAAGCGGTTAGGGAAGCAGGGTCAGGGATGTGTTGTGCTGCTACTTTGAGGCCAGAGTGTAGAGGATAGAAAATGAATATGCTGTAACCAAGGAAATGTGCTTGTGTAAACACTGTATGATTTATTGGTGTTCCTGGGGGTAGGGAGCTGAACCTCAACGAAATTTCTCAGCCAAGTTTTTTGTGATAAAAACATCTCTGCTGAAATACAGTGAAGAGATCAGCAAGCAGCTCCTCCCATGTCCTCTTTTGCTTCACTTGGAGATTTTTCAGATGCTCAGCAACTGATAAGGCCCCTGTCCATCAGGGTCATGGCATTTCAGATGCTAGGGGAAGAAAAAAAACAGCACAAGTAGCTATTTTCCCAAGAGTGTTCTCCATGCCAACAATGATGAAAAGATGCTTTCTTTTTCTCAATTTTGGAATGCCATTGCCATCAGCTCTTCCCAGAATGCAGTGTGCTCAGAGATAGTAAGGTTTTTCCCCACCTTACTTTCCCTTTCTATAGGCCGCTTGTACCAATGTTGGCTGGAGGTGGGAGACGTAACATGGGCAGGGTAGTGGCTGCATGTGCACCTCTGTCCTATATTGGAGGATGTTACCCTCGGGTGTGTCCCCATGCATCAGAGAAGGGCCTTGGTCAAAAAGGCAAGGGGCAAATTAGGGAGATATGCAGCACTGCTGTTTACGAGGGTGGTGTCCCCTACAGCTGGTGCAGGTGTGGAAGGGGAAACACTACCTACCTTGGCAGCCTAGCAATGTGCATGCTAAAATAGAGCACTATTTTTTTGCCTTAAATTATTTCATAATTCCTGTAGCTCAGCACAAAGTGCATTACAAAATATAGACTTTTGCAATAATTGGTTTGAACCCAAGAAGGTCTGATTAAACGTAACCACTAATGCTGTATCATCGCTGTAGACAGCACTGTCATCAGTCAGGCTCTCAATGTGGAGCCTTGTCTTTCTCAATCTTCCAGCGTATCCAGGCTGGGATCAATTCTTCCTCAACACTGTATTAAATACCCGAACTTCATTTCTTCCTGCTAGTTAATAAAATGCTCGTCTGCCCCTGCTCATCTCCTGCCATTATTAGTGTGACCATCTCTCCTCTCTGGCCTCCCTGATTCCTACATTGATCCCAGCCAGGCTGCCCACAACGCAGCTGAAAGGATCTTCTCTAGCCAAAGATCAGACCATGTTGTAGTTTTCCTCTTTCTGTCAGTCTCCTGATTCTTTCTTGTTTGCTATAGAAAGTTTAAACTTCTCATGCTCACCTTCAAGGCCCTGCACAATTGAAGTTTAAACTTCTCATGCACACCTTCCATGCTGCCCCTAAGGAACTGCCTTTAATCCCAGTGCACCATGCCCCATGCTTTCCTCCTTCATAGCCCTCCTAAAGACTCACATTCTCCACCAGGCTCACAAATGGTAATCCCTCTGCCATCCCCTTTCCAACTTCTCATAATAAGGAAGGGAGAAAAACCTCAAAGTCAATATTTTCCTCTGGGTTTCCCAGTGCATCTCATCTTATCTGTGTCCATTTTTCTCTTGCTCCTTGTCTTTATTGGTGACTCGTACAGCATTGAGGGCACTGTCAATCTTTACAAAATAATAATGCATTAGTGGGCCAGAGGAATCAAAATGTGTTTCGCTGCTAGTGAAGCAGATGACAGCATCTTAACCAAGTCTCTGAATCTTTTGCGTGTCATTTTTTTTTTTAATCACACTGAAGGAAGGAAGGCGAATAATGCCAGGCAATTCATAGTTAAGGTTGACATTCTCTCCTGGATTGAGTTGTTTTGTTTCAAGCCCCTTGACACTATTTAAACAGTTTTATGTATTCAATAAACACCAGGGCACTGAGAAATGTTCCCTGGAGCCCATCTCTCACTTGTATCATCTCAATAAAACCATAACTAGAAAATTGGCCAGAACTTTCTTTCTGCAAAAGGAAAAGCTGTCTCATGGTTGAAAATATTCCCCCTACTTGCTACTCTGCTTATGAAGGGCTTATTTTTGTGAATTTCAGCATTTTGATCGCATCTTGATCTTGAAATAAAGTGTGCTTTTTCTGCAAGAGGCAGCACAGCTTCAGAAAGGAGCCTTGTACTGTGATTTTGTCTGATCTCATTAGATAAACAGGGTTGGGCTGGGTTAGTCCTTTGAAGGGAAACTTTCAAAAACTGTAGGTGATGCCAGACGTAGCGCTGGTTATCCAGTGTGTTGGCTCTGAGCCTGTTCTGATCTAATCCCCCAGTATAATACCAGAGGGCACCATGCTGCCAAAGCAACCCTCTTCCGGTGAGATATGAACCTGAGCACTTGGGATCATTAAAGATCCAATTACAGTTACAAAAATGTAATATGCCTGGCCTGGTGACCAAAATCCACCCCGGGTATTGCCTTCTGCTTACCCTAATTACCCTGCAGTGCCAAATACATAAAATATCATTCACTTCCTGTCACTGACCAGGCCTCTTATCAATTGTAAAACATGTCTTACACTAAGGACCTCCGGGGCTGTCATCTTTGGGGTGTTTTGCTATGAGAGAAAGCTAAGCAGCATGAACAGCACCCCATCCTCTCCTGTGGTTTTAAATTCTGCTCATTTATTGATTTGCATGCTTGTATTTGAATACCAATATGACTACCATGTTTGCAGGAGCCAGACTGGAACTTCTGCATTGTTTTAAATCAAACCCCACATAAATAACATTTCTCCATTTCTGTTCAGGGTTTGTTTTTTATTTTAAAAACTGCTGAATGAGCAGGAAATCAATTAAAGTCAGTATTTACTCAGCAGGAGATGATTTCCCCCCTGATGTTTGCTACCTGCTGGCTATAATGAGTATGTCTTGCTGTTGTCTCACAGTGCAGAATGGACAGCTGATACCTCACTAGATCAAAATTAGAGCTTTTGGGCATGGCCGGAAGTTGAAACCGAAGGAAATTGTTCATGCAATAATTGATCTCCAGAGACCACAATAAGTCGTCCTAGCAGGGATCCTTTGCCATTAGCCAGACAAGGTAGCAGCTTTACAACTCAGGAATATTTCCCTTAAATTGTTTTCTTCCAGTTGGAGCCCTGCGCACCCTAACAACATGGAACAAAACTAGCATCATTTTAGTGGTGCATCCTGTTTACCAACAATTTACACAGAGAAATTCTAACATTCAAAACACACAGCAACTTGCGGGGACTGTTAAGGGAAAAGGCACACAGGGATTGTGCAGACAATATAAAGAACCAAGTCTGTCCAACCAATGTAAATATTGCATGGAGGGAAGTGAGTGGGAAGGGTATGTAAGGCTGCTGAACTTAGATGCATGTTTGCAATAAAGTGAAGTGTGAGTGGGGTGGCTAGAGTCATGTTGTAAATGGTATCCCAAGATGCATTGCACAGTTAATGTATTTCAGTGCTTTCCATGGTGTCTATCGTACTATACCATACTGTATTCAAGAGTAGAGTGCAGCCTTTGCTTTGTATGTAATCCTGCACACAGGCAATCGCCTTCACCTTTCTCCGCCTCCCTCAAGGACAGAGTTCTGTTTTCTTCAAGAGCATCAGAAATTTATATCTCTAGGATTAGTCAAAACCCAGTTGGGTTGAGATTAAATCAAAGTAAATATTTATTGAAATTCTACGGAATAGAGAGAAAATAAATAGAGCTCTTAAATATATTAAACAGATGATGAACTCTGGTAAATCTTAGTTTGGATGGGAAAGACTGACTTATGGGAAATGGATACCTCATGAAACAGTTGGCATAGAATAATCTTTTTATCTCTCTCAGCCCTTTTGAAAACAGTATGTCTCCACCCTGGCAATGGAAACAGACTGGGCCACCCAACTTCATCGTGTGGGGGAATTTCTGGTGTCCACCCTTTAAAATATGAAACAAATTGGGGAGGATTCAGAGAAGAGCTACAAGACTGTTTAATTGTCTGGAAAATACACCTTACAAGGAGAGATCTAAAAGATAGTTATTCTCTAGTTCAAATGCAAGTTATTAGCCTCGATGCAAAAAATCACTGAGTAAAATGCTGTGTGCTGCATTATGCAGGAGGTCATGCATGATTCTTTCTTGTACCTTTAAAAACTATGAATGAGGCTTTCAGTTTTCTCCCTAATCCCAAAAATTCTAGCAAAAAATGAAGAGCAAAGACTCTCTCTATCTTTTTTGTAGCAAACATTATGAGAGGTGTGTGTGTGTAAGGGGGAAGAGTGGGAGGTTAGACTGTGTTTGTAAATGTTAATGTTTATTTACTTTTCTGCAGTGCCCATTGCTGCAGGATCTTGGCATTATAACAGTGTGAACCACCACAACATAGTCTCATTGAAGTAATCATCTGTCATATGATGGCACTGTGTGCTAACCACCAAACCTGGCTTTGAGAAGCTATTGGAGGTATTAAGTTCAACCTTGTGAGGGCCGTTGGCTGAAAATATCCTGCTGGCTTTCTTGGACAACAATGTTACAGGCACCATCAGTGAGTGCAGTCCAGCAGCTCTTGACCCCTGTGACAGGATCACTCACATAACAGGGGGCTAAACCATTCAGGTCTTTACAGATTTTAAGATAGTCAACACATTGAACTGCACTCAAAAATATATGGTATTGTTTGCTCTGCCCTGGCTAAATGGTGAAATAAACTTAGCAACCTACCCCACTTAGGAAGAGATTCTGCACTAGCTAAAGCTTAGGAATCTCTTTAAAGGTAGCTCCAAATAAAGCCCATTGTAATAGTCTAGACATAAAGCTGTGGGGTATGTGTGTGAAGGGGGATTATGAGAAGATTTTGTGCGGGGTTTTGTGTATATGGGGGAATTATTATGAGAGAGGATTTGGGGGTGTGCGCTCAGGGAATTGATTATAAGAGGAAATAACGTGAGAGCTCATGCATGTGGGATTATGAGAAGTGATTGTGGAAGGTGCAATTATAAGAAGGTTCTGCATAGGTAGTGGGATTAGGCGAGGATAATGTAGATCAGGGTAGTGTTGGAGCAGGAGAGAAGACAGACTTAAGAGGGGGAGAGGAAGGACGAGAGAGCAATAGGTGAAGGGAAAGCAGAGCTGGCAGAAGGGAGGGAGGGAAAGGAGGGCAGTGAGAGTGGAAGGGAGATGATAGACCCTGGCAGTCAGTGGGAAAGAGGAATAGGAGCCCTCTCAAATCCAGGGAAGGGGAATATTGGGGTCTAGAGCAGTGATACTCAGATCTCAGTGGTTCAGGAGCCAAATTAGTGATCAACATTACCCAAAAGAGCCACAATAGTGTGAATTCATTGTTTCATTTACTATAGTACTATAGTACATATTCATATTTAAACAGTATGATGGGAAATATTTAGTGTGTGTGTATATATATATTATTCTAACAGCAAAACGATGGACCAAGTATTATTTTATCAACTACAATTAGTTAATAACATAGTAAAAGCATCCTGATTGGTTACTAACATAGATGGGTTAATAATTAAATCCCACAGTTTAATCCCAAAGAGCCGCAGGAGACACATTAAAGACTCACTTGTGGATCTCGAGCCTCTGTCTGAGTATCACTGGTCTAGAGAAAAAAATGAGGTTCCTCAGATGAGAAGAAGTTATGAGAGGTGTGGAAAAGGGACAGAAAGTAACAGGGAATAAGAAAAATAAATAAGAGAGAAAACACAAGGAAGCAAGTGGGAGACAGAGGAGAGAAACAAAGGGAAAAAGAAAAATTAAAAGAGAGTGCAAGGAAACTTACACTAAATCTAAAATGTAAAGTTTATGTCTTCATTATTCTGTACATTTTTGGCTGCATCTGGAAAGAGCTTTATCTACAGGTGTCTTTGCTACTAACTGTAGGAGTAGATTTTTAGGAGGTGGTTCCCCTGCAACTAGCCAAAAAGTTGTCAAAATAATAAGACTCAATTTGTTCCTTTTTTAAAATATCATTTTATTCAGCCCATATTTACTCTCTAACAAATCACATTTCCACTGATATCAACAGCGACTGAATGGAAGGTGTTGGAGAAGGATTTCATTGGCTGTGGTGAGGGATCCTGCAGTATCGTGATGCCAGGGATATCTTTTATCCTTCAGTGATTTTGGTTTACCTTTGGGACACACAAGATCATGCCAGATGGCATGTGTGGTGTAATAGCAAAAAATTCCAAGGAGTGGGGGAAATCCCTGAGGCTTTATCAGCCAGGAGATTGGGAAGGAGAGGGCAACACAATGGGCAGGTGATAGATATATAGGTGTATCCCTAGATATAGCTTGATTTAAGGCTTGTCAGATTCAGGCACAGGCACTCATGTAACTGTGTCACTTCATGGAAAGATAAGCTCCTCTTTTTAAAAAGCAAATACATGCACATACTAGTGATGAGAGAATATATGATTTTTTTTTTTATTCCATGGCAGAACCACAAAAATCAGAAAAAAAATTGGTTAGGGTTGATCTGAAAGTGAAATTTTTCACTTTTTCTCTCTGAAACAAAAAATTGTTTTGGGTTGAAAAAAACATTTCAACCCAATATGATTTTTCCTTCGTTTTTTCCCCTTTTGTTATGTTTGTCATGTGTGTTTACCCTTTTTTAATGTTTTGCAATAAATCTATCTAAATTTTCAAACAGAATATCACAAAAACAAAAAGTCAAAACTCTTTGTTTCAAAAATGTTGAAATGATTTTTTTAAAACTGTTGTCATTTTTTTATTCAGCCTAAATTATTTGCTGAATTCAGCCTAAGTTTGTGAATAGTTTTGTGACCAAAAATACATTTTTCAGTGAATAAACAGTTTGCTGAAAATTTCCCCCCTAGCTCTAGCATTTACCCTCCCGACGGAAATAGGTAAATTTCACTCCCATTCCCTGATTCTCCTTATTCCTCGACTGCAGCCACCCCACCACTGCTATGCCTTATGCCTTGGTATATTTCTCCTGATTCTTTCTTTTTGTCCCCTCCTCCCACTACCTCTTTCCTACCTCATCTCCTCCCTCAACTGATGTGCAATCACAACAATCAGAGGCTCCCTATGTTCATGTTCTGGCCACTAGTACTGCAAGCCACATGGGCCCAATGATCAAAATAAGCCTTTGTTACATCACACTTTTCATCTGTAGACCTAAAACTAGCACACACCCCTGCAAAAAAACAAGCATTATGCCAAGTAAATCAGTGTGGTGGGATAGTGTGCATGCAAGTCAACATATTCTGATTGTACCAGAAAATTTACATTATAATAGGAATATTTTCCTACATTGGACATAGAATTCCAAACTACATCTTGTCTCTAAACTGAATATAGTCAGCAATATTCACATCTATTATAAAAATGTGATTTCTTTACATAAATAACCATCTATAAACTACACTTTATAATGGATTTAAACATCTGAAAGGTACAGAATTATATTTACTTTATGAGATGCTAAAAAGACACTGTCAAGTATATTTTTAAATAGAAAATGATTTGATTTTTTGCTATGTCTATGGAATGAAATATATTTCCAACTTGAAATTATTAATTTTTTCCCTACTCACTGTGCTTTTCAATTTAAAAAATAATTGTTTCTCTACCCAGTGGATTCTGGACTGAAGCTAAAATTAACATAGCTGGTTTTGTTTAACAATTTCAACTTGCTGTATAGCTTTAAATTATACAGTGTCCTGCACACCAGGCTTACTTAGATAAAACTTTCATAATTAATTCAATAGGAGTTATGCCTGATAAGGACAGAGGGTCAGATCAATGTCAAGAATGTTAGCACAAGTGCGGGAAGAGTGCTACTTCAATTTAAAATCTATCTGGAAGAGGTCAAATTTTAAGATTAAAAACCTTGACAGTGCTTGCCTTTAACATCCACATCTACTTTCCATTTACTATCAAAGTCTAATTTCTATCTAATACCAATTTTTAAAAATTACATTTTCTAAACTAGAAGATAGAAGAATCTTCAACAAGAAGCATTCACAAAACAAAATAAAATGCAGTATAAATTATGTAAGATTGACTGTCCTGTTCTGGAGAACTATGTGTATTGTCTGAACACCCAAGCTCACCCAAACACTGAACAATTAAGAGGAGATTGGATTCCTTACATAACAAAACACAGATGAAGTACACAATTCGTGACTCTTTCTAGTCTATGCCGTATGTATACACATATATGTATATCAGGAGAGAGAAATCCTTCCATAGTCTCCACATAAATCCATAGACATTTCTGACATCATGCCCAATCCTTCAGTCCTTGCTTTTTATTGTTGTTTACTTCTTTTCTCCATTTAACCATTTCTACTTTCATGTGTGGGCAATACCACAGTGTGATTGTGGATACGCTGTAAAAGTTGTTATTGCAATAATTTACGTTTAATATCTCAGGCCTGATTTTTCAAAAGGACTTCACCCCAGTATCCTTTTCATATATGCAAAGTTGTGTGTGCTAACACCTCTGTGTGCACTTTTCCATCACTAGCACCTGTGTGTGCTGGTAATAGCATTTCTACACACTCAACTGGGCTGGTGTTAGCCTCTGTCACTTGCATGCACGGGTGCTGAAAAGTGTGCGCGCCAGTATATGCATGTGCACAGAAGAAAGTCACTTTAGAAAGTCATGCCTTTAGACATTCCGCTTGCTGTTTAAAGCTAAAATATGTTAAATTGTCAGAATACTTATAACACTTCAAAAGCTGTCACAGGCTGCTGTCTGGAAGAAGTGTATTTCATCTGCCTGTAAAATTACTAGTTTTTATTTCTCTTGTTAACTTTCACCAAAAAAAATTGAAATAAATCTACTTTAAAAGTGTCCTGGACCCATTGCTTTGGATCAATAGCCCTTTCTTTTCTCCAGCAATATCCTTTTTTAATTGACCATTAAACCAAGAATTTCAAAGGGTGGTAGCTCAGCTAAAATAAGGACGACAAAGAGTTCTGTGAAAATAGCCAATATATTTTGATTTCATGGAATTGGTATTTAACCATAAAATATAAAAATAGAAATTTGTAATCAGGACTGATAAGGAACCCCAATCTATTAGTGTCTTGGAATTGTCAAGAGATACTCTGAGCTATCTCTAAAAACTGCAATTTTGCATGAAAAGGGTGAGCCAAATTGCCGGTGGAAAGGACACCCTCAAGTTATAGAATATGTTTACAGGAGGCTTTAGTACAAATGCACCATGCTGGAGGGCTGGTTTCAAAGTCCCTCTTCTCCACAGAGCCTAATAACTCCAGTCTCTTTTTAGAAATGGAGGTGACACAAAGCACAGACCCTAGCAGTGTCCATGGCCCATACAATTCCTACCAGCTAATTGCTTAACTGTGGTGTTTTCATCTCTTCAGAACTAAGTCACGTTACAAATCAAACCTTAGTCGCCTTTCCAAGACCAGACAAGAAGATAAGGGTTTGAATTTATCTTGGCCATGTGTAGCCTCTCCTTTTCTGTAGCAGTTCATGGGGGAGCAGACGCATTCATGTGCGTGTAAGAGTACCTGGAGAGAGATGCCCCTGTGGTCTTCCCCTCCTCCTCATCTCCAATCTCTCCTCTTATTACTGGAGGCTTTTGTTTGGGACAGCAGGTGAAAGTGGCCAGAAAGCCCATCCGGAAGCGCTTGTTCATGAAGCAGTAGATGATGGGATTCACACAGGCAGAAGTGTAGGAGAGCAAATGAATAAAGGAGATAGGAGCTCCTGAGAGAAGTTGGTCTGCTGATGTGGTGTCAAATGCACGCCAGGCATTTACACTGAAGATGGGAGTCCAGCAAAGGAAAAACAAAATCACAATCACCATCAGCATGCGGATGACAAGCTTCTTGGCCATCAAGTTGGCAGTTGAGCTGTTGCTTCTGACCCTGTCTATTTTGGTGCTGCTGGTGGCAGAAAGCTGTTGCAGTGGCATTTTTCTCTTCTTTTTGGTTTTCTGCAGGTAGCACCCATCTCCATCCTCATATTTGTTGCTACTGGTGCTGGCTTTCCTTTCTGTACGTACAAATCAGCAGCACTCACATAAATATGTAACACAAAACATTTCTGAATAGTGATTCAAAATATAAACAGATTAGTGGAGTCTAAATTTTGAAGTAAACAAAATCCTTCATGGATGATGAGCAACTAGTAGTAAAAACTGTCATTCCAATTCTAAAGTGAATTTTGATTCAGTCATTTTTGTGACCATCTGGTGTTCCCTTTCTATGAACATCTAAATGTCTGTACTACTGTGAAAATTGGCAAAAAAGGAATATTAAGATTGAATGCTCAAATTTCTGCTTGAAGTAATTTTTGAATTGTATTTTTTAGGTTAAATTTACAATTCCTGTCATATTGCTTAATAGCAAAAATAATCTAATCTGTGACGAGAAACAATATCCATTTGGTTTATTTAACTAAAACACTGGGAATTACAAATATGCTGTCTGAACTCTTTGCAAATAATCTGCAGATGCTGGATTATTCACTTAAGAAATTTTCCAATAATTTTGATTAACAAATACATGCAGTAGTTTTGCAATCTGTTCATAGATGTTTTGTAAACAAAAAAGAGGTGGCATTTATAGAATAAATTATTGACTCCGCTCTACTATTCACGTCTTCAAAGATGAACTTAAAACAAAACAAAAACAAATACAAACATGCTGTTACCTCGTGAAGATTTTCTCTGGCTGACATCAAACTTTATTCCTCTGTATAGTTCCAAAGAGATTAAGCCATATGCAATCATCATTACAATACCAGGTATAAGAAAGAGTATGAGCAACAGGAAAATGTACCTGAGGAAGCCACAAAAGAGACTGAGATTAGGGAACAGCAGAACTACAGAGAAGCAGCTGTATATTTTTGTTTGTTTTCTAAAGATCTGGGTGAAATGTTTTTAGGGCTGATGAAAGGTATTTTATTGACAGTCCTGGAAGCTAGAATCCCTTTTTTTCTTCCACAGAAATAGTACAGTGCAAACAACAGCAGAGCTGGCTTCTCCACGCTGTCCATCCAATGTGTCTCACCCCCAGAGGCACTTAGGGCTAAAAAGATGCTTCAGTCTCTGTGCCCATTCAATACCTGTCCTCTACCGAGACCAGAATCATGTCTATGGTGGTGGTGGTGGTTTTTATGATATAAAAGCTTGTCCAGTGGGAATTCAAATGAGCAGCTACCTGTGCTTAAGTGAGATGCTGATATTAGCCATTAACTTTCAAGAGAAATTTTGGGCCCCGGTTCATCATGTTTGCTGGGTCCCCAGCCTTTCCCATTTCACTTCATTACAGATGTTACAGACTTGGGGGAGGAGGGAGTGCTGATCTTGGGATCCTGGTACAACTGTTTCCCCTTTCCTCTCCCTCATCAACCTGGATTATTACATCCATGGAGTGGGATTGTGCTCCTTCCCTTTCTCCTCCCCCCACCCGAGGAGTGTGCCCACCCAGAGGCACGCACTGGGAGGGAGATGCATTTCATTCCCCTCTAGCCCCATACAGATTCTGAAGGAAAGATGGTACAGTTTGGTCTCTTATTTTTCTGCTGAATCCCTTCCATAGGAGAGATTCCACTTTAAAGCAAATCCTTTAGTATTTGATTACACATTGCATATGGGTAAATATACTACATAACAAAACATAAGCAGTTTCTCTAATGGTACCCACACCCAGGGAAATTATTTTGCTTTAAGGTATTTTATTAACAAATCAATCATATATTTTGAGCCTAACCATTTGCTCCTTGCAGGAACATTGCTGCAAATTCACTGGCATTGCTCTGGATTTACATTGGTATAACTGAGAGCAGAATTTGGCCTTTTAACTTTTCTCTTCATACATCCTCATTATGGCATTATACCTTAAACTACTGAAAATGTTAATATCAAATAGATATTTATATGCATGAACCATATTTAGGTGGTGCAAACTATAGACCTGTTCTGCCTCCCATTAAAGACAGTAGGAAAAATCCTGTATCTTCCCTACACCAACTAAAGTGCTTGATTACAGGAAAAATAAATATTAGGAAAGTATTAAAGAGTAAAAATGAGCTTGTTTAATGCAACAGTGCAGCTCCTTGATTATGTCCCTATGTTATTTCTGTGCCGTTTATTCCTTGGGTGTGGACATTTATCACTGACTGTACCCTAATAGCCTGCTGCCCCCTTTGCACTAATCTCTCTAGTCACTAGGTTGGTTCTGTTCTCAGGTACATTTGCTACTTCTCCAATTTTCATGTCATCATATTTGTTCACAATTGAAACTGCATCAAAGAAATGCAGACAAAGAAGTGAATCAGTCCTGGAAGGGGCACAGCGATACGTGTGGCTTTTAAAAAGATTAATTGTTAAAAATAAACAAATCCTCAGGAAATACAAAAAGTAAAAGAGACCGAGCTATATTAACATGAAGCATCACTGCTGGAAGTCTGAGAGAAGCCTTCATTTCAGTGACAGTGGCAGCTTCATAGACTAGTTTGAAAATCATTGGCCCTTTACATATATCCCCCAGATGTGAAGCAAAAGTAATAAATGTATTTAAAAACAAAAAATAGCAGCAATTAAAAATAGAAATTCTTGTGACTTTTTAAACAAGCATAAAAGAATTATAAACAGTCACTAATGGTTAATAATTGATTTTCAACAGGCTTAATGCTACCATGTAATCCTATTTTCTGCCAGATAATTATATGTTATTTAACAGTCAATTATATCTTACCAGGACTGCTGAATGACATCGCTTGGCCAAAGGAGGCGACACATGTTAGCTGTGCTGTTGTTATATTTTGTAAAAGGCACCAGTTTGCTGTAAATTGGGTATGGTGACATGATGGTAAAGGAGAGACACCAAGTTGCAGCAATCACCTTCAAGGCATGAGATTTTGTCTGCCATACCCTGGACTGCAAGGGTTTGCAAATAGCACTGTATCTCTCCAAAGATATGGCAACCAGGTTGAATGTAGATACACTTACTGAGACACCTAAATATATAAAACAAAGAAATGGGTTCTTGTTTTAAAAGGCTGGCTCTTTGTAGATAAACTTGCTAAGTTTCCATGGACATATGCGAAACAATGAAAATATAGCATTTCTCATATTTTCACAACTCATTAAGTTAACAGAGGTGGACCTGATTCACCTTTGTGATGCTCCAGATTTATGCTTGTGTAACTACTGATGTGTATGAAAAAATAATTGACATCTTTTGACTTAGTTCCATCAAAGCAGGAAGCTGTTATCAATCAAAGTACTTTGGTTCTGATTCATCTCTGTATTACTCCAGTTTTTACACTAGTATAACTTCACGGAAACATAACCAGGCACTTTGGAATCAGTGAGGTTACACTGGTGTGCATCTGGAGTAACAAAGCAGTGAATCAGGTATGATTTTAGTTTTAATTAAAAAAAAGCAAGTATCTTGTTTAATTGACAACCTAACTTCCTGTTTTGATAAAATTAAGTAAAAAAACTAAACAGTTACATTTTCATAGATTTTAGTGGAGTCACACTGGCATAAAACTGGAGTAATGCAGTAGGAATCAGACCCATTTTCTATAAAATGTTCATTAATTTCTCCTCCTCACTATATATAATATTTCAAACTTTCAGTGCAATGTGCTATTTTCTTTTTTTCACTGTGCACCTCTGATGTGTTTACTGTATGACTTATGGGACAATTCACCTTCTGAGTCTTAAAATAAAATTAACTTTGTAATTGTAAAACTTGATATTAGAATATATTCCCTTTGAATATATATATATATGTGTGTGTGTGTGTAATTGGTAACACTTAAATTGAAATATAAAAAATATGCTTCAGTAATTTTCATGACGTTTATGTCAGTAATTCATTACATGTTTAACTACGACCTTTAGTTTTATTGATTATATCTAAGGAAAGATGTTGACTTCCCATTCCCACACTTTCAAAATGTATTTTCACATTACATCATAGTTTTCAAGGGCACACGTTAAACAGAGGTTCTTGTAATTAATTGCTAAGTCTCATTTTGAGATAACATAAACTTTTCAGAATTCCCTCTTTTCTTTTTACATTTTTAAACATTAAATCTAAAAAGTTGGGACCGTATCACTTATCCAGATAATTTATAAACCAGGCCCTTTCATAGATCCCACTTCTATAATGGGAGGCAGCTGAAGCCAAAGCATGTTGAATGTGGTGGTGGTCTTTAAAATATGACTCCATAAAAATAGTATCATTAGGCTTCATATTTATTGCCTCTCAGTGACTCGGGGTTATATTTGATCAGTTAACAAATAAAAGGATATTTGTTCTAACTGACAGCCCTGCAAATTCCACCTGGATTTGCAAAATCAGAATGCTGGGGGGGTTTTCCTTCTCATTTGTCACCAGTAGTAGAAATTCTGTGGGCCAAATTCGGCCCTTGGTAATGGTTACCCTTGTACAATCTTATTGTATTTGCCCTGTAATTAGAACAATAATGATTCTGTTGATGATATGCAAGAAGGAATAGAATCCAACTTCTCTCCAGGGCTTCACCCTGCAAGGTGTTGAGCCTAATCTAGCAGAACACTTAAGGATGTGCTTAATTTAAGTGTATGCTTCAGTGTTATGTTAGATGAGACTACAGAGCTCAGCATCTTGCAGGATTATGCCCCCAGAGCTGTGCAGAGCTCTCTCGTCAGCTCTAACAAGAGAATTAACTTGATAACTTTGTTATCAAGGTGATCAGCTATGGCTCTGCATACAGCACACAGGGAGAATGTTTGCTGATTACAGGGGATGACACTTTTACTAATCGCTTTTTACATAGGTGCTGGAAGTAGGGGTACTGGGGTTTGCTGCCTCACCCCCTGGCTTGAAGTGGATTCCATTATATACAGGGTTTACAGTTTAGTTCAATGGCTCTCAGCACCACCACTATAAAAATTGTTCCAGCACCCTGTCTTCTTATAGCAATTTAAGTCAAATTTTAATTAAAGAAAAGGGGTTTTATAAAATATGCTTTTTCCCATCTTCATGTGACTGCCTGGGCTACTTTTGTTCCTTAGTGCTGATCTTTCCAATAAGGTGTTAATGCCCAGTCAGTCCTGCTTAGCAGGTTTTGAGAGTGCTTGGCACTTTAAAGGATCTGGCCCTTGTTTAGTATCTCACGAATTTAATGGGTTATTTACTTTAGAGTAGGTTATAAAATTCAGAGACTTACCCATGAAGTAGGTGGCAGTTTTACAAACAGCACTACCAAATATAAAATCCTTCAGCAGGTTGGGAATGAGGGTGAAAGGCATGCAGAAAAGGCAAAGCATTAGGTCACTGACAGCCAGCGACAGCAAAAATATATTAGTGACGGTCCTCATCCTTTTGTTTCTTATCAACACTGTAATTACCAGCGTGTTCCCCACGACACTGAGCAAAAATATCAACGAATATAGCAGAATTCGAACTGTTTGATGTAAATCTGAAAATTGCCACAATGAAGAATCAGTTATGAAATATGAAAATCATAAAACTAATTAATTTTTATCACAGGGGTTTCATCCATTAACCAAAAGGTGAAGACTTCTCATCATTCAAGGCAGTAGATTTGATTTTTATCTCACTTATGCAAATCTACTGAAGTCATGTCATTACACCAATGTAAAACTGGTGGAAGTTAGAAATCCTGGGCCTGATTCTGACCTACCTGAACTGTTCTTTGAGACAGTAAGAAACATTATGACAATCTATATTATTTTAATACATGAGCAAATTTTCTTTAGCGGTTACATACAGTGTTATAATTTCATGTTAGTTGCTTCCACATACTGCATTAGATCAGATAACTTCATTGTTATAGAATTATTCAAGAGCAATATAAAATTATGTTTCATTAAACAATTATCAGTACTGTTTACATTCTATTCTAACTGAGTATTACTTTCTAGATGTATTTATAATCTGGAAAAACAGGACTTATAAAGTTCTTGCTGGTCTGTTTCTGATCCTAATTTAGCAACAAATGGTTATTTTCACACTGCCTCACCTACAAACCTTTGTGTACCTGGTTTTCTTAAAATATCCATGAGTTTGCCTTCAGCTGGAACTGGTGATGTCTGAAAAATCTATTTTCCTCCACATACCTTTAGCAAGATGAGGTGAGTCATCCACACAGAAAAACGTATCATTTTCCATGACAATATCACACAGGAAAGCAGAAATATTGGTTCCATTCTCAAGTAGGATGTCATCAACTATTTCCATTCTTCAGTCTCCACAGGTTAGCTTATATGTGGCGAAAGGCGGATTTGCAACTATCTGCCCATTCTTTCTATGAGCAAAAATATTCCTGAATGAAGTCTGCAGTGAAAAGATTTGACAAAGGTTTTCCAAGTAAGTCTTTTTTCAGCTAGCCATAAAGAATATCCAGTACAAGGAATTCTGTTCAGAATGAAAAAGATTTATTCCAGTAGAATATAAAGCAGTTTAGATGCATGAAAGAAAAGCATGAACACACACGTCTTCTCGGGTACCTTCTAGATCCGCCCCCCTTCTATTATTGGGTTAGTGTTGGGATTATAAACATACTAGATAGCGATTACAAAATTAACCCATTGCAAGATTGTTTCAGCTCACACATCTACAATACCTCTCTATGTGAATCTGTTCTTGCCACAGATAATAAATCATGAGCAATAAATGATATAACAAATCACTCTTCCAGCTAACAATATTTAACGAGGTAATAGAAAATACTTGAACAAAAGGATGCAGAAAAGAAGAAACATAGTTAGAGCTTTGTATGTCTACATTTTTATTTCTTTATATAAAAACAATTTAGTTTGTTTTAAGTTTGGAAAAAATGCAATAACATCTCTAGGTACAACTGGAAGACTGGCTAAGTAACAAATGGAATAATTTATCACTCAGGTTCCTGTAAAATGGGGATAATGATACTTATATTCCTTTGGAAAGCACTTTGGGATTCTCATATGGAAAGCAATATAGGGGCCTGAGCCAAATCCCACTGAAAGCATTGGGAGTCTTTCCATCACTTCAATAGGCTTTGGATCAGGCCGTATAAAACTGAAATATGAATATTGTTTGTTAATATAAGAAGGATCCTGTGAATTTTCTCTGAGTATGGGCTTATACGAAAGCTTTATAAATTTCCATTGCACTTGCATTATCTGTAATTAGACTACAACAGGGGTCGGCAACCTTTCAGAAGTGGTGTGCCGAGTCTTCATTTACTCACTCTAATTTAAGGTTTTGCGTGCCAGTAATACATTTTAACGTTTTTAGAAGGTCTCTTTCTATAAGTCTATAATATATAACTAAACTATTGTTGTATGTAAAGTAAATAAGGTTTTTAAAAGGGGATGGTGTAATGGGCTAGCCTAATTTTGGCAATTAATTGATCTTTGACTATTAGCAGTAAATATGCCCAATGGCCTGTGATGGGATATTAGATGGGGTGGGATCTGAGTTACTACAGAGAATTCTTTCCTGGGTGTCTGGCTGGTGAGTCTTGCCCACATGCTCAGGGTTTAGCTGATCGCCATATTTGGGATCGGGAAGGAATTTTCCTCCAGGGCAGATTGGCAGAGGCCCTGGGGGTTTTTCGCCTTCCTCTGCAGTGTGGGGCACGGGTCACTTGCTAGAAGATTCTCTGCACCTTGAAGTCCATGATTTGAGGACTTCAATGGCTCCGACATAGGTTTGATACAGGAATGGGTGGGTGAGATTCTGTTGCCTGCGTTGTGCAGGAGGTCAGACTAAATGATCATAATGGTCCCTTCTGACCTTAAAGTCTATGATTTTATGCAGAGCCCCCCGGACCGGTGGCCAGGACCCGGGCAGTGTGAGTGCCACTGAAAATCAGTTCGCGTGCCGCCTTCAGCACGCGTGCCATAGGTTGCCTACTCCTGGACTACAAGATAGCAACAATGAATAAACAACATCTATTTCTGATAATGTTTTTCTCCAAACACTGTCTTCTCTCTCCTATTTCCACAAAGTGTGTAAACCCAAAGCTGGGTGTAAGGCAAGGAAAAATTAATAGGCATAATTCATTACAAGAAATTACTGAATAATAATGAAATAAATTCATCCCTACTGTTACTCCATTGAAGTCAAATTTATTTGTAAAAGGGAGAGCAATAACAGGATTATGTCCTTCCAACCCCTTCTTTAAACTTAATATAACAAGATTGGAGGGCCTGGATTTATTTTCCAGCTCCTCTAACCTCTGATGCACAGCCACATTTTCTGGAATATTTATGTGGGGGAATATACAGCAATACTGCAGATAAAGTCTAAATTGCTCTCATGCCTTAAAAAGGTTTATTATGATCCTTATCAATTTGTTGTACAGACTCTTGTACATTTTCTAATCTGAGGTAAAACAGAGTCAAATTTTTGATCAATGTATACAATGTACTTAATGTAATTCCATCAGAATGAAATAAACTAAGTTCAGCAGGCAACACTCCTTTCCTCTTTCCAGGAATATGTCATATATGATACAAACCTAGGAGCCTTTGTCTACCTCTGACATTCTAGAATTATACGTTCTGGGATATTTTTTTAATCTAGAATTTTACCTGAGAGAAATAGCTTTAAATACAACTTGTTTCAATTTTTACAGCCAGGTTAATTTGAACATTAGGTACAACAATCTTTGAATAACTGAGTTTGATCTCTAGCTTTCCAGTTCACCTTTAAATTCTTATTTTACATAATAAATCACAGAGATGGTACTAACCAACTCTTACATGAAACACTTTCACTGTCAATTTCAGATGGGCCAAGTGGGAACTACCATTAGAGCTGATTCCAAGCTCCTGCATTTTTAAAAGGGCAGCTTGCAGATGTATTGATTCAATGCATAGGATGCACAAGAAAAACAAAAAAACTCTTTTGAAAAGACACTGCACTTGTTTTTTTTTTCTTTTCCTGATGAGTGATAATGTTGGAAAGACAGTGAGGTGAAGCAGGAGATATGTTGAGCTGCCAAACATTACTATTAAGCATTTACTTTGCTGTAAGTGAGAGTCATCAGACCAAAATAAAACAGCATTTTACAACTTTCCTCTGAGTCTTACTACAGTGTTTGCACTCCTCCAGTCAAGATTCTGATCCTGCACTCTTTATTTGCATTCCACTCACTTCAATGAGAGCTTCTTTGGTTTTAGGCTCCTTTCTGCTGTGAAAAAGTAGTATACAAAATGGGTGCTTAGGATCTGCAGATTCATAAATTTAATAGATTTAGGTGTCACAAGGGGCCATTATGATAATCTAGTCTGACCTCCTTTGTAATACAGACCATAGAATTTTATCAAGTAATTCCTGCATCCAATAACTTGTGGTGGAATTAGAGCTTTTCTTTTAAAAAGATTTCAGACTGTTGCTCTAGCTAGTCAAGATGAGTCATCATTGATGAAGGCGGGGCTCTCCTCCATGCTACACACTCCACCAGAAAATATTTTCCTGCTTGGCAAAGACTTGTAGTAGTGGAATGATTTGCTGTGTTTTCAGTTCCAGTTGCATTGGTTACCTGGTGTTAGCAATAAATCATTTGTTGTTTTTTACTCTGTATATATTGATTGCTACTTGAGGTTGGATTTTCTCTCAGACTCTTTTCTCCTGCAGCTTTGATATTGCTTACATCTTAATATTTGTTTCTGGGTTAGTAGCTAGTATCCTGATGTGTGTATCATGTCCTTGTCATTAATGTAACATGAAAAGGTAAGCAGACCATGGTATAATAAATACAAAGGCAACTTTTATTGAGACTGCTGGACACAGTCTGAGTGCCTGTATCGTCTCTGGCTGCCTAGCTCCCAGATTTACCAATACAGCATGTGCTGAGCAGTCCCCCTGCATGAGGTCCCCATAAGTTCTGACCTGAAATAAAAGCAATGGAATGCAGTAAGTAGCCATGGGGGTAGATGTCTCTTCCTCTTCTCTCTCAATGAGCAGCCTGAGTGGGGATGTGAGTGGAGCTTCCGAGATACTCTTCTCCTTAGTCAATGAGAGAGCGAGCCTGGATATAACTTTAGGGCAGAAGGGAAGAGAATCGATTGGGGACCATTTGGGACCGGTCCAAAAAATGAAGTGCTGTCAGGCAGATGGTATTGGGGTCACTCAGACAGGACTCTGTAATCCTGAAGTGGCCAGGGAATCACAAGAGACAGGGCAAAGATGTAAGCTTCTCAAGGAAGAATTGGCAAAAAAATGGTGCTAGCAAAGGGTTTGGGGTTTTTTTGAGGTGAGGGTGGAAGATGAATTGTGTGGTTTTACTACTTAAAGTTAATTTTTAGTTTTGACATCTGTGGAACAAGCTGACGGAACAGCTGAGTTAAAACTTACAAAGAACCCTTACCTTCTCATTTTGAAAAAAACCCACCTAGGTTTTTATATGGAATGCTGCAAGGTCTAAGCATTTTATATATCACTGAAAATGTTTGTTGCTAAGATTTAATATCGGATGGTCTGTAATACAGAGCCAATAACCATGCTCTGTTTGGTAAGGTTTAAATGTCTGCCCTTTTAAGTTGTTTCGCTCTTTACTGTGTACATAACTGACTAATTTCATGGTAGACCACTACCTATCAAGCCGAGCAGTACTGTCTCCTTGTTTCTTTGTGCTCCCCTGTCTGTCAATTTGTCTTGTACTTAGATTGTAAGCTCTTTGAAGTAGGGACTGTCTTTTTGTTCTGTGTACAGCACCTAGCACAATGGGGTTCTGGTCTATGACTCTCCTAAATGCTACCACCATACAAATAAATAATAATAAAAATTATATAGTCTGAGTATCAAAATTCATAAGCACCTTTTTAAATGCTCCATACACTTGTTAGGTAAAAAGCAAGTCCTTACTCACCTCTCCAGCACCCGAGTTCGTGCGGAGTTGGTATGGGGCTCACAATCTGTCAGAGACCAGACACCAATTCGTTGATCAACGGGCTCACACTATCCTTAGCTTAAAAGGCTTCGGAGTAAGTGTGGCAAGTTTATTAGGGGTGAGCATCAATATTTATACACAGAAGTAAACAAAGTGATTAACAGATCATAATGGTCATGCATAATCAATCAAGATTCTACAGGATAAAACAGGTTAAAATGTAAACTTAAAAAGACAAAAGGGGAGATGGCTACTTAAGGGGACGGGGTGTCATGAGTAGTTAGCAGGTCAGAGCTTTGATTAAAACTTTCAGACAGAGACATCAAGTCTGGGTTAAGTTTAAGCTCATCAAAAGTTCAGACTCAACATTCCTCCATTTGTAGCTTTGGGATAACTATTTACCAAAAGCTACACCCCATTTTAAGGAGCCAAGGGCCGCTTGGCAATTTCAGCCTGGGCCAACTCGAAGAGAGTAAGGCCTTTGGCTGAAGTAGGAAAAGAATAAACTGACCCACATGAGTCTATGAGGGAGGGGACACACTGAATACAGTAACACAGTATTATAAGGATTACTATGGCCCCAACAATACCCACCAAGAGTTTTTTAACCCACCCAAATCCAGGCAGCCAATTCCATAAGGCTCCCCACCAATCATAAGGTGGCTGGCCAGAGGAGTAGTTCTTAGCCATTTCCCTTAGATGTTTGGTACGTTGAAAAGTGTCAGGGTAGGTGTCATTTACAAAAACACAGCATTCTTCATTTATGAGGGCGCAAGTTCCTCCCTGGGCTGCTAACATTATGTCTAAAGCCATTCGGTTTTGCAAAGCTAACTGGCGCAGCTGGGACATTTCCCCGGCCTGATTCTCAAATAGGGTCGCAGTTTCATTGGTTAAAGATTCTAGTAGTCCCTGTAGACGGATGACACCACCCCTCAAGCTAATGAGACCAGCCCACCGCTGCCACGACAAACCATCACGGATATTAATATCTCTGAAGGTTTCACGGATGTTACGAACGTGGGGAAAATGAGGGGGAGTGAGGGAGATGCGAGAAGGCGGTGTTAGCCACGCTAAATAACATGACTCTGCCCAATCAGGGGAGAGAAAGTAATAAGCTTTGGGCCCGCACACCCAGTATGTTCCATACAGTGCGTTTCGGGTATTCCATTTCTCAAAGTAGGAGGTAACCCACCACCCATTGGACCACTGTTCCCCTGGTAACGCAGAGGGGTCGTTGTGCGAACTGCAGAGGCACAATTTGGTAGTGGTGTTTTCAAAGTGCAGTGTAGTACTGCTTGAGCAGTTGTAGAAGGCAATCGTATATCCCTTAACAATTAGTTGGACACCCTCGTGATCTGAGCAGGGCTTCTTAAAAGCTGACTCTGAAGGCTTGCCCACCCATGAAAAAGTTGGATCGGGGTGAGGGATCCACATATGGGATAAGTGGGATGCGCAAGGCTTGAAGCCAAGATTTTTACTAAAGGCGGTGCCATTAAAATACATGTTGCATTTACTTGTTCCCACAAAAGTTGACCCCTTTTCTTTAACAAAACACAGTGATCCTGTCTGATTGGTTATCTGTTAATTGGCACTCCTGTTTTGTCCCATGTAAGATTGTGTTGGACTGGATCTTTTACTCTAGCCGGTGGCATCCAAGTCATATTAGCAGTGGTCAGGGGAATGGGTGTGAAGGGGAGTCCCTGTTCTGCATTTACTGGAAATTGAGTACATACCCAGCAATTACTTCTATTTCCTAAAATACGAGTTTTAACCTCGTGGGAATATCTAATAAAAGCATTATCTTCATAAGCAGAAAATAAACTAAAAAGGCATAATAAAAAACATACAGTTGTCCGAATAAAAGGTCCTCTCATTTTTTCCGAGTCAATTTAAGTCTGATGTCTGAAAGAGGTAAGCTGGTCCACTGGTCAGAGGCAGTGTCCTCAGTGGTGGCAAAAGCTGCTGGTCCATCACTGTGGTCCACTACGGCTGGCTTGACGTGGGAGTGGTGGATCCAGGATTTGCGTCCTTCCAGGAACACTGCAGTCTGGGTTGTTAAAAGAACCTGGTGGGGTCCAGTAAACCTCGGCTGGAGGGTGTCGCCACGAACGAACTTTTTGGCCCAGACGAAGTCCCCTGGTTGGAACGGGTGGATCTGTTCTTCCAGCGGCACGGTCTGGGAAAACTGCGAGGCTTTCCAAAGGGTACGGAGGCGAGCCTGTAGGGAGAGAAACTGGCACGCAGTCATATGATCCCCTCCCAATAGTGAAACATCAGCACGTGGTAGCGCCCCGCCTTTGAAAGGGGGGTGTCCATAGAGCAGTTCAAAGGGGGATAATCCCAATACACGGGTTGGGCGAGTACGAAGGTGAAACAGGACCAAGGGAAGTACCTGAGGCCACTTTAACCCTGTTTCCTGACAGTATTTAGCCAATGTAAGCTTAAGCTCCCTATTCATACGCTCAACTTTCCCGCTAGACTGGGGGTGGTAGGGTGTATGAAAGGAGTGTGAAATGCCCAGTCCTTGTTCTAAACGGCCAAGGACATGACCAGTAAAGTGGGGTCCGCGATCTGAGTCAAGCACGAGAGGGATGCCAAAACGGGGTACAATGTCTCTAAGGAGAATCTTCGCCACTGTGGCAGCAGTACAATTAGCAGTAGGAAAAGCTTCGACCCATGAAGTCAGAGGGCAAACCAAAACAAGGAGGTGCTTTTTCCCAAAAGCCTTTGGCATATCTGCAAAGTCAATTTGAAGATGTTGAAATGGAGCAGCAGGCGGAGGTCTTCCACCCTTAATTTTGTTAAGAGGCGGAGCAGGTCCATTACGCTGACATGTGCTGCATGCTTTCACTATTGACAGGCAGTAGGGTTGAATGCCTGGAGCATACCAAAAGCGAGCGATGGTGTCCACAAGGGCGTGCGTGCCGTAGTGACCCCCCTTATCATGGTGCCAGCGAACTGCCATGGGGTATGTGGAGCGAGGGAGGCAGGCTCGGCCATCCGGCATAAGCCAGGTCCCTTTGACCAGAGTGGCTCCGAGGCTCTCCCACGACTGTAGTTCAGCAGCGGGTACTGGTACGGGGTGCGGTGGAGTAAAGGAGGAGGTTACAATAGCCAACGTGGGCATGGCTAAGGGTAAGACGGCAGCCGTCTTGGCGGAGGCGTCAGCCAGGGCATTCCCATGGGTGACGGGGCTATCATCTTTAGTATGGGCCCGGCAGTGAACTACAGCCAGGACCGAGGGTTCTTGGAGGGCGTCCAAAAGCTTGTGGATGAGGGGGAGGTGCTGAATGGGTTTACCGGCAGCTGTCTGGAAACCTCGAAACTTCCAGAGGTGGATGTGACAATGCACAACTCCAAAAGCATACTTGCTATCAGTAAAAATGGTAACGGTCTTACCAGCGGCCAACTGGCAAGCTCGGGCCAGGGCATAGAGTTCGGCGGCTTGGGCTCCCCAGTTGCCTGGCAGTGAGGCGGCCTCTTGAATGTCCCATTCAGAGGTGACTGCATAACCGGTGAAACGCTTGCCATCAACATAGAAGGAGCTTCCGTCCGAGAAGAGGATGCAATCAGGGTTGTCCAGTGGCACGTCAAACAGGTTGTTCCTTATCTGTAAGATGCTATGAACTACTTCCACACAGTCGTGCTGATCCTGGAGGACTGGCAGGTCAGGAAGCAAGGTAGCTGGATTAAGGGGCCCACACCTTTCAAAAATTAGGTTAGTGTCTTCTAAGAGTTCGGCCTCTAGCTGTTGCTGACGATGGGCCGAAAAGACTTGGGTTGTGCCCCTACGCAGAAGGGCTGACAAGGCATGAGAGGTCCAAACCGTGGTAAAATGACCCAGGGTCAGGCTCTTTGCCTTTGTGATCAGCAGGGCAGCTGCTGCCAGAGTCCAGGTGCAGGATGGGGTTCCCTGAGCGACAGGGTCGATCTGCTGAGAGTAAAAAGCAAGCGGGAAATGGTGGGGCCCACTTAGCTGGGTAAGGACGCCACTAGCAATTCCGCCCCTCTCGTGGACAAAAAGGTGAAAGGGTTTGCTGTAATTGGGGGGGCGGAGAGACATGGAGGAGGCCACACTGTCCTTGAGTAACTGAAAGGCTTGGCTCGTGTCTGGGGACCACTGCAAAGGGTCAGGAGCAAGGTTGGCAGTGAGTCGGTGGAGCGGTTTGCTTAACTCCCCGCAGGACGGCAACCAGGGGCGACAGAAGCCAATTAATCCTAAGAAACCTCGAAGTTGTTTCTTGGTGTTTGGCAGAGGGCAGTTTTGGATAGTCTTTATGCGGACTGGGTCCATTTGTCTCCCCTCTGGGGTTAACAGGAAGCCCAGATATCGGACCTTCTGTGAGACCCACTGAATCTTGTTAGGGTCTACCTTGTGGCCTCTGGTGTGTAGGTATAATAAAAGTGCCTTACCATCGATGTGGAGGGCAGCTTCTTCGCGGTTACCTAATAGGATGTCATCTACGTATAGGACTAACGTGGATCCCTGCGGACTGGTGAAGCCTTCCAAGTCGTGGCGGAGGCATTGGCTGAAAATCGTGGGGCTGTCTCTATATCCTTGAGGAAGTCGTTGCCAGACATAACTTTGTCCCTCCCAGGTGAAACCAAAGAGATACTGAGAGTCTGGGTGCACAGGAATGCTGAAAAAGGCTGATTTTAAGTCAATAACAGTGAACCACTCAGCATCCCAGGGGATTTGGCTGATGATAGTAGCTGGATCAGGAACTACTGCATGAAGAGGGACCACATACTGATTAACAACCCGTAGATCCTGTACAAAGCGCCAACGAATAGGGTCTCCGTCCTTTTTAGGAGGCTTTTTGACAGGCAGTATAGGGGTGTTACAGGGAGTGCGCTGAGGGCGGACTAGCTTTTGTGCAATGAATCCCTCGATAATGGGGCGGATGCCCTCCCGGGCTTCCAGCGACAGGGGGTATTGAGGGACTGACGGGGGGGTTAAGGAGGGCTTCACTTGAATCCTTACTGGCTCTGCCGAAAGGAGCAGGCCAACATCAGTGTCAGAAATTCCCCAGAGGGTTAAAGGCAAGTCAGTGAGGTCAGGGGAGAGAGAGGGGGGGGTTTCCCAATTACCCTGAGTTGGGGCCGAATCTCCTAACACTGTCATCAATAATCCTACCCCTTCAGGAGTGCAGGTTAAAGTAGCCTCAAGCTTACAGAGTAAATCCCGGCCCATCAAAGGGATCGGACAAGCTGGGGAAAAAAGAAAACGGTGAGAAAAACATTTATCAGCATAAATAACATTTAGAGGCAAAGTGAGTCCCAGAGACTGTGGGTTGCCCTCCACCCCAGTTGCAGTTTTAACCTCAGAGGATAGCCAGGGAGAGGGGGCATGATTTAAAAGAGAGAAAGTAGCTCCAGTATCAATGAGGAAAGAGACAGGCAGTCCTTGGACTGAAAGGGTTAGACGAGGCTCTTTGCTGGGAGGGGAGAAAGTGAGGAAGGAGCCGGCTAAAGACATTAAGGAAATAAGACCATCACATTGTTTGCCTTCGCCCCCGGGGTACCGTCATTGAGGAGGCTGAGTTTGCTGCAGCTGCTGCTGTTGCCCGTAGTTGATCCAGGCCTGAGGAACGGGCTGGGCTGGTGGTGCAGGGGTGTATTCGTCCCTGGTGTAAGTATCTGCGGATGCGACCGGACCCTCTGGGCGTCCCCAGGGGCATTCACGTTTAAAGTGACCGGGCTGTCCGCACTGAAAACAATTTCCTGGTGGCTGGGGTTGCCAGGACCCTCTTCCCCGAGCACCCTGAAATCCCCTGCCACGGCCACGGCCTCTGCCTCGAATACCGCCGCGAAAAGCTAAAGCCATCAACTTATATTCTTCCTTTTTCTCTTTCTTTTTAATACTTTCCCTTTCTTTCTCCCATGCAAAATCAGCTACGTCCAACACTGAAGTGACTGATTCACCTCCCCAACCAGGGCGAAACTTTAAGAAATAATTCCTTACAGGGGGCACTGACTGATTCACAAAAAACGAAATAAGAGTAGGGTGGTCTGCTTCTCTCTCAGGATCCATCTGAGTGAACATTCGGGCCCCCTCCAATAGCCTCGACCAGAACTTTCTGGGTGGCTCATCAGATTCCTGCCGAATCTGCATGAACTTAGCCTGATTAGGCGAGCGACGAGCCATTTCTTTGAGTCTCTCTAACAATCGCTCTCGATCTGTTCGCAGCTGAGTCAGCCTTGGCTGACTCCAGTCTAGGGGATTCCAGCCAGCGGCTTGATCCCGCCTATCCATCCAAGTGGTATTAACCGCATCGCTATCCCCCCATGTCCTTTCTGCCATCCACAATCTACTACGTTCCTCTCCGGTCAAAACTCTACTTAACAACTGATCTACATCCGTATAAGTAGGATTATGACTTGAAAACAATCTTTCTAAAAGTTCTGTGATCTTTCGGGGATTTTCCCCAAAGGACCCTGACAACCGTCCCCACTCTTTCAAGTCCCATTCTAGCCATCCTTTATATTCCACAATATTAGTATGTTGTAACTGGCCATTATTGTCCACAAAAGGTTGGTCGTGCACCTGTAAAGGCATTTCTCTACTTACACCTTTATTACTCACAAAAGGTTTGGCGGAGGCAGCCTCTGGGCTATCCTCAGGGGAGGGATATGCATCCTGCTGCATTTGCTTGATCTTTTGCCTAGTAATTACTCCTCCCGAGGTGTGCCCTTCCATTTCCCCCTTATCCCTCTGCAGAGATTCCGATCTGGAGTCCTGCAGATTCCCCTCTGCGCTCTGGAGAGAGCCCCCCTGCGGAGGAATAGGGGCAGGTGCAGTGGGGACCAACTGACGAGTCAAAACACGCCGTGGTTTACACCCTTCATCGAAATAACATGGAGGGGATTCACTCTCGGGAGAATACCTGACTGCCATAATTTTTAAAGATTTCCACAGCTCTGCTGCTGTGTCCCAACAAAACCAGTAACATAACTGTCCCAGATGGTCTTTTTCGATCTGGCTCCTTACTCCTCTTAAGGCAGCCTGTTCGAAAGAGCCATACGAAGGCCACCTCATCTCCGGGTCGGCCAATACCGCGGTATACCCAGTCCAATTCCTTACACACAGTGTGTACAACTTCCTCCTAGACATTCCTGTCTGTACTGGGAGTTTCCCTTCGTTCCATAACTTATTTACAATCCCCAGCGGACTCTCAAGAGGCACGCTAGTCCCTTGACCCATGGTGTCTGACAGGAGCCCTCCAACTGGCGTTTATCCTGCTGTCCAGTACACGACCCCTCAATATTGAATTGGCTGGGAGAAATCTCCCGTGGCGCCTGCCAATTCGTATATGAGTGGTCTGACCACTGGACAGAGGCACCGCACCAGAAGGAAATCCCGGACGAGCCCCCAAATTGTTAGGTAAAAAGCAAGTCCTTACTCACCTCTCCAGCACCCGAGTTCATGCGGAGTTGGTATGGGGCTCACAATCTGTCAGAGACCAGACACCAATTCGTTGATCAATGGGCTCACACTATCCTTAGCTTAAAAGGCTTCGGAGTAAGTGTGGCAAGTTTATTAGGGGTGAGCATCAATATTTATACACAGAAGTAAACAAAGTGATTAACAGATCATAATGGTCATGCATAATCAATCAAGATTCTACAGGATAAAACAGGTTAAAATGTAAACTTAAAAAGACAAAAGGGGAGATGGCTACTTAAGGGGACGGGGTGTCATGAGTAGTTAGCAGGTCAGAGCTTTGATTAAAACTTTCAGACAGAGACATCAAGTCTGGGTTAAGTTTAAGCTCATCAAAAGTTCAGACTCAACACATTTACTATCAAATAGCAGGCCTAAGACACAATCCAGCACCCAGTGAGGTCAATAGGAGTAATTCCATTGACTTTACTAGTTGTTGGATCAGGCCCCAATACTTGAAATTGTATAGAAAATCACATAGCATATGGCACACATTGTACAGTATCAAATTAAATACATAGACACAGATAACACATGCATCCTGATACTTGGAAGACATAATGTAAAGGAAAGGACATGTGACCGCCCCACGTGTCTCCTCTGGGAGGAACTTCCAGCCCCACCTCCCTGGGCCAGGGCAGACAATCCCGCCAGGTCCTGTGGGGCTGGGGTAGGTCAAGCAGAAATCTGGGCTGGGGGCACTCCTCGCCTACATGTCGCGTATGCATAGGCAATGTAGAGTGAGTGGATAATATAATTTGACACTGATTTAAGGAGAAATACACACACACAAGAGCCATTTACCTTATGGTTTAATGAAAAAAAGAAAAGACTTTTCTATAAAGCTATTGAATGTCATAGTTCCCATAGTATGTTCTCATTGTTTAGGAGAAATAATAATCTGAATATCTCTCTTCCACCTGGGTTTAATTAATGTTACCATCAGTGTAACAGGGTGCTGGCCAGGAGGTCCTGAGCCAGGCCCGTTAGCCCAGCTCCAATTAAGGAGTATTAATTGGGGCTGGCTGGGTATGCCACGCCTAATTGGTGAAACAGAAGCACCTGCGGGCCTTATTAGCGAGGGGGCTATATAAAGTTGGCAGGAAGGAAGGAAGGAAGAAAGAAAGAGGGGAGGAGCCAGAGCAGGGAAAGGGAGAGGGAGGAACTACAGGCTGTGCATCCCTGCTAGTTGGAGAAGCTGGCTGCCCCCAGGTTGCTGGTTTACAACTGTCTGTAAAGAGAAGGTGGTGGGAGCTGACGCTGTTAATAAAAGAAGCACTGGTGATTGCACTTGGAGGAGGTCTCTGACTGATTTGTGCGAGGGCAAGGGAAGGCCTCGTTACACATGGGGGTTTGTCTGGGATCGAAGAGCCAGCGAATGTGGTTGGCGGCCTGGACATGGAGGAGACCCTGCAATGGCTGGTCAAACAGCAGGAGCAGATGCAGAAGGCCCTGCAAAGCTTTCAGCAGTCCCACCAGGCCAAGAGACAGGCCTTACTGACCTGGCAAGCTGAGCAACAGCAGAGTCTGCAGGGCTTCATACGGGAGCAGATTGGCGTGCAACAACAGCTCCTCCAACGAGTGGTGAGTCCTGCGGCAGGGGACTCTGTAAAATGAGCCCAGCGGATGATCCAGATGCCTTCCTCGGGACCTTTGAGCAGGTAGCCACGGGCGCCTGGTGGGAGAGGGCAACCTGGGCCCACCGACTGGCTCCCTACCTGACGGGAGAGGCTCAAGCAGCCTATATGGCCTTGAGTGACGAGCAAGCCCAGAACTATGAGGCGGTCAGGGCAGCCATTTTAGACCGGGTGGGCCTGTCAGCAGAGCAGTACCATCAGCAGGGTCCAGGTGGCCCGATGGACGGTGGGGTTGCGGCCCCGGGCATACGCCCAGAGACTGGATGGGCATACGCCCATGGGCCACCCGCTGGATGAGGCCGGAGACGCGCACGGTGGGAGAAATGATGGATGCATTGATCCTAGAGCAGTTGCTGCAGAGCCTCCCCAAGAACATCTATGTCTGGGTGAGGCGTCACCGGCCGGGCACCGTCAAGGCAGCCATCAGGCTGACCGAGGAGTATATCGAGGCAGAGGGTCCCTGGAGGAAGGACCGACCCTGGAAAGACAAGGAGTTGGGGAAGAGACTGGTGGAACCTTTTCCTGGGAAAGGCCTGGAGAGAAAGGGGGAGCCCCGAGGAGCACCCAAGAGACCCGCCAAGCTAGTTTGCTGGCAGTGTGGGAGGCCTGGACACACAAAACGTGACTGCCCTGATATGGAGTGTGGGTGGGCTGAGTTTTGTGGCTGGACTCAAGTTGGGGGCAGGGCCACCTGGGGGTAAGTAGGGCAATTTGCCCCAGGCCCTGCAGGGGCCCTGCGAGCCCTGGCCCGGCGGCAGTCCGGGTCTTCGGCAGCGGTGGCTCCTTCAGTGCTGCCGAAGACGTGGAGCAACTGAAGGGCCCCCCACCACCAAAATGCCCCGTGAGCCCTGGCCTGGCAGCGGTCCGGGTCTTTGGCAGCATTTCGGCGGCGGGGGGCTCTTCAGTCACTCCGGGTCTTCGGCGGCATTTCAGCGGCGGGGGGCCCTTCAGTGCTGCCAAAGACGCGGAATGACTGAAGGGCCCCCCGCCGCCGAAATGCCGCCAAAGACCCGGACCGCTGCCAGGTGAGTACAAGCTCCACAGCTCCCCCGCTTTGCCCCAGGCCCCCTGAATCCTCTTGGCGGCCCTGGTTGGGGGGCGGAAAGGGGGGGCGGAAACTGTCCACCATCCCAGTGAAGATTGGGAGGAACCCCCAAACCGGCCTAATAGATATGGCATCAGCCTGTTTGCTGGTGCAGGGGGAGCTGGTGAAGCCGCACTGGCCGATCGCGGGGGCAAGGATGGCTCTCGAATGTATTCATGGTGGCCCAGGTACCCCTTGAAGTGAGAAGCCGCTTCAAATGGAAGCGGGTGGGGGCGCTAGAGGTGCTGCCATACCCGGTGGTGTTAGGTAGGGACTGGGGCCCACTATCTAGAAAAAAGCAGAGGGGTGCCCTGAAGGAGGGGGCAGATATCCCTAAACCGAGGATCCCAAGTGGGGAAGGCGAGCCAAATCCCAGGAATAACAAAGAGGAAACTCCTAGACAACAGAGCCAAGAGCAAGCAGACCTGCAGGAAGGGTGTATGGGGGAGCTGGCCAGCCTGAGCCCCTTGGAAGGGGAACGGGGCCAATTGGGGAACCCCACAACACCGCTCCTCAGAGAAGGGACCCAGAACCCGCTGGGTGGTGCAGGGGAAACTCAGGCACAGGGGGTCCCACAGTATGGTGGGATGGATCCTGATCCCCTACCAAAAGTAAAGGGGAACAGGGAAAGGGACGCCTGCCGGGTGTGATGACCTGCGGGCAGAGGCAGAACTATGGGGGCAGCCACTCCCTGAACAGTGTACATTTTGCGGGAGGGGGATGGAGAAAACCGCAGGAGAGGATGCCGGGGATCGTCTGGCCAAGGGCGGGGAACTTCCCTGGAGGAGCCCCGAGGGTGGAGGGGCGGAGGTTGGCCGGACCTTGCGGTTCTTAAGGGGGGAGGCGTGTGACGGGTGCTAGCCAGGAGGTCCTGAGCCAGGCCCCTGTTAGCCCAGCTCCAATTAAGGAGTATTAATTGGGGCTGGCTGGGTATGCCACGCCTAATTGGTGAAACAGAAGCACCTGTGGGCCTTATTAGCAAGGGGGCTATATAAAGCTGGCAGGAAGTAAGAGGGGAGGGGGGAGAGCAAGGAAAGGGAGGAGCCACAGGCTGTGTATCCCTGCTAGTTGGAGAGGCTGGCTGCCTGCAGGTTTCTGGTTTACAACTGTCTATAAACAGAAGGGAGCTCACACTGTTAATAAAAAGAAGCATGGGTGATTGCACTTGGAGGAGGTCTCTGACTGATTTGTGCGAGGGCCAGGGAAGACCTCATTAAAATCAGTGTATACTAGTTGGGAATGGACTTTGTAAGCTTCAGGCAAGAATCATTCTTGAGTATCTCTATTCTTAACATAAAAAAACAATAATAATTGAAATATGTTTCTTCTTGGCCTTAGACAATGTTATGGCTTTTCAGACATTTTAAAGAAATATATATAGTAATACCTCTCTTTTGCCCAAATCTATAAATGAGCAGAATGTGCTGTTAAAATAAAGATAATATATTATTAACCTTAATTCCTTTTCTCTCCAGATGATGTCATTCCAGTGTTGCTGTCAAACATGGGAAACACTAGTTTAATAGCAGAAATAATTGCTACAATTTAACATTTCATAACATATCTTTATTCTAGACCACAAAATAAAGAGAATTATGCTTGTCTAACAAAAAGTCACATATGTTTGCTTGCCTAATAATTTTTCTTTAAGAGTGAGGCTCTATATTGTTTATTTTTCATTAATTCACTAGTCTGAAACCAGTGCTCAAAGATCCCATTCCTTATATAAATTTAAATAGCAACTCCACTTTCAGACTAATAAATCTGGAAAAGCAATTCCTTCTTTCAATGTGAAAATATGTTTGGTTTTAGGTTTTTTGTTATACCAAATAAAATAAGAGAGCTTATTTATAGGAAGTTTGTATGAAAATACAGAACTGGCCCCGGATCTGATTCCACTTATATGCCAGTTTCACAAACTGCTCTGACACTTTGGTGGAGTTACTCCTAATATATATTGGTGTGTGATCTAAATCAGGCTTATGGATTTGTAAAATGCATGACATTTTGAGAAACAAAATTATTTTGAAAACAGCACTGATTTCAATGGGAGTGAGGTGCCTATATATCTTGGAGGATCTGAGCTGATGTTCTTTACTCAAAATAAGAATCTAAATATTATGAAGAAAGAAAAACTTGGTCAGAACTTATGTCACGTGGGCCCATCCCATTCGATTAAATGCTCATTCTTCATTATGTAACCCAGTCCATGATTCCCAGGGAAATGGGCTCACATAGTATAACACCAAGCAGGCTTCTGAAGTGTGAAGCAGATCTACCAAGTGTGAAGCAGATCTACCAAGTATGAAATATGTCCGGTCTTTATAAGCAACAGAAATCACCACAAATGTCATTTGGTTTGTTAAAATGTTTGTTTATGGCCTCATTTAAGTAACACTGATCAGAAAGAAGAATAAATAACAATACCTCACTCTTCGGTAGTGCTTTTTATCAGTAGATCTCAAAAAGCTTTACAAAAGGGGTCACTATCATTATGAATATCCATTTACAGATGTGAAAACCGAGGCACAGGGGTAAAGTGATGTGCCAAAGATCACCCAATCTGCTCATGGAAAAGTTAGGAAAAGAAGCAGGTCTCCTAAGTCCCAGTCTGTGATCTATTCACTTGGGCAAGCCACGCTGGTCTGAAGAGAAGCAGTGTCAGATCAAGCCCAGATCAAGTGGGCACTAATTTTTCTGCAGAATTAGAAATTATTCTAATTTTATTATGTAAGTCTGAAGCATCAGAGAAATATTAATTTGCATAAAAGGTAGCTAGTTCCTTCAAAATTCTACTCTTTTCATTAGCTAGGCTACCAGTTGAATTCCTAAATAGAAGTATAACCCTTGGTTGAGGAGAACCAGCTGTGAAGTAGCTAGAAAAGTATTGGCTCTGGTAGAAGAATTTACAGAAGTGCACATGTTTAAATCCATATTAGTATTTATTAAAAGGTTCAGTTCCAGTATCAGTCTTAAATTTTCATCCGACTGTCAGTGTTATGTTATTTGTTGTAAGTTGTCCATGTAAGAAATTGAACATTCTAATTGTCTTTACTTTTGGAGATTCTCTTACTTGTTAACCTAAAAGCGAGAGTATGTCCCCTCACATAACTACCTCAGTTTCTCATGGCACAGTGGGTTTCATATCAAACTTGTGATGTCATCTAAAAAAGTTAACCATGAGACCTCCAGAAATGTAACGAGCCCTTGTCATGTAGAGAATGAGCAGAAAAATGCCCATTTTCCTTTTGAGGCCTTGAGGTACTCAAGGTGTGCCTAAGCTTAAGCACATGAATAGTCCTGTCAGGCCTATGCTCAAATCCCTCCCTAGGGTCCCAGTCGGCTTTCAATGTCAGTTTAAAACCTTGGGCCCAGATCCTCAAAGGTATTTAGGGGCCTAACTCTGATTGATTTTAATGGCAATTAGGCCCCTAAATACCTTTGACCTGGGCTTTGGTCTTCATTTTTAAAACAATTAATGGATCAAGCCCCATGTGCATCAAAGACTGAATTTTGATCCTCTGAGACCATGTTGATCACGAAGCCCAGCATGAAGCACATGAGAGCTGGGGGCAACGCTTTCTCAATCCAGGGGCTCTGGCTCTGGAACAACCTTCCCAAAGAGATCAGGTGAACATAGTCTGACTACTTTTAGAAAACATTGCAAAACTTTCTGAGACACTGGCTGACCAGGTCATCTTAGAGTGTATTCAGGTCAATGCACTTGTGTAAACCAAAGTAATGGTTAGATGTATGAGTGTGTATTCAGATATTTAAACTTCATGAAAACTAGTGGAATGTTGTATTGTTTTCAGTTATCTGTTCCTGCCATAATGTAATAGCAAACATTTACATGATAAATACCCTTGTAACTAAATTACCCATCAAAAAATCTTGTGAAATGCTAATGAAGGATTTAACGACTTGAAGGGCAAATGATAATCTCAAAGCAAGTGGCCATTATGTATATGGTTGGAGGTCAAAAGTCTAAGTGCATTCCTCCCTCACCATTATCAAAGGAAAAGCCCAGGTGGGCAGAGACACTGTCAACTTGCTTTCTATGTGAAAATTCTAAAAAGAAAGATCCTTTATCTCTGGACTGTTTGATTCTAACAGGGCAGAATAACTGAATGAGAAGATAAAGATTCCCCAGAATTATTCTGAGTAGCCCTGAAAGAACTTTTGGGAAACTGGCAGTTTATTACATTACTGCCACCATTTGGAGTTACAAACTGATTTACCTGTTCATATATTTTACCTGCTTTAATCTCTCCATAATGCTCATTCCTTTTTCTTAGTTAATAAACTTATAGTTAGTTTACTACAGAATTGGCTCCCAGCATCATCTTTGATGTAAGATCTGGAGTAACAATTGATCTGGGGTATGTGACTGGTCCCTTACGACTGGAAGAAACTTGATGTCACTTACACCAAAAATCACACCACCATTATCACAAATTCAGTTTGTCTAGATGGCAAGATACGCTGGAGAGTCTAAGAGGACTGTCTGTGTGTGACTCCATGGTAAGATTGATATAGTGGTCCAGGAGTTCACATTTGTTACTGGCTTGGTGAAATCTAATTATAGAATATACCACCAGTTTGGGATGTCTGCCCTTGTTTTCTGACAGTCTGCCCTGAGAGAGGCACTCACAGTTGTGAACCGCTCCAGACAGCATGACACTTTCCTCTTTCAGAAAGTCTTTTCAGCATAAGTGAATTTCACAATCAACACTGTTTTCTATTCCCAGACCCCTGCCAGTCCCCCCATTCCCTCCTAAAAAAACAAACAAAAAACCCTAACACAAGCTGAATTTTGATCCCCAAAAAAGAGAAGTGCCAGAGACTCCATTGCGTCTGCCAACAACTTTGTTATTGCTACTGATTTTAGCTGCAAAACACTCAGATGCTACAGTAATGGGTGGCAGTATAGAACCAGATATAGAGTCACATTTAGTGTCTGGTGCCCCAGACTTCATTGGGACTATTCAGATGCTTAAAGTTAGACACATTATTAAGAATCTTGCTGTATTGGGGCCTGAGTCTTGTTCTTTTTTAATCACAATTGTAGGGCAATATTCTGATATTTAGTTACACCACTGTGAATCTGGACTAATTATTAAACTAACTGAAATCAGAATATGGGGCATATCTTCAGCTAGTGTAAGCTGTCATAGCTCTATTGACTTCAGGAGGTGTGACAATTTACACCACCTGAAGATCTGCCCCCCAGCCCTTTGTTTCTGGAAGGCTTGATGGGCTGTGCCTAAGCTGTTCATTTCCTTGTCAAATTGAACAAAATCCCTTGTATTTGGTTCTGACGGACTTCCTTGATAAACCTTATGGTCTCCAGTAATTTGGATGTCAAAATGGAGGCAATTATAGTCAATGGGATTACTTTTGTGACTAAGAGAGGCAATGTCAGGCCCATAGAAGTGTTGCCAATACTGAATATCACCATCTGAATGACCACACAGTCACAATAAATTTAAACTTCAAATAATTTCCATATAAAGTCATTCCAAAATATTATCCAAACACTGACAAAGAGTAAGAATTTCCAGAGTTTTACCATGGATAGGCTTTTAAAAGCTATTACTATGAGTCTTAGGGGTGATGCTTTTGTCTAGATTATCATTAAGAAAATGCATTCTGAGGAAGAATTACTGTAAGTAGTTTTGGACTGTTTGCCAGTGTTTATACAATATTATATAGTGCAGGTAGTTAATGTGATTGAAAGGATGTAAGATATAAATTCATTTTCATTATTCAGTCTTTGTTTATATCACAGAATTTTTTTAAGCTGCCAAGGAGAACACTCAACATTCAGAAAAAAAAAGAAAAAAAAAAAAAAAGACAGGCAAAATCCAGGAACAAAGTGCTTTGTAATTCACTTCTTATTATAGCGGTTCTCATTAGGCTGTTAAATTAGGGTTCTCTAAATATTTCTTTATAACAATATTTCAATGGGTATTGAAATATTCAATATTTCAATATTTCAATTAAGGCATAAAAACATTTTTGAAACATGTTATATAAAGTTCTGTGGCTGAAATCACTTACTGAGAATTTTTCTTTAACAAGCATTTGACAAAAACAGATATTTTTCTAGACTTCTCTTTCCTTATTTATTTTTTGATCTGGGAAACATCTACACTAAAAATTTTAGCTCTGCAGTCCGAGCCCCATGAGCCTGAGTCAACTGACCCAGACTCTGAGACTCAGTGCTGCAGGGTTTTTATTGAAGTGTAGATGTATCCTGAAAAACGTTTTCCTTTTTAATGCCCTCCTTCTTTCATCCTGTCAGAGGCTTATTTTGCAGTCCTGACAACTGGGAAAAGTGACATAAACTTAAGTTGATGTAGTACTTCCCTTACTATTGTTGCACCTTGTTACCTTCAGGGCTTAAATGATCAGAACTTCCTGGCGGGCTCCCCCCTCATTTGAGATGCTAGTCCATAGTTGGTTAAGATTTTCAGTCAGTGCCCTGTGTCTTCTTTACGTGGTATAAAAGTATTGTCCCTACAAGGAGAGGAAAGCTCTATCAGAGAAGATAAAACTAAGAGAAACTTATGAAAGCTCTTCTGTTCTGCTCATTTAGTGTTTCCATTTTGTAGTTAATTTTTCAAATGCTTCTAGTTGTCCTTTTTTTAAGGGAGCAAATGTTAAATTCAAGATTGGAGGTAGAGGATGTCTCAGGAATCTTGATAACAGAAGCAAAGCTAGATGTTTTCCCTTTGATAATCACTGAAGTTGGTTATCCTCTGAGCTCATAACCATCAGGAAAGGACCCTGAATCCCTAAGAGATTCTGTAGCTCCCCATGGATCATTCTTTAATTTGTAAGCTTTATTTAAGAAGATTTTAATAAACAAATTTTCCAACTGAAATGCCTGGTAAACTTTTGGTAAATAATTCAGCTGCATCTGTCATATATCAGAATGCCTGCCAATCCTCATAAAATAATGAAATAAACTTTCATGCAGGGAGAAGACTGGTCCTCTTTAACTATGACCTATCACCAAAGCCCTGTTATAGGAATGACAGAAATTCTGGAACTAACATGACAGATCCTGCAGTCCTTACTTACTCTGGGGGGAATTCTGTGCCACTGCGCACGTGCAGAATTCATATCTGGTGCAGAATTTTGTTTCCTGCAGAAAATACATTCTGCCCAAGAAGTGCTTCAGTTCTGCCTTTAATGCGTCAGAGGTCACTGAGGCTCCAGAACTGGCTGCATTCGTTACAGCAGTCTGCCAGTAGAGCTAGGTTAGGAGACAGAATGGGGCACACGAAACTGCTGGGGGGGGGTCACAGACTAGAGTTCAGAAGGGCTGGTGGGGGGACAGACTGGGGCAGGGGCTCAGGAGCCAGTGGGGTGACAGCATTGAGCCAGGGGCTGAATAGAAGGGGGTGCTCTGGAGCACATGGGGATGGGGGGTAAGAGGGCTCCAAGGTCACATGGGGATGGGGGGCTCCAAGGCCAGATGGAGGGGGGGTGCAGGGACACATGGGCACAGGGGCAGATGTGCCTGACTGAATGGGAGAGGCTCGGGATGAGCCAGGGTCTGCATGGAAGAAGCTCCCCAACTCCCTAACAACCCCCCCACAAGAAACTTCCATACTTCTCCCACCCACACCCAACAACCCTCCAGGTTCACTCCCAAGCTCCTTCCCTCTCCCTCAGCTCCTCCATTACGCTTGACTCCCTCAAGCCTTTGCACTGCTTCTGAGGGGTGCGGATATATGTTTCTGTATTGTAGTTTAAATGAATTACTTAAAGTTTTGTATTAATATGCCTAGTAAGGAATCTTTTTGTGTGTGTCTGTATTGTTACAGACATACTTGTTGACAAGTATTTTGAAATAAATTATCAAAATAATTGAAACTGGCATGTTTATATTGTGTTAGTTTGACAAATAAAATATGCACAATTTTGCAGAATTTTAAAATGTGTGCAGAATTTTTAATTTTTTGGTGCAGAATTCCCCCAGGAGTACTTACTCTATCAGATTCCCATTAAAGTCAATGACTGAACTGAAGTCAATGAGAATTTTGTTTGATTAATGAGCACAGAACCCTGCATAAGGACTATTGTAGCTGAAGGCTTGACGCTCACGCTGATACTGCTTTATAATAGAATATATATATTCCAGGCACTGAACAAATGTATACCAGATTATTTTAAACTTTGATTAAATATTCCATAAAAGAAACTGCCCCTATCTTAGACAGAGAATACAATATTGATGTTAGTCCAATATGTTTATAAAACTAACATGACTGGAGAATCAGGATCTCTGTGCACATACCTGTTTTACAAGCTTGGTAACTCAAAGTTGCTACATGCTATTTAAAATGAATATGAAAAAGTAGTTGACATTAGTTCCCAAGCCACGTCTTCTCAATAGAAAAATAACAAAAGGCTTCAACTTATGTAAAGCCAAGATCTGTGAAGACAAATAATATATCTAAAATCAAGAACAGAAGCATTGTCAAATTCTCTAAACTAGAGTATTAAGTTATTGTAGTTGTAGTTGAATAACTTGTTGTTATTCATAGGGAAATCTAGCTTTCATGTTCAGACATCTATTAGATAAAATATATTACTTTTCATGAAAAATAGTCTTTGCAATAAGAGATCTTTTCTGCCTTAATAATTCAAAATATATTATGTAATCTTTCCTACATTCTGCAGATTGCAGCTATGGTATTAGGAAAAAAATCTCATTACACAATAGGAATTGGTTATTTAAAATAAAATATGAAAACTTGTCAAGATATGGTGCCATGTTTCTTTGCAGTGATTTTAATATTTCTTAAAGTTGATGAAGGCAAATCACTGACAGATATTGCCCTTTTTTCTATTTTGTAATTTTTGTTAGACCTGATATGTTGTCAGCTACATCAAAACATTGTGGGCCTCATCAATCCTTACTCACACAAGTCGTCCTATTGGAGAAAATAACGACAATGAAATACTTGCATGATTGGGCCATAAATGAGATTGTTAGGAATAATTTTGCTATAGTGTACTGTGAAATGTTGAACACCTCCGATGACAGGTTGAGTATACGCCACTTCTATAAGCTCTATGGGAGTAGAAGGTGCTCAGGCATCACCTCATTGAATCAAACATCTATTTTCTAAAGGAAACTTTCTTTCAAACAGTATTTCCACCAGTATTTGAGACTTCATCTTGACACTTCATATGTTACCTTTGCCTATATCTTCTAAAGATGTTCGCATCCATTTTTAATGGACAGGCAAGGTACACATCAGTGACAAATGTCTGGGGTGCAAAATAAGTGTCACTTTGCTTGACAAACATTTTATTTTTAAGGCAGTTAGGGAGGATTCAGCCTGGTTAGACCATTGTTCCCATTGATCACTTTATAATCGCAGATTATCTCACTTGAAAACAACATTTGGTAGCAGAGAGGGGGACATATCTAATTCCAAAACAGAGTGTGACAAACTAATGAAAAAAACTTGTTCCTAATATTAGGGCTCATTGAAAAACAGGATAACTATCCCATTTAGACTGCTTGTTAAGGATTCTGGGTAGTGCTGATTGCTGTCTTTTTAAAGTCAAATTTTGGTTTGTTAAAGATTATTGAATTTCATTCTTCAAGCCACCTCCCTTGGCTTTCCCAACACTTACTTCTGATTTGTTATATAGTGTGATATTTTAGCAAGTTTTAGCAGGAAACTGAGGCTAAGGTTCTGTCTACATTACAAGAACTACAAACGCAGAGCTACAGCTTGGCAGGCCATTCATCTGGTATTAAACCAGACAGTCCTGCTTTTCTAGGGTTTGTCCTCTATCTGATACTCAGACAAAAACAGATGTGGTCCAGTATCGGCTGGGGGACATTCTTTTGAAGAGCGTACTGCTCCCCTCTCTGCTGGTGTGACCTTGCATGCAAAGTCATGCGGGGGTAGGGGAGGGGGGTAAAGTGGCATGCTTTTAAAAATGATGTCCCCTGTACAGCATGATTGCAGATGTATCAAGTGGAGGGTTACCATATGTACAGATTTTCCCAGCTATGGCCTCCTTTTTGGTCCTCTGATCTCCGTCTGGCGGATTTTTGAAATATGAAGAAAGGTCCATGATTTTTCTTTGCTTGTCCTTTTCCAACATTGCTTCTGGTAGAATTACAATTCCTGGCATGTCCTAATAGCGGTGTGTATGTTTACTGGTTTGCCACCCTTACTTCAGCGCTGCAGCTGCTAGTGGCGTTGCCTTCAGAGCTGGGCGGCCAGAGAGCGGCGGCTGCTGACCAACCGCCCAGCTCTGAAAGCAGCACCACTTCCAGCAGCAGCGCAGAAGTAAGGGTGGCATGGTATGATATTCTCATAAAAATTGAACCCTGCCTCCCCCTCCAACGCTCCCTGGCAATGTCCTCTATTTGGGAACTTGAAATATGGTAACCCTAACCTAGTATCCAAGGTCATGCCAGCGCGGGCTGTTCCCAGAAGTACTGGAGTGTCCCTGTGACAGGTTAGAATCACAGAACCCCTTTGGGAGCTGCCACCTGATGTGCCAAGACTACTTCTGCCCCTGCTTTCCCTGCCAGCTCGGGACCCCAGCATCCTGTCTTGCTGAGCCAGTCACGCCCGTCTGCTCCAACACTGAATTACTTGCCCCACAACTGCAGACTTACAGAAGCAGCTTACAGAAGTGTTCTTGTCTTTAAAACTCAGATGCCCAACTCCCAATAGGATCTAAAACCCAAATAAATCCGTTTTACCCTGTATAAAGCTTATACAAGGTAAACTCATAAATTGTTCATCCTCTATAACACTGATAGAGAGATATGCACAGCTGTTTGCCCACCCCTCCAGGTATTAATAAATACTCTGGGTTAATTAATAAGTAAAAAGTGATTTTATTAAATACAGAAAGTAGGATTTAAGTGGTTCCAAGTAGTAACAGACAGAACAAAGTGAATTACCAAGCAAAATAAAATAAAACATGCAAATCTAAGCCTAATACAGTAATACAATTGAGTACAGATAAAATCTCACCCTGAAAGATGTTTCAATAAGTCTCTTTCACAGACTGGACACTTTCCTAGTCTGGGCACAATCCTTTCCCCTGGTACAGCCCTTGTTCCAGTTCAGGTGGTAGCTAGGGGATTTCTCGTGATGGCTCCTCTTTGTTCTGTTCCACCCATTTATATATCTTTTGCATAAGGCAGGAATCCTTTGTCCCTCTGGGTTCCCACCCCCACCTTTTCAATGGAAAAGCACCAGGTTAAAGATTCCAGTTCAGGTGACATGATCACATGTCACTGTAAGTCTTCATTACCCACTTGCCAGCACACACATATACAGGGAGACTTACAAGTAAAACAGAGCCATCTGCAGACAGTTGTCCTGGTTAATGGGAGTCATCAAGATTCCAAACCACCATTAATGGCCCACACTTTGCATAATTACAATAGGCCCTCAGAGTTATATTTCATATTTCTAGTTTCAGATACAAGAGTGATACCTTTATACAAATAGGATGACCACACTCAGTAGATTATAAGCTTTGTAATGATACCTTACAAAAGACCTTTTGCATGAAGCATATTCCAGTTACATTAGCATATTTTCATAAAATCATATAGAGTGCAACGTCACAGTCCCGAATTCCAGGAATATGTGAGAGATCACCATAGCTGCAGCTATGCTGCTGTAGTATAGACACTTCATATATCAACGGTGGAGGTTTTCCAGAAATAGGCTGTAGCTACAGTGATAGAATAATTCTTCCTAGGCCTGGCACTCAGGGCAAAAATATTTTCACTGCTCTGCGTGCCATAGCTAGGTCAATCTCATTTTTTATGCCAGGCCTAAATGTCTTGCCAAAAGACTCAGAGAAAGTCAGTGGCAGAGCTAAGCATACAGCCTACGCCTCCCAATTCTAACCACCCCAATGCTTTAATTATGGTGTGGTCCCAGCCCAGGACGGCATGTAAAGCCCTGGGATGGCATGCCATGGCTTTGCCATGGGGTGCTATGGTGAGGCAGTAGGCTCGTAGGGGTCAGCCCCAGAAAAGTGTAACAGGAGGCATAGGAACAGTGTGTGAGGCAGCAGGGCAGTGCTGGTGGGGTGGAGAGTGCCCTGTCATGGTGACTGGCTCCATAGGTGGAACACATTGGTGGCGACACTAGTGAATGCTGCAGTCAGTGCTGGGGGAGAGGGTGTCTCTTATTCTGGACAGCAGGTGGGGCTGGGAGCCTGTCTCCTGCTCAGGGGCTGAGGGTGAAATACTGGCCTTTTGCAGTAAAGGTTAATTTTGCCTTTGGTATCGACAGGGCCAGCACTCATGTCACCCTGTGTCTATGGTGCCCTGGGCTAGTGCAGAACCAGGCGGGGGAAGGGCCGGAGCCCGGAACTCTGCTGTGGGGAAGCCAGTTTTCAGCCGGAATCCGCAGCAGAGCGCCGCTTTCCGCTCCCTTAGTTGCCTGGTAACGCCGTCAGTGAAGTAGCAGAAAGGAGCGAGGGTGTCCCCCTGAAATTGGCCCCGCTACGGCGACGAGGGGTGCTGACCGGGCACGCATCCCGCCGGTCTGCGCTGGGATGATGCTGGAGCAGGACACCGGCCTCTCCTTGGCCATCGCTCAGATCGTGCAGCGGCTGAAGGGCTCCAGCCTCCATTCCCAGCTGGAGCGGCAGGCCCGGGTGAGCCCAGTCCCCGGCCCGCGGCTGCCCTCCCCCCGCTGCCTGCCTGACCCGCTGCATCCCCGTCCGTCCCTTCCTTCCATGCATCTGTCTCCCTTTCTGCTCCCCCCCCCCCCCCCGTCCCGGCCTTTCTCCGTGTCCCTCTCTCCATCCCCCCTTCACCCCTGCCACTTGTCCGCCCTTCCCCCTTGGCTGGACGCACACGCCCAGCATTCGCCACGGACACTGCTGGGCGGATGCCGCAAGGCGGGGATGAACGTGGGGACCCTGTGCCTGTCCAGAGGCGAGGGAGTCAGACCTGCCCTAAACCTTTCACCCTTCTGCAGGGCCAGGAGACTCGCTGCTTAACTGTCAGGGCAGTATTTATAGCCTCACCCTCCGGGGAGGGAGGATTTCGCTGTGTATATTAATAATATGGTTAAAGTCGCACTCATTCAAATTGCTCCACCAAATGAATTGGGTCGTTTTTTAATCCTTAATTTGGGGTGCGGTTTTTTTAACTCCCTCTCCTCCTGCGGTTTCCCCTCAGAACATAAGGATTTGGTGAAAAGGAAGGAAAATAAATGAAATATGCACCAGAAAATGATGATGTAATAATTGGGATCCTTTGTTCTCACTGCACTCTACATCCACTTTTAGGTTTTTTTAGGTGTTAAAGGCAAAGAGATGTTGTTTTAATATGTATCTCCTTAGTGGACATCCTGTCCTGTGGATTGTTTGAGGTGGAACAGCCACAAACATTATGGCCTGAAATGAATTTGTAGCCTAAAACTCTGTCTTCATGTATTTCCCCCCCCCCCCCCCGCTTTTTCTTGTGGATGACATCTTGTCTTATTGTTCATGGCAATATCTGTTTGCATGATCCTATTCTCTGTAGTTTCTTTTGAAACTCCAGTTTTTGTTACTATTTTTTTTTCTTTATTTTTTTCTCTTGGCTTGGTAATAAAATCAGTTAAGTCAATTTAACTTTTGTCTAGTTTATCAGTTTTATTTTCAGGTTCTTAGTTCTGGGTTTCAAACTTTAAAAACATTATGAAAACATTTATTTTGGTATTACATTTTATAAAATCTTGTTTTTTGTTTTTGTTTACAAAATTTCAATTGTGGACAATATTTAAATTGACAGTGTCCCTTATGTTGTACAATTGATGTTTTAGTGGATAAAACACATGGTTATTTGCCTTACTTTTGTTAGTATTCCTGTATTAGACAAGGCTATGTTCCGTGGCTGTCCACTTTTGACTTCCATGATTCATTGCTCTATTGATTTAATTTATAGCTCTCAGATTGTTTGGGTTCTGTGTGGGATCATGCCATTTCACTTTTATGTCAGTGTAGGCTTCCGACTGATTGTTTGGGTTCTGTGTTGGACCCTGTATTATTTTTCTTTATATCTATTAGTGCTGTCCCCTGACTTTCATTGTTATTAAATAGTCTTGAAAGGATTAAATTTTTATTGATAAAAGTCCATTTCAGTGTACACACACAAACTGACAAAAAAAAATTCCATCAATGATAAAGGTAATTTACAGATAGCCAAAGTAAGAAAAATGCTGCTTGCAAACTTTTTAGAATTTGATTTAATGATATTTACTTTGTATATTTTGACATATGATGTTGACAATTAGTGTATTAACAGTTATAAAGCTTTAACTTTTTGAATCTCAACATTTACTGTCATTAAGTAATTATTGTCTGACTAGCCATTGTCTAGCCTCCTCCATAATTTCCCACAATTGTGAAATTTAAAAAGATAAAAATAAAAAAACTTAAAAATAAAAATCTATATTATCCATCATAATTATATAAAATTGTTAAATATAATTTGTCTGCAGTTCCAGATCTGTATCTTCTGCTCTCTTGTTTATATAGATAAGTAAATGAACATAGTGTTGTAAGTGCTATGTAGGTCACTACCAAACACAAAAGAAGATTTATAATCTAAATATATAAGTGAAAACCAACAGTACAGACAGAACAGTAGATAATGGCCCCAGCCCAGTCTCTCTTAAAAACTTCACAGAATAGGTGGGTTTTAGAAGTTTGTGGAAGGAGAAGGAAGGAGCTTGGCATATATTGGTAGGGAGATTATTCCAGTCATATGGAGAAGGTAAAGGAGACAAATAGGGCAAGAAGAAGGCAGATTGGCCAGAGTTTAAATATTGCGAATACTTAGGAGATGAGGGTAGAGAGATGTAGAGTAGGATGAAGCTTTGTAAAGGTGAAGAGAGCAGCTTGAACGTGACATTATTTGATGTCTACTACAAAAGCATTTCTAAATGTGATTAGCCATTTTGGGGGATTTGTAGTTTAAATGAATACTGACAAAGTTGAGGTAGTGTTTCTTGGTCCTGATTGCAATTGTTCCATCATTTATTCTTGCTTTTTAAGAGGTTACCTTTGGATCCTGGGTTTTTCCAGGAATATGTGCATTCTCTTTGATTCTGAGTTAATTTATGAACCTCACAATTATCCTCCCCTTACAAACAACATAGATCTCTCTTGTTTTCTCTTTTCTGCCAAAACTCTGATCCATTTTCAAGTTTTCTCTATACTGGATGGTTGTAATGGGTTTTTTGGGGAGGGATCCAGGCCTTCTCTGTTTTGTTTTTGTGATTTGTTGAATTTTGTTATTGTTAGTCTCAAATTACTGCCTAATCAGGCCATTAAATTGGCTAACTTTGAAGCTGCAGATTGTGTACAAAATCTTGCTATTCTTATGCAAGACACCTCAACTCCTATTTATGTCTGAAACATGATCTATGTTCTGGTCTGCTTGTTAGTTACATTCTGTTTCTGACCTGAATGTTGTGGTATAAATAAATCTGTACTAACTGCAGAATTGAACCTCTCTACATGAAGCCAATTTTAGATAAATCTCAGTGATATTGAGATCTGTTTTGTTGCTGATCTAAAGTCTTCCAAGAGAAAACTTAACTTTTAGCTCTCATTTGTTTTTAAAAAATATAAAAAATCACTTTGGGAGTGCTGTGTAAATAACATTGTAAACCCTCAAATCACTCAAAATCCATTCTTCAAAATTTTGTATGCACGTGCATGTGCATGTACAATATCTGACAAATGTCAGGATGTAAGTCAAGATTTGTGTGTCCACATAATGCCCCCTTAAAATTAGTGTCCAGAGTTTTTTAGAGTTAGTGATATTTACTGAGCCTAATTAAAACATTGGGGAACTAATATTTAAAATAACAACAAAATTCTTGCTATACTCATTAATTTTTTTTTTAGTTCTAGCAGGCAGAGCTCAAAAAGAACAATTTCTGTTGTCAGCTTACAGAACTTTTGAAAAAACTGGGTTGCTTAAGAATGATGTTTATGAATGTTGAGTCTTTAGATCTGAGTAGAGATACAAGTCGGTTATGTTTTTGGGTACAAGAAGGAAAAGGGGATTGTAAAGAAGAGACAAGACTTCTCCTTTATTTCTTAAATTTTCATGTGTGATATGTTACTTACAGTATTTAGGATAATTAAGTTGCCAAGCACATTGTGGAAACAGCAACTTATTTTACAGGATTCTTTGGCATCAAGTTGATGTGAGATGCTAGAACCCTGCATAAAAACTCAGTTATCTTTGATAATTCACTCTGATGGCAGATTAGCTCTAACCCAAGAGTATTAAAAAGGTTTGAATATACCTCTGAGCCACAGTAACTAGAAGGTAGGGACCAAAGGCTTGATTCATTTAAGGGGACTTAAATGAACTCCTAAGTGCCCCTCCTGCCCACTGGAATTCATAGCCCACAGTTTGGCACCCAGCCTTCCCATACAGTGCATGGGGAGAGTTAGACACTTAAGAAAGGGATTCTCAGAAGCCAGCAAACTGAGCAGGCAGCTTCCTGTGCCAGCCACAAGTGAAATGCAAAGGAAAGGGACAAGGCTGAAGGCTCAGATCCTCAAAGAGGCTTAGGTGCCTGACTGAAAGGCTGGAGAGCACTACTTCAGATTTTCAGCCATGAACCCTCTCCTGGAGTTAGGTGCCTAAGCCAGGTCAGCCTCTTCCTCACAAAAAATGAGAGGGAGAGACACTCCCTCCCCCCCCCCACACACTAAAGCCAATAGCCCAGTGGTCAGGGTATTCACTTGGAATGTGGGAGACCCATATTCAAATCCCTGCTCTACCTGATTTGGAGCAGGGATGTGGACACAGGTTTCCCACAGCTCTAATGAGTGCCTGACCACCAGTCTATTGGCTGTAATGGAGTGGGTCTCTCTCAATCTCTTCTGTTAGAACTGTTCCACTGTATATAAATAATTTAAATATTGAAATCAAATGCTTTGTGACATTGTGTCGAGTTTGCAAAAATTTTCTTTAGGAGAAAAATTATGGGAAAAAAGTTCCTACAATGTTGAAATGCCCTGTTTTGACATTTTTGGAATGAAATGTTTTGATATTTCATTTTGAAATGACTTTTTGCATTTTTTATTTCATTATAATAAAGTCAAAATCAAAATGAAATGTTTTGATCTGAAATAATTTGTCAGACTTTTCTTTTGTGGAAAATTATGAAATTTTCTGGTTTCATTCTGATTTGAAATGAAGCCAAATATTGAAATCTTATAAACTTTTGTGAAATGGAATTTCCACCTCCATTGAGCGCTCATAAAAATCTGTTAATGATTGTGAGTCACTCAGAACCTACTGTAACCATAAAAATATCTGGCTGGATGGACAGATAGATACCTAATTTAAAAAAAAATAGGTCCCAGCATTTCATTGGGGCAGAAGATTCATAAACTGTCCTTCTGACGTAGAAAAACCCTATCCAGACATTAGACATACAGTGGGGAGAAGTGGAGTAAAAGAAGAGATGAAAACTTAAGCCGAGTAATTTTTTAAAAACATAAACAAATGTGATATTAATGATACCAGTAATTCCTGTTGCCACCTGCATGACCCTTTTCAGATTGCAATTTATTGTTGGCATCTCAGCAGTGGGTCTTGAGGAGGGATTTGTAAGAAGACAGGGTTGTGGCTTTATAGATAAGTTATGAGAGGGAGTTTCATGCATAAGAATCAGCATCGAATATGAATATGTGAAGGTGCTTGTAGAAGAAGCAGACTTCTGGGTGATAGAGGTTGGCCAAGTGGAGAAGGCAGATAAGATAGAAAGGATCATAAGGGATCTTAAAGTGTGGATAAGAAGGTATATCTGGTATGGTCGTGAAAGGGGAGCTGCTTGAGGTAATTAAAGAAGGGGAAGAGGGTGACATGATTGGAATGACTGCTCAGGAAGATAACCTTATCAGCAGCTTTTTGATGGACCTGAGGTGGGTGTCAGGAAGGTCAAAGAAGAAGGTTGCATAATTAAGATGGGAAATAAGGGCCTGCACAAGAGTTTTAGTGGTGTTGGTAGAGAGAGATGTCTGTTTTTGGGAAAGTTTTGGAGGAGTAAGTATCAAGATATTGACACTACCTGGATGGGTGTGGCTAAAGGAAGGGCAGATGGACATTATAGTAGCTTAGCTAGGGTGGACAGACTGTGAGATCAGATCAAAATAGTTTCCTTGATTATCTTTTTTTCGGTACTAGAAGAATTATTGATACTGAACTTCGCTGATATGAAAGTTCACATTTAGAAAGTGATCAGCTCTGTAATATGCAACATTATATACCAAAATATATCAAACAATAGTAGGCTCATGATTCATTATAGATAATAAATTTCTTTTCATGTATCATATTTAACAGAGAACTTACTGACCTGTTCTCGTATTAATAGAGATTGTAATCTTCTTGTCTATATTGTTCAGCAGTAACATTTGCAGTGTGAAGAATCTTAAATTGAATACCGTTATGAATACGTTAAACAGATTAAGGAGTTCAGAAACAACTTAAGTTTGATTCACAGAAGATCTTTATTAGTTATGTATGTACACATGAACTACCTTGCAGATGTATACCTTATTTGCAGCAAATTTCTATCTTCAAATGAAACCTAGGGAGTTGATTAAAACTGCAAATATTATAATTTACAAAACCTATCCAGCAAATTTAAAATGACCTACTTCTGCCTAAAAGCTTAGACTAATTGTTACTTGCTCTCAATTGTTTTCCATTTCAATTGCTATATTATTTGTACTTGTATATGAACAGTGCTTCACTTTGCCACTATGCTGTTCCCTAGCTATCAAACATAATTTAATGTAGAAATGCTCAAATGTAGACAAGGCTATTGGTGTCAATGTCAATCAGGTTTCTATACTCTAAAATTTGCTCAAACATGTTCATAACTTTTTTTTTTGAAAAGGGGGTATAAATTAAAATCCAACCAAAATTAGCACTTGGACTTCTTTTGGTTTTAGTTAATATAAATTACCTAGCAAGCAAAACTGTGAACATTTTCTTATGACCATTTTGAGAGAGTGTTATGATTAGGGAGATATCAGCAATTAAAGCTAAAACATTTGCACTTGTGTGAAACTAGCCAGATGAACAGTAATAAACATATACGAAAGTTATGGCACTTACCTAAGAAGAAAAGACTTTAAATGGAAGACTCAAAATATTTAGACAGTGTGTAGAACTATTAAATGGTCAACACATTATTACTTTATATAGTCAAATCCGTTGAATATACAGCTGAAAAAGGTTGTGAGTGAGGAGAGTATGATATCCACTCCTGAAACACAGAAGCAGGTTGATCCCAGGACTAAAAAAATGTGAGCCATTAGGACGACGTGTGTACATACTCCAAACCATAGTATTCTGAACAATCCTAAGGCTTCGTTAAGGGACAGAAATGAAAACTTAAGGAAACGAAAGACCTCTCCGCCCCCATATCACTCAAGAACTAATAAATGAATGGAACAACCTAGTAAACAATATTATTCAGAATGGAAACTTTAATGTTGTTTGGAATTTGTTCTTCCAGTAATTAGTAATTGTCACTATTGTAGTAATTGTCCAATTGTGCTTTGAGATTCAAATTTAATAATAATTCAAAGTAAGATTAGGATTAAGGAATGTTTTGTACTTCATTTTCCTTATTTTATTGGTCCATGTGTTTCCTATTAAAGTAACTTCAAGTAAATTAAAGTAACGTTTAAGTTTTCCATACATTTAAGATTACAAGTGTTCTAAATGTATATAGCTATTCCAATTAAGTAATACATATAATTAAATATACATCCAACTAGCCACAGAGTGAAATCATTCCATTATGTATAAAAGAGGATACATACCGCAAAAAATTGACTGTTACAGGGAGTGGGGGATTGATTGGTACAAGACTTAATAGGTAATTGGAACTAGTTTCCTTTCGCATTTCCCTTGGTATTTAAGGTAGAAACCAACTGCAGGGTACAGATGCCCCCCCCCGGGTTACACAAACCCAACTTACGCAAATCCGCATTTACGGAAAAAGTTCCGTAAGCTAGAAATAGGAGGTGTGTGTGGTTTTTTTTTTTGGCGTAATTGTCGGGTATACGTTTCTGACTTATGCAAAATTCAAGTTACGCAAGGTGTTCTGGAACGGAATGCTTGCATAAGTCGGGGAGCGTCTGTATGTCTTTAGGGCTGGTTTCTCCTTTCCACTGAACTAATACATTTACATTGGGAAAACTGCACAAGAGTGTTTGCTGCCAACTGAGAAACTCAGATGCAGTGGTGATTGGGTAGATCCTACTAGGGCTGGAGCTAACACATTGTTAGTTTGTAAACAGATGCAGATTAAGATTTACTGGGGCTCTGGGTACAAAGAACATTTGGGCCCTCCAAGGTCCCGCCCCCTATCCTGGCTGGAAGCCGGGCTGTGGTAAGAGCTGTCCAGGAAACCCTGGCCACTGGGGGAGCCCTAGGCGGCGTGTCATGAGGGTAGGGACATGCTAGGGGCTGCTCTCGGACACCACAGCCACCTGCCCACAGCAAGTGGAGGGTCTGGGGCTCTTCACAGTTACCCAGGCTCCCTGGGTGGCTCTTACCACAGCCTAGGGCAGTGGTCCCCAAACTGTGGGGCACGTCCTCCTAGGGGGCACGGAGCAATGTTCAGGGGCGCTGTGGGGCCCAGCTCTGCCCTGCCCGTAGCCCCAACTGTGGCTTTGCTCCCGGTCGCAGCTGCAGCCATGGCCCCGCTCCCGGCCCCTGACTGCTGCTCCAGGCCCCCAAATCTGGCCCCACTCCTGGTCCTGGCTCCCGGGGGAGGGGTGTGGACCGGGTTAGAGGGGGCACAACCAAAAAAGTTTGGGGACCCCGGCCTAGGGTGATATGTCCCATTTTGGCCTCAGATGTTCTGACTTTTTTTGGCAAAACTGGGCCTTCGTCCTGTTTATTGTTGCCAGCTGGCAAGTGCAAACAGGACAAATGCTCAATTTTGCCAAAAAGGGTCTGGGGGGTGAGTGGTGGGGTTTGTTGGGTGGTGAGCAGTGGGACTTGGGCCAGCCCTGTGCAGGGGGGGAAACGAGAGAGGATCGGGTCAGCTCTGCACTGTATGGGGGGAGGGGGTCCCTCTTGGACCAGCTCCGTATGGGGCGGGGCCAGCGGCTTGGCCAGCTCTGTGTGAGGGCAGGGGGAATAGGCTTACCCTACCTCAAGCTTTGTCTTCCAGCTGGGCCAGGGGGTGAGGCCTTGGGGTAGAGGAGGAGCAGGGCTGAGGGGAAGGGAGGAGGGAGAGGAGGAGCAGGGGTCGGGGCCAGAGTTTCGGTGCTTCGGCAGGGCCCCCAAATTGGTTTTAGCCCTAGGGCCCATGCCCCAGGGCTAAAACCAATCAGCCCATGCAGTAATCTACCAGTGTTTGTAAACTTCATTTAGGTAGAAGCCAGCTCTAGCTTTTGGGGGCTTAGGTTGGGACTGAAGTTAGACTGGCTCATGTAGAGGCCTGTTTCATCTTTAAGATTGAAGTTTTGTCTACACAGACGTTGTAATGGTGTAACTTAAATTGGTTTAATTAAACCAATGCAACTTTTGTTTTGGACTCTTTTATATCAGTTTAAAACTGCTTATATTGGTTTAGCCGGCACCAAATTTATAGGTTCCAGTTATATCAATATGTCAGGTTTAAACTGATATAAAGTTTCAAGTTTCATGCTTCAAGAAAGATGTGGAGAAATTGGAGAAGGTCCAGAGAAGAGCAACAAGAATGATTAAAGGTCTTGAGAACATGACCTATGAGGGAAGGCTGAAAGAATTGGGTTTGTTTAGTTTGGAAAAGAGAAGACTGAGAGGGGACATGATAGCAGTTTTCAGGTATCTAAAAGGGTGTCATAAGGAGGAGGGAGAAAACTTGTTCACCTTAGCCTTTAAGGATAGAACAAGAAACAATGGGCTTAAACTGCAGCAAGGGAAGTTTAGGTTGGACATTAGGAAAAAGTTCGTAACTGTCAGGGTGGTTAAACACTGGAATAAATTGCCTAGGGAGGTTGTGGAATCTCCATCTCTGGAGATATTTAAGAGTAGGTTAGATAAATGTCTATCAGGGATGGTTTAGACAGTATTTGGTCCTGCCATGAGGGCAGGGGACAGGACTCGATGACCTCTCGAGGTCCCTTCCAGTCCTTTATCTATGAAAAAGAGAGTCCTCACAAAAAGTTGTATTGGTTTAATTATGCTGATATAAAATTACACCATTAGTTGTACAGGTACAATTTTGTGTGTAGACCAGGCTTAAGTTTAGCCTGGAAGTTTGGTGGTGGTCTGCTCCAGCCCCTAAAGGATTTGTTTAGTCTGGACAAATCTTATTCAAACTCTGGATTTTTTTCTTTTAAGGGAGCTATATTATGGAGTTGCTGTGGAGATTTTTATAATATGTTATTTCAGTTCTTCTGGAGCCTTAAAAAAAAAATCTATTTCCCCCCTGTATTTTAATGTTCTTGCATCTTTTTATGCTCCTTTCTCTTTTACAATATCCAAGTCTACAACTCACAGTTCCCATGTATTACATCTTTGTATGACAGACTCTCCCATTATTATCTTCCAAATGCAATGTTATGGCTGAGATTCCACATACCCTGAACTCAGAAAATTTAAGTTCATGGTTTCCACAGCAGTTGAAACTCATTCCTCTTGTGCATTCCTCTTCTTCTACCTGTGTAGTCATAAGAATGTTTCTAATGTCATAATTAAAAATAGAAAGCTTACTCTCCTGTCTGCTTTTATTTTTATTTATTTATTAGGGTAGTCTACACAAACCAGAAATTAAACTTGAATCACTAAAGGAAGATATTAAGGATTTTCTGAAGACCTCAGGTTTGTAATAGTTCATTCAATTCAGTTGATGAATCTGTAGAAGTATAAACACTTTTTTGTGAATAAATATAGATGTAATATTCTGTAATTCCAGATTATGGAATTTACATGCTCTATTTTAAAAAAATTCAAGCCAGCAGAGCTTGAAAGTGTTGTAGACTAAGGCTCGTACTGTCTTCTTTTAAAAACAAAAATTAAATGTCCTATTTTTGTTTCTCATGTTAAGACAGCATGATTAATTACTCCAGTGAAGAAATGGCCAAAATTAAAGCTGTGCCTTCAGATGCAACCTCAAAACACTACTTTCCAAGCATAAAGTCTCTAAAAAAAAAATTGGTGTGGTTTTATTAACGTCTTTGGTATGTGCAGGGGGGAAGAAGAAAAGGATCATTACGTCATACATTGAAGAACCTTATAAACTTGTGTCTGTAACTTCTGTTACACTACCCTACCCTCAGTATTTGTCTACGTTTGTCATGCCATGTCTTTGCTTGCCATGTCAGGTCATTTAGGTTCTGATACTGCAAAGGGATCATCAGCAGGAGCAGAATCTTATGTCCGAGTGGAGTCCCACTGAAGTCGTTAAGACATCCAGCATGTGTAATGGTCCACCCAAGACATAGGGATTCTAGTCTCTGATTCAGCAAGGAATTTAAGCATATGGTGAATTTTACGCCTGTGAGTAATCCCACTGAAGTTAGGCACATGCTTAAGTACCTTGCTGAAGTACATTGTAAACTCTGCAAGGCAGGCACTGTGTCTGTTTTGTGTTATGTAAGACACCGTTGTAGGGATTCAATAGATAATAGTCGTAAATAAAAATTTTGGTGGGAACTTATTAAATGTAGTTATTAAACTTATTCATTTACTAAAGCTGGATGGGAAGCCCATTTTGTGGAATTTAATTTTTGAATGTTTTGTAGTTTAAGTTTTGTAAAACTACCAAATCATGGAATGATTTATTGAGATTTTGTAAAATCTAAATACATTTAAAGAAACCCTTTAACAATATTATTTTTTTTAAAATACATTCACTAATAGGAGAAAGTAATATCTGAACTTTATTAAGACTGTTTAAGGGTAGTTGCATAAAATATAAAATAGTTCAAATAAGAAAAGGTAATATGAGAAGTCATTTTAAGATACACTGTTAATATGCACAATGCCTGTGACTTTCTCTAAGAAACAACTTGACATTCTACAATACTTTCCAGAAGTCTGTCTGCAAAAGGAAAAAACCCTTGCATACTCAATAATCTTTAAATACATACCTTATAGAGAAGGGAACTTACCATTTTTCAAGTCTAGGGATAAAATTTTCAAAAGTGCCTAAGTGACTTAGGCACCTAACTCACCTTTGAAAATGGGGTGACATTTAGGCACTTATAGGCACTTATCCTGCTCTCTGTGGCAAGAGAGAACAACTTTTCTCCATCTTTTTTATGGCATCTTTTTTAAACATACCCAGTTTCTTCCGCCTTTGCTCATGTGGCTTGCATTCCATCCCTTTGATCATCTTTGTTGCTTGCTTCTGGATCCTTTCTAGTTTCTCTACATCCTCTCTATACATTGGTGACCTAAATTGGACACAGTACTCTGGCTGAAGCCTAACCAGCACTGAGTAGAGTGCTACTATCACCTCCCATGACTTGCAATTTTGGGTTGCATTAACAGAGGCATAGCATGCATTTGGTTTTTTTGCAAGAGCATTGCATTGCTGACTCATGCTGAAGTTGTGATCCACCACAACTCCCAGATCCTTCTCAGCAGTGTTGCTGCCAAGCCAGTTATCCTGAACGCTGTATTTGTGCATTTGGTTTTTCGTCCCTATGTGAAATTCAACAAAGACTAATGTAATTTTGTTGTCTATAGCTCAGTTCTCCAGTTTATCAAGATCTCTTTGAAGTTTGGCTCTATCCTCCAAATATGCAACCCCTCCCCCACCCCCCGAGTGGGGTCACTGTGTTTCAGGTGGATTCCCCACTGTGTCAGTGGGTATACTTGCCACTGACAGGATTCTGAGCTGGGACCTGGTAAAGCAGGGAGGGTCCGGGTCCCCCTACCTGGCCGCTCCCCTCCTTCTCTTCACCCCCCCCGGTGACGGCCTGTTTCCCTACTGAAGAGGGCCATTATACTGACTCTGGCCATTGAGCCACAAAGCCCCCAGAGAGTGTAGCTATACAGACTCTGGTCACTAGGCCACACAGCGCTGCTGAACAGGGCAGCCTACTGACTCCGATTGCTAGGCCACACAGCCCTACGGAAGTGGGCAGTTCTCCTGACTCTGGCCATTGGGGCACGCAGCCCTGAGAGGGGACAACTTTACTGACTCTTGCCACTAGGCCACACGGCCTTGCTGAGACAGGAGACCACACTGACTCTGACCACTAGGCCATACACCCCGGCCAAACTGGGTAATCATACTGGCTTGAGCCATTGGGTCCCGCAGCCTTGTGGGAAGGGGCTGTCGTCCTGACCCTGGCCATCAGGCCATACAACCCTGAGAGAGTGGCCATATTGACTTTTACCACTACCCCAAGACAAGATCACGCTACCCCAAGATAAGGGGTGATAGTAAAGATGCGGCCACGGGGAAGTAATTACCCTCACCCTGCCCCAAGAGGGGATGGGGCGTACTTGCCGCGTGACACAGTGGCTCTGAGATTTCTTCAGCTAATTATTTCAGCATCCTGGGGTGAATAGCATCAGGCCACTGACTTGAATTAATTCAGAAGATCTCTGACATGTTCTTTACTTATCTCGATCTGCATCCCTTTCCCTTTATTGTCTATGATAACTTTGCTTGTTGTCCAGTCACTTGTTATTTTTTGTATGAAGACTGAAGCAAAGTAGGCAGTGAGCAGCTCTGCCTTTCTGTCGTCTTCCGAAACCAGCTCACCTTCTCCATTGAGCAGTGGGCTCACACCAATCTGATCTTTGTTTTGTCTGACATATTTGAAGACCCCCTTCTTGTTGTCTCTAACATTTTTTTGCCAGCTGTCACTCAGTCTTGCCTTAGCTTTCCTGATTTTGTCCCACTATTCCCATGTATATTTCCTTGGTGACATGTCCCTCCCTCCATTTCCTGTATGTATCCTTTTAGCTTTTTAGATAACCCTTAGAGCCCCGACCGGGGTTATTCTATCTACTACCCAAGATCCACAAACCTGGAAATCCTGGACGCCCCATCATCTTGGGCATTGGCACTCTCACTGAAGGACTGTCTGGATATGTGGACTCCCTACTCAGACCCTACGCCACCAGCACTCCCAGCTATCTCCGTGACACCACAGATTTCCTGAGAAAACTACAATGCATTGGTGACCTCCCAGAAAACACCATCCTAGCCACCATGGATGTAGAGGCTCTCTACACAAACATCCCACACACAGATGGAATACAAGCTGTCAGGAACAGTATCCCTGATGATGACACAGCACAACTTATTGCCGAGCTCTGCGACTTTATCCTCACGCACAATTATTTCAAATTTGGTGACAATATATACCTCCAGACCAGTGGCACCGCTATGGGCACCCGCATGGCCCCACAATATGCCAACATCTTTATGGCTGACCTGGAACAACGCTTCCTCAGCTCTCGTCCACTCACGCCCCTTCTCTACCTACGCTACATTGATGACATCTTCATCATCTGGACCCATGGGAAGGAGACCCTGGAAGAATTCCACCATGATTTCAACAACTTCCACCCCACCATCAACCTCAGCCTGGACCAGTCTACACGGGAGGTCCACTTCCTGGACACCACAGTACAAATAAGCAATGGCCACGTTAACACCACCCTATACCGAAAACCCACCGACCGCTATGCCTACCTTCATGCCTCCAGCTTCCACCCCGGACACACCACACGATCCATCGTTTACAGCCAAGCACTGAGGTACAACCGCATCTGCTCCAACCCCTCAGACAGAGACCAACACCTACAAGATCTTCACCAAGCATTCTCAAAACTACGATACCCACACAAGGAAATAAAGGAACAAATCAACAGAGCCAGACGTGTACCCAGAAGTCTCCTGCTACAAGACAGGCCCAAAAAAGAAACCAACAGAACTCCACTGGCCATCACCTACAGCCCTCAGCTTAAACCTCTCCAACGCATCATCAGTGATCTACAACCCATCCTGGACAATGACCCCTCACTTTCACAGACCTTGGGAGGCAGGCCTGTCCTCGCCCACAGACAACCTGCCAACCTTAAGCATATTCTCACCAGCAACCACGCACCGCACCATAACAACTCTAACTCAGGAACCAACCCATGCAACAAACCTCGATGCCAACTCTGCCCACATATCTACACCAGCAGCACTATCACAGGACCTAACCAGATCAGCTACAACATCACCGGCTCATTCACCTGCACGTCCACCAATGTTATATATGCCATCATGTGCCAGCAATGCCCCTCTGCTATGTACATTGGCCAAACTGGACAGTCACTACGCAAGAGGATAAATGGACACAAGTCAGATATCAGGAATGGCAATATACAAAAACCTGTAGGAGAACACTTTAACCTCCCTGGCCACACAATAGCAGATGTTAAGGTAGCCATCTTACAGCAAAAAAACTTCAGGACCAGACTCCAAAGAGAAACTGCTGAGCTCCAGTTCATTTGCAAATTTGACACCATCAGATCAGGATTAAACAAAGACTGTGAATGGCTATCCAACTACAGAAGCAGTTTCTCCTCCCTTGGTGTTCACACCTCTACTGCTAGCAGAGCACCTCACCCTCCCTGATTGAACTAACCTCGTTATCTCCACACTGATTTACACCTGCCTCTGGAGATTTCCATTACTTGCATCTGAAGAAGTGAGGTTCTTACCCACGAAAGCTTATGCTCCCAATACTTCTGTTAGTCTTACAGGTGCCACAGGACCCTCTGTTGCTTTTTAAAAAGCTCCTTGTGCAGCCACACTGGCCTCCTATGGCTCTTCTTTTCTTTCCTCTGCATTGGAATAGCTTGATATTGAGCCTCTAGTATTACATGTTTTAGGAACTGCCAGCCCCCTTCAACTCCTTTTCTTCCTAATTGGTCTTTCCATGGGACCTTGCCTGCTATTTCTCTGAGCTGATTGAAATCTGCCTTTTTGAAGTCCAGTGTTCTTGTTTTGCTGTTCTCATGTCCTCCTTTCCTTAGGATCTTGAATTCTATCAGATCATGATCACTTCCTCCCAAGTTCCCAACCACCTTTGTGTTTGCAACTAATTCATCCGTGTTGGTCAACACCAGATCCAAAATGGATGACCACCTAGTTGTTACGTCGACTTTCTGAATTTGAAAATTGTCCCCTACACATGCTAAGAGCTTGAGTTCATTTGCCCTGAAGAATACAATAATCAACCTATTAAACAAGTATTATATTGTATCTAAGGTTGCATTTAAAATGTATATGATATTATATGAGAATAAGTGGGATTCTATAACTGAAGACTATATTGTAAAGCTTTGAACTAGGGGGCAGAGATAAGGGAGCACATGCAACTTTTAACTTTGTGTTTTAACCTTCTGTTGGTGTAGTTATTTCTTGCCTCCTGTGCCTTTAGGGAGAGCCTGAAAGAGAGAGAACTTAGGTAGATGTGAAATTGAATTGAAGACCACAAACTTTAGTGAATCTGAAAGATTCCCTTGGGTCGTACTTCAGATATTTAAAGGTTTACTTGTTTATGAAATGATTGTCAATTTCTTTTTTTTTTTTATTTAAACAGGATGGGAAAAGAGGCTTCAGAATGCTGTTTACAGTGAACTCAATGTGTGAGTTTTTATTCAGTATTTTTATTATATATGCTTATGTACATTTATATCTGTCTGTATGATAGGTCTGCATTATTTGCAAGACCGTTATGTATATGTCACACTAGGGAGGTATAATTATGTTCCTATATTTTTAATGCATCACAGATTTCTTTTTCTACCCCCAAAATGGATGACTTTCAATGAGATTTAGGCTGCTAAGTGCTTAAGCTACTTTTTAAAAATGGGATGTAGGCTCCTAAGTCACTTAGGCTCTTAAAAACTTCACCAAGATCATCTTCTGCAAGTTCTATACTGATGCCATTGAACACGCAGGTGAGCAAACAAGGAAGTAAATAAAATTTTTGGATTTTTTTTTTCCTAGTGTTTTTTTTTTTTTTTTTTTGACCTTGGTTCAATTCCTGGCTCTACCCTTGGGCAAGTCATTTGATCTTTCTGTGCCTCAGCTCCCCATCTGTAAAATGGGGTAATATTACTTCCTTTCTTAGACCATTTGTCTGCCTTTAGAGTGTATGTTTTTTGGAGCAAGGACTGTCTCTTAAGTGCATTTACGTTACCTAGAACACTGGCACCCTATGATGTTTGGGGCACCTCAAGACACTGCTGTAATACAAATTGTGATTACATTAACTTAGGGACAAAGCAGCAGAAAAAGGACATACTTGTTTTGATTTTCTTTTCCCCCCCTGCATCTTTTAGAGCCCCGATAAAAGCTCTAGTATTAAGATATAGATATTTCTCCAAGTGTACAAGGTCAGTCTCTAATTTGATGGTTGTTGCTTATATCACACTTGAAAACATCTGAACCTCTGTTCAGCCAACTCGTTCTTGTTTCAGTGTGAGGATTCCTGGAGGTACCCAGGACTGTGAGGTGCCTCACTACTACCTGGCCCTTAGCATGAAGAAGCTTTGACTAGGCCTGCCGTTGGTCAGATCCCAACTCCACTAGCCGTGGGTAACAAACACTCCCCTCTAGGCCTCGCAGGCTGCGCTGTCACTTTGCAGGTCAGCGATTGGCACACTCAAACCCTCAAGCCCTCCGAATGTCTCCCTGGAGCCATTCAGATTCTGGTTCACTGAACACACTCAATATTCACAGATTCACTGTTTCCAAAGAAACAGTACACCCCAGCTTACCAGTTCTATCTCAGATCACTGCTTCACTTCACACACCGCCCTTAGATATGTTTATAGTGAAATCAAGTATAAGTTAGTTTAATAAAGTGTAGAGATTCAAGTGGTAGTAGTAGCAAGAAATAGTGTAGGAAACAAATGGGTACATATAAAATAAAATCATAATCTGCATTCTAGAGCCTAGACTTAATTAACAATGTACTCGCATGTTTTGTAGAGTATTGCTCACCCCAGATCCTTACAGCACTTTATAGCCAAGTTAGCTGTGACCCTTCTTTCATGAGACACAAGCATGCTGTCAATTTGCCTCCCTTGGTGAGGGATTCTGTTTGTCGCTTTGCACTTCAAGATATAGCAGAACAATCCTTTATCTTTATTCATAGACAAGATACCCACTCTGCTGTTTGTTTATTCCTGTAGATTTCCTCTCTTGTAGGTTTTATAATCTCGTCTTTTACCTGTGGCTTAGTAAACCAATAGGCATACATTAGGAGGCATACAATACACAAATGCTCAGACAAGAGATAGATGTCTGTTACCTTCTGCTTGAAAGGAAAACTTCCGAGGTATGTCACCTCCTGGTTATACGTCTTATCTCCAAGATCTTAAGAGTGTAATTTTAGATACATAATTCTTTAAATATTCTCTTTACATACAGTTTGCAATGATTATGACAGCCAATGGGCTAATGGCTCTCAGTAGAGACCTCACATGCTAACCTTTGGTGAACAATCACGCATGTATCCAATCCAGAGGATCTCTGTAAAACACTGTGCATCTCATGTGCCCTCTGCCCGTTTGAACTAAGGGATCCCAGGGTTACATTCAGTCACTGAATTTTTTCTACCATGTAAAGCACAGACATTTTTTTTCTTACCTACAAAAGGTATTTCTCTAAAACCCCTACACTTTATCTTTTTTATTTCTTTACTAATATTTTTGCAGGACTTTGATTGTCTGTCTTACTTCTGAAGTGCATCTCTTGGTGTTCATATTTTGCATTTTGTCTAGACAGTTCTTCATTCCACTAGCTACTTCTCTTCCTGCGGCTTTCATGTTTTTATTCAGGGGTCGGCAATGTTGGCACGCGGCTCGCCAGGGTAAGCACCCTGGCGGGCCGGGCCAGTTTTATTTACCTGCTGACGCGGCAGGTTCGGCCGATCGCGGCCCCCACTGGCCGCGGTTCGCCGTCCCGGGCCAATAGGAGCGGCGAGAAGCTGCGGCCAGCACATCGCTCGCCCGCGCCGCTTCTCGCCGCCCCCATTGGCCCGGGACGGCGAACCGCGGCCAGTGGGGGCCGCGATCGGCCGAACCTGCCGTGTCAGCAGGTAAATAAAACTGGCCCGGCCCGCCAGGGTGCTTACCCTGGCGAGCCACGTGCCAACGTTGCCGACCCCTGTTTTTATTGCTATGCAATTTGTGGCTAGAGATTCAAGCTTGCTGAGATTGGCACTCCAAAATTCTGCAGTTACTTTGGACATGTTCAGTTGTGAAAACTAATCAAGTTACAGACTGAACTTGTTTTTTTGAGAAATACCGTTTCCTGGAAAGAAAAAATAATTTTGTTTAGACATTATTTTATTCTGTAATACTGCTTTAAAAATTTTATGAAAAATTATTTGATTTCTTTCATGAATATTTGTGATGTCATTAACTGTTTTTACAAAACGTTCTATTTATGTTAAAAAATCTTGTCTACAGCCTTGAATATTTATTTTACGTCCTTGAAGTACTCTACATGCATAGTAAGATAAGAGACTGCTTTTTATGAGAAATCCCATCTTTCAAGTTTAGATTACCATCCACAAAGTTATTCTTCATTGTCTTATCCAAAGACAGAAATTATGTTTGGGTTTATGAATGTGCACATTTCAACCATGCCAGAGATTTACAGTACCCTTTGCTATTTCTTTTCTAATTAAGAGTGTGAATACCTATAATGCAAAGATGGGAACTGGGATTTCACTTACTGATACTGATCTTTTTTTTTTTTTTTTTTAAGGTTGGGGTTTGACCTTGGGCTTAGAATTATTATTGCATATATTGTACTGCTTCTAAAAATAATTATGGAGTTGAGAAAATTTGTTCAAAGAGCAAAAGACATCAATGTATTTAATAATAATCTAACATTCAAAACATAATTTTGTTTTCTTAAGGTTCCCTTCACCCTGTCATCCTGCAGCACCCCCTGAGCACATGAAGGAACCCTTAGTTTACATGAGGAAAGCACAGGTTGGTTGTCATCAATCTATCTGTCTGTTTTCAACTAGAGCATTTTAGTTTATGCCGTATATGTCTACCATACAATTTTAAAAAATCTTTGTACATTTAAAATGGTAACTTTTAATTATAAGTGTTTAGGTATAAAAATGAATGTATGTCATATTTCATAATGGCAGCATCTATAGATAAAGTAGAATAAGGTTGAAGTAGGGTACAGTGGTCAATCAATGAGTGTTATAAAGATATGTGGAAAATAGAATGGTTCACAGAATAGAATATGATTTAGAAAAAAAGCTTAGGAGGTATTTGTCATTTCATTTATGGCTAATCAAGTGGGATTTTGAAGAGTCAGGTAGTGGAATGGGTGCAAAAGGATAAAGAGGCTGTCCCAGGTAATGGCATTTCCAGACAAGAAAGATTTATTATCCAGCATGGAAAAAACTGACGGGATGGTGAAAGGAGTAGGCAGAACTCTAGAGCTGAAGGAACTAAGTGAACATGCAGGAGAATAAGAGGAATATAGGTAGATAGATCAAAAGAGGAACTTGAACACAGAGAAAATATTTTACTTTCCTTGTTTGATTTATTCATGATGTTTTACAAGTAAATTCCACATCAAATTGGCATCCTTTCATCTGTGAGAGATGTGGGAATTGCAGCCTATGATGTAGATTGTTTGCAATGTCTCATGTGACTTGAATAGTCCAATCCAAGATTTGCATGATCTTTGGCTGTTATTGCAATGTATGTATTTTGGTTGGGAACTGCTTGCTTCCTACGGGCTCTTTTCTTTTCAAGCTGTAGGAGCTAGCTTCTGTCATGAACTTTGATACCCTGATGGAGACGATGGCGCCACTTGTTACGATCACTTGTCAGGATTTCCCATTGGTCAGGATCAGTTCCAAATTCCTTCATATCTTGCTTGTATGTGTCTTTATAGTGAAGCTTGGGACGTCCTGTTGTTCTTGTTCCCTCTGATAGCTCCCCGTATAGCATGTCCTTGGGTATGCGTCTGTCTTCCAACCTATTCAGATGGCCCAGCCAGCACAGTGATCTTTGCTTGAGTAGGGCTGTCACACTTGGTAATTTTGCCCTTTGAAGAACCTCTGCATTGGTGACTTTATCCTGCCATTTGATGTTGAGTATGCGGCATAAACAATGTAGTTGGAAGGAAACTGTTTAACCATTTCTCCTGATGAGCATAAGTTGTTCATGTTTCCCCAACATACATCAGAGTGCTGAGGACCCAAGCTTGGTACACTAGCATTTTGGTCTTGATGGTAAGCTTTGAGTTGTACCATGCTCTTTTAGTTAGTTTGCTAAAGGTGGAGGCAGCCTTTCCAATGCGAATGTTTAGCTCTTCATCCAGTGAGAGGTTGGTGGTCACTGTAGAACCTAAATAGCTGAACTGCTGGACTACATCTAGCTGGTTTGCATTTAAGGTAATTGAAAGATCTTGTGGAACCCCCTGTCCTAATACAACCATTTTCTTGATGCTGATGGTGGGCGCAAATGCCTGACAGGCATTTGAAAGGTGTTCCATGAGTTCTTGTAGTAGATCTTCATTGTGGGCTATGAGGGCAGCATCATCAGCGAATAGAAGGTCCCTGATTAGCACCTTTTTGACTTTGGTCTTTTCAACCTGTCCTGATTTAAGTCAGAGTTTCCTATCTGATCTTGTGTGGAGATGCACTCCATCTTTCATGTCCTTAAACGCACAGTTCAAAAGTACAGAGAAGAAGATTCCAAAGACTGTAGGGGCAAGAACAGATCCTTGTTTCACTCCACTTTTCATCTCAGTGCTGTCCGAAGTGGACCCATCGAAGTGGACGGTTGCTCTCATGTTGTTGTGGAATGAATGTATAAGACTTGACAGGGTTGGTGGGCATTCTGTCTTTTCTAGTATTGCAAATAAACCTGCTCTAATGACTGTGTCGAATGCTTTGGTTAGGTCCACAAAGGCAATGTACAATGGTTGGTTTTGCTCTCTGCACTTTTCTTGGAGTTGATGCAGAGAAAATATCATGTCTATTGTTGATCTTCCAGCCCTGAATCTGCACTGTGATTCAGGGTAGACACAATTCGCCAGCTGTTGTAGGTGCACTAAGATGACTTTTGCGAAAGCTTTTCCCGCTACACTTAGTAGCGAGATGCCCCTGTAGTTGTTGCAGTCGCCCTTTTGGCCTTTATTTTTATACAAAGTGATGATGTTTGTGTCACACACCTCTTGTGGTACCTAACCCTCTTTCCAGCATTTAAGTAACAGCTGATGAAGATCTGGTAATGAGCTGTCTTTCCCGCACTTGAGGATTTCCTCTGGGATGCCATCTTTTCCAGAAGCTTTGCCACTCGATAGCAAATCAATGGCCTTGCTTAGCTCTTCTATAGTGGGCTCCACATCTAGCTCTGGCATGACCTCTAGAGTTGGTATTTGGTCCAATGATTTGCTGGTGATGTTTCTTTCTTGTGCGTATAGCTCTGAATAGTGTTGAACCCAATGAGACAACAGCTTGCTTTTATCTGTAATGATAAATTACACAAATTCCCCATTAAAGACTGTGCAAAGACAACCACCTTCCTTACCTCTGAAGGTCTGTGATTTGGAAGGATGCCACAGTGTGTTTAACTCACCCCATCTTAAAATGTATTGTAGTATTGTTCAAAAGTCATTCAGTAAATTGTTCTACCTATTCTATCAAATTGTTGTTCATTCTAGTGTATATTAATTTGATGTCTTGTATTTTACATTGTTTGTTAGGTCTTTGGGACAGAGACTGTGTATTGGGTAATACATAGCATACTGCCAGCACTTAATAAATAATTAATACGCTGTCACATTCATTTACTTATATTGAAAATAATAGTTTTTTCTGGTATGGACTAAATACTGTAAGGTAGACAAATGTGTATATAATGTGTATGCCAGTGAGTTCACTGATGTAGTTACTGTTATGAAAGCATATATAACAAATATTAGTATTTTACGTGTCTTAGTTCAGCTTATGAAATGGCAGCTTCTCTTCTAGAATGAGTATGCATGGGAAAAGTCCTGTTGATTTTTTTTTCATGTGGACACCTGTGTCTGGAACACCTTTCCTGAATTAATCCCCTTCAAATCCTTCCTTAAAATACACTTCTTCAACAAGCCAGTCACAGGGTGATGCTGGTCCTTTAAGAGGGAGGAGGGCCAGTACATCCATGACGGTTCGCCGTCCCAGGCCAATGGGGGATGCGGGAAGCGGTGCGGGCGAGGGATGTGCTGGCCATGGCTTCCCGCCACCCCCATTGGCCTGTGACGGCGAACCGCAGCCAGTGGGAGCTGCGATTGGCCGAACCTGCCGACGCGGCAGGTAAACAAACTGGCCCGGCCCGCCAGGGTGCTTAACCTGGAGAGCCGTGTGACAGAGGTTGCCGACCCCTGCAGTAGGACTTGGTCTCAGTCTGCCATTAATAGTTCCCGGGATCCCTGATACTGCAGGTAAGAGCAGCTTGCTAGTTCCTACATCAGCTTGCCTCCTGCATTCTAAGGTCATTTTGGTGTGGTGTTTTTTGTTTTTGTTACCATCCTTTCTTGGCTGGAATTATTTCTGAATTTGGTTTCAATATGGCTGGCCTTCCTCTAAAGGAAGAATATGGTTTAAGTAAAGGTTGTTCTGTGGGCCGCTTGCCCCTTCCCATTTATATCTGTAGTGGTCCACCTTTGTTGTACTTTTCCCAGGAAAGAAGATCCTAACTGGGATGTATGTAATTACCTCCACTCCATATATCCTGCCTCTCCACAGAAATCTGAGGACCTTGTTTAAGTGAAAACAAATCTTCTTCTCTCAAAATGAACGAACTCACCCTTTTCCCTCTTTCCTCATTTCCAAGATTTACATCCTGAAGGCAGTCAATATTTAAACAGCGTTGATTGGAAAAATGTATTGGATTTTTATTTAATACTTTTAATCTTTACTATTTATATTGAGGTAATGCTCATTGGCCCTGGTTACGAAAGGGTTCCCAGTGTGCTAAGTGCTGTACAGATGAATAGAAAGAAATGCTCCCTGGCCTAAAGAGCTATGGTGAAATCTGGCCCCATTGAAGTCAGTGGCTTTTCACCCTTAAAATACAAGCAAAAGAGTGTTAGTCCCCCTCTTATCTTGGTTTTCCACCAGGAAATGTATATTTAAAAAAAAAAAAAAAAACCCTCCAAAGCGTATAAAGTAAAAATCTAAAAGATATTCCTTCACAACCACAGGCGCTGACTTTCATTTTTCCAGGTGGGTGCTCCACCCCGGCTCCGCCTTGCCCCGAGGCCCCACCCCTACTCTGCCCCTTCCCCAAGGCCTCACTCCACCTCTTCCCATCCCTGCTCTGCCTCCTCCCCCAGCATCTCTCGCCTGCTGCCAAACAGCTGATTGGCTAGTGGGTGCTGAGCACCCACTATTTTTTTTTCCATGGGTGCTTCAGCCCGGAGCACCCACGGAGTTGGTGCCTGTGTTTACTACTGAGAGTAGCTCTTCACTCACTGTCTAAAGAAAGCTAAAATGCTAGCCCTAGATATTAAAGATTCTGATGCTGCATCTGCAGATCTGCATAAAAGTCAATCTGCCTTTCTTTCTTCAGAATCTCTTTGGAAAACAGAATCTGAAAGAAAAACATAATCTCTCAAAGTTGCTTAGGATCCGTAAAGGGAAATCTAATAACTTTTCCTTTGTTCCTAAAGTTGACTTTTTCTTTCTGCCAGTCTAAAGAGTTACTATTTCTTGCTTTTAGAACTGGTGTTAGGAATATTAAAAACTTCTTCACAGCATGTTTTGATTCTGCAACGAACAGCCCTGAATACTGATTCCTCCTGCTGAATAATCTTATTCTGGCCCGCTCTGAAGGGATTGCATTTTTTGGTAGTCTTTTAAGGAGGCACTTTAAGATTGATGAGTGCTACCTAATCTCTTTCCTAATCAGGCTTCCATCTCCTGTAAAGAACCCTGAAACCAATCTAGGGATTTTTAACTCTTGCTTCTCTAGAAACCCCTTTACTAATGACTTATTCAGGAAGTTCTTCTCCAGCCAAAGGATAAATCATTTCTTCAGATCTTTGGCCACCTGTACAAATGATATAACTAGAAATAATTCAGGAAGGCTACTTTATAAGAACTCCTCCTCCTGTCTTTGATGATTTTTGTTTCTCAGCTTTTGGGAAATGATCAGAAATGGTCAAAGCTTAAGGAAGTTCCTTCAAATCAAAATCCTTTGTCCATTAACCACTCATTAAAGAGCCCATAGAAAACTGTTCCAGAATCTTTACAATTTTTAAGTAAATTGAAGTTGTACATCTACTCTTTGAACTGTCAGCTAAGATACTCTTTGAACTGTCAGCTAAGATTCAGGATGGAAAATTAATTTTAAACAATTCTCAATATTACTTTCTCTCATCAGTAGACTGAAAGAAATATAGGAGTTGCCATACAGGCTCAGACCAGTGTTCCATCCAGTCAAATATTCAATCTCCTACCATGGCTAGTACCGGATGCTTCCTACTAATGGGCAATTATGAAAATAACATGTAGAGGGAGTTTTGAGTTGCAGCAGAGCCATTGAGAGTTGTCTGCCTCCTGAGGAAGACAGCACTACATTGGTTTACATTCAATTCACATTTTAAAGATTATCTTTGCAGTCATAATTACTAGAATTTTTTAAATTTAAAGCTAAATTTCTGCAAAGATTGATGGAACTCATCTGAGATTCTTGCTGCCCTTCAGCAAAATGATTTTTGAAGCCCTATCTGCTGCTTTGAAAGAGTTTTTTAGTGGGGTAAAGTATTTTGCATTCTATTTATAATTACTGTGAATGGCTCCAGAATTTGCCACTTTGACAGTGCGAGAGTCTTGCCCAGCACTTGCCCTAACTGGTGGATGTCTTTGAGTAAGTCTTCAATGTACATCTAACTCAGGCTTTTACTTGGGTGTTGCCCCTAACCTGGCTCCAATCCACACACAAAACGCATCAATCCAAGTTTGGTGATGCTTTAAACGTGGGCTAGCTGGTTCAGCTAGGGGTATAGGCTAGAGCAGTGGTTCTCAAGCAGGGGTACACAGATGTCTTCCAGGGGTACATCAACTCATCTAGATATTTGCCTAGTCTTACAATAGGCTACATAAAAAGAACTAGTGAAGTCAGCAAAATTAAAATTTCATATAGACAATGACTTGTTTATACTGCTCTGTATACTATACACTGAAATGTAAGTACAATATTTATATTCCAATGGCTTTATTTTATAATTATATAGTAAAAATGAGAAAGTAAGCAATTTTCCAGTAATAGTGCTATGACACTTTTGTATTTTTATGTCTGATTTTGTAAGCAAGTAGTTTTTAAGTGAGGTGAAACTTGGGGGTACGCAAGACAAATCAGACTCGTGAAAGGGGTACAGTAGTCTGGAAAAGACTGAGAGCCACTGGGCTAGAGCTCACATGCTGCTTTCACTCAGGCCACAGTGAGGTTGTAGGCTAAACCACTTGAGTGCTGGTAGTCCTCCAGTGCCTTCCCACAATTTCCCGGTGCCCAGAAGGACAGACTAGTTCTCCCACAATTAACTGAGAAAGAACCATACAGCAGCTCAGCTTATGGTAGCACTAAGAACCGTGGGATATGCCCCAGAAGTCTTAGGAACACCATCTAATCTGGGTGTGTTTGGCATCAGTGAGAACACAGTAACTTGAGTATGGCCTTTCAGTGTGGCTCCTTGCACCTGAGCTAGGCTAACTCAGATTCTGAACATCTGAGTTAACTCTGCAGTGAAAATATACACTTTGTTATGACAAAATGTTCACAAAAGAGGGTTTTTTATCCTCCTGATCTTTTTTCTGTCGGAGAGATTTACTTTTAATGTTCCTGTCTTTTGTTCTAAGTGTGTAGTTGGAGACAAGAAAATGTCAAGAACTCAGTCAAAGCAGCTTTAAGCAGAGCTGTGATATACCCAGCGGTGTCTATAAACAGCAAACATGATTGCTGTTCTCTTCTGCCTGGGGGAAGATCCTGACTTCATTAGCTAAGAAATCTATTTGAGGATAATTCATTGAGCCAAGAAGAGCACTTTTTTGCTGCTCTTGCTATCCTTAATACTTTGTTTCAGACCTATAGAAAGCATGTGTGATAGGTCTCTAATGAGTACAGGAAGGCTTCCAAGGATTGAAATTTTCATTTATTCGGGGTGACTATTCTCTGAAACTAAAAGTTCTCAGTTTCAGCTTGATTGACTCCTTTAAATTACTTCTTTGAATATGCTGAAGAATTGAAATGGCAGAGCTGAAGTGTAGAACTGAGACACTGAAGAGAGCTGTGGTGCATCACTATATTTCTACTCTGGTGCCAATACACCGGTCAGGCACAGTGGAGCCTCTTGGAAACAGTAATGTGTACAGAAAAGGTGATCAGTTTTCTTTCTAGTGTGCATGTGAAGAAGTGAGGTTTTTTACCCACAAAAGCTTATGCCCAAATACATCTGTTATTCTTTAAGGTGCCACCGGGCTCCTTGTTGTCTTTCTAGTCTGTCTTCCTCCCCCTCTCTTTGGAATGTTCTTGAGCCTTTTACAAACAACAAACCTGACTTTAGCATATCTGATGAACCAAACTACCTGTGGGTATTGGAGATTACCTGCATGGCATGTGGGTTTTGCAGAATCTGTTACAAAAGACAGGGTGGGTGGTTCTGATGATCTCAGTGCAGTGTGTTTTGAGCCAGGAAAGCTTACTTAGGACTCTAAGCATTCTGGATACAGTGGCTGCATTGTGACAGGTAGCTGTTCTTCATTTCAGCTTTGTTGATGCAGTAGCATCAATGGTTTTGAAACCTTCTGCAGAAGTAGAAATGATGTTGATACTGATTTATATGTCAGTACAACCAGATCCTTCTTCTGCATGCTGGCCTGAGAAAGAAACTAGTGGCGAGAGAACAGGAGCTAAGAGAAGCCACCTCTTCTTTTCTCCCCCAGTGCCCATGAATTTCTGCCATAGTTAAGGCTCAGTCTGATAAGCTATATGCCTTAGCACCCAACTCCCATCATTCCAACTGTAGAAAGTCCCACCGGTTAGTGAATGTAGTGCATCCCCCTCTGTGCCTGATGAACAGACAATGTGGGTCTGTATAGCCCCCCAGCTACACAGTCTAACTCTTTAGCTCAAGCTGTAGACTCATGCTTTTTAGCTCTGGAGGTCCTTGTTCAATCCATGGTGTTGGCCAAGATGGTGAAAGTTACAACAGCACTTAGCAGATTCAAATTCCTGGAGGAGAGAAACTTGAACAGTAAAGGACTGAAGACTTCTAGGCAATGTGTAAGGACAGCCTTTGCTGCATGTGAGAGTATCTGTATCCTTAAGGAACATCTAGGCTTGCATAGATGTGAATTTCAGGTTTTCAGTAAGAAATGCAACAAAGCTCAAGACCTTACATCTAGTAACAAAGAATGTATGTCACCATGCATTCTATCTTGTAAGTGTATCATGGAATGAATGCATGGATGCTGAAATGGACATAGGAGTTGTGGTAGATATATACTTGAGCATGAATTCCCAGTGCAGTTCTGCAGCTAAGAGGGAGGTGGTATTACCTCTGCATTTGACTTTAATGACCTCATTACTGGAATACATTTTCCAAGAGAATGTTAAAAGGTGACTCGATCAAGGTCTATAAGTACCTACCCAGGGAAAAGATTTCTGATAGTAGATATCTCTTTAAGCTAGCAGAAAAAGTCATAATGACTTCCAATGATTAGAAGCTGAGTCTAAACAAATTTAGACTAGAAATAAAATGAGAATTGTTAGTAGTGCTGGTAATTAATTATTGGGAACAACAACAAAAGATATGGGCTTGATGCACTAGTTCAGGGATCGGCAACATCCCTTGTCCCGCGCCGCTTCCTGCAGCTCCCATTGGCCTAAGCGGCGAACCGCGGCCAGTGGGAGCCATGATCGGCCGAACCTGCGGACACAGCAGGTAAACAAACTGGCCTGGTCCGCCGGGGGCTTACCCTGGCGGACCGTGTGCCAAACATTGCCGATCCCTGCACTAGTTACTGGGTGAGGTTCTAAGTCCTGTGTTATTCCTGAGGTCAGACTAGATTATCATAATGGCCCCTTCTGTCCTTAAAGCCTACGAATTGAGTCTGTTTTGGGATGGAGGTATTTTACTCTTTAAAAACATTTTTTTCCAGTGTTTAATTTGGAGGGGTTTGTTGGTGTTCATTTACATAGCTGGTTAATTTCTTGTATACATATACTGTTAACACTAGACTATGGATTTAAAAAAACAAAAACAAAATAAAACTTTGATTTTATGTATGTATGTTTTATCCATTTCCCCCCCATCCTTCATGTGTTGCTTGTCATCTTAAATTGAAAGATCTTTGAAGCAGGGCATTTGTTTTGTTTTCATGTGTGTGGACAAAAGCTAGAATGTTGTGGGTGCTGCAAGATACAAATAATAAACAATAATGAAATATATTATTCAAAATGGAAATCAGGGACCTGAACCAGCGCCCAGTGAAATTAATGGGAGTCTTTCCATTTACTTGAGTAGGGTTTGAATCCGCTTCCAGGAGAATACCAAGATTGTTAAAATCCCTAATTTGGGTATATCCTCAGTGAAATTCCTCATATGCAATATCGCTATAACATTATCAAGATAAAACTATTTAAACAACATTTGAAATACAGTAGGGGGCAAAGAAGAAAGAAAATAACTAATTTGCCAGTAAACTAATACAAATCAAATATAAATAAATTCAGTGTTGTCACAGTATTACTGAACCTTATTGTCTAGATCCTCAGCTGATGTAAATGAGTACTGATCTATTGATTTCAGTGGAACTAAGACAGTTTACACCAACTGAGGATCTGGTCTAGTATGGAAAATTTGAAAATATGCTACATTTATGACAGGAATCTGATTCTGCCGAAAGCTTCTTTTTTGTTCTCTCCGTTATTAAGGTATTGCCTGCTTTTATTTTTAATCTCTCATTTAAGAACTGTTATCTGTGCATAGGAAAGACTGGACTTCTTTGGTAAATGTTGATAAACTGATTTCACTGTTCACACACAAACGGATGAAAAAATATTTCCATCGATAATCGAAATTTACTGATGGGCAAAGTAAGAAAAATGCTGCTAGAGAACTTGTTAGTTTGATTTAAGGCTGTTTATTTTTGTATATTTTGGTATATGATATTGACAATTTGTATTTTAACAGTTATAAAGTTTTAACGTTTTGAATCTCAGCATCTACGGTCATTAAGGAATTATTGTCTGACCCCCGGATAATTTCCCACAATTGTGAAAATTTAAATAGATAAAAAATCTTAAAAAATGCTTAAGAATAAACATCAATATAATTTGCTGAAATTCTATTTTAAAAAAATCAAAAAAAAAAAAATCTGCCAAACCAATCTATGCCTTATAATAATTCCAAATCCCTGGAACTTTTTAGTCTCTCTAAAAATGGGTAGCTAGTGCAATATCTTTAGAGAAGATATTTACTTACTTTCTCTCCATGTCTTAAAGGGTGGATGGGGCATTATTTTTACACAGTTCACCTCCCTGAGCATGCGTGTCCAGTATTGTGGTTAAAATGTAAAATTCATGGCTACCAATATGAAAGGTAGCTTGGGCACTAGCCTTCCTTCCAAGAATGAATACCTGTAAAGCAGAGGCATTTTGGAGAACATACAGTATGGTGAGCAACCTTATTTTGCTGGTTCTTTGTTACTTTGTCGTATAAAGAAGTTTTTCATTGTATAATGAACAAATCATTCCTTTGTTCACATTTTTAAGTAATCATGTAAACTTTTGGCAGATATCAGTGACACTAGTCATCTTTTCTTTTAAAGTTATTCATTGACTAGGCTGTGGTATGCTTATAAATATAAATATGGGTGGGAGGAAGGAAGTTTTACGTTGATCAAAATGTTTGTGTTACAGGGAAGCTGGGAGAAGCGAATTCTGAAGAGTCTAAATAGCATGTGCACAGAACTCAGTATCCCATTAGCACGAAAGGTACTGTGTTTATTAACTTAACTTTTTAAAGTGAATGTAGAGCTTGTTCCACCTTCACATCTTTGGAAACTGTGGTCCTGATAAAGCAAAAACTTATCTTATGCAAACTTTATACATAAGTAGTTCCATTGATGTCAGGAATTGCAGAATTAGGGCCTAAAGTCTTCTGGAACAAACAGATAGCAGAGATAGTAGTAGTGTGAGAGTATCCCCACCAGTGTGCCTCCATTGTACTCTGGAAGGACCACTTTGGGAATGAAGGGTGTTCGTAAGTCTTTCTCTTGCTGTTGCAATCATTGGCCTCTGCTGGGAATACCGTACTGTGGAGCCAATTGATGGTTTTTGTTTTTTGTTTTTTTGTTTTTTTTTGTATGATGTGGACAGTAGTACACACAGACTGGATTGAGACCACTGACTAACTTCACATTGGACACTGAACAACCAATAATTACATTGACATTCTTTCTTTGCTGATTGGGGCTAGAGTTGAACTTGTGACCTTGGAGTGAAAGGCTCAGTATTCCACTATCATCACTTCCCTTTGTCATCCATTCCTCACTGACATCTTTATGTTTCAAATCTCTGTAAATTAATAAATGGAGCAGAATTGGCAAGTATGTATTATAGGGCAAATCTTCCCTGTCCCTCTCCCCTAAAGCCTGGTAGCTGGCAGAACTGCTGTGGTTTATTGTACAAGGCAGAGGACAAAACTGTGGGGAGGAACAGAGAAAGAAATGCAGAGGAATCTACACCCCTTTTGTGCAACTGAGCTATACTCTTCAGGGCTTCTGGCACCGTGAAGAGGGAATTTGGTGGCAGCACATGGGTGGTGCAGGGTGAATCCTCAGATACATGGAACTGCCAGCCAAACATAGCAAAGGGTTCAATAGCAGATACAGTGTGTCAGAACTACCCCATGGCATGAGGAGGGGGATTCCAATCCTTACTTGGATTTGGTGCAGTAGAGAGAATATGGCCTAAGACTAATGCTAACTTATAAAGTCTATTGCATGCTATTTTTTTAAAAGACTAATTTTCATCCATACAGGAGATGGGTGTATTTTAGATTTTTAGCTGGTTAATTAAAAAAGACCATTTCTTTTCTTATGACTTACAGAGACCTATAGGAGAGCAAAAAGAACTTCTTAATAAATGGAATGAAATGGGAACTGATGAGCCAGGTATGTTAAATAAAATGTGTCTTTTTATGTAGCAGCAAAGCAAATGCATATTTATCTCCTTATTTATCAGTCAGGGATTAAAGTAGTATCCATTGTAAAGGCAACTAGTTCCTGTTTTTTATTTTTTCCCTAGTTTGCAGTGCTTGGTAGCTCACAAATACCTATTCACTGTATTATTTATTTATTTGAAGAGTTATTGTTTGGATTTTTGAATCTACACCTGCAGTCTGTAGATATATTCTCTTACATACCAATACCTAGAGAATTTGGACAGGTACCTTAAGTTAGTAGTAGTAATGGGAGCAGTGCACTAATTGAAAGAAAAACATCATATTGTTTACTTTTTGTGTTATTTAATTCTCAACAATTTTCTCTTACTCACATAATGTATTTTTTCAACAGCTAAAAGTGAAACAGCTAAACAATATATAGGAATTACATTCTGTACAGTTTCATAGCTAATGATCCTGTTCAGATCAACCAGGGCTTGAAGCAAGCTAGCAAACCCCAAATACATGTATTGTCTTGCAATGTGAATAAAACTGGATAATGACTTGAAAATTTTCATGGTCTGAACTGCAGTTTCATGACACGTTAATGTATAGATGTACTGCTGGGGAGAGAAAAAAAATAAAGTGATGATGTATTTTTACTTCACATTGGCTTTGAAGCTGTTTAAACTTCTATAATTTAAGAACATTCCAAGTATATCCTTTGTGCTTTAATTTTTGTGTGGAGTTGGCTGAATAACAGGGATGTGTTTTATATTGCACCAATTGTCTTTTTGTAATTCAGTGATCATTAAATAGCAGTTTTATGAAATACCTGATTATGGTTGCTGTGCATGGCATCAATTAGTGATTCTTGTATATACTGATATGAACTTTTTAAATATAACTGTTCATAAAATCTCATTGTCATGATGTATTATAGGGACAGTTACATTGTGTCAGAATTGGAAAAAACTTCATATGTATTGCCAACCTTTATAAAATTTTAATTTAAATAAAGCTTTCTTTAAATCCTGTTAATTTCAGATCTAAGTCTCTTCCGACCTGTTTATGCACCTAAAGATTTTCTTGAGGTAAGCATTAATGAAATAACCAACCAGTCATTGAGTTACATCCTTTATAGTTAGCTATTTAAAGTGGGACCTGTGCATGGTAAGTCTTCAACAGATGGATAGGAAATAGACATTAATTTTCTTCTAAATAAGGTAAACTGAATCAACACACAAATCATTGTCCATTAAATAATCAGTTACAAAGCTGCTTTAAAGAATTGATGGTACATTTATATCTTTTTCTAAATCTATAAGAAATTATCAGATCTAATGGGCTGATAAGATTAACTTTTAACTGCCAGTGAATTACATTTAACCTCATATTGGTCATTGAAAACTTTCTTAAAACTTGAAACTTTTTCAATGCCTGTTAAGCAACGGAGCGTCTTGTGTCGAAAAATGTCAGCTCAAAATGTTTAACTTGGCTTACTAATCAGGACTTTGAGGCAATAGGAAGTCATGCACATCAGATCCCTGAAATAGGGTGTTTATTACTTTAGTGCTCTTTGCCTGAGAATTTAAGCTTGTATTAAAATAAATGAATTTCTAACATTTTTCTATTGTAAAGTGGCCTTTCGAATGTGAACAGAGTGTCTGTTGCTTTGACAACCTAGCCTTATGGATGCATGGATGGGGAATCATGCTGAATTGCACTTATTGTGGAGGAGAGATTGCTGGTTCGTCCTTTTAAAAAATTTCCTTTTTATTGTGCCTATAATGGAAAGCCCCAAATTCTCTGAAATGTTGGAGGACGAATCCTGTGGGACTAACTCCTGCTCGCTTTATTAACATGAACAGTTACATTGCTTCATTATTAATTTTCAATTGCAGATTGGTGTAATATTACTTGAAGTAGGTTCACAGTGTCATGTGAAGATGAAATTTTGAACTATCTACAAAGATTATTCAAATCTTTTATAAAACTGAAAGCAATACAGAACCAAAGATGAAAGATGGGGAGTCTCCTGATAGCTGGAAATACTTGAGGCTTTTGTCTGTGACCAAAACAAAAAGTTGAAAAATAAAACTAGCTCACTGCTAAGTCCTTAAGGCCAGAATTGCAAAGTTTTACTTGGGTTTTTTTTTTTTTTGCATAATTCATAATACTGAAGGCCGTAATTAAAATTATGTCCAGGGTCTGTTGCACAATAGAGATCGCTGGTGACTTGTTAATAATGACAATATGTAAAATGCTATTGTTTATGAAAATACAATACAAAAATCAATGACTGTATAATACTCTGTCAGCTGTTGATGAAACAAATTTGTCTAGAACCTTAGATAATGTAGGTAGGGAGCAAGAAATTAAATTTAAAAGGGAAACACAGCAATATGAATCATAATCAGCAAATTTAGTATTTAAAATTATTTAATATACATTTAAAGGAATGTCTTTTGCAGTGATATGAGAGAGATGTAGCATATTTGTAACTTTTGCTTGGATAAATATGAACTGTTATGGTTTGGAACTGTGAATGTTAAAAGTGAAGTATTCTAATTTACATATGCAAGTGAGATTAATTTAACATGTTTGTACAATTGGTAATATCAAACTATAAATTTATTTAATGTAAGGGCTTCTGGATGCCATAGTTGTGCTAATTATAAATGTAACACTTATCTGTAATTCAATCTAATTATATCTGACTTGTATTTTGACCTTATTTTAACTACTCATAAAGTAGTGTTTATTTTCCTCTTGTTTTCCTTTTCCCCTTGTGTCCCATAGTCTGTCATTTCTCATGTTACTGTATCAATGTAGGGCCTGATCCTGAGAGTAGTCCCATAGAAGTCAAGAGGGACTAGTCACATGAATTTGGATTAATTAGATGAGTGAGGGTTGCAGATTTAGGATTTTAAGGAGGCATTTCCTTATAGCAGTGGTTCTCAACCAGTGGTATGTATACCCCTGGGGGTACACAGAGGTCTTCCAGGGGGTACATCAGCTCATCTAGATATTTGCCTAATTTTATAACAGGCTACATAAAAAGCACTAGCAAAGTCCGTTCAAACTAAAATGTCATACAGACAAAATGAGAAAGTAAGCAATTTGTCAGTAATAGTGTTTTTTTTTTTTAATCAAAGCCCTCTGGCTACACTTTGGAAAAAGTGGGGCAACACTTTACTAAATTCAGCCTCATGTGCCTTCCGTGCAGTGGGGGATGGCTCTTCAGGGAACCATGAGCTAAGCTGGGAAAGTTCAAAGACTCCTTGCCTGTTGGCCATTAAAATGCCAAAATCCATGGCCACGGAATCACAGAATATATGGGATCCTGACTCAGATGAATAGGGCAGTTTACAGCTCTCAAGGCTGTGATTTCAGACCCTGTAGACTAAGGCACTCATCAGTTTGCTCTTGTTTTATGTTTTTAGTGTTAGAGTCGCCACCATAAGGACTAGAAATATCTTTTAAAAAAATGAAAGTTGAGATTCTGGGCCACAATTCTGTGGCAAGAGGTGAATTCTGTGGCAAATTGTTTAGCAGTGGAATTGCAGAATACATAAGGCACTAGGTATCAGAACACTAATAGAATAGCTTATTTAAAAAAAAAAATTCAGATCAGTATCCTAGAGCCATTGAGGAAGGTATTGTTTGATAGGGAAACTAGTGTTAATTAGGACATAGAGTGTGATTTTTTTCAGTGCCTCAATTTTGATTTTCAGAGTGGGAGTTAAGCACTTTCTCAAAATCAGACCCCTTTATGGATTTTGAAGTTGGCTGCCCAAAAATTTAGGCCTTCACCTGGGAGTTGCAATGCTGCAGGAAATAGCACTATGTTTGTGTCTAAGCACAATTTGTGACACTGATACTGTTGGGTCACAATCTCATGTTGTAAGTTTAGGTATATACACAGGGAATGACAGATTGTATTCTTTTTTTTAAAAGGTACTGATGAATCTTCGCAACCCAAATTATGAAAATGGGGATCAGCCTAGTTTCAGAAATCACCTGGGTCTAATTCAGGTTCCTCTAAAAGTTAAAGACATCCCTGAACTGGTAAGTATAGTTGTATTTGTTCTTATGTTTTTTTAAAATAAATCTCTGTTTAAAAAAAAAAAAAGTTTCTCTGAGAATTGTTTTGGCTGACTAATCTATAATATACTAGACAATAAAAAGGAATCTTAATTAGTTAATAGGTTTGTTTTTAAAAGAAGTGAATAAGGATGTACAATAGGTCAGTAAATAAAATGTAACATGTGGAAAAGATTTATTAAAGGAACTTCTTAATGAAAAAGAAATACAGAATTGAAAAAGGAACATTTCCTCCTACCCCAGTTAGTTAGTGGTTGATTTGCACCTTGAAACATGGTAGTATATTTACTTTATATAATTTTCCTACCTAATGTAACTGAATGTTTATATTATCTGTTAAATGACTACTCCATTTCTGAACCCCTCTACACTCTTATCCTCAGTTATATCTTGTGGCAATGAGTTCCACACCAGGTGACCAAAAATCAATGTTTTTTTTTAAATTAAAAAAAGATTTTTTTATTTAAATCTAAATTTAAATATTAATTTTCAATTGACAATCTATGTTAAGGCCTAAACTACTTAGGTCTATCAAACTAATTTAATTTAAATACACAAATAATATTAAGTAGTACATGTGTGAGAGGAGGATGAGATCTTCTAGTTCTAAAATCTTGAAGGACATGGTGACCAGAAACAACAATTAGTTCAATTCAAATACAATTATTGCTTCCTTTTGTTTAATAACTGTTTGTTTGAAATGCAAAACATGTTTTGATGAGAAAAAGTTTATGTATCCAACACATTTCAGATAGTTTTATTTAATAAAAGAAACGAAAATGCTGTTTTTGTATATTTTTAATTGATTTGAATTTCCAACCCTATAGAGCTTGATACAAGACACCAGTAAAAAATTAATCATCTAGTAAAAAATTAAACTGCTTAAATCAATTGCGTTAATAAATGTGTATAGATGTAGTGAGTCTCCTGATTAGCAAAAAGAAGCCACAAATTTAGTATAAAGTTGTTATATTTAGTTGTAAGTCAACATGCTTTAATGGTTACCAAACTAATGAGGATTAACCCGCTAATTTTCCCCGTGGTTGCTCTAGCCTTGCAGCACCCACGGAGTCGGAGCCTATGTTAGTGTGACCAGACATAGTCAGTTTGTGCAGGAGAACTCTCTGCTAGCATACTTCTAGTGGAAGTGGCTCTGACACCAACTATACAAGCCATTCCCTGCAGGGCCAGCTCCAGGATTTTTGCCACCCCAAGCAAAAGTAAAAAAAGGGGAGGGGCGCGGCGGAGTACCGCCGCCGAAGCAAAAACCGGGATGCTGCCCCTTGAAAAGTGCTGCCCCAAGCACATGCTGGAGCCTAGAGCTGGCCCTGATTCCCTGTTTCTTCCCTCCACCCCCATGGGGAAGGATTAGGGTGGCCAACTTTCTGATTGCAGAAAACCAAACACCCATGTCCTGCCCCTTCTCTGAGGCCCCGCCCTTTATCCAAGGCCCTGCCCCCCACTCACTCCAACCCCCCTCCCTCCGTCGCTCACTCTCCCCCACCCTTGGTCACTTGCTCATTTTTGCCAGGCTGGGACAGGGGATTGGGGTGTGGGAGGAAGTGCAGGCTCCACCTGGGAGTGCAGGCTCTGGTATGGGGCTGGAGATGAGGTGCTTGGGGTTAAGGAGGGGGCTTCGGGCTGGGGCTTTGGGATTCGGAGTGCAGGAGCGGGTGTGGGGTGCGGGATCTGGGAGGGAGTTTGGGTGCAGAAGGGGGCTCAGGGCTGGGATGGGGTTTGGGGTGTGAGAGGAGATGCATGGTGTGGGCTCCAGGAGGGGGATTAGGGCTGAGGCAAGGGGTTGGGGTGCGGGAGAGGGCTCGAGGGTGCTTACCTCAAGTGGCTCCCGGCCAATGGGAGCTGCAGAGCTGGTGCTCGGGGTGGGGACTGTGCACAGAGCCTCCCTGGCCCCTCCTGCGCCTAGGGGGCTGCAGGGACATGCCAACTGCTTCTGGGAGCCATATGGAGCCAGGGCTGGCAGGAAGCCTGCCTTAACCCTGCTGCGCTGCCGACCAGACTTTTAACAGCCCGGTCAACAGTGTTGACCCGAACCGCCAGGGTCTTTTTATGGCCGGGCGTTCCGGTTGAAAACCGGATGCCTGGCAACCCTAGGAAGGATAGCATATGTCAGGTACATTCTGGGGACAGGATGTAGGCCAGACAGGGAAGAAAGGGGATGTGGTTGATCTGTTCTGTGCTGCACCTGGTTCTTCACACACACACACAAGGTTCTCAAGGCCTAGAGTAGTGCACCAGTGAATCAGGGAGCCATAACTGGCTCCCTGCAGCTTCTGTCTGTTTTGTCCAAGTTAAGCTCAGATGTAGGTGAGAATCAGTGCATGTAAGTCAAACTGTTTTTCTGTCTTAGAATAAGACTAAGAATCAGTACAAGATTTTTCTTTCTATTTTAAAATAATTTACTTTATACGTGTATAAAGTTTTAGGATATAAAGACACATTAAATTCAAGGATTTTTTAATAAAACCTAAACTTTTAAAGAAGGAATCTCTTTCTGCTAGCTCTTAATAATGTGCTTTTAATTCTCTATTTGTATTTTTTTTCAGAAAGACTCTTTCAGTGAGCTAGGCTTGAATACAGGACAGCTGGGTATTGATGACTCTACACAAGTGCCTCCAGGTTAGTGTGTGCTGTGCTTTAATAATTTAATTAGAAAAGTAATGATTAAAGTATATGTTTTCATGGAATACTGTGTAATTGTAAAGAAACTCATATAATTTTTCCATAATATTATTTGTATTTGTCCCACCGCTATAACTCGAATGGTTAAAAGTATTTGTCCCACCGCTGTAACTCGAATGGTTCTCATGTAAATAAAGTGGAACATATTTGAACTGGTAGTGGATAACATTGCAAATGTGAAGGGCTTGATTTGAAAGATGTGGAGTGCCTGCAATACCTGTTGATTTCAGATGGAGCGCCAGGTGTTTAAACCCTTTTCAGGATCAGGCCTGTCTCTCAAAAAAAAAAAAAAAAATTTTTTTTTTTTTTTTTTTTTAGAAAGTCTCAACAAGTTTCAAATCAAAATTGCTTTGACTAACACAGTTGTGCAGCTGTGACGCCACAGGATTATTGGGAAAATATAGAGCCACCTTTTTGATATCCATGCTCTAGAAAATATTACTGAAAAAAGTGTGTTAATATGAGGTGGTTTAAATAATACATAATGGTGTTTTATTTCTTGTATGCACACTATTATTTTTGTAGAAAAAGCTCTAGGGTCTCAAAGAATGGAAAATTATAGGATATAGAGAGACTTTTCAAGTGAAAAATGTTCTGTTTAAAGGTGTTGTGTACTTTTTTGTATTTCTATCCTTCAGTGTAAATTACAGAAGAATATTGCTGCTGATGCTGTTTTAATTGTAGTAACATTAGCCGTAAAAATGAGTTAAATATGTGTATTAATCTGCAGACATGTATGTTTTGCAGGTGTCAAAATAATCTTCTGTCAAAAATACAAAATGTTGCCACAATAATAGTTGAAGTATTTTTGTCAATTCTTCCTTCATTATTTTTGCATTTTATTGATACTTCATTATTTTTTAGAACTCTTTGAAAATGAACATGTACGTGTTGGGCAAACAGGTAAGGATTTGATTTCAGTTGCAATAAACAGTGAGGAATTAAGAATATCCTAAATAACCGTCTTCTTCAAATACTAATTCCTGAGAATTTTAGTATTTCACCCATGGTAACACAAAGCACAGTGGATAATGCCATGGATGTTCATATAAAGATAGAAAACTTGGCATTTTACATCTACCAATCGGTGCCAGATAAATAACTCTACAGCTGGTTCACTAAAAGCAAAATAGCAAGCGTAGACACACACCTTTATGGCAATAGCTTAACCCATGCGACTTCTGAATTTCATTTTAAAATCAAGAGAGCTTGTTCTTCCATCTGTGCACACACAATTCTCATTAGTGTTAATGGGATTTATGCTCATGCATCAGATGAGAATATAACCCTAATTCTTTTTGATGGTTATTCATAATTGCAGAACCTGATAAATACTGCAACTCTAAGCCATTATGGATGATTTTCACTTGTTTTTCCACACATGTACTCCTTTCTGAGTTAGTTATATCTTCTCCTTGTATCTGTAGGATGAGAAGTTATCCTTGATTTTAAAACAGAGTAAAAAGTCCTTCATTAGATCAAACCTTGCTAGAGAAGAAACACACAATGTCTCTTACTATTGTCTTAGGGGTAGACGATAACTGCTCATTATTTCCTCCAGCCAGTCTCCCCACTTCAAGGGGCAGACAGCAGGTCTGGTGCACCCCTATAGCATTTTCAGGAAACATGTCCACTTCCCTCTTCTGCTGTTGGGGCTAAGGTGACAGCGGCGTCTCTCCCTTCTCTCTTTTTCTGAGGTCCTTCGTCTCTCTTTTCCTCACCCACTCATTCTGTTTTTGTGTAACCAGCTGAGGTACCATCCCTCTCATCCCCCCCTTTCCCTATACTTCCTCAATGAATTCCTGTCCCCTGCAAAACAGACTTTTAGTCAACCCCGTATCTTGCCTATGTATTCATAGCTTCCTATCTCTTAACCATTCAGAGCAGCCTCTACCTCCCAACTCTTCTTCTACACCTTGTTTCCACAGGATGGCATAGAGCAGGGGTCGGCAATGTTTGGCACGCGGCTCACCAGGGTAAGCACCCTGGCGGGCCGGGCCAGTTTATTTACCTGCTGACGCGGCAGGTTCAGCCGATCGCGGCCCCCACTGGCCATGGTTCGCCGTCCCGGGCCAATGGGGGCAGCGGGAAGCCGCGGCCAGCACATCCCTTGCCCGCGCCGCTTCTCGCCGCCCCCATTGGCCCGGGACGGCGAACCGCGGCGAGTGGGGGCTGCAATCGGCCGAACCTGCCACGTCAGCAGATAAATAAACTGGCCCGGCCCGCCAGGGTGCTTACCCTGGCGAGCCACGTGCCAAACGTTGTCAACCCCTGGCATAGAGTGACATGAAGCCATGAGACAGAGTCTTAATCAGCTGTGAAGAAGAGTCTGGGCCACTGACCGGCTTGCTTTCTAGTAGCAACTGTGATGACTGCTACGTGGGAGGTGAAGCCTTCTTTATTATAAAAACAATAAAAAAAAAAAAAACCAGCAACATATGGTAGTTGGCCAGAAAAGCTTGGAGTATACAGCAGGACTGAAGAAGGCTTGTGCCTCTAGCTAAGAGATTAAATTAAGCAGATCTGCTTTATATGCAGCCTATACTTGTCAAGTTCTGTATTTCTGTTTTTATATTTTTTCTCGCGTATTACAGTAGGCTTCTTGAAAAAAGGCTTGTTTGCCACCAATGCTGCACTATGTATTTGGGCACAGATTCAAATCTCATTGAATTCAATGGGAATCTTTTTATGGACTCCAGTGGATCAGGCTTTTGGTCGCCATATATGACTTGGTTGCCATTGATGGATAGTCCTTATCTTCATGTCAGCTGTACTGATGTGCTGAGGATTTTTCTCTCCTACAGCCAGCATAACGCATCCCAATTTGTTAGCGAGGTTGTTTCTTGCCTCTGCAAGGAGCGGTAAGATGGAAACACCTCAGTTATGTATATTGTTCTGTTCTCTGCTGAGGCGGTCTTCTTTTCCTAAGTTTTTGCATGTAGTGTGGCAGTATTTTATTTTCCCTTTTCTGTCTCAGCATTTAGGAAGCCAAAAAAGGTGGAAAATAAAAAAACCCTAAGCCATGAGTGCGCCATCTATTATAGAACTCTACAGGCCAAGAAAATATTTGGTAAAACAGAGACTTCCAGCAATTCTGGAACAGATGGCCCTTTGTTCACTTTGGATCAGCTGGCCACATGATGTGTCCTCTTCTTAAAATATCTTGTTCATCTAAGCATGAGTTTGAAGAAGATTGGGAAACAGGCCAGCCAGCGAATGTGAAAAAGTCTGGTAGGTCTGATTCTCTGACTCCTGAGGTGACTGCAGCTGAACCAGACTTATCCAGCTTCATTCAAGGATTTTGAATTGTATCCTTTTCTCTTCTCTCGTCTCATCACCTCACCTATTGATGCGACCAGGCAGAGTTCATGAAGCACAGTTGTTTTGCCTAGGTCTCCAGTGGGGACTTTCAGCATCTTGGGCTATTCCAGCATCCTGGGTCTCTTCACCGAGGAGGAAAGGAGGCATATCCTTTAGGTTTAGTATCCAAATCTTCTTCCGGATTTCTCCCACCATATCACACAGGATGTATGGGAATACTGACATACCTATTGTGAACTTAAGAGTCAGTAAAATTTAGTAAAGCAAGAAGATATTTTACTTTTCTAAGAAACTCCCCCCAGAATTGCATCTTATTTATTCATCTGTACAAAGGATACAGTGTGAAACCCCTGTATTCCACTATGGTCACAATCTATTGGAGATATTTTAGCATTTATTATTAAGAAAGTTTCCCACATACACATTTTTCTAGCCACCAAGATGTTTCAGGTTTGTGTTGGTCTGGTCCACTTCAGTACCAGTCCCTACCCTTTGGCTTAGCTATGATTTTTGCATACTATTATCAAATTGGTCGTGATATTGGTGGCAGAACTCAGCAGTAGTATTTGTGTAATTCTATGCTCAATGGTCCGGACAAAGAAGTTAAAGAGGCAGTTGACTTGTCTTCTGTGATGAATCATAAAGCATATTCACTCTCTCATAGAAGCTTGCACACTTTGGCCTACTAATACAGTATATTACAATTTAGTCGTCTAATCAGAGACCTAATAGTAAAGTTGAAAAGTCCTCGCAAAAGCAATGTAGCAACCAAGCCATTCATCAGCATAATTGCTAATTTGCTTCTTGAGGTTATTGATGTCTTTCCAGGATGTGTGATGCTTTCCAAAAGGCATTCAGCCTGATGATCTGACATAAATGCTCTTTAGTTCCCACTACTCCCATGAAAAACATTCCTAGACTGGAGGTCCCACTGTGCGCATAACTTCTATAGGGATTACCCTTATAAGATGCAGAATAGCTAACAACTGACTCCAGGCACAGTTAGGAAGCCTGAGTGGGGAAGTTGATAACCTGTTCAAAGTGTGCACGTTAATGTGTTGAAGCTGAAGGCTTTGAGATTCACAGCAAAGCCTGAAGTTTGTCTGCCAACAGCAATGCAACACATTCTGCTAAAAACTGACAACAATACAGTAATAGCTTCTGTCAAACTAAAGGAAAGCATGAAGAACAAAGAATTGACTCTACAGTAGAGGGTTGAGCAGAAAGACTCCTGTTTAGCGCTGCTTGCTAATATCAATTGTCCTCCCAATGAGACCCCTCCTCTTAGAGGTACCGTCCCATTGGCTGACTGTTGCATTAGGGCAAATCAGGGGAATTTACACTGCCCTTTAGGCCCCTACTTATGCTGGGTGGTAAAGCCATCATGCCTAAATTGCAGCACCATCCCAATCAAATGGCTACAGTGCTAGTCCTTTTATTTACATTAGAACTACAATTCTTAGGACAGTTTTTAGAGTGGTGCGTTGGGGATTTCAGATGCACAGCATCGGTCTTCCTTAATTAGCTTGATGACTGAGGCTTAGGAATAGAAAGGGATACTTCACACCCTTCACGTGGAAGCCCTCCATTGGTTGAGCTGCTGAATATTGCCCAGTAAGATGCAAGGTAAGACATGTGAAGAGAAGGAAATGGATGATAAACCCTGGGTGAAATCCTGGCCCCATTGTAGTCATTGGGCCAGGAATCACCTATGTGTAAATTCAGAATAAGAAGCACAGTCCTGCTTACAAAGTCCTCCTGATTTTTGTGTGTATTTTTCAAAATAAATGTCCCAGTGTTTCCTTTTTGTATGAGAGACTGCATCAAACAAATATTAGCAACCCATTGCTCATGAATTGCCATATAATAAGGAACTAGCATACTTGGTGCAAGGGGAAAGAAGTAAGGTTAAAATAAATTGATATCAAACTACCATATATACTCGATCATAAGCCGGTTCGTTTATAAGCTGACCAAGATGCATAAGTAAAAATGCAAAATTTTTATGACCCGTTCATAAGCCACCCTATAATTCAGGGGTCAGCAAACTTTGGCTCCCGGGCCATCAGGATAGGCCGCTGGTGGGCCGAGATGGTTTGTTTACCTCGAGCGTCCGCAGGCACGGAGGTAAACCTAAGTAAACAATGTGTCCTGGCGCACCAACTGCTTACCCTGATGGGCCGGGACAGCAACTGATGGGGAAATTTTTTGAGGGGGAGAAGCTGGGGGTCAGGGGAGTATCCCCTGTGACCACCCCCCCACATGATCCCACCCCTAGCCCGGGACCCCCACACTCTCCCCATCCCATCCACCTTATCTGGGGAGGGCCAGGGGAGGATGTCTCTGTCCTGGCTGGAGCTGCTCTGGCAGGCTCGGCAGCGCAGCCGAAGCCTGCTCCGGCTGGCCAGACTGGGCGGCGCGGCCGCAGCATGTTCCAGCAGACCGGGCAGCGCGGCCACAGCCTGCTCTGGGGGGCAGGGCCGAGCAGCACGGCTGCAGCCTGCCAGCCCCGGAGCTGCAGCTGCTTCAGAGGCTGGGGGGAGAGCAGCATGGCCAGAAGCGGAGAGACTCTGGCCCCGCCTCTTCACTTCTGGCTCTGCTGGTTGTGCTGACTCTCCTTGCTCCCTTTGTTGGGGGGAGGGGCTGTGTCCCGCCTCTCCCTCTCTATACCCGTTCATAAACCGACCCCCTTCTCTGGTGCTTCCCTTTTTTACTAAAAAAATCTGGATTATGAACGAGTATATACGGTAAATACAGTGATTGTAAATGTTTGAAATATATTTTGATATTTTATATAATGTCCCTTTGATATTTGTATGCATTACAAGAAGTACACGTTTGTGGATGAAGATAGATTTGGGAAGTTCAGTTGGTAGAATATTTCTGTTTGATGCAGGGACTTGGCCTGGGTTGTGCTTGTCTTTCCTCCATCACTTTCAGTATTTAAAAAAGTGTGTGTAGTTAAAAATTTTTAAAATGACATGACAATTTCTGGAAATGTATGATTTTATGTATGTTATGTAAATTCATGACATATACATATTTTTCAGTTTTAACAGAACAAGATAGTGCTGCAGCCCAACAGTATGTCCGTCAGGGATGCCCAACAGCACTCCGAGCTGAATTGTGGGCACTCATTCTGAATATTTCTAATCAGCCTGAGGTAAGGGGCAAACCAGGTTAAAATCAGATTAAAATACACCTGGCTATTGAAAAAATAGATGTATGTTTGCTAGTAATGTTTTGCCAATTTTACTGTTTTGTCACAGAAGTAAACATTTTAAAACTACCATACTGATTTTTTCAGATGTGTAGACTTGTAAGGTTAGTTTGCCATTTTATAAGAATTATATTTGTAGACTTAAATAGTGTGTGCATGTGTGTGTGTTTAGCATGCCTGCAAAACAAAAGCCTACATGCATGGATACAAGCTTTCCCACTTCCACCAAAGCTCATTGTGTGACCAATCAGGGCAGAAGTATTGTGCAGTTAATAAATCAGCCTTGATGAGTGTGTGCGTGGGTTAAGCCACAAAACTATAATATAATTCTCCTTACTCATTATATAAAATTGTGGTTGGTGGGGAAGAAGAAGTAAGCCAAGCATAGTGGTGAATCAGTCTATTTAGACAAAGTGGGTGGCGTATTATAGAAATTGGAAGTTCTAGTCCATAATCTGGTTTAATCCATGTGGTTGATATTAGAATGTTTCTGTTTATAGGCTGTGTCCAATGTGAAGATGTTGAAATCTTCTTCTCAAAATAGTAGGATGGGGCATGGAATATGTGTTTTCAATCCCCATGAAAGACATGGGGTAAGAAGTTAGCTGATAAGGAGAGAAGGAATTACAGAATAGTTTTAGGGATCTTGCATGAGTTTTGCAAACCGCAGCTGTGAAGCAAAGTTAAGGTTTTAAATACAGAGCTGAGGTTCAAAAATAATTTTGAATGTTTGTTTTTAAGTAGTCACAACGTAGACAAACACTTCCTAACTGATAATTAGCAAACATCGCAAAATTTAGGCTAGGGCTTTGTGACCTTAACTGTAAATTAATGTAGATGTTTTAATTTTATTTATGAATTACCAAAATATCTTTATTAATACTCTTGTTTGAGTGGTAGTGTGGACACTCTAGTCTTGTGGCAATCACTCTGTAAGACACAATATGACACAATCTGTTTTTTTTAATTTATGTATCTGTAATTCTAAATTAATATATACATTTATGCATACACCTTACATGTATGAATTAAGGAACCAACATGTGTACTGTCCTCTCATCTCTTTGCCCAACATGATTTCCCAAAGCATCCTGTATTTGTCTTATTTAACGAAGGCCCTGGTACTAGGAAATACTTATGCACATTTTTAGCCTTATGCAGCATGACTAGTCCCATTGAAGTCAATAGGGCTATTCACATACAGTTAAGAATATGTGTAAGTCTTTGCAGAATTGGAGCTTTATATTGTAAACTCACTGGGACAGGAACCATGCATACCTATGGTGACATTCACAATTGTTAATAATATAATATTGTACTTTGTATCTTTTGAAGATATGCAGTCATATGGTTGTAATTGAGGGACATTGATAACTGACCATTAGAAAGTTTGAGATATTAGCCATTGTTAATGAAATGTACACCTTTTCATATTTTCAGGAACTGTAAGTTTTATATTGGCAGCAAACCTTAGGAACATTAATGCTAAGAAAAACAGTCTTGACAAATGGACTTTTAAAAATCCAACTACAGATGTTTGGTCTAGTGATAAAAACACTTAGTTCAGACCTTCATGAAGAAATAGTCTAGGCATTTGTTTACAATGAATAACAGATTAAATTCCCTTTAGATAAAAAAGCCCTGCTAAAGTAATAATGAAAATATTATACAACATATTTGTGATGCGTAATGCTAGATTGAAGTTCTTCTAAATTATTCTGACAGCTGAAGTCTGAGGTTTCTCTCTTTATGACAGTAACCAGATTAGAAATATGAAATTCATTTTGTTGGCTTCATTGCACATCTGTCTACATTCTCTTGAGCACTTCATATTTTAAAGGTATGTTTGTCTTAATATGCAAAGTAAAATAACTGAATTAAAGATCAAATCTTCTATTTTGATAAATGAAGGGCAAGGCATTTATTAAAAAAAAAGAAATAGTAAGATATTCCATATTTTTATATTCAGGTATGACATGACACACTTTTTGAAAACTGACTCCTTAGGGAAAAAGTTCCAATCCAGTTAAAAAAAAATTCTCAAATGTTTCTCTTTAAATAAAATAACCAACTATTTCAGTCCTTATAACTTTTTAAAGCCATGGTCGTATTTTTCTCAAAAAATTGGCATAGTTTATTTGATTATTAATATTAATATCTCTTTATGTAGCATTCACAAAGTGCAAGGTGGATTCTGGAAGCGGTGGCCCTTGCTCTTAGGCGCTCAAAATCTATTGATACAAATATTAGTAGACAACGTTTCGGGGAAAGGAAACAATAGGCAATAGGTATACAAGATAATTTGGTTCATCATGCAATTGAAGTTGCTCTTCAAGAGGTACTTAAAAGTAGAGAGGGTTGGAGCCTTGTGGATGAGCTAATGGAGGTAATACCATGCATGCATATGGTGCTGAGTGAGAGATGGCACTGTGATGATTATGCAAGAAGCTAACAAATGGCTGAATGTGGATGGCAATGCTGGTGGAGCTGTGGGTGGCAGGGTTTATGAAGAGGGTTATAAGAACTTTGAGAAAGGAGGATAAGTAGGGAGGCATAAAGTTATGCAGAGCTTTAAAGGTGTAGAAAAGAAGCTTAAATTTGATGCAGTAAGGGATGGTGAGCCAGTGGACGTATTCAGAGATGGGACTGAAATGATCAAATCCATGAACAAAACATAATACTTTAGCCTTAATCTTAGTACTTGTGGTGCTAAATAGTGTGCATTCCAGATCATGATTTTTCTATTGTACTAAACTGAAAACTACTACTTTATGATCAAATAGCTTTCTGGAGGTTTATTTTGTTGTTGTTGTGTATATAAGCAGCGTTTTTTGTATCATAGTGTGATGGCTGCCATCTTGACTAGTGTACCAAGGATTGAACCAGGGACCTTGACAGCTGAAAGCATGAATGTATACAGTTTGAGCTTTAAGAGCCAGGCTCTCAAACAGAGTTGTAACAGACCCATATCTGCAGTTGGTCACAAAGGGTGACATGGAACACACGCTGACTTGTGTGTTACAACAGCACAATGTTATGATGTGCATATCCATAAACTGAAATACTAATTATATGTCATCTTTAATAAACACAGACTTAATCGTATAATGACTTATGGTAATCCAAGACTCTTTATACCCTGAGACTTTATTACTGTAAAGTGTTTTTGTGGCTGCTCATTGGCATATATTGCGCAAAGGTGAAATAAGGTGTTCAGTAAAACTATGCAGTTTTCAAGTAACCGATCACAAAGAATATCTGCATATTTTGTATATGCTTTAATGGTTTATCCAGCACTACTTTCTCATTCTCTGCTTGTTCATTACTGAATTATATGGTTGCAATAGTTTTTCCTCTCTAATGCATATCATTGGGAGTTTACACTTTTCTAGACTTGCAGATTTACAACTGACCGTATAAGCATATAAATCTAATATAGGTCAGTAAATTTCCTTTGTTAGAAGTTGAAAGGCGGAGTTGGGTGGTGTGTGTGGGAGCATCAAAATAAGGTAGTTTGAGAGATTGTTTGGTTTTTTTTATATGAGCTTTATTGAACACAATCTACAGTGTCATGCACAAAGATACAAGCAGTGTGCTTACGTGATGGCACCGAGTAATAAACTGTTGGCTCTATGCTGCAGAATTATTTAGGAATATATAAGTATAATGTCTGGCAATGAATTGCTTATTGGTCTTTTATGTTGAGTTGTACAGGAAATTACACACACACACACACACACACACACACACACACACACACACACACACACACACACACCTGTTAAAAGAATGTTGTTATAAGAAGTGGAAGATTGGACAAATGACCAGGGAGGAGTATAAAAATATTGCTCAGGCATGCAGGAGTGAAATCAGGAAGGCCAAATCACACTTGGAGTTGCAGCTAGCAAGAGATGTTATGAGTAACAAGAAGGGTTTCTTCAGGTATGTTAGCAACAAGAAGAAAGTCAAAGAAAGTGTGGGCCCCTTACTGAATGAGGGAGGCAACCTAGTAACAGAGGATGTGGAAAAAGCTAATGTACTCAATGATTTTTTTGCCTCTGTCTTCACAGAGGTCAGCTCCCAGACTGCTGCACTGGGCAGCACAGTATGGGGAGAAGGTGACCAGCCCTCTGTGGAGAAAGAAGTCGTTCGGGACTATTTAGAAAAACTGGATGAGCACAAGTCCATGGGGCCGGATGCGTTGCATCCGAGGTTGCTAAAGGAGTTGGCGGATGTGATTGCAGAGCCATTGGCCGTTATCTTTGAAAACTCATGTCAATCGGGGGAGGTCCCGGATGACTGGAAAAAGGCTAATGTAGTGCCCATCTTTAAAAACGGGAAGAAGGAGGATCTGGGGAACTACAGGCCAGTCAGCCTCACCTCAGTCCCTGGAAAAATCATGGAGCAGGTCCTCAAGGAATCAATTCTGAAGCACTTAGAGGAGAGGAAAGTGATCAGAAACAGTCAGCATGGATTCACTAAGGGCAAGGCATGCCTGACTAACCTAATTGCCTTCTATGAGGAGATAACTGGCTCTGTGGATGAGGGGAAAGCAGTGGATGTGTTATTCCTTGACTTTAGCAAAGCTTTTGATACGGTCTCCCACAGTATTCTTGCCAGCAAGTTAAAGAAGTATGGGCTGGATGAATGGACTATAAGGTGGATAGAAAGCTGGCTAGATCGTCGGGCTCAACGGGTAGTGATCAACGGCTTCATGTCTAGTTGGCAGCCGGTTTCAAGTGGAGTGCCCCAGGGGTCGGTCCTGGGGCCGGTTTTGTTCAATATCTTCATTAATGATCTGGAGGATGGCATGGACTGTACTCTCAGCAAATTTGCAGATGACACTAAACTGGGAGGAGTGGTAGATACGCTGGAGGGTAGGGATAGGATCAGAGGGACCTAGACAAATTAGAGGATTGGGCCAAAAGAAACCTGATGAGGTTCAACAAGGACAAGTGCAGAGTCCTGCACTTAGGATGGAAGAATCCCATGCACTGTTACAGACTAGGGACCGAATGGCTAGGAAGCAGTTCTGCAGAAAAGGACCTAGGGGTCACAGTGGATGAGAAGCTGGATATGAGTCAACAGTGTGCCCTTGTTGCCAAGAAGGCTAACGGCATTTTGGGCTGTATAAGTAAGGGCATTGCCAGCAGATCGAGGGACGTGATCATTCCCTTCTATTCGACATTGGTGAGGCCTCATCTAGAGTACTGTGTCCAGTTTTGGGCCCCACACTACAAGAAGGATGTGGAAAAATTGGAAAGAGTCCAGCGGAGGGGAACAAAAATGATTAGGGGTCTGGAGCACATGACTTATGAGGAGAGGCTGAAGGAAGTGGGATTGTTTAGTCTGCAGAAGAGAAGAATGAGGGGGGATTTGATAGCTGCTTTCAACTACCTGAAAGGGGGTTCCAAAGAGGATGGATCTAGACTGTTCTCAGTGGTACCTGATGACAGAACAAGGAGTAATGGTCTCAAGTTGCAGCGGGGGAGGTTTAGGTTGGATATTAGGAAAAACTTTTTCACTAGGAGGGTGGTGAAGCACTGGAATGGGTTACCTAGGGAGGTGGTGGAATCTCCTTCCTTAGAGGTTTTTAAGGTCAGGCTTGACAAAGCCCTGGCTGGGATGATTTAGTTGGGAATTGGTCCTGCTTTGAGCAGGGGGTTGGACTAGATGACCTCCTGAGGTCCCTTCCAACCTTGATATTCTATGATTCTATGATTCTAAGGTGGCAAAGCTTCCGACCATGCTGATGACCCAGGTGGGTGTCAGTATGATGTCACATGATTATTTCTGGGGTTTGTTTGTTTTCTTTTTTAAAAACTTAGAAAACTGCACTCGCACAAACTCTATTCTAAAATGAACATTATTCAGATTGAAAAGTCAAGTTCTCAAAAGTTGGGAAATGCCAGAAATAATGTTGCTTGTGCAAGCTTAATTTGACTCTCTTATGTGTATGCATTATGATACAGTCTTTAATTTAATTCAGAAAAGAACTAGATAAATTCATTGAGGATAGGTACATCAATGGCTATTAGCCAGTATGGGCAGGGATGGTGTCCCTAGCCTCTGTTTGCCAGAAGCTGGGAATGGGCGACAGGGGATGGATCACTTGATGATTACCTGTTCATTCTCTCTGGGGCACCTGGCATTGGTCACTGTCGGAAGACAGGATACTTGGCTAAATGGACCTTTAGTCTGACCCAGTATGGCCGTTCTTATGTTCCTAATTTACATGAGCAAATACTGTTTTTTTCCATAGGACCCCTGCCTCATTCTGTGCACAGAATGGATGATGCTTACTTAATGAGCAGCTATTCAATATTTTGTTTTCTCCTTGTTGTCCAATGCATGGCCCCATGCATTATTTACTGCACACTAGTCAAACCGTGGTATGAAGACAGAATTACTGATATTCTCATGGGCTTTGTCTGTGGTGCTCATCACTATAGTATATGAGTGCTTCACAAACGTTAATGAATTTATTTTCACAACACCCCTCTTTATGCCCATTTTGCAAATTGGGAACTGAGACACAGAAAGATTAAGGATCCACTCAATTTGAAACACCAAGAACTTGATTTTACAGAGACTCAAGCATTATGTAGACAATTTTATATTCAAAGCACAGCTCCCGTTGACTTTAGTTGCAGTTGAAAGTGCTCAGCACTTTTGCATGTCAAACCCCAGGATCTCAGACTGGGCATCCAGAAAATGAAGAAAGCAAAATTAATGACAATCAATGAAAAGTTTGGTTTAAATGATGTGACCGTGGTCGCTGCAGCGGCCCCACTGAGATTGCTCAATCAGGGAAAACTGCAAAGAATGGGGCAAACGATGCCCAAAAGTGGTGGTTTATTCTAAATATTAGATTCACCAAGCCAGCAACATAGGAGCTTCTACAATACCTTACTGCAGGCCTGCACAACATGCGGCCCGGGGGCCGCATGCGGCCCTCGTGGGCTCACTGTGCGGCCCGTGGGGGGTGAGTAGGCAAGCGGTGGGTGAGGGAGGGGGGCTGAGGAGGCGAGCGGGTGGGCAGTGGCAGGGGGGCAGGTGAGCCGGCGGCTGAGGAGGCGAGCGGGCGGCTAGTGGCGGGGGGCAGGTGAGCTGGCAGGAGGGCGGGGGGGGGGCTGAGGAGGCGAGCCGGCAGGCAGTGGCGGGGGTGCAGGTGAGCCAGCGGCGGGGGAGGCGAGCGGGTGGGCAGTGGCGGGGGGGCAGGTGAGCCGGCAACAGGGCGGGGGGGGCTGAGGAGGCAAGCCGGCAGGCAGTGGCGGGGGGCAGGTGAGCCGGCGGCTGAGGAGGCGAGCGGGGGGGCAGGTGAGCCGGCGGCGGGGGAGGGGGGCTGAGGAGGCGAGCGGCGAATCGGTGGCTGACCTAGTCTACTGATCTGGTCTGGCTCCCATCCCCTCTCCAAGGGTTGCAGCTGTCTGGAGGTGCCTGCCTTCCATGCCTTCCTCATTCACATCTCATTCATTCAACAGGGCAATTGATTACAAAGGGGGGGGGGGGAAGATCTTATTCTACTTCTAGCAAAAAGACATTTTTCTTTTACCTTAATTATACTACCTTAGGAGCCCGCTATACCATATTACAAAGGTTCAATACCGCTGTTTCGGTGGGGCGGCGCTGGGGAAGGAGGGTTTGTTTCCGCGGGGCGGGCGGCGCTAGGGGGGTGTTTTGGGGGGGCTGGGCGGCGCTGGGGGGTGTTTCGGCAGCTCTGGGGGGGGAGGATTCAGTGGGGCTGGTGGGTTTTGGCCCTCAGCTGTTTTCTTTGGAGTAATATGGCCCTCGCCACTTTACGAGTTGTGCAGGCCTGCCTTACTGCTTACCCAGAAGCCAAAAATGTAGCTCCCCTAAAGCAATCCAGCCCAGGGCTCCCACCCAGACAGCCAAATCAAGTATGGTGAGGATTACTTGAATTCTTATTCGCCATATATAAAGTTCTACTAATCCCAAGAGATCAGACACATTATCCATCTGGTCAATGAATATTTCAGATCTTACCCAAATACACACTTACAGCCAATTCTTAGTTTAGTTAATAAGATGAAAAAGAAAAGAAAGTGCTGTGGTTAAAGATCGTTACACATACATATATGAAGTTATTAGGTCAGTTTTATTGCAGAGATGATGAGCTGCTGATTTTTAAAAAGTTCTTTCAGAATCCCTTCCATAGGTTATAGTCCCATAGGCAATCCATGTGCAGAGTCTGTTTAAATTCTTCTAGGAGAAATTGCAGGGTAGTCCAGAATGGAACTGGAGACCTCAGTCTTGCAATTTAAACTTCCCCTGACAAAGTTCAAGCAGATCTGAGATAAACAGGATCAGATCCTAAAGTTCTTTTATAGATCTCTGGCAGGCTATGATAACCTCTTGTCAGCAGATAACACAACAGGCATTCCTTGGATGAAGAATAGGTAATATATGTTGTTGCTTTGAAGTAAATCTCCTATTTCCTATGTATGCACAGGTAATTAGTTGCATTGATTAGCATAAGGCAATTAACCATTCAAAGGTTCACAGTCCAGATACTAAAAACTTCAAAGAAAAATCTTTCTTGGTAGTCCATCGAGCCGATGATGACAAATCTGTGCAGATCATCTATTGTTGGTCTCATGGTATGCTCTCTGATGACTGTACAAGCCAATTCTAGAGGTGCACATTTTGCTGCAGATGGTGCATGGGGGGGAAAAAAAAGAGAAATGAAGACAATGATATTACACCACACATTTCATCTTATTGCTAGTATTCCCTTTTGATCTCTGAATCAATAGGCTATAGTAACAGACAGGAACAGAAGTTTATAATCTACAAGTTAATGAGATCACATTGTGAAGCTTCTAACATATAGGTAGACACAGACAAATACAATTAGTATTTACTTCTAATTCTCTGACAATACAGACTTACATTTCCAAGGATTTAGTCTACTTAACTGGCTTTGATAACTATCTACAAGCAATGGCCCTGTTTACCATTTCAGTATTTCCCTAATATGTTTTTAAAGGTTGATCTTTGGTCACTTTAGCTTGCTGGTTGCTTAAGCCTTCCTGGCTGAGTATCACAAGTGACTTGACTAGCATCACATAGGAACTCTGTGGCAGAGACTGGGATAGAATCCACTTCTCCAGGGCAGCATTCAACTATCTTAACCATGAGACCCTCCTTTGTTTTCATGCAATCCTCTGCCTCATTCACTATATACCTTCCAACTTCTGCAACAAATGAAGCAGACTGTATCATAATGAATAGGCACAAGGAGCCAAATTTAGGATGCACCAGGAGCCTCAATTCTATATTTCCTAATTTTTGACTGCTTGACTTTGCAGCCTTAATCTTCTTTTAATGTATAATTTCCTAGCTTAGAAAGTAAACTGAAAAAGCAGAACTTCGGATTGTGGCATCATATTGACACCCGCTTGCATCATCAGCGGGATTGAAGCTCAGGAAAGGAGTGGGCTCTAATGAGGAATATACTGTAGATTTTGTGTCCATCCCCCCCATTAATAATAATTAATGCAGAGCTCTTATATATTGTTCATCAGTAGAGCCAAAATAACTTCTGCCCTGTTCTCTCCTACCTGTTCTTGTCCCATTCCTGTTTCTTCTCCATCCCAGCTCCTTGTTCTTATCTCATTCTCCTCACCTAGCCAGTCTCAGTTTCCACCTTTCAGACATCTCATTCAATTCCCAGTCTCCTTACCCAGCAAGTCCTAGTCTCACCTCAAGCTCCCCGGCTTCCAGTCCCAGTTTCCTTGTCCAACTATTCCCAGCTCCTTTTCTCTAGTGTCCTTGCCCAGCCAGTCCTAGTACCCACGTTCTTTGCTCCACATCTGATCTGACTCTTTCCCTCATCATTTTCTGCCCATAACCTCACTGTCCCCAATAGCTCCCAGTCCGAATCCTTCTGCCCAGGACCCTTGTCCAGTCTCAGTGTGTCTCCCAACCTCTTCCCTCTCGACTCCTTGTCCCTGTCTCCTTGTCTAGTGAGACCCTGTTCTTTCCTCCTCAGCTCCCAGTGCTACTCTCCTTGTCCAGCCAGTCCCAGTCTCTGGCCCTATTCCCAGATTCCTTCCCAATTTTCAGTTTCCCTTTTCTTCCCCCACCAGTCTCAGTTTCCATACTTCCCAGGTTCTTTGTCCCAATCTGTTCTCCCTGCCCCCTTCGCATAGGTCAGACTCTTAACCTTTCTGCATTAGAATCAGATAGCTTCCTCCTCAATGTAGCCTAAGCCCAGCAGGGGTTGGGAAGGTCATTGAGATCACATGAACAGGTCCCCTGCTTTCAGCTCAGGTGCCTGGACCTGGCCTGCAGCAGCCCAGAGCTGCAATTGCAGGAAAAGTTCTGCTAAGCCTCAATGCAAACAGGCTCTTCATGAAATTTATTGGACAAAATCTAAGAAAGCCTCTGCTGAGCATGTCTGGACTGTGTATGTGTGTGTGTTTGTTTTTTCAGATGCCTATAAGTTGGCCAAATTTGGTGCACTTTGCTGATACAAATGCCACCACCATTCCAAATTCCAGGTGTGACGGGTTGGATCACAGAAACCCCCTTGGGAGCTGCCACCCAATGTACCAAGACTACCCCTGTTCCTGTTTTCCCTGCCAGCTCAGGACTCCAACACCCTGTCTTGTTGAGCCAGACACTCCTGTCTGCTCCAATACAGACCCAGGGTCTGAATCACTTGCCCCAAAGCTGCAAGTTTACCTGAAAACAGCTCACAGAAGTGTGCTTGTCTTTAGCACTCAGATGCCCAACTCCCAATGGGGTCTAAACCCAAATAAATCCGTTTTACCCTGCATAAAGCTTATGCAGGGCAAACTCATAAATTGTTCGCCCTCTATAACACTGATAGAGAGATATGCACAGTTGTTTGCTCCCCCAGGTATTAATACATACTCTGAGTAAATTACTAAATAAAAAGTGATTTTATTAAATACAGAAAATAGGACTTAAGTGGTTCCAAGTAGTAACAGACAGAACAAAGTAAGTCACCAAGCAAAATAAAATAAAATGCGCAAATATATGTCTAAGCAAGCTAAATACAGATATCACCCTCAGAGATGCTTCAGTAAGTTTTTCTCAGACCGGACACCTTCCAGGCCTGGGCACAATTCTTTCCCCTGGTACAGCTCTTGTTCCAGCTCAGGTGAAAGCTAGGGGATTCTTCATGATGGCTCCTCTCTCCCTTTGTTCTCTTCCACCCCTTTATATATCTTTTGCATAAGGCGGGAACCCTTTGTCCCTCTGGGTTTCCACCCCCCCTCACTGGAAAAGCACCAGGTTAAAGATGGATTCCAGTTCAGGTGACATGATCACATGTCACTGCAAGACTTCATTGCCCACTTGCCAGCACACACATATACAGGAAGACTAACAGGTAAACACAGCCATCTGCAGACAATGGTCCTGGTTAATGGGAGTCATCAAGATTCCAAACCATCATTAATGGCCCACACTTTGCATAATTACAATAGGCCCTCAGAGTTATGTTTTATATTTCTAGTTTTAGATACAAGAGTGGTACATTTCTACAAATAGGATGATCACACTCAGTAGATTATGAGCTTTGTAATGATACCTTACAAGAGACCTTTTGCACGAAGCATATCCCAGTTGCATTATATTCACTTATTATCATGTTTTTATAAAACCATATAGACTGCACAACGTCACACCAGGTTCCTGCTCCAAAGCATGGAAGAAATAGAACTTTTCAAATAAAAGTTGCCAAAAAATTTTGACATGGGGAAAACAACATATTTTACCCTAACCTCGTTCTTGGAAATTGTGGAATCATTTTGGGTGAAATTTTCAAAAGAATTCAGTCTGAGGAAGCAACCTAGCATGGAGAACTTCAGCCCGAACAGTTAATATCTGGCGAAGTTGTAAACAACTGAAAACAGGGTCTTGTAATGAGAAGTATAGGCCAACCCTAATCATAGGCACTGCTTCCAGCTCTGTTTGTAATAAATATATTTCACTTCCCATTTCATGAAGTCTGAATCATCTTTTTTCAAATATGTCTGACATTGAAATTGTCAGCAAAATGTTTTGTACATCTTGAAGAATTATATCAGGAAGTTCATACATACACACCTGCTGGCTGTACTGCAAGTCTTATAGTGGTGTAGAAAATGAAAGTGCTCATTGTGTTCTTTGGCATTAATATGTGTCCAGAAGAAAATATAACTATTGGATTTGTTGTTTGCACAGTTCAACTAGCACTTTATTTCTGTGAGAACAGCACTTCTGTTTCCTTTGGATCTTCATAGTTCAGGAATAGCAGTTGTTAATTGTCCCATAAGAAGAATCATTCCAAAGTGGAGTGATAAACCGCAGAATTATTCTTGGATTTTTTCCTGTACTATACTAATCCAGGAAGTAGTAGGAATCCATTTCAGGGTGGCAAGTAGTTACATTTTGGAATATTCAGTTTGAAATGTCCTTAAAATTATGTAATGAAAGGGAAGCTGAAAGAAATAACTTGAATATACAACAGTAGATTTTTAAAATGACTAAAATCTTTACTCTTTATTTTGCTCCCACTTGTTATTTTACATTATTTCCAATTAATATGTTCTCTATTTTTCTACTGAGTCTATACATACAAACAGCAATTCATAAAGATTACATCTTCAAATTTATTCCTGTAGTCAAGTTGCATAGATTCTTAGAACCTTTGAGCAATATTTAAGTCCTTTGTAAGTCTGGCAATGCTTTTAAAAGTGTATGTAGAAGATGTGGGGCCTGATTCTGCTTCCCTTTATGTCAGTGGGAGTTTTTCCATTGACTTCAATGAGAAAACATGACTTTAATTTTGAAAAAGGGTGAGGGGACTCTGTTACAAACAGATTCTACAGCAGAGACCTTACAGCGGTACAGATGTACTAATAAATGCAGTTGCGCCATTGTAAGATTTCCTGTGTAGCCACTCTATGCCGATGGGAGAGCGTCTCCTGCTGACCTAGCGCTGTCCACACCGGCGCTTCTGTCGATGTAACTTATGTTGTTCAGAGGGCTGTTGTTTTCAACCCCCTAAGCGACATAAATTATACTGACAAAAGTACTAGGGTAGACATAGCCTAAGGCCTGGTCTACACTACGAGTTTAGGTCGACTTTAGCCGCGTTAAATCGAATTAAGCCTGGACACGTTCACATGACGAAGCCCTTTCTTTCGATTTAAAGGGCCCTTTAAACCGGTTTCTGTACTCCACCTCCGACGAGGGGATTAGCGATAAAATTGGCCTTAGGGGGTCGGAATTGGGGTAGTGTGGACGGAATTCGACGTTATTGGCCTCCGGGAGCTATCCCACAGTGCTTCATTGTGACTGCTCTGGACAGCACTCTCAACTCAGATGCACTGGCCAGGTAGACAGGAAAAGCCCCGCGAACGTTTGAATTTCATTTCCTGTTTGCTCAGCGTGGAGAGCACAGGTGACCACGCAGAGCTCATCAGCACAGGTAACCGTGATGGAGTCCCAGGATCGCAAAAGAGCTCCAGCATGGACAGAACGGGAGGTACGGGATCTGCTCGCCATATGGGGAGATGAATCAGTGCTGGCCAAACTCCGAAGCAGTAAACGAAATGGCAAAATATTAGAAAAGGTCTCCAAGGCCATGAAGGAAAGAGGCCATAACAGGGACGCACAGCAGTGCCGCGTGAAAATTAAGGAGCTAAGGCAAGCCTACCACAAAGCCAGAGAAGCAAACGGGAGGTCCGGGGCTGAGCCGCAAACGTGCCGCTTCTACGCAGAGCTGCATGCCATTCTAGGGGGTGCAGCCACCACTACCCCAACCGTGTGCTATGACTCCCTCACTGGAGAAACACAGGGAAGAGGGTTCGGAAGAGGAGGATGGAGGAGATAGCTCACAGCCGCAAGGAAGCGGAGAAACCTGTTTCCCTAACAGCCAGGATATGTTTGTCACCCTGGACCTGGAACCAGTAACCCCCGAACTCACCGAAGACCCTGAGGGCACACAGGGGACCTCTGGTGAGTGTACCTTTGTAAATATTACACATGGTTTAAAAGCAAGCGTGTTTAATGATTAATGATTAATTTGCCCTGGCAATCGCGGCCAGTACAGCTACTGGAAAAGTCTGTTAACGTGTATGGGGATGGAGCGGAAATCCTCCAGGGACATCTCCAGAAAGCTCTCCTTCATGTACTCCCAAAGCCTTTGCAAAAGGTTTCTGGGGAGGGCTGCCTTATCCCGTCCGCCGTGGTAGGACACTTTACCACGCCAGGCCAGTAGCACGTAGTCTGGAATCATTGCATAACAAAGCATGGCAGCGTATGGTCCCGGTGTTTGCTGGCATGCAGACAACATCCATTCCTGATCGCTCTTTGTTATCCTCAGGAGAGTGATATCATTCACGTTCACCTGGTTGAAATGGGGCAATTTTATTAAGGGGACATTCAGAGGTGCCCGTTCCTGCTCTGCTGAACAGAAATATTCCCCGCTGTTAGCCACGCGGTGGGGGGAGGGGTGAAGTGATCATCCCAGAGAATTGGGTGTGGGGGAGGGGAATTAGTTGGGTTTGTGCTGCATGTTAACCCTGAAACCGCAGCCCCTCCTTTTACATTGCAAACCCATTTTAAATGGCCAACCCAACGGGTGCTTGGTATGGGAAATGAGAGCACTACTGTTTGAAACCATTCCCACATGTTAAGAAGGTTAAAAAAGCCAAAAGACTGTGTCTTATCATGGCTGCCTGCAAGCTGAAATCTGTGGCCTGGCACTGCGTGAGTGATCTCTCACACCAAACCGGCAGGCCCTCAATATAAGAGGAAAAATGCGACCTTGTAACGAAAGCACATGTGCTGTGTAATGTGAACAGCAAAATTTAACGTGAAAGAGTGTACCCATTGTTCTCTAAAATGTGTCTTTTTTAACCACCTCTCCCTTCTCCTCCACCAGCTGCAAATGTTTCTCCTTCACAGAGGCTAGTGAAGATTAGAAGGAGAAAGCGAAGGACACTTGATGACATGTTTACAGAACTACAGATGTCCTCCCACGCTGACAGAGCACAGCAGAATGCGTGGAGGCAGTCAATGACTGATTATAGAAAAGCCCAATATGAACGAGAGGAGAGGTGGCGTGCTGAATCGCGGGATGAACAGAGCAAGTTGCGGGCTGAAGATGATAGGTGGCGTCAGCTTGCAGACAGAAGGCAAGAGTCGATGCTCCGGCTGCTGGAGCATCAAACTGATATGCTCCAGCATATGGTTGAGCTGCAGGAAAGGCAGCAGTAGCAGAGACCGCCGCTACAGCCCCTGTGTAACCAACAGCCCTCTTCCCCCAAGTTCCATAGCCTCCTCACCCAGACGCCCAAGAACACGGTGGGGGGGCCTCCGGCCACCCAGTCACTCCACCCCAGATGATTGCCCTAGCATCGGAAGGCTGGCCTTCAATAAGAGTTAGTTTTAAACTGCAGTGTGTCCTTTTTCTTCCCTCCTCCCCCACCCATCCCGGGCTACCTTTGCAATTATCCCCCTAGTTGTGTGATGACTTAATAAAGAATGCATGAATGTGAAGTAACAATGACTTTATTGCCTCTGCAAGCGGTGCTCGAAGGGGGAAGGGGAGGGTGGGGTGGTTGGCTTACAGGGAAGTAGAGTGAACCGGGTGGGGGGGGGGGGGGAGGTTCATCAAGGAGAAACCAACAGAAGTTTCACACCGTAGCCTGGCCAGTCACAAAACTCGTTTTCAAAGTTTCTCTGATGCGCACCGCGCCATGCTGTGCTCCTCTAACCGCCCTGGTGTCTGGCTGCGCGTAATCAGCGGCCAGGCGATTTGCCTCAACCTCCCACCCCGCCATAAATGTCTCCCCCTGCAGTTTAAACTGCAGTTTAAAACGTTAACACTTATTGAAGGCCAGCCTTCCGATGCTCGGGCAATCATCTGGGGTGGAGTGACTGGGTGGCCGGAGGCCCCCCCACCGTGTTCTTGGGCGTCTGGGTGAGGAGGCAATGGGACTTGGGGAGGAGGGCTGTTGGTTACACAGGGGCTGTAGCGGCGGTCTCTGCTCCTGCTGCCTTTCCTGCAGCTCAACCATATGCTGGAGCATATCAGTTTGATGCTCCAGCAGCCGGAGCATCGACTCTTGCCTTCTGTCAGCAAGCTGATGCCACCTATCATCTTCAGCCCGCCACTTGCTCTGTTCATCCCGCGGTTCGGCCCGCCACCTCTCCTCTCGTTCATATTGTGCTTTTCTGTAGTCTGACATTGACTGCCTCCACGCATTCTGCTGTGCTCTTTCAGCGTGGGAGGACATCTGGAGCTCCGTGAACATATCATCCCGAGTCCGCCGTTTTCTCCTTCTAATCTTTGGTAGCCTCTGCGAAGGAGAAACATTTGCAGCTGGTGGAGGAGAAGGGAGAGGTGGTTAAAAAAGACACATTTTAGAGAACAATGGGTACACTCTTTCATGTTAAATTTTGCTGTTCACACTACACAGCACATGTGCCTTCGTTACAAGGTCGCATTTTTCCTCTTATATTGAGGGCCTGCCGGTTTGGTGTGAGAGATCACTCACGCGGTGCCAGGCAACAGAATTTGGCTTGCAGGCAGCCATGGTAAGCCACAGTCTTTTGGCTTTTTAAACTTTCATAACATGTGGGAATGGTTTCAAACAGTAGCGCCCTCATTTCCCATACCAAGGACCCGTTGGGTTGGCCATTTAAAATGGGTTTGCAATGTAAAAGGAGGTGCTGGGGTTTCCGGGTTAACATGCAGCACAAACCCAACTATACCCCCCCCACACACACACACACACACACACAATTCTCTGGGATGATCCCTTCACCCCTTCCCCCCCCCCCCCACCGCGTGGCTAACAGCGGGGAACATTTCTGTTCAGCCGAGCAGGAACGGGCACCTCTGAATGCCCCCTTAATAAAATCACCCCATTTCAACCAGGTGACCGTGAATGATATCACTCTCCTGAGGATAACAAAGAGAGATAAGGAATGGATGTTGTCTGCATGCCAGCAAACACCGGGACCATACGCTGCCATGCTTTGTTATGCAATGATTCCAGACTACGTGCTACTGGCCTGGCGTGGTAAAGTGTCTTACCGTGGTGGACGGGATGAGACAGCCCTCCCCAGAAACCTTTTGCAAAGGCTTTGGTAGTACATGAAGGAGAGCTTTCTGGAGATGTCCCTGGAGGATTTCCGCTCCATCCCCATACACGTTAACAGACTTTTCCAGTAGCTGTACTGGCCGCGATTGCCAGGGCAAATTAATCATTAAACACGCTTGCTTTTAAACCATGTGTAATGTTTACAAAGGTACACTCACCAGAGGTCCCTTGTGTGCCCTCAGGGTCTGGGAGCATGCCTTGGGTGAGTTCGGGGGTTACTGGTTCCAGGTCCAGGGTGATAAACATATCCTGGCTGTTGGGGAAACCGGTTTCTCCGCTTCCTTGCTGTGAGCTATCTTCATTGTCTTCATCATCATCATCTTCCGCGTACCCCGAACCCAATTCCCTGTTGCGTGTTTCTCCATTGACAGAGTCAAAGCACACGGTTGGGGTAGTGGTGGCTGCACCCCCTAGAATGGCATGCAGCTCCGCGTAGAAGTGGCATGTTTGCGGCTCTGCCCCGGACCTTCCGTTTGCCTCTCTGCCTTTGTGGTAGGCGTGCCTTAGCTCCTTAATTTTCACGCGGCACTGCTGTGCGTCCCTGTTATGGCCTCTGTCCTTCATGGCCTTTGAGACCTTTTCTAATATTTTGCCATTTTGTTTACTGCTACGGAGTTCAGTTAGCACTGATTCGTCTCCCCATATGGTGAGCAGATCCCGTACCTCCCGTTCTGTCCATGCTGGAGCTCTTTTGCGATCCTGGGTCTCCATCATGGTTACCTGTGCTGATGAGCTCTGCGTGATCACCTGTGCTCTCCACGCTGGGCAAACAGGAAATGAAATTCAAAAGTTCACGGGGCTTTTCCTGTCTACCCGGTCAGTGCATCTGAGTTGAGAGTGCTGTCCAGAGCGGTCACAATGAAGCACTGTGGGATAGCTCCCGGAGGCCAATAACGTCGAATTCCGTCCACAGTACACCAAATCCGACCCGCAAAGGCCGATTTTAGCGCTAATCCCCTCGTCGGAGGTGGAGTAAAGAAACCGGTTTAAAGGGCCCTTTAAGTCGAAAAAAGGGCTTCGTCGTGTGGACGTGTCCAGGCTTAATTCGATTTAACCCTGCTAAAGTCGACCTAAACTCGTAGTGTAGACCAGGCCTAAGACTGGGTCTACCCTGCTAAGTTTTGCCAGCATAGTTATGTTGGTTGGGGTGTGAAAAACCACACCCCTAACCAACATAGCTAACTGGGCAAAATCCCCTGTGTAGACGCAGTGTATAATGGCAGAAGTCTTTTGCCAGTGTAGTTAAACCACCTTTTCTGAATGACACAAGCTATACTGGCCAAAGAGCTCAGGAAGTTCGTTTAACTAGAACATCAACAGAACTTTTTTTTTTTTTTTTTTTTTTTTTTTTTTTGGTATATTTTGTGATTCCTCTATGAGGCTTTGCCAGTAAAGCTATACTGGGATAGCTGTACTGGAAATGCCATTGTAGTGTTGACTAGCTCTAAGGCTATGTCTATGCTGCAATTAAACACCAGCAGCTGGTCTCCACGAGGCGGGAGGATCCCAGAGCCTGGACTACGGCCTGAGCCAAACATCTACACCACAATTAAACAGCCCCGTAGCCTGAGTCCTGTGAGCCTGAGTCAGCTGACATGGGCCAGCCACAGGTGTTCAACTGCAGCATAGACATATCCTACATGGGAAACAGTGAGATCAGTAAGCAAAGAGAAGGAACTACGTGAGAAATCAGAAATAACATTCCTGGAGTGGATAGGATCATTCTGGCACAGGAGGAAAAATATAAAATATAGAGTTGATTGCAAACACTCATAGTTGAAATACTTCAATGAGTCCGTTTTTACATTTATATCTGAGTTTAATTGAATTGTCTCGACCCCCCCCCCCCCCACACACTTGGTAAGGCAACTCCCATCTTTTCATGTACGGTTATATATATCTTCCTACTGTATTTTCCACTCCATGCATCTGATGAAGTGGGTTTTAGCCCATGAAAGCTTATGCCCAAATAAATTCGTTAGTCTCTAAGGTGCCACAAGGACTCCTCGTTGTTTTTGCTGATACAGACTAACACGGCTACCCCTCTGAAACATTAAAAATTAAGTAATCATTAGTATTCGTGACATTCTTGTGGCTGTAGCATTAGGTCCAAAATATGTAAATTGTTTAGGTTGAAAATTAAGTTATTTAATGTTTGTAAAGTTCTTGCAGATCCTTTAATGGAAAGTGCTACAGAAAAGCTATTTATGGAAAAAATGGGTAAAGTAACAGTTTTACATGATTTTGCTTCACACTGAGCAGGCTGGAAATATGCTTTGTTTCTTAATTTAGATCTAATTTTGTTTTGTTTTAAAAACCCATAATGTTGATTTTTAATTTAATCTCCAGTGTTTTAATAGTGAGCATGCCTGGTTCTGGACCAGATAATGTCAAATACAATTTTTCATTAGAGTATCTGTTTCTTTTCTCAAAGGATGTTTAAAATCCTCCTTTTTTGTATACTATGTCTGAATCCTGGTTAAAATTAATTATATTCTGGAAAGGAGGATGCTTTCTAAAGTTATCACAAAAGACTGATTTTTTTTTTAAACTGGCATTACTGATTTTCTTCACATTTAAACCAATAAAAACAGAAACATTACAAAATTGTATTAAAGATATTTGTTATGCTTAAGATTAAGGAATAGCTCATTAGTTTAAGTGAAACTTCCATTTAGATTATTTTATTTTTACAGCTTTCTATAGCGTAGACTGTTTAGCTACCATGAAGGTTTCTTAGTGTCTATTCTAAATTGTAATTTATTCAAAACTGCAGTTTGATGTTCTTAATTAATAATACAAGCTGCCCTTCAAGTCCAGAGATAAAAAGCTAATAAATATTTTAATTAAAAGCAAACCATTAACATTCTGATCATGATGCAATATAATGCCATAAACAAAGCTTAAAACTCAAAACGGTCGTAAAAAACTCATGATGTCTGCTAAATTAGGGTGTAAATTGTGAAGCTCTTTTTTTCTCTCTTGCATAAAGAATATCTATCCTTTTTAGTAAAGGGGCTTAATGTAAGATTGTTCAGACTATGAAGTTAAATAGAAAATTTATTTTTAAATTATTACTTTTTAGCTATAGTTTTATAATATTTTAATAAAAATAATTGTAACAAAACTCCCGAACAGATGTGGGGGGGAAATCATGCCAGTTGGATAAAACAAGGAATATAAAGTCAAGAACTAGATAAGTGATGTCTAACCTGTGGGCTGGAGCCACTTGTGACCCTAAAGTGTGATTGTGTTCAGAAAAAAAATTGTTTTTGATTTATGAGTTGAAAATGTGCTCTGCATGCATTGTAGCAAAGGATAACTTTCCCCAGAAGTCTATATTTAAATATAATTCCAGCTCCCAGTGTCTGAATAGTTTTTACCTATCTTTTCCTAATTGGAGATTACATAGTCTCTGTATATTTTACAACTGGACTATTTATATGTTCTAAATTATCTAGTTCTTGTTCAGTAAATAATCTGTGGCCGTATGTTTCTCTTTTATTGCTTTTGATTGGATTTCATTTTGTTTAAATGTCTGGCCATCCTTTGTGGATTAATATATGTAGTACATTATCTTCTTAAAATTATAAAATGGAAAAAGCTGACAACATTCCTTGAAGCACTGTACACAGGGACCATAATATTTATATTTTACAAATTATTAAATTTCATATACAATTTTAAAAAATAGAACATGTTAAGAGAATCATATTGTTCATCATATTCTTTTTCCTTATTTGTATGTTACACAGAAATAGCTACAATGACCACCTACAGAATGTTGCTAGCTGTCATGACATTTGAATGCCAAGTCATTAATTTTATTCTTCCAGCTATGGCATCTGTCTTCTTGACATGTTCCACATAAGCTCCATTTTTGGCTCTAAAATTGCCTCTAAAAGTTTCGCTTGGCTTGAGTCTGCTTTCACCTAGATTTCATTTTAAACTTGTTTGTGAAGACTTTACTTAATACTATGTTTCTGCATAATTTTTTTCTGAAGAGCTAAGTGATATGCTTAGTTATGGAAAAAGTGATTGTTGCCTTTCAGTATGCTGTCTCAGAAATGTTTTGCTGGTTCTTTGACCTCATATATCCCCTAGGACTGCTCTCTTGCAGCTTGTTCTTTATTGTGAAAGAAAACTGTCACAGCCTCTCTCTCTCCCCACTCTGCACAAAGCAGAAAAAAATTATTGTAGCCCACTGCTACACAATGTATTTCTTTTAAATAATTAGGCCTTTAATAATATCTGCTTCCTTAGTTTCCTAAATGCTTGATTATGATTTTATTACATAGATTTGTAGAACACCCATTACGGTAGTAGCTGGACATAGCTTGCATAGCTAAAGTTGAGTCATTAACATTCCCTGTAAAGGAGCAAAATACCATGTTCTCCTGCTGCCTTACTTTTTAGCTAGAGAATTATATGGCCAATTAGCAAAGTCCCTGAAAAAGCCATGGTTAACAGATCAATGCATCTTGCAACTGTTTCACATTTAAGAATATTTCTGGTGTAGCAAATTTCAAAGATGTGGGGCTCATACTAGGATTGCCTCGCCTTAAGCTCTCATGAGCTGCATTCTTCAGACAGTGTGTACCATTGTTGAAGTTTTCCTTTTCACCTGCCTGACAAAAATACTCCAGAGTTTCATAACAGAGATGCAATGCCATAAAATAATCTGGAGTGTAAACTCTTTGTGACAGGGACCTGTCTTTTAGTGTTTTCTGAGAAGCATATTTTTGAGTACCATGCAATAAAATAATGAATAATAATGTGTACCTGTTTAATATGGTAAAACCACACTCATTCACACTGATCAAGAAACCACATGTGAAGTGTGCGTAGTTCTGAGCCTGTGTGTATATGAGATGTTGATGGTCCTCATTGGCCAGTCAAGGAACACGGTCCATCTACATTGATCCTGCCTGATAAAGTATGGTGATTGTGACAGGAGTGGAGCTGCTTTGTAAATTATTGGGTTTCCAGGTACCTGAAGTACAAATTAGTGAGGTTCTGCTGAATTGTCTAATTGTATTTCTGTTCTGGAGACAATCATTTATAATATAGGCTACTTTGAGGAAACACACTGCCCTCCAGTACAATTTTCAGATTCTTGGTTATGATGACAGCAGAAATGTTGAATTCTTTAGACATTCTTTGAACTTGGTAGATCAAAAGCTATGTGTAACACATTTAATTTGTTAAGAAAATGCGGTGGTCCCTAGCATCAGTGTTTTTAAGATAATGAAGTATGAAGATACTATGTTGCACGAAGTCATCAGAAAATACAGACTTATCTATTGGCTCTACTTCATTTCAAATAATTACATAGCATAGTTCTGATAAAGATTTCAGGACTTTCAGATGAGTTTCAGATATGCCAAAATTGCTATTTCTAAGTATAATTAAATACACATACTTAAAATGCAAAGTGTTTTTATATATACATCGCCTTCCAATTTAGGAGCTCAAACTGCCATACAAACAATAATAAATTAAGCCTCACAGATCTGAGAGTGTTAAGTAAACATTACAATCCCCATTTTTTAAGTGGGGGAACTAAGGCTGAAAAGTTAAGTGACTTTCCCATGATTGCACAGCTGAGAAGAAAACTTGTCTCTTGACTCCCACTCATGTGCTGTAATCTCTGGACCAACTGCTGTGTTATTTTCATTATATTCATTATTACATATAACTGAGGAAGGATCAGTCTTTTGGTTAAAGCTCTAGACTAGAAGTCGGGAGTTCTGAGTTCAGTTCCTATTTCTGCCACAGACTTCTTGTGTGACCTTGGGCAAGTTACTGAAGCTTTCCATTCTCTATCTGTAAAACAGATATAATACTTCCTGTTGTCCACTCTGTGCTGGTCTCGTCTATTTAGATTGCAAGCTCTTTGGAGTAGAGCCTGTCTCATTGTGCGTAGCATGATGGAGCTCTCATTGCAATTAGGGCTGGTAAACATCTGCTAGTGCACAATCTTTTGACAACCACGTCAGATTGCTGTGGTAACACATTGTACAGACAGTACAATTCTATGAGAACTTGATTTTGTTTAAAGAAAAATTTTAACTTGAAATCAGCCTGAGTCCTTCTGCCTGTTTTAGTGGATTTTAATCACATTTTATATTTTAAAATTGTTCTTTTTCATTTTGCTTTGTGAAAGACCCACACAGACAAGAGAAATTGACTAACTAGCAAAAAGCTTAAGTCCTGCAAACAGTTATTCACGTGCTTAACTTTAAGTATGTGAATGGTCCCACTGATTTTAAACAGGACTATTTTTGTGCTTAGCGCATGCATAAATATTTGTAAGATTGGGGCCTGTAACAGGGTGGCTTGCCCCTTTAAGAGCTAGAGGCCTGGGGCCAGCCAACTCTAGTTACTAAGGAAGCACATCTGAGCAGGAATCAGGTGATTCCCCTATAAAGAGTAGCAGAAAGCTGCAGAGAAGTGGGAATGCTCAGGGAAGCCAGAGTGGAATACAGAGGCCGTTATGAGTCAGTAGGCTCCAAGAGAGAGACCTGGGATTTGGGAATGAGTCTGTAGACAGGAAAGGATCCCGGATAAGAGGGTAAATTGATGGACTTGAAGAGACTGTATTTTGATCTGTTTTTGATTAAACCAGACCCCCAAGGAGGGGTAGAATTGGATGGAAAGACAGCAGACTCCACGGGAGTAAAAAAGACTGCAGCCAGGTAGGGCTGAGAATAGCTTGCCAAGGCAGGGAAGAGCTGCAAAGAGCAGACTCATGGGGAGAAGAGAAGCCCCAGGGCTGAGTTTTGCTTTTTGTCTTATGTCAATAAATTACATGCTGGGAGAAGGGACATTATTGAACAAAAAAGCCTCTGAAGTTTATTTGAAAAGTCCATTTAAGGGGAATCTGAGGCAGTCTGCTTGTAGCGTAACCAGCGGCGGCTCCAGGCACCAGCGCTCCAAGTGCGTGCCTGGGGCGGTAAGCTGCGGGGGGTGCCGTGCCGGTCCCTGCGAGGGTGGCAGTCAGGCAGCCTTCGGTGGCATGCCTGCGGGAGGTCCGCCGGTCCCGCGGGTTCGGCAGTGATTCGGCGGCGGGTACGCCGAAGCCGCGGGACCGGCGGACCTCCCACAGGCGCGCCGCCGAAAGCTGCCTGCCTGCCATGCTTGGGGCAGCAAAAAAAAGTTAGAGCCGCCCCTGAGCGCAACAGAGGATGGCCCATTGGCAGAGCATGTTTGCCTATACAAGGGGAAACAGTGAAACAGACAACCTGCTTTAAAATGCACAAAATAAACTGAAAAGATAGGGATATTTTTTCTTAAATCCTTCTGTTTTATGGTAAATGTATTTCATTGTTTGTAATAGCAGTAACAAAAAATTCAGACAGTGATTTTTAATTTGACTGTATTTCTTAATTAGGCCTGGTCTACACTATGACTTTAATTCGGATTTAGCAGCGTTAAATCGAATTAACCCTGCACCTGTCCACACAACGGAGCCATTTATTTCGAAATAAAGGGCTCTTAAAATCGATTTCTGTACTCCACCCCGACGAGCGGAGTAGCGCCAAAATCGATTTTGTCATTTCGAATTAGGGTTAGTGTGGCCGCAATTCGATGGTATTGGCCTCCGGGAGCTGTCCCAGAGTGCACCATTGTGACCGCTCTGGACAGCAATCTGAACTCGCATGCACTGGCCAGGTAGACAGGAAAAGCCCCAGGAAAATTTTGAATTTCATTTCCTGTTTGCCCAGCGTGGAGAGCACAGGTGACCACAGATAGCTCAGCTCATCAGCACAGGTAACCATGCAGGCTGATAATCGAAAAAGAGCACCAGCATGGACCGTACGGGAGGTACTGGATCTGATCGCTATATGGGGCGAGGATTCATTGCTAGCAGAACTTCGTTCGAAAAGATGAAATGCCAAAACTTTTGAAAAAAATCTCCAAGGGCATGATGGAGAGAGGCCACAATAGGGACTCAGATCAGTGCCGCGTGAAAGTCAAGGAGCTCACACAAGCCTATCAAAAAACAAAGGAGGCAAACGGTCGCTCCGGGTCAGAGCCGCGGACATGCCGCTTCTACGCCGAGCTGCATGCAATTCTAGGGTGGGCCGCCACCACTACCCCACCTGTGACCATGGATTCTGGGTCGGGGATAGTCTCATCAGCTACACCTGAGGATTCTGCGGAGGGGGAAGAGGAGGAGGAGGAGGAGGAGGAGGACGAGCTTGCAGAGAGCACCCAGCACTCCGTTCTCCCCAACAGCCAGGATCTTTTTCTCAGCCTGACTGAAGTACCCTCCCAAGCCTCCCAAGCCAGTAGCCAAGACCCTGACCCCATGGAAGGGACCTCAGGTGAGTTTACCTTTTAAAATATAAAACATGGTTTAAAAGCAAGCGTTTTTTAATGATTAATTTGCCCTGAGGACTTGGGATGCATTCGCGGCCAGTACAGCTACTGGAAAAGTCTGTTAACGTGTCTGGGGATGGAGCGGAAATCCTCCAGGGACATCTCCATGAAGCTCTCCTGGAGGTACTCCAAAAGCCTTGCCACAAGGTTTCTGGGCAGTGCAGCCTTATTCCGTCCTCCATGGTAGGACACTTGACCACACCATGCTTGCAGCAAGTAATCTGGTATCATTGCCTGACAAAGCCTGGCAGCGTATGGTCCCGGTGTTTGCTGGCATTCAAGCAACATCCGTTCTTTATCTCACTGTGTAATCCTCCGGAGAGTGATATCGCTCATGGTAACCTGGTTGAAATACGGGAACTTAATTAAGGGGACAGAGGTGGCCGTTCCTACTGGGCTGTTTTGCCTGTGGCTGAAAAGAAATCCTTCCCTGCAGTTAGCCAAGCACAGGGGGGCGAATTGGCCCTGAGCTTTTCGCGTTTGGCTAGCAGGGATCTTCCCTGTTACCAGCCACGCGGTCGGGGGAGGGGTACATTGATCATCCCAGGGAATTCATGGCGGGGGGGTTAGTTTGGTTTCTGCAGGGATCTTCCCTGATACCTGCCACGCGGTGGGGGGAGGGATAAAGCGATCATCCCAGAGAATTGGATGGGGGGGGGGGGTTAGTTTGTTTTCTGCTGCTGAAGGTTAACAGGAAAACCGCAGCAGTCAACAGGCTTTGCTTGGTATGTGGGAAAGGAGGGCGCAGAAGCCGAAAGACAGTGGCTTACCATGGCTGCCTGCAAGCTGAATTCTGTTGCCCGGACCTGCGTCTGTGATCTCTAACACCAAAGCCACAGGCACTCAATATTAAGATGGAAAATGCGACCTTGTACTGAAATCACATGTGCTATGTAATGTGAATAGTGTTTTTCACCATGAAAGAGTATAAGCATTGTTCTGTAAAATGTATCATTTTAAAAACTTCTCTCCTTTTTTTCAACCCTCCCTCCAGCAGCTGCAAATTTTTCAAGCCTCCCTCCTCCGTCCCGAAGGCTATCTCAGATAAGGCGGCGTAGAAAGAGGACGCGAGACGACATGTTCACAGAAATAATGGAATCCACCCGCAATGAAAGAGCTCATTTGAATGAGTGGAAGGACACTGTATCTAAATTTAGGAAAGATGCCAGTGAACGTGAGGTCTTGAGGGACGCTCGAGATGAGAGGTGGCAGGCTGCAACGCTGGGGCTGCTGCGTGAGCAAACGGACATGCTCCGGCGTCTGGTGGAGCTTCAGGAACGGCAGCAGGATGACAGAGTGCCACTGCAGCCGCTGTATAACCTCCCTCCCCCCTCACCATGTTCCATATCCCCCTCACCCAGACGTGTAAGAACGCGGGGGGGGAGGCTCCGTGCACCCTCCCACTCCACCCCAGTGGACAGCCCAACCAAAAGGCTGTCATTATATTGAATTTGTTCAGTGGCCTTTTACTTCCCTCCTATCCTCCTCCCAAACCTCACCCAGATTACCTTCTTGGTTCTCTCCCTATGTTTATAATCACTTAATAAATAATACATGATTTTTAAACGATAGTGACTTTATTTCCTTTGAAAGAAAGCTGGGGGAACGGGGAGGGTGGGTTGCTTACAGAGAATGAATGAGTCAATAAAGGGGGCTGGTTTTTATGAAGGGAGAAACAAACAGAAATTTCACACTGTAGCCTGGCCAGTCATGAAACTGGTTTTCAAAGCTTCTCTGATGCACAGCGCTTCCTGGTGTGCTCTTCTAATCGCCCTGGTGTCTGGCTGCGCGTAATCAGCAGCCAGGCGATTTGCCTCAGCCTCCCACCCTGCCATAAAGGTCTCCCCCTTACTTTCACAGAGATTGTGGAGCACACAGCAAGCAGAAATAACAATGGGGAGATTTCTTTGGCTGAGGTCAGAGCGAGTCAGTAGCGATCGCCAGCGACCTTTTAAACGGCCAAATGCACATTCTACCACCATTCTGCACTTGCTCAGCCTGTAATTAAACAGCTTCTGACTCCTGTCCAGGCTGCCTGTGTATGGCTTCATGAGCCATGGCATTAAGGGGTAGGCTGGGTCTCCAAGAATAACTATTGGCATTTCAACATCCCCAACAGTCATTTTCTGGTCCGGGAAGTAAGTCCCTTGCTGCAGCCCTTTAAACAGAGTAGTGTTCCTGAAGACGCGAGCATCATGAACCCTTCCCGGCCAGCCCGCGTTGATGTTGGTGAAACGTCCCTTGTGATCCACAAGTGCTTGCAGCACCATTGAAAAGTACCCCTTGCGGTTTATGTACTGGGTACCCTGGTGCTCCGGTGCCAAGATAGGGATGTGGGTTCCATCTATCGCCCCACCACAGTTAGGGAATCCCATTGCAGCAAAGCCATCCACTATGACCTGCACATCTCCCAGAGTCACTAGCTTTTGTAGCAGCACCTCAGTGATTGCTTTGGCTACTTGCATCACAGCAGCCCCCACAGTAGATTTGCCCACTCCAAATTGATTCCCGACTGACCGGTAGCTGTCTGGCGTTGCAAGCTTCCACAGGGCTATTGCCACTCGCTTCTCAACTGTGAGGGCTGCTCTCATCTTGGTATTCTGGCGCTTCAGGGCAGGGGAAAGCAAGTCACAAAGTTCCATGAAAGTGCCCTTACGCATGCGAAAGTTCCGCAGCCACTGGGAATCGTCCCACACCTGCAACACTATGCGGTCCCACCAGTCTGTGCTTGTTTCCCGGGCCCAGAATCGGCGTTCCATGCCTATAACCTGCCCCATTAACAGCATGATCTCCAAAGCACCGGGTCCCGCGGTTCGATAGAATTCCATGTCTATATCCTCATCACTCTCGTCGCCGCGCTGCTGTAGCCTGCTCCTCGCCGCCTGGTTTTCCAGGTTCTTGTTCAGCATAAACTGCACGATAAGGCGCGAGGTATTTACAATGTTCATGACTGCTGTCTTGAGCTGAGCGGGCTCCATGCTTGCCGTGGTATGGCGTCTGCACTGTTCACCCAGGAAAAAGGCGCGAAACGGTTGTCTGCTGTTGCTTCCTGGAGAGGGGGGAGGATATACCCAGAACCACCCGCGACAATGTTTTTGGCCCCATCAGGCATTGGGATCTCAACCCAGAATTCCAATGGGCGGAGGAGACTGCGGGAACTATGGGATAGCTACCCACAGTGCAACGCTCCAGAAATCGACGCTAGCCCCGGTACATGGACGCACACCGCCGAATTAATGTGCTTAGTGTGGCCGCATACAATCGAATTTATACAATCTGTTTCCCAAATTCGAATTATATAAATTCGGATTAATCCCGTAGTGTAGACATACCCTAAGATTACAGTGTCTGCTTCAAAGTAGTGGCTTTAAACATGAATAGTAAAACTTTTGTACAAAGCTTTTTTTTAAAAAAGCACAATTAGTACATATCCTGAATCATTTACATTTTGTGAACATTTTATGTCTGAACTTGTTTAAAAGAAATATTTAACAAAATTCTGATTTATTACTTTTATTTGCCCTTTATTGGAAAGAAAAATGAAAATATATTTTCCCCTGAGCTATTTTCGGTTAACATGAAATGGACATAGTGTTTTTCCTAGTTTCAGAATTTACTAGTTTTAATTGGTCCCTCAGTTTATGGAATTGATTTAATTGAGCATAGTATTCTTCCCACCCTCATGTTAATACTCATATGAAAAGAACAACCACTATTTCCCACCACCTTCTTATTTTCTTGCATGCTGCCCCTTGCACATGTTTTCCCCTAACTTACTCGTAAGGCCACTACCCATTCACTCTTCAAGTCCCTCACTTGAAAGAACCACTTCTGCTGCAGCACTTACAAGAAATCAGCCAGCGAATGTTGTCTAGGGCCTTTATCATTCAAGCTGTTTGAATGTGTCCTCTGGAGTCCCACTGAAGCTAGAAGGGTTCTGTGGAAGGGAAGGAGCTGAGGGCAACTGGATTATTTAAAAATCCTTGTAAAACTGTGTAAAGCCATATTCACTTGGTGACATCATGGCAGAGATAAGTTTTAAGGAGGGAATTAAAAGAGGAGAAAGTGGCTTTGTGGATTTTTGCAGGGAGCTCCTCCCACTCATAAGGGGCAGCATGGGCAAAAGCAGAAGAGTGATTACTTCCTGGATGCTTCCTCTTTGGTTCACCCCAGTATATTCTCCACAGACTTTAGGGAGTAACCAGGTGATTTAAGATGAACATGCAAAAGTCTGAACCTTTCTTCAATGTGATCTCCTTTTGACATCTGTACTATTTAGACTGGCTTTTTGTGGGTTTAAATATTTGGATATTCATATTGTATCCAAATGCCCGACTTAGTTCTAATTGATATTAACATTACTAATATTAAACAAGATTTGATGGGACCCATAAAAACAGAAGTGCATGAAAATAGAAGGTGTTGGAGAGAAGAATCAGAACAGTTCTTTCAGAACTTTCAAGCAGGCAAGGCTTGGCTCTAGAGAGAGCAAAAGTTTGGAAGACTGAGATATTCCAATTTTGTCCAAACTCTTCCCTTCATTCTCATTTTTTGTGTCCTCTAACGTACAACTAAACAATAATATTGTATTATGTGGATCCTCATGCATTTCCCCCAGTTTTTTTTTTAACTTGTTTTATGGAGGAAATTTAGGATGAACAATGGAAAGTATCTCTTGACAGTAGGGGGAAGGATATTTCAAATGGTATTTACAGGCAATATGGATCTCTTTTTATAATTTTTCCTTCTTTTCAGTAATATGCCTTCCTATGTAGCTATCAGCATTTATTTTACTTATATAAGTATAAATCGGGGGTTTATTTCAGACTGAAGAATGATTAATAATATTTATTTCATTTTAGGACATTTTGTACTACGAACAGCTTAAGTCCAATGTGATTCAGCATGATCTTTTAGTGGACAGCCTGATTTACAAAGTGAGTAATTCATTAATTAGTGAGTATTTACTGATCAAAGCAATAACTCTGTATAAAGAAAACACAAATGTTCTGGTTATATGGAGCATGGGAATAAAGCGTGCTCATCTTTGAGTGTCCTCTACATATTCCCATTCATGGGATGTGCTGGCTGCTGCAGACTGGATGGTGGAAACTTCTTGTAGCAGTGCTCTTTGGAGTCTTCACATCTCCCTCTTATCCCTCCCTCAGTGTTTCTGAATGTGTGGTGCTCTGTGCTGCCTCATTTCCTTCCAGCTGCAGGAGCGGGAAGATGTGAACCTCTCTGGATGCTTTGAATCCAGATCCTTCTCTCAATAAGATTTTAGTACCTTAGTCTAGTCTAGCTTTAGCATTAGTACAGTTAGTATTAGTTATGGGATATATTTAGTTAATAGTAGTCAGCTCTTTGATTCTGACTTCTGGGTCCATGGTGGATCCAAAGTTGAAATAACCGGATTTTAAATGGTACGTGTGTGTGTGTGTGTGTGTGTGTGTGTGTGTGTGTGTGTGTGTGTGTGTGTGTGATATCATGTGGTCTCTCTAGTATCAGATGCTCGCACTAGATGTTTAGATGGCATGCCTGGATGAAGGCCACTCTTCTTCAAGATGCTCAAACTTCAGCACCTTTACCCTGTGAACACGTAAGGAGTAGCAGAATAGGCTACAAGCCTTACTGTCACAAGAAGCAGCGGCTGTGAAGCCTGTCTGCTCCAACTCTCCAACTCTGCTCAACCAAGCTTAAAGATAGGAAACTGATACAATGCCTAGAACCTTCCAGACCTTGCAGTGCAAAAGGCACTGGTCTCTGAGCTGGGCTCTGGTTCCAAGGCTGTTGCATTATCGGTATCTAGCTTTGAAGCACTTAAAACGTCGATTGGTTGTGGCCTCTGATATGAGAGCCAAGCCACAACAGATCCAATAAACCTTGGTTCCAAGAAAGAAAATATCAAGTAGATGGGCAGCGCACCTTCACGATCTGTTAATTCAGGACCATTGGAGTTATGGAGAAAAGAGATTTGTATGTTGTTAGAGAATAACAGAGTTTTTACTTTTTACTTTTTGTTTGGGTACAGCAAGTTAGATACTTTTTTTTTTAAGCAATTGCGTAGAGGGAGAGAGCTAAACAGGTTTCTTAACAGGTAAACAATTACAGCAAGCATTTACACCTTTTGTTACAGACAATAATGAGCAACAGCTGCATTTTGTTTATACATAGGTTATTCTGATATTTTGTTTTTCTTGCTTGTTTAGATTTTAGTTTACATACAGTATTATTTACACAAGGTTGCAACAATTTTTTACACAGTTTTTTTTTTTTTACTTGCCTTACACAATTCTCGCTTTTACAAATTTTGCGTTATTAGGGTTACAGTTAGCCTGACTCTTGCTAACAAACTGTTATGCATTGCAATTTCCTTTTTGTCAGTTCTTTTTCTGCTTCCACAACCCCCCTTTTTGTATTACTAGTACAACAAACATTTTAAAATTTTTATTTGCATTAAGTTTTGGAATTTAGATTTTACTTTAAATGCTTTAACCTTAGGGGTTTTGATTGAATGTAATGACAATGCATGATGAGCATGGACATGAAAGGTATTACTATTATTACGTCCTTTATAACAACAATAACATAATTCTAAGCTAACTAATAGCAACACAAGCAATAACATTTTCATAGCAATAATATGATGGGGTTGTTGTACAATTTTAGTTATAAAGCACAATACATTATACTTAGTACATAAAGTAAACACTTTATAAGCTGTATAAAAGGCATACTTTTTAACTTGATATATATTTTGAAGCATGTGAATTTGCCCTTGTATTTTAGAGATTTTTTGAACCTTTGGTAACAGTGAAAGCAAATTTTGAAATTGATTAGGCACTAAACTAGTTTAATTAAAGGGTATTTGGAACCTAAGGGCTACTTGCAAAATTTTATCTGCAGGCCAGTAAATAATATGATTGCCTGCAGTGGTAATGAAATTAAAATGTATGTTTTGCAATGTGGTGGCTTTAACATACACACAGCTATTATTAGCTTGAAAAAGTAAGTGTTCTGTTAGGGTAGTTTCTTGTTTTCTACCCTCCCAGCAAACGTAGTTATGAAGAGTAACAACTTCTCCTGGCTTCAGTTTATGGATACACTGAAGCTGTGGGGGTTCTAATGGCCAAAATGTTTATTGACTTTCTAACCCTATTTAAATGTCAGATGTAATTTCAGGAGCACTGACTAAAAATTGATTAGTTTTTAATGTTTTTTGTAGGAAGGAATTTCTGGACTTTGTGGTTTTAATGCAGCAAGTGTTCCTTTTTTTTATTATTATTATTATTTTTTTAAAACAGTGTGGTTTAGCATTATACAGGGGAGAGGTTACTAGCACATTACCCTGTAATGGTTTTGCTTTTTTTTTTTTTTTTTTTGAAAAATCCAGAGGCACAGTAGGTCTGTCAGTGGACAAGGGAGAGGTTACTAGCACTTTACCTTGTTTTTTTTTTGTTTTTTTTTGTTTTTTTTGTTTTTTTGTTTTTTTCCTGCTGTCCAGAAGGCACAGCAGAGCTAGAAGGAGAAATAGGCTTATTATTAGTTGGAGAATTCTTCCGAGGTGGAGGGGTCTTTTTAGAGTGAGAAGCATGGGTTCAGGTAGGCAGTCCTTGGCACTTTACAGCAGTGTTGGTGGTTAACAGGACTTGGAAAGGGCCTTTTCAGCATGGAACCAAAGCAGTCTTTTGTTGATGGACTTTACGTAGACTCAGTTTCCTGGTTTTAATGAATGGCAGGGCTGCTAGGGTCTTTGGGTAGCACTTTTTTTATCTGTGAGAAAAGAAACCTAACGCATTTTATTAATGCCTCGCAGTGTTTTGCAGATTTAGCAGCTGAAGTCTAAAAACCGGAGAGGGGTTTAGCATTCCTCTTTCCACCCCGGTTAATCGGGAAGGTTGTCAGGTGGATCTACCCCAGTCTTGCTACGACTGGGCAATAGAGAAGCTGAAGAAAAGGGAAGAGTTGTGTACTTGATAACTAGAATTGAGTAATTAAAAGCATAGATCATAAACCAGGCAGCAACTCAAACCTACGCCCAGGGCAAGTTGCAAGCCTTGAAACAGAACTTCCAGGCAGAAAAGGAAGCACTGGCTAAGCAAGTACTGGTCCTTCAGGAACTTGTCAAAATTTATTATTTGTACTTAGCCTGGTCTGCGTTGATTCTTGACCTTGAACACAGATTAACTTTCTCTTTATCTCTGGACCAAGCTGAATTTTAAATTAACCCGTTCCTTTCCTTAATAGACAAATTGCTCCCTTTGTGTGTCAGAGGCTTTTTGGTGATTAAAAGCTCCTCTGAGATGTATGATCTTATTTAGATTGAAGGTACCTTCCAGTGGGCATTGTTTAGATGGATTTGCATGCATGTAATGATTCCAATTCTCTAAATACTTGCAGGTTTTAGGACCATAATGTACGTACATGAAATAAGATGGGATACCCTTAGGGGGTGAGAGGGAATGCTTAGACTGTCCCCCACCCATTTTTCAATTACACGCACAGGGAGGATGCCCTGTCCGCGCTAGCGGCACATAAACTAAGGATCTCTCCCTACAGGGTATTTACACAGGAGAGACTCACGAGGATGGCCACGACCCTTTTACACCTTCCTTTAGCAAAGAGCATCGGCTAGTCTCTGAGAGACAGCACCGCTTACTCTCTTTGCATCCAGCGAGATGATCAGACTGTCAGTGGCTCACACAGAGAGGAAAGGGGAGGGAAGATGGGTTTACACACTCCTAGACCCAGGTAGCTTTCTTGCCGGACGATGTCAGGCCGAGTTAGCCCACCGTGGGTTGAATCTTCTAAAAGATCCTCTAGTTACCGGGCTTGCGTTAGAGTAGTTCTGGTCACGAGCCAAAAGATTTCGCAGAGTACTCTGGGCGTCTTCCGGTAACTTTTATTTACACTGGTGTACACACACACACACCAAGGCCTCTATTTCTAAATACCACGATGCATCTGTACCTTATGTCCGGACTTAATACACTATGAGGCGGTAAAAACCCCTCAGCACCGGTGCATACCTAATGCATTTCTGTTATGCATATGGGGGCGGCCAAACTAACAGTTCCACCGAACCGCATAAAACTACCTTTTTGGGGGTGGCAAAACAATTCCCCAGAACTGCTCTGCATCTGATCTTGCTGCACAGTTAATAAGTTCGGATGGCATGAGCCCAACAGGGACTGACGGCCCCACGGACAATTCTCCTCCGACACCCCAATAGAGATTTCAAAAGGTCTCCTACCTCTATTGTGGCGCCATGGAGTTCGAAGGGGAACGATCCGTAGCAGCTGCCGGTGTCTCTGCGGGCATTGCCATCCCGGACGAGCCCCCAAATTGTCGGAGAATAACAGAGTTCTCACTTTTTGTTTGGGTACAGCAAGTTAGATACTTTATTTTCTCAAGCAATTGCGTAGAGGGAGAGAGCTAAACAGGTCTCTCAACAGGTAAACAATTACAGCAAGCATTTATATCTTTTGTTACAGACAATAATGAGCAACAGCTGCATTTTGTTTATACATAGGTCATTCTGATATCTTGTTTTCCTCGCTTGTTTAGACTCTAGTTTACATACAATATTATTTACACATTATTTACACAAGGTTGCAACAACTTTTTACACAGTTCTTTTTTACTTGCCTTACACAATTCTCGCTTTTACAAATTTTGCGTTATTAGGGTTACAGTTAGCCTGACTCTTGCTAACAAACTGTTATGCATTGCAATTTCCTTTTTGTCAGTTCTTTTTCTGCTTCCACAATGTAAACTGGAGATGAGTGCTATCCGTCTAGTGCTCAAATTTTTTCTGTCTCACATCCAGAACAAAGTAGTGCAAATTGTTACAGACAAGATAACAGCAATGAGAAGGGAGGAGCTCACTCATCTGAGCTGTGCAAAGAGGCAATCTAGCTATGGTCCTGCTGTATCCACTACAACGTCTACCCAATTGCCCTGAACTTAGGGGGCAAGTACAGCAACATAATAGATCAGTACTGTGAGGCAGTTGCATGAATGTTCTGTTAAGGATTCAGTAATTCAGGACATATTCAGTCTCTGGTGGTTTCTGGAAGTAGATCTCTCTGTCACGAGACAGAATATAAAATACCCTTGTTTCTGCTCAGAATGGACACATTGGATGCTTTCCTTCTGAATTGGGGGATGGGCCTGTTATATGCTTCCTCCTTTTCCTTTTATACAGCGGGTCATAAAGATAAAGCACAATGGGGCCACAGTAATTCTAATAACTTCCACCTGGCTGAGACAATGGTGGTATATGGACTTTCTTCACTTCTCTGAAGGGGTTTACAACCTTCTGCCAGTGATGGCAGCAAAAGCTGTTTTCACAAGTGGACGTGGAGGTTCATCTCCCAGGCCCTCTTTCTCTACATCTAACTGCCAGGGGTTGTAGGACTTTAATGGATCTAGAAAAAAATCTTGCATGTTAGAAGGTTATTTCCAGGAAGCAATCACCCAGAAAGTGTGGAGTTTAGGTGGTATAAATTCATGACCTGACAAGTGTATAGATTCTGTGTGGGCACCAATTTAGTATATTAATATTTACTGCATGTAAAGTGTCTAGACCTGTTTCGGAGTACACGTAACAGCAATAGCAGCACGTCATGTACTATAGATGCACATGACACAGTTAAAATATTTATGAAAGTGTCAGTTAATATGTACCCACCAGTGAAAGACTCAAATCCATCATAGGAAATTAATTTGGTCTTCACCCAGCTTATGAATCCTACTTTTGAACATAAGGTGGATTGTTCTTTTTTTAATTTGTTTATTTAAGCAGCTTTTATAATAGCCTTTACATCAGCAAGGTGAGTGAGTGAGTTGCATGCTCTTATGGCTGACCTGACCATTCACTGTTTTTCAAAAGATAAAATTGCCCTTAAACCTCATCCTAGAATCCTTTCAAAAGTGGTGTCTGGATTTCATATCAATCAGTTAATTGCTGGTTGCCTTTCCAAGCTCTCATGCTTATAAAAAAGAATCTACACTACATATTTTAGATACTAAAAGAGTTCTAGCTTACTATCTGAATAGGATGAGAGAGCTTCAAAATGGTAGCCATGTTAGTCTGTATCAGCAAAAAGAATGAATAGTACTTGTGGCACCTTAGAGACTAACAAATGTATGCAACAAAGCCCGTTGCCAACTCTGTCCACATATCTATTCAAGGGACACCATCATAGGACCTAATCACATCAGCCACATCAGAGGCTTGTTCACGTGCACATCTACCAATGTGATATATGCCATCATGTGCCAGCAGTGCCCCTCTGCCATGTACATTGGCCAAACCTGACAGTCTCTATGCAAAAGAATAAATGGACACAAATCAGACATCAAGAATTATAACATTAAAAAAACCAGTCGGAAAACACTTCAACCTCCCTGGTCAGTTACAGACCTAAAAGTCGCAATTCTTCAACAAAAAAACCTTCAGAAACAGACTCCAATGAGAAACTGCAGAACTGGAATTAATTTGCAAACTGGACACCATTAAATTAGGCTTGAATAAAGACTGGGAGTGGATGGGTCATTACACAAAGCAAAAACTATTTTCTCATGCTAATTTTTCTCCTACTGTTACTCACACCTTCTTGTCAACTGTTTGAAATGGGCCATCCTGATTATCACTACACAAGTTTTTTTTTCTCCTGCTGATAATAGCCCACCTTAATTGATTAGTCTCGTTAGAGTTGGTATGGCAACACCCATTTTTTTCATGTTCTCTGTGTATATATATCTTCCTACTGTATTTTCCACTGCATGCATCCGATGAAGTGGGTTTTAGCCCACGAAAGCTCATGCCCAAATAAATTTGTTAGTCTCTAAGGTGCCACAAGTACTCCTTGTTCATTTTTTCTTAGAGCTTCAAAAGTCTCCTAAAATTTTTATTTCTTATGCTGACAACTATAAGGGTCATGCTATTATCTAGGTGTTAGAAAGCATATAGGACAGGGATATACAGTTGCATTAGATCCTCCTTCTGCAGAAGTTAGGACACTGTCATGGGGTGTGTGGGCCCTTTTAAGCGATGTCAGGACCAGTCTGCCTGTGATGGACTTCATAAAGGAAAATGAGTCCATGTCAGCCACATGTCAGCAGCTAAGTGCCCAGGTTAATTAGCTAATTAGCTAACAAACACCTGGATCTGCTAAATAGCTACCTATGCTCAGTTGGAGGAGGGTGCTGTTAGGAGGCTTGTAAGGGAGAGGTGCTCCCAGGGAACACAGCAATAGAATCCTCAGGAAAAGGAATTTATGGAGGGACTTCCTAGATAGTTGCAGAAGGCCCAGCCTGTGAGGAGCTGCATGCTGCCGGGTGAGGATCTATATTCAACACAAAATCCCTGCAGAGGCCTTATAGATTCATAGATTCTAGGACTGGAAGGGACCTCGAGAGGTCATCGAGTCCAGTCCCCTGCCCTCATGGCAGGACCAAATACTGTCTAGACCATCCCTGATAGACATTTATCTAACCTACTCTTAAATATCTCCAGAGATGGAGATTCCACAACCTCCCTAGGCAATTTATTCCAGTGTTTAACCACCGTGACAGGAACTTTTTCCTAATGTCCAACCTAAACCTCCCTTGCTGCAGTTTAAGTCCATTGCTTCTTGTTCTATCCTTAAAGGCTAAGGTGAACAAGTTGTAAGGGTCATACTCTCTAAACCCCAAAGGGGTTACAAAGTTTTCTCCCTCCTCCTTATGACACCCTTAGTTACAGGGAAGGCATCGTCGAGAGTGCCTTGCGGGTAATGAGCTTGGGCATGGGATTGCTAGACTCAGGTGGGACTAATAAACTCAGATGGAGTTTGCCTCCCTGCTAAGAAGCGTGGATGAAAGTCTTTCTTGTGTGTCTGCTGAACTTTCTGTTAATAAATCCAGACCCTCAGAAGGTGTGCGGGGACAGGGGTGTGTGGGGGCGCTGTTTGATACAACCCAATCTGGGAAATTAAGGCAGGGTGCACCTGCACTGCTGCGTCTGGACACAAGGGGCCACACAGGCATGGCACACATCTTTTATAGACACACTTGACTTTCACAGTGGTTACCTCTCTAGCATGTCCAGAAATGTTCTGATTGTTGAAATATGTAAGGTTGCTACTTTGAGGCTCTAGTCACACCTTTCCAAAATACTATTCATTAGATCCAGCATCTAGATTGGCCTTGCTGAACTGAGCATCCATACTACAATCTTTATTCAGTTACGACACTGAATCCCACCATCCAGTCATGGGGTGTTGCTTGCCAAACTATCCCATGACTCAGTATATGCAGAGGACACTTGAAGAAGAAATGGAGATTACTTACTTGTAACTGGAATTCTTTGAGAGGGATGCTGCACATTCCCATTCCCTGCCCACCTTCCCCTCTTCTTCAGAGTGTTAATGAAATATTGACTCTGCGGTGGGCTAGAAGGAACTGAGACGGGACATCATGCCCCCTTTTATAGCCTCGCTCTCAGAATGTTCAGAAACATTGAGAGGAGGGGCAGGAGCAGCAGTAGGGATGTGTGAGCCCCTAACAGGCACTGGTGTGAGAAGTTTCCACAGTCCAAGCTGCACCAGCCATGCATCCCATGAGTGTGAATGTGTGGAGTCCATCTTCAAGTATTCCCGTTACAAGTAAGTAACCTCCTTTTAGCATGAATGACAATTGTAGAATCCAGTCGTTATTTAAAAATCCCCACAAGAACACAGAGGACTTGTCTGCAGGATTGAGCCCTAAACTGTTGATGTTTGGGGTGACTCAAGGATGATGACTCAAGGATGCTTTTTGTTTGCTGGTCTGAATAAACACCAAAAGCAGAGCTTTTGGTCTCCGAGTTTTAGTCCAGAATATGATTGTAATCAAACCATTGTAGTGTTTTTGTGTTGTAATTGTAAATATGAAGTCTGTGTATGACATCAGCTGATAAGTGACAGGAAACTCACTAATGCTGAAACAATGTCCTCAACCACTATGCTGGGCCTAGATTCTGCAGGCATCACCCAAATGAAAAAAATATCTTTCAGCGCCAAACTGCTATATTTTTTTAATTGTAGGATGTAAAGCTGACAGCAAGCAATGATGACTACTATTTTGTATTTGAGGATTATTTATATCAGGTAAGTGGCTAGTTCTGCTTTAGAAAAGATGAAAGTATGTATTTGTTGGATTGTAACATCTTTGGGGGAGGAACTGTGTTTTTGTACATGTTTGAACTGTACCTAGCATAATGGGGCCCCTAATTGAGGGCCGTAGATGCTACTGTAATACAAAGAATAAATAATATCACTTTCTGGATATAGGTTATATAAAATAACCTTTATGCTGTAGAAAGACCAGGGTCACTCTCTCTCCTGTGTCAATGCACTGGACTTTCTGAAGTCCCTTGTATTATCAAATAGAATATTTCTGATTTTAAACAAGACTAGACTAGAAACTGAGCAAGACACTTGGATGGGAGTGTATTGGAGGAGACAAAGACTTATTCAGAAGCCCCCAAATTAGAAATGATTCTACCTGTTTGTTTTTTTTCAATACAATAATATAAAAGGGATGAAGCCAGCCTGTTCTTTGTTTTTCCAGTAGTCATAAGTTAGTTGTTTCGTTTTTTTTTTTTTTAAAGTAGAGTTGAAGGGCACACAAATTGACTAAGTCTTGAGAAGAATAGTCAAAAATCTTAGTTTAAAAATAAAAATGTTGCTTGACAATGGCTTACTGTAATGGGTAATGAAGTGGTTAAATATTTTAAAAATAAAAAAATATAGTAATTATAAATATAGTATTGTGTGGATGCAGCAATGTCATTTTCATCATTTCTAACATTTCTAGCAAATAATTTCTAGTTAATTTACATGGAATTATCTACATTACTTCCCTTTAAATCTTTTTAAATGGAAGGAGATTACATTCATGAATTTCCTAATGTGTATTTGATTGCAGTGTCAACATAAATGTCATGGAGCAAACTTACCATTTTCACAGCACTTTCAGCTTGATTGGTCACAGTTGTTAGGGTGGGCTTGTTTAATTTTGTTTTTTATAGCTACATGAAACTAAATATGTGCCTTTTTGAAGTTAGTGTGCCCTATGTAAATCTGTGCTTAGGGTCTGGAGGAAAAAATAACCAAGAAACTGTGCTTAATGCTGCTTGTAGAAAATGTATACATTTTGTAATTAAATATATTTATTCAAATATATCTGTATATATAAAACTTTACACAATTCTTTTAAGTGTCCATTTCAAATTATATCTCTATTTCATCTCAATTAAAAGTACAATGACAGTTTTCAAATAAAAATATATCTGAATTAAAATGTAATTTATATTCTGAAAAGAGACTTCATAAAAATTACATCCCAGGTATCCATATTTATTCAGTCTCAAATACTTCTGACTCCTAAACAGAGAAAAATATACATAGAATATAATTTTTCTGTCAGTCTTAGCATCTCAGGTTGGGAGCTGAAATCAAACTGTTCTTTTGGCTCAATAAATATGTTACAGTTAGTAGTTATCTGACAGTCATGAAGAAAGAATAATTTTTTGTTGGCTCTACCGTGATGACAGACATAAAAGCTCGTCTCTATCAGTGCTGGGAAGCTTATGTCACTCTGACATAGGAGAGCAAATATGCTAAATCTGATAACATTTTTGCAGTCATTTCTCAGTACATAGCCACATTTGAAGATTTTATTTTTGTTTCCTTTCAACATTTAAGTCTTGAGTAATAAAGATGAATGTGATTGTAGGAATTCAAAGAAACAAAAACCTCAAAAAGTATTGGATTTTAGCCACATAATCTCCAATGACTTCAACAACAGTCACCTAGCTAAATCCATGTGTGTGCTTTTTAAAAAGTGCAGAGCTAAATTTGGTTCTAAGATTCGAAAAACAACCCTAAACTTCTGATCACTCCTTGTGTCTAATTCCATTTAGTACTTTATTCCATTCTGCAAAATGGTTTGTAAAAGAAGTATATCTCCTAAAGACAACCTTCATTTCCTACCTAATCTTCAGCTTCAACTAGTTCTCAAATTGTTTCATTCTGTAGACCACCAAGAAGCAGCTCCACAGACCACAGTTTACGAATCACTCTGCTATGGCATATTATTTGCTAATTCCAAATAAGTGAGGGGGATAAGTGGTTAAGTAAGAGAATTTGAACACTGAAAATTACAGCTTAAAAGGATATAGGAATCAGTTGTCTGTCTAGTACTTCATTTTTTGGCAGAATTAGTTATTACTTCTTAGATTGTAAACTTTTTGGGGAAAGGATGATGTCTACTTCTTAGGTTTGTACGGCACCCAAAGTGGGGCCCTGATCCTGTCTGGAGCATCTGGGCTTATGATAATATAAATATTAAATAATAATAATTAATAATATTGAGTTGTACCATTGGTTCTCATTTAGTCATAAATAGGGGTCTACTTAAATTTTTCGCAGGTTGGTAACAGCATAAACAGACATTTGCTATTTATGCAGTGACCAGCCTACAAAAAATTTTGTGATTTCTTTCCAGCATTTCTCAAACTGGTGACCCTGACCCAAAAGGGGGTGGCAAGCCTATTTGGGGTTGCAGTATTGCCATCCTTACTTCTCTGCTGCTACCGGCGGTGGCGCTACCTCAAGTTGGGCTGCGGGAGAAGCTGCTATCCGCTCTGCTTTCAGAGCTGGGTGGCGGGAGAGCAGTGGCTGCTGGCCAGGTGCCCAGCTCTGAAGGCAGCGCCACCAGCAGCAGCAGCACAGAAGTGTAGGATTGCATATTACTTCTGTGCAGCTGTTGGCAGTGGTGCTGCTTTCAGAGCTGGGTGCCTGGCCAGCAGCCATTGCTCTCCACTCTGCCTTCAGAACTGGGTGGCCGGAGACCAATTTCACAAGGGAGACCAGATTTCACAGTCCATGACCTGATTTTCACGGCCACGAATTTGGTAGACCCCTAGTCATAAATAATCCTTTGTGTGAAGAATACAGTGAGATAAAGTTGATCATTTTCAATTATTTGCATTGTGATTTCTACATTACATTTTTACCACTTTATAACTCTCCTACATTATAATTCAGCTCCATTGACATCCATTGTAAAATTCCTCTTTATCACATGCCCTATGATTTTATTACTTTAGGTTTATCCTTTGAATTTAGTGGTTAGTCCAATTTAGTCCAAAATTAAGAAGAAAATTAAACACCTCGTTAGTTTGTCAAATATTTGTATACTTTAAAAAGAGCTTGTGTTATCATGGTTTTCTTTTGGCTTTATTTCTCTTCTGTGTGAGACACAGTATTAATAGATTTTAAGGCCAGAAGGGGCCATTATGATCATCTGGTCTGACTCTCTGCAGAACACAGCCCAAAGTACTTCACCTAGTAATTTCCATATCAAGCCATAACTTTGTTTGAGCTATTGCATACTTTTTAGAAAGATATTCAGTCTTGATTTAAAAACTTCCAGACACGGGAATTCCTAAGACAGGGCTGCAGATAAACGTTAGATTCTTTTTCCTACTGGGGAACATTGTTTATTTCCTTTTTCAATTAATCTCTCCCACATCAGTTAATATATACTGAGTATTAACTTTGCCTGCTTATTGTTACAGTTTGAAGATGATTGTGAGTTATTCAATAACAGTATTTAATTTAGAGTATTTAAGATAGATTGTTTATTTTTAAAAAGATGTTTAAATATGAGAAATAGTTTGGGATTCAAAAAAGGTAAAATGTTATCACAAAAAGAATATTATCTGTTTTCAAATAGAAGTGCAAGTGGTTTACAAAAGTCGCAATTTTGCATGTTTGTTTTTGAAAACTTTTTTTTATTTTTTTAAATTTATTTTTAAAACCGTTTTATTATTTGAAAACTAATCACAATAATGTATTCAAAGAAAAAACAGTTTATTTTATTAAACAGAAAATATGTAATGAAACAGCACTACAACATTTAAAACATTTTGATCTTTTTTTTTTAAAATTGTAGGCCAGATCTAAAATATTCCCTATTAGAAACTATATTAAAGAATGTTTAAAATTGCAGAGATAAGCACTCAAGTCAGGAAACAGCAGACTCAACTTTAACTCTGCCACCTTGTGTATGTTTATGATGGTTCAGTCTTTGATTGCATGATAACATTCAGATCTTCAAATATCATATAATTTAATATGACACAATTTTTCTATAACTTCAGATTCATATATTTCATCTTTTATTATTGTTATACCTAGGGTGACCAGAGAGGAAGTGTGAAAAATCGGGATGGGGGTGGTAATTGGCAACTATATAAGAAAAAGCCGGGCACCAAATATCAGGGACATCTGGTCACCCTAGTTATACCTATTCCAGGATTGCTCACAATGTGCTAGCCTCTTTTCTTCTTCAGAATCTAGAATGATCTCCCATGTACAGATATATTTGTGTTCTTATCCTAAACTATTAAACACTAAATATGCTTTTTGACAGCGGCTGATATAGTGCTGTCTTCCTAATCTGGTATTTTCCCACTGTGGTGCAGGGCCACCCAGAGGATTCAGGGGGCCTGGGGCAAAGCAATTTCAGGGGCCCCTTCCATAAAAAAACAGTTGCAATACTATAGAATACTATATTCTCATGGGGGCCCCTGCAGGGCCCGGGGCCTGGGGCAAATTGCCCCACTTGCCCTCCCCTCTGGGTGGCCCTATTGTGGTGTTTCATAATAAAGTGAATGTTGAGAATATACTATATCAAGATATTCTGTAAAGGCTCTGTGTCTGATGGAGAATGTTAGGAACTGCACATACACAAAAATGCACGTGCTTCATTTGGTTATGCAGTTAGTACGTTGGCTGTCAGTCATGGTAATTGGGTATTGAAATAGCCTGCTAGACATGTAAGTGGTCAGTTACATGCATACATATAACTGCATACACAAATGGTTTACACACACATCTCGTCATACACTGGTCTGAAAATACAAACCTAGAAATCTTGGACCATAATGTGTTTCAAAAATTAAAATAGTCTCGTAAGAGTTTTTTCGCTATTAACTCTATAGCATTCGATAAGGAAGATCTTAAAATGAAACAACTGCCAGTGCATAATTTTGTGTTTGACACTGTTTTGTTCATTGAGCAAGTCAGCTGATGTTTTTTTACTTTGCTTTCTGCAGGTATTACTCTGTTTTTCCCGAGATACATCAGTACTGGAGCACTTTTCTTACAATAGTGCTACTCCACCCAAATCATACATACGAGGTAAAGAAAAAGTATTGTGTAAGATAATATGAAGTGTAGTGTTGATTGCTGCATGTAGTATACCAAAAAAGCAAATCTCTATGGACTTAATTTATGTATATTACATATGCACACAAAAAGTACATTAGAAGAACATAGTTAAGATCACAAAGTCAAACACTCAAAAGTTAGGAAATGCCAGAATTAAGGTTGCCTATGTATGTGCATTATGAAACGGTCTTTAATTACATGATCATATACTGTTTTTTCCACAGAACCCCTGCCTTATTCAGTGCACAGAATGAGCCAGCTGAGGCTGGGAAAATACTATAATTATTTATTTTACTGGTATTAGCACATAGGGTCCCCAGTTGTGGACCACGACACCATTGTGCTAGGTGCTGTACAAACACAGAACAAAAAGGCAGTCTCTGTCCCAATGAGTTTACAATCTGACAGACCCCAGATGGATACAGGCAGACCAAAGGTTGTGTACAGAGAAATAGTGAGACAATATTGGTCATCAGGATAGTCTGCAGTCTCCGCATACCAGCAGTGTATAGCTTTTGTCAATTTTACGTAGGCCTATTGACAAAGGAGAGTTTTATGGAGGGTTTTGGAGGAAGCTAATGTTAGTTTTGAAGATGTTTACAGGAAATTTCTTACAGGCGTGAGGGTCAGCATTAGAGAAAGCATGAAATATATGATCATGTCATTGAAGACTATATAATAATGAATACACATATGCACGGGCAATCTTAATTCTCGTGTTTCCTGATTTTTGGAGTGCTTGACCTTAATATTATTTTAACTTAGGTTTTTTTGATGTGTAATTTCCTAGGTTTTTAAAAAAGCAAACTGAAAAAACAAATTCCATCATATGTTATCATATTGACACCTACAGGGGTCATCAGCAGGGATTGGAACCTTGAGATCCACTGTACAGACCTCTGCCACTTGAGCTAATGGAGTAACTGATTGCAGTAGCAGGTTGTCATCCTCTGTGTGGACAAGTACTACGGGGGATGGGACATTTTGTCAGGGTTTTTACAGATATTTACTGACAGCAGAGGACTCAGGAATCTGCGTTCCATTCCAGGCTCTGGAGAGGAGTGTGTTCTTCTATCCATTTCCCCACCCCAAACTTGACCCCTTGCCTCATCACCTCCAACCTATCTCTTCCCCACCCCTGGCTCCTTGTCCCTTTCCCAATCTCTTTGTCCATCATATCCTACCCTTACTCTCTGCACTTTCTGTCCCACTCACAGTCTCTTGTCCAGCTCTTCATCTAATATGTGGGGTGTAGGCTCTGGGAGGGAGTTTGGGTGTCGGAGGCAGGGCCGGCTCCAGCATTTCTGCTGCCCCAAGCAAAAAAAAAAAAAAAAAAGCCGCGATCGGCGGCAGCAGTTCGGTGGCAGGTCCTTCGCTCCTAGAGGGAGTGAGGGACCTGCCGCCCCCGAATTGCCGACGGGGCTGCCCCTCTCCCTTGGCCGCCCCAAGCACCTGCTTGTTAAGCTGGTGCCTGGAGCCGGCCCTGGTGGGAGGGGGCTCAGAGCAGGGGGTTGGGGCACATGAGGGATTTGGGGGTGCTGGATACGGTGGGCGCTCACCTCGAGCTGCTCCCCGCAAGCAGTGACCTGTCCCTGCTGTTCCTAGGCGGAGGTGCAGTTTGGCAGCTTTGCACGCTGCCTCCTTGCCAATGGGAGCTCAGAGCCAGCACTTGGGGTGGGGTGGGCCGGCACCCCCTGCCGCACCGAAACTCCCTCCCTGTTAGTTAACTGGAATTTTTCACTTACTGGCACCCCCCCCCCCCCATTTCTCCAACATGCCAGATAAACAAGCTTTTACTGTATACAGACAATAAATGGTGTAAAGTTTTATTGACATAAGTTTGGGATAATTAGCTATATTACTCATGAATGGTGAAGTCATGAGAGAGTTACTTTAGATACTCTAAATGAGTGCCAATAAAATCCTACCCTGTCAAACTATCGTGTATTCTGTATATGCTGCTTACTTTATAAAAGAAAAACTCCCATTGACTTTAATAGAGCTTGAGTTTAACTGCATGGTACTTGGAAGGACAGAAGAATATAACAAATAAATTTTATAAACCTATGAAACTTTAGTCCAATATCCCTGGGCCGTCGTGCCAGGAGGGCCCAGAGCAAATGGTGTATATAATCTTGGAAAGCTGGGACTCTTCCCTTTCCAATCGTATACTCTCATTGCTAGTACATTCGTGAGATACTAGATTAAAGTTACCATTGGAGCAAAACTGAATGTTGACCATTTTGGATTTCCATTCAGTGTAATTTTATTGAGAAACTCCACAATTTGGTGAAGGATGAGATCGTTTCTTAGCAGAGTCATTTTAAAAAATGGTATTTGTTTGAACTTAGAAGTTTAGAACAAGTTCTGGTTCCAATGAATTAGTGAACAGAATGTACATGATACTGCAGCTTCTAATAAGTCTCAAAGTTATCCCATGTATATCACCACTATGTATGTGTTGTGTATGATTGTATATTTTTTGTGTGTGTGTGTATATAATCTCAGTGTATTCAAATAGCCATATTTTAATGTATTTGTGGTTAAATTTCTTCTTTATATGATAGTATTAAATCTAAAAATCAGATTAATTGTTACTAAGTCCTCCATTAAGTAGACAAACTTTCTCTTCCCACAGGGTTCATGTGTGTGTATATATACAGTTGGCCACAGCTAAACAGGGAAGTTTTTGATCCAGTTCTATTGGTTCCCTAGTATAGTAGAACCTCAGAATTACGAACACCAGAATTACAAACTAACAGGTTAATCACACACCTCATTTGGAACCGGAACTATGCAATCAGGCAGTAGCAGAGACCACCAAAAAAAAAAAAAAGCAAATACAGTACATCCACTGTGTTAAACCTAAACTACTAAAAAAAAAAGGGAAAGTTTAAAAAAAAAAAAATTTGGACAAAGTAAGAAAACTGTTTCTGTGCTTGTTTCATTTGAATTAAGATGGTTAAAAGCAGCATTTTTCTTCTGCATAGTAAAGTTTCAAAGCTGTATTAAGTCAATGTTCAGTGTAAACTTTTGAAAGAACAGCCATAACATTTTGTTCAGAGTTACAAACGTTTCAGAGTTATGAACAACCTCCTTTCCCAAGGTGTTCGTAATTCTGAGGTTCTACTGTACAGGAAACTATATAATGTAACACAGATTTTCTTGGTTTCCTGCTGGATTTGGCAATATCTCTCTCTCACTGCAGAGGATCCTACTTTATAACATTTGCAAAATGCAAAGAACAAGAGATGAAAACATATAATATTCAAAGAGATCCTTTTTCTTATCATAACAAATAATCATTTATTAAGATTTTTAAACCATGAATTTAAATAACTAGTAATAACTTATATCTGTTCTAGTTGAATGTTCTCTTTTATCTTAAAACTATAGAAAAGAAATTAAAAACGTCTTTTAAAATAGGTGCAGTTGTGTTTAAGAAAAGCACTGAAGTATGCCTCAAAATTGATGGTCGATATTTTTATTGTGGGTCTAAAAATAATTTTGTATTGTATTAGCACATGCTCGTTTTGCATAGAAATAGAAGAAATTGTGTGTTCATTTTTTGTTGTTGGCACCGATATTAAATTTGAAAAAAGGGCTTGTTGAAGCAATAGGGATTTTAAGATTTGAAAGAAAAATAGGTAAAGTAGTTAAGTTAGGGTACCCCTCCACTCTTCCAGTGATTCAGCCTTAATGCAACAATTTCCTTTTCCTCTCACTAACATTTTTGCACCTTACTAAGTGCTGTTCCTATGCATAGAACATTCTCCCTGTTCTGGTCTGCCAAGGCACTCTCCTTTTCATTTAAATCCCTTCTGAAAACTCACTTTTGTCTGCAAGGCCCACAGTGAGTGAGTCAGTTATACTCTTTATTAATTTTTATTTAACGAAACACAAAACATAACAATCCTATTATTGAACTCTTCCTTCTCCCTCATCTCCCCTCTATTGTTTGTCAATCTCCTTTGTTGTGTCACGTCTGCGTTTTACATTTGAGGAACACTATATCTTCTTTTACTATATGACTCGTGTGAAATGTTTTGCATGCTTGTGGTCAATATAAAATGATAAAAAATTCATCATTAATGAACTTTTTTAATGATATTACTGAAAAGTAAATAAAGTTCACGTTTCTAAAGAGACTTTTTACCATTTGAGTGTGTTTAAACCCATGTCTGCTCATTCACAGGAAAACTTGGCATGGAAGAATATGCTGTTTTTTATCCACCAAATGGTAAGAGTTATACTATTGCCTCCTCTAGTGGAAGATGGGAAAATTACTACTTTTTGCAATGCAAAAATAAGCTAAACTTAACAAATAAGCAGAATAAGAGTGAACCTTAGCCAGTAGTATAATGAGATTAAAGTTATTGGGCTAGAACCTCCCACTGGGTTATGTTGCTTTGCGCCACTGCAAAGTCAGGTTAATTCTAGCTTTATTAGCCACTTGAGCATTCTCTATGTGGGGGAATATTTTGATGGCATAGGGTCGGGATAGCAGCTCATATTTCAGTCTTCTTGATTCTTGCTTAGGGGACCTGACTGGAACACCACTTAATCCAGCTAATCCCCAGCTGCTCAGCACCTCTAGAAAGCATGCCATTGAGATGCCAATTTTAGGCTTCCGCTTTTGAACATTTGGTCTTGATTTTTAGACACGAATGTATGAATATATTCATCACATGAATGCTATTAATGTTACCCTTATTGCTGCTATCTTTTTTTCTCACTGGTCATTTTGTCCATATCAACCCCCCTCCCTTTTGACTTCTGCTGCTGGGTTTTCATTGCCCTTTATATCAAGTTCATGCTCTTTGTCCTTGCTTTCAAGGTCCTACGTCACTGGTCTTGTGTCTGTATCTCTAACCTTGTCTCCTTTTGCGTCTTCTCCATTCCAGCAATGATGCCAGTCTTGGCACATCCTCTGTCGCATTCTCCCACCTCTGTCTCCATGTATTCTTTTATGCAGCCCCCTAAGAATGAAGCATCCTCCTTAGACCCATTTGCCAAACACTTCCCTCTCCTCATTCAAATCCTCTCTGAACACTCATTTCAGCCATGTCACCTATGGGAAGTGAGATGATTTGGAAAAGAGAGGAAAACAGACAACACAACTGCCAAGATGTCTACATATCTTTACTGGGTACTGCATGAACTCATTATTGTAACTCTTTCTTTTTTTCCCTGTTCCATCCTTCTTGTCAGTGTATGGCCCTTGCTGGTTGTGTCTTATCTGAAGTTGGGCCCTGATTTCATGAAAGCACATAAGCACATGCTTAAAGTTAAACATGTGCTTATATTCTTTGCTAAATCAGGTCCTTAATCCGATCTTACAGGTGCATAAGGACATGCTTAACTTTAACCATGTGAGTAGTTCCACTGAAATCAGTGGGAATACCCCCTGTTTAAATTGAGCATGTGTGTGTTTGCAAGATCAGGGTCTAAGACTCTAAGCTCTTCAGGATATGGAATATGTCTTTAGTTGTTCCTGTGAAACACAAAGCTCAGTTTAGGAATTTGAAAAGGCAATAAATATTAATACTTCTATGGATAAATAGATAAAAATAAAAGGATAAAAGAACCCTCCTTATTTTGTAGGTGTAATTCCTTTTCATGGCTTTTCAATGTATGGTGAGTATGACTTTCAAATATTACTATTTTTAGTAACAATTCTGCATAATTTTTTGTAAATAAACCACAGTTTATATCACACCATCCACATATTTTTGGTAAACTGTAAACTATTCTTTTATGCATTTTAAACATTTATGTATTGCACGTGTTTGTGTATCCAAGGTGTGTATGCATAATTAGAAAAATGTCCAGACTGATCTCATTTGCTCTTGTTGTAACTTGCTAACGTGGGAGTCCCTATACAGAGAACTATTATTGGAGCAGCTGATCTCTAGGTCAGAAGCTAGCTTCATTCATAGTAATTGAATTTCAGTGTACACAAATGGGGAGAGAGGATGTCTTGCCAGGCTGCGTTATCTTTGTGCTGCAAATAGGCAAGAAATGTGTGTGAAGAGTGGTTTCTTAAAAAAGTGAATTGTATGTAAAAGGCCCACTGGCATAAGCACGTGGCTGGGACAGGTGGTGAGTGGCATCATATAATGGAATGTTCATGACTTACTGCTAAGAGGAAAATTACAAAAATGTCTTTTGTGAATACAATGAATAATTCACAAAACATTAGCAGCTTGTTAATACTGGATGGTTTGGGCTCTCTCCCTTTACTGCATTAGTATGTCTTCTCTGGAAATCCTGATTTTAAAAAAAAAAGTTTAGATTAAATGAACATGTCATTATGCCAACAAGAATTCCAGAAACACATGAATTCTGTATTTTGTGAAAAATCCTTTAGCACTCAGAACTGACAAGGCAGCTGGTACAAATGTACTAATTAAAACTGGTCCTGCCTCAGATGATGATGGAATGTTTTTGTTTAGTTAAGTTTTTGCTTTTTCTGATAACTTTCAATAGCTTTTCTGTTGTGAAGAGCATAGGTAGCCTGGGAAGTCAGAATGGGAGAGAAGCACGAGAGGTACTACTCCTAATTAGTAACTTGCATTCCCTACCATTAACAATACAGATTTAATCATTATTCTCTTCACTGTTTGAGCTACAAAAGATGGAGTGTCACTTGAGTATGGAATCCAGTTTGAACCCTGGTTGGCATAGAGAATCTGGGTCTTCTAAGTGCTTGGTTACAAACTCCTCCTAACCTCCTCACAGTTGATAATGTTGAAGTCACAGCCAGGAGTCCTTCACTTTCTCTACCTGACTGGAGGTCTGTTTTAAAAACTGGCTCTTAAAATGACTTAATGTTTAGAGTTGAAACAACCCTTTAGAAATCCACCCAGCTTAGTTTAATTAGATAGCAATTTTTTGAATCAGCTAATATTTAAAGGACTTCATAATGGTTGCCCAGTAAATGTAAATTTTCATCCAGATCTTAGAATGAGTATGCAACTGTCCATATATCCTTTGACTGATTATACTTACATGGTCTTGATTACTGAAGTATCTGAGTACCTCATTGTCTTTTGTGCATTTACCCTCACAGCATCCCTGTGAGGTAGGGAAGTGCTATTATTCCCATTTTACAGATGGGGAACTGAGTCCCAGAGAGACAAAGTAACTTTCCAGCATACACAGGAAGTCTGTTGTGGAGTACGAAATTGAATCCAGGTCTCCTGAGTCTCAATCTAGCACCCGAACTACTGGACCATCCATCCTCAAAACATATTTTTGATGCTCATGCAGGGCCGGGTCTATGGAATAGGCAGGATCCAGTTCATTCTGCCTCTTGAAATCTATAGGGTTGTAACATGGGCTACAACATTCACCTTTGCTTGTCATTTCTTTTAATTATAGGATCTAATATTAAAAATAAATATACCTTTCTAAATAAATCAGAACTAATTTATAAATTTATTATTCTAAAGAGATTATTGGCTCGTTTTTCCTCCTACTTCATGCACTTGCTCATTGAACTATTTTAACAGTTTACAGTATTGAGTCAATTAAATTCTTTTATCATTTCAGTTGCTCCACTTTGTTTTCTGTACCATGAACCTTCCAAATTGTATCAGATATTCCGTGAGATGTATGTGCGTTTTTTCTTCAGACTCCATTCCATCTCTTCTCATCCTTCTGTAAGTTCATTAGGAAATAACACCCAATCAGTCTATATTTCTATTTGTTATTGAACAATAATGCATAGTAGCATGATTTTATTTTCTTAAGTGTACATGGCTGAGTTATATCTCTTTAACTATGATAAAAATGCCACACACGGCTGAAGTAACATTATACAACTTTATTTGAAATCCTATAATTTATACCTCAATAATAGTACAATTATCTCGCAAAGACATATTTAATAATACAGTGGTCATGCTGTCAGGCTTTGGGGGGAGCCAAAGCTTTTATATAATATAGGCCTCAATTCAGAACAGCACTTATGGATGTGTTTAAGTGCCTTCCTGAATGAGGCCAGTTAGTTGTGTGTGTGATTCAGAGGTAGTAGATGATGGACTGCAATGTTCTTTGAGTTACTCTGTACTATAATTATATTGGATACCTCTATTATTAATGCTCAGTTCTCATAAGAGTCTTATAGTTTATAGGTTTAGTCATTACTAGTCATTTTCAAAGGGGTCTCAACTTAGCCCCTTTTTACTCATGCATCTTTGTGTATAAACATACTTGAATGCACTTTTTTAAGCACTATCATATGCAGGTGATGGAATTTGTGTTAATTCTATCACTTGCATGTGCAAGTGTTTGTGCATGCAAAGTTGTTTATACAAATTCAAGTGAATTTTTGAAAGTTTTGATTGCCTTATTTTTTGTTTATGCTGCTCACAGTATTAACTATTAAAGTATAACATTTTTCTTTTCTATTTCGTATAAAATCTGGTTGTTAATTACATTTTGATAAAATACTTTTATTTAAAAGAAAATGGTATTCATTTAGCTAAGCATACAATTTTGAAAATTCCCATGATTACATGTTCTTCTTGCCCTACATAAGCTATAGAAAACGTTTTAAACTGACAAGTGTTTTTTCCATTAAGAGATTTTATAAATGAAGAGACCAATCATATTTCCAATTATGTAACAATGTATTATGAATTATGTGAACAGCACAGAAGAATGTCCAATAAAATTAAAATATGAGGGCCATTAAGAGTCCATTGTAATACAGCAACAGAGGGTCCTGTGGCACCTTTAAGACTAACAGAAGTATTGGGAGCATAAGCTTTCGTGGGTAAGAACCTCACTTCTTCAGATGCAAGAGTGCATCTGAAGAAGTGAGGTTCTTACCCACGAAAGCTTATGCTCCCAATACTTCTGTTAGTCTTAAAGGTGCCACAGGACCCTCTGTTGCTTTTTACAGATTCAGACTAACACGGCTACCCCTCTGATACATTGTAATACAGATTTTGTTAAAAAGTGACTTAGAGCTGATCCTGCAAATGCTTACTCTTGGGAATACCAGTTAGTACTGTGAATAGTCACATTGATGGTCAAATAAATAAACAAACATCACAGTGGTAGATATTCTGTTTAGTAACAAACAAACATTTACACGATTGGGCCTATGCTTTGGGATATTAGCAGCATAGTACCCCAGTGTATGGGAATGTAGGCTAGTTTCATGATTTTTAAAAGGAATTTTTAAAAAGGGGAAAATTTTTAAATGTTATTCCACAGTTTAGATCACTTAACTTGTCCTTGTTTGTAATAATTTGATTTGTCACTTTTTCTAATTATAAAAGATAATTCAAAAAGCCCTGTTTTTGTCAGTGACCAGGTGTAGTGTAACTGGAGTCTATTTTATCAGACTAAAACTAAGACCACATAGGTTGTGTACTACTGGGTCTTTAATAGACTTAGAGACAGATTTTTAAAAAGATATTTAGGCACCTAAAATACAGATAAGTGCCTAAGTGGGATTTTCAAAAGTACCTAGTCACCTAACTACTATTGAAGTCAATGGGACGTAGTCATTTAAGTGCTTTTGAAAATCCTGCTTAGGCACCTATCCGTATCTTTCAGTGTCCATACACTTATAAAAATCTGGCCTTTAGACCTTAACCCTACAGATATTACACATGAGTGACTTGGAGTTGAATGTGACTACTCATTATATATACAGTTACTCAGGAGTGGAAGTGCTTGTAGGATCAAGGCCTTAGAGGTTGAAGGTATCTGGTTTGCTCACGTTACTCTAGTTGTGTATCACTGATGTATTAATGGTTTGTCTTAATGCTTAAATTAAAACTATATTAATATTTAAATTTGAATATATGAGTAATAGTGAATATATGTTTTCAGGGTGTGGTGTTGTTGTTTTGCTAGGGCATCGTGTCACTATGTTTACTGTTTGAGACACTTCTTCAAACCCATCTCCCTCAGCTCTTCTATCATCTTCGAGAAATTGGGGCGCAACCGTAAGTACTTTTTCCCTGTTTCACCACTTATTCATGACAATAACTGTAACTCATGTTGTTCTAGAAATGCTGTTGTGTGATATTGTAACTTAACAATTATGGGGAGATTTTTAACAGCCCAAAGGTCAGTTAAGTGTCCAACATACATTGAAAGTCAATTGGAGTGGGTTGCCTAAATTCCATGTGTGCTTTTGAAAGTCTTCCCCTACAGGTCATAAAATAGAAAATGGGCTTGCATCTTTTTAAATTCCAGCATGAAGCACTGTACTTCCCTCTTTGACAATTGAAGGGTGAGCATATTTGCTTTGTTTGGGCATACCTTAAACAAACAATTTGTTTTAAGGTATGCCCAAACAATAAAACCCCTGAGAATAAGAACTCATAGGAATTCCAGTATTGCAGCCAAAAGGAACTTCACAAGAATTTCCCTGGCCTACAGGGTAGATAGTATATCAGGAAAATCCTTAAGATCTTTTCTGCTTTGTATATAAATGCCAAATTCTCAATGTGTGATTTTACCCAGAGGCCAGATTCTACAATTAAGATTGGATATTAAACAGACTTCTGCTTTCTTTATATTACATTTTTGATTGAATTACTGAAAAATGAACTCATAGGAACCAACTCACTGAAATCAGGATCTGATTTCCAAACAGATTTCAATAATTCATGCCAGATCTGCTAGGACTGTCTCAGTTTATTTCTTGGGGAACTGATGGTTGGATTACAGTGTGATACCGATCTGCCAGCTTCTCAAAGAGAGAATATTAAAAGAGCAACAGTGAATTATCCTAATGCAAAGGAAAGATGGGAAGAATTGTCAGAGGCCCATATGGCTCCATCAGGAGCTCTTTTATGACCTGAAAATCAGAAAAGGAGTCCTGCAACAAAATGGAAATATGGACTAATTGCTAAGGTTGACTACAAAAGAATACCACAGGCATGTAGGGACAAAATCAGAAAGGCAAAGTCACAAAATGAATTACACTTAGCAAGGAACATAAAAGGAAATAAGAAGAGGTTCTGTAAGTACACCAGGAGCAAAAGGAAAGTGTAGGATGAAGGAAAATGGTTCTCTGTTTAGCAGGGAAGGAGAGCTAATACCAGACAACATCAAGAAGATTGAGGAGTTTTGCTTCAGTCTTCACTAAAAAGGTTAATGGTGACCAGATATTCAATATAATAAATATGAACAACAAGCAGGAAAGGAACACAAACCAAAATAGGGAAAGGACAATTAAAGAGTATTTATATAAGTTAGATGTATTCATGTTGGCGGGGCCTGGTGAACTTCATCTTAAGGAGCTAGCTTAGCAAACTTGGAAACTGTTATCAATTACCTTTGAGAACTTGTAGAGGATGGGTGAGGTCCCAGAGGACTGGAGAAGGGCAAATACAGTACCTGCCTTTAAAAAGGGGAAAAAACCAGACTCCAGGGAATTGTAGATCAGTCAGTCTAACTTCAATACCTGGAAAGATACTGGAACAAATTATTAAACCATCAATTTGTAAGCAACTAGAGGATAATAGACTTATAAGGAATAGCCATTATGAATTTGTCAAGAACAAATCATGCCAAACCAATCTAATTTCCTTCTTTGACAGCCTAGTGAATAGAGGGGAAGTTGTCTAGATGAAATTACTAGAAGATGGATGCACAACTGGTTGAAAGTTGTTATCAAAGAGTAGTTATCAGTGGCTTGATGCCAAACTGGGAGGACACATCCAGGAGGTCACGTAGGGGGCTGTCCTAGGTCCAGTACTATTCAATATTTTCATTAATGAGTTGAATAATGGAGTGAAGAGTATGCTTATAAAATGTGCAGATGACACCAAATTGGGAGGGGTTGCTAGCACATTGGAGGACAGGATTAGAATTCAAAATGATCTTGACACTTGGAGAATTGGTCTGAAGAAAACAAGATGAAATTCAATAAAGACAAATGCAAAATAGTACACTTAGGAAGAAAAAAAATCAAATGCACAACTACAAAATGCAGAATAACTGGGTAGGTAGTAGTACTGCTGAAAAGGATCTAAGGTTATAGTGGATCATAAATTGAGTATGAGTCGTGTGACTAAAAAGGCTAATATCATTCTGGGGTATATTAACATGCGTGTGATACGTAAGAAGTGGGAGGTAATTGTCCAGTTCTGCTCGGCACCAGTGAGGCCTCTAGCTCCAGTACTGTGTCTAATCCTGGGTGCCACTCTTTAAGAAAGATGTGGACAAATTGGAAAGTACAAAGGAGAGCAATAAAAATATTAATTGTTTTAGAAAAACCTGACATATAATGAAAGGTTTTTTTAAAAAGCTGTGTTTAGTCTTGAGAAAAGAAGACTGGCAGGGACCAGTTAAGTCTTCAAATATGTTAAGGGCTGTTGTAAAGAAGACAGTGATCAATTGTTCTCCATGTCCAAGGTAGGACAAGAAGTAAAGGGGCTTAATCTGCAGCAAGGGAGATTTAGGTTAGATATTAGGAAAAACTTCTCAAACAATAGGGGTAGTTAAGCTCTAGAATAGACTTCCAAGGGGGGGTTGCAGAATCCCCATCATTGGGGGGTTTTAAGAACAGCAAGAACAAACACCTGTCAGGGATGGTCTAGGTGTACTTAGTCCTGCCTCAGTACAGAGGGCTGGACTAGATGACGTCTCTAGGTCCTTTCCAGCCCTACATTTCTATGGTTCTATGATATGGCACTTACCAGCATAAACACTTGGAGCCAGAGACAGTCATTTCCTGTAATGTTTGTATAACACCTATTATAATGGGGCCCCAACCTGGTTCCCCTGTAGATGATACTGTAGTATAAATAATGATAGCTTTTCCCCAGATTTTTAAGAAGCGAATTACTAGAATCATAGAACTTTAGGGTTGGAAGAGACCTCAGGAGGACATCTAGTCCAACTCCTTGCTCAAAGCAGGACCAACACCAACTAAATCATCCCAGCCAGGGCTTTGTCAAGCCAGGCCTTAAAAACCTCTATCAATGGAGAGTCCACCACCTCCCTAGGTAACCCATTCCAGTGCTTCACCACCCTCCTAGTGAAATAGTTTTTCCTAATATCCAACCTAGACCTCCCCCATTGCAACTTGAGACCATTGCACCTTGTTCTGTCATATGCCACCACTGAGAACAGCCTAGCTCCATCCTCTTTGGAACCCCGCTTCAGGTAGTTGAAGGCTGCTATCAAATCCCCCCTCACTCTTCTCTTCTGCAGACTAAATAAGCAAAGTTACCTCAACCTCTCCTCATAAGTCATGTGCCCCAGCAACCTAATCATTTTCATTGCCCTCCGCTGGACTCTCTCTAATTTGTCCACATCCTTTCTGTAGTGGGGGGCCAAAACTGGACACAGTACTCCAGATGTGGCCTCACCAGTGCCGAATAGAGGGGAATAATCACTTACCTCGATCTGCTGGCAATGCTCCTACTAATGCAGCCCAATATGCCGTTAGCCTTCTTGGCAACAAGGGCACACTGTTGACTCATATGCAGCTTCTTGTCCACTATAATCCCCAGGTCCTTTTCTGCAGAACTGCTGTTTAGTCGGTCCCCAGCCTGTAGCAGTGCATAGGATTCTTCCTTCCTAAGTGCAGGACTCTGCACTTGTCCTTGTTGAACCTCATCAGATTTCTTTTGGCCCAATCCTCCAATTTGTCTAGGTCACTCTGGACCCTATTCCTACCCTCCAGCATATCTACCTCTCCCCCCAGCTTAGTGTCATCCACAAACTTGCTGAGGGTGCAATCCTGCCTATCATCCAGATCATTAATGAAGATGTTGAACAAAACTGACCCCTGGGGCACTCCGCTTGATACCTGCTGCCAACTAAACATCGAGCCGTTGATCACTACCCATTGAGTCCGACAATCTAGCCAGCTTTCTATCCACCTTATAGTCCATTCATCCAATCCATACTTCTTTAACTTGCTGGGAGACCGTATCAAAAGCTTTGCTAAAGTCAAGGTATATCACGTCCACTGCTTTCCCCATATCCACAGAGCCCATTATCTCATCATAGAAGGCAATCAGGTTGGTCAGGCATGACTTGCCCTTGGTGAATCCATGTTGACTGTTCCTGATCACCTTCCTTCCCTCCAAGTACTTCAAAATGGATTTCTTGAGGACCTGCTCCATGATTTTTCAGGGGACTCAGGTGAGGCTGACCGGTCTGTAGTTCCCCGGATTCTCCTTCTTCCCTTTTTAAAAGATGGGCACTATATTTGCCTTTTTTCCAATCATCTGGGACCTTCCCCGATCGCCACGAGTTTTCAAAGATAATGGCCAATGGCTCTGCAATCACATCAGCCAACTCCCTCAGCAGCCTCGGATGCATTGCATCTGGCCCCATGGACTTGTGCTCATCCAGCTTTTCTAAATAGTCCTTAACCTGTTTTATCACAACTGAGGGCTGCTCACCAGTGCAGCAGTCTGGGAGCTGACCTTGTGTGTGAAGATGGAGGCAAAAAAAGCATTTAGTACTTCAGCTTTTTCCACATCATCTGTCACTAGGTTGCCTTCCCCATTCAATAAGGGTCCCACACTTTCCCTGACCACCTTCTTGTTGCTAACATACCTGTAGAAACCCTTCATTGTTATCCTTCACATCCCTTGTTAGCTGCAACTCCAATTGTGCTTTGGCCTTCCTGATTACACCCCTGCATGCTCGAGCTTCCTTTTTGTGTTTAAGCTCACAGAAGATTTCTCTGTTAAGCCAAGCTGGTCACCTGCCATATTTTGCTCTTCTTTCTACACATCGGGATGGTTTGTTCCTGCGCCCTCAACAAGGCTTCTTTAAAATACAGCCAGACCTCCTGTGCTCCTTTCCCCCTCATATTAGCCTCCCAGGGGATCCTGCCCATCAGTTCCCTGAGGGAGTCAGTCTGCTTTTCTGAAGTCCAGGGCCGTATTCTGCTGCTCTCCTTTCTTCCTTTTGTCAGGATCCTGAACTTGACCATCTCATGGTCACTGCTGCCCAGGTTGCCACCCACTTCTACTTCCCCTACTAATTCTTCCCTGTTTGTGAGCAGCAGGTCAAGAAGAGCACACACCCCTAGTTGGTTCCTCCAGGATGGGTGTCTTTGGTTTTAGGGCTTTGGGTGGAGGTGACTTAGAACCCTTTCAGTGGGTTTCGTGGATTAGGAAATTTTATATTAATAAAATTGATTTGGAGCCCAGTCATAGAAGATACTGAACGTTTCCCTACAAGTCTTGATTAGGGTTTCAGGACACTACTGCAGCGTAAATATTAATAATAATAATAAATACAAAGACTTGCAGGTCATGGAATTCTTTTTGAAATGGTGTATCTGTAATTTGTGAGAGAAATATAATACTTTCTTGTTTTCCAATTGTTTACAGACTACGAATATCATTTAAATGGATGGTACGAGCATTCTCTGGTTACTTAGCTACAGACCAACTTCTTCTTTTGTGGGACAGAATCCTAGGATACAATTCTCTAGAAATTCTCGCTGGTAATGGAAAATTTTATTTGTCAATAATTTTAAAGATAATACATGCCAAATGAAAACAGATGTTACCAAGAGAGGAAAATTCAATTCCTTTTATGTGACTGCTGAAAATAGATTTGCTGAAAGTCAATATATATTAAATAGGTAAAGCAGTAATTCATGCATTTTCCAGTTCTTACAGGAATTGTCAGTGAGTTAAATGGTTTTATTGTGACTACTTCTCCAATATTATTAGTAGTAGTATTTTCTTTTGATAGCATTGATAACATGCTAGCTGCTTTGTGAACATAAAAGAAGGTTTGTATGTTCCCTGCCCCAAAGATAGTGTAGTGCATAGTCTAGTTTACGTTAGTTTGTCACTGCTATACAAAAGATGTTGTTCTCCCTGCCCCCCACCCAGGAAAAGATGACTCCTTTACTATCAATAGGAGTCTTAAAAATCCTCCTTATTTTCTACTACTCTATACCCCTGCTCTTTAGAAATGTGAACTTTATTTACTTTTTTTAGTAACATCATTAATTAAGTTAATTAATTATAAATTTTGTATCTTTTTATATTCACAACAAGCATGCAAAGCATTTCACAAGTAATTTAGAGTGGACTTAAAAGCTTGCTTTTTTAATTGAAAATATCACACATCTGATTATTACAGAGGCACAGTGTGAGGCAAGAAGCTAGCCTGGGGCAGAAGCTCAATAAAATAAAAAGCTCTTGCCCTAAGAATAGACAATTAGCCTTTTAGTTAGATTTGCATCTGTATGACATATGTAGAGAGAGAATATCTCGCTTTATGAGAGAAACTAATTTTACAGCCCAAAAGCAACATAAATGAGCCCTTTGTTCACTTTATGCATTGAAATTTTGCTATTTAAATAAATGTTTATCCTCTGCCTAGAAAAGAAACAATTTAAAATGTTATTTTTAATCATGTCTTTCACACAGTTAAAACCCAGTCACCTTAAACATATTACTCAACTTTTTCGAAAGAACACAGTAACATACTTATTCATTTTTATGAAGGAGTAGCCACATGGTAAGAACTAGAGCACTGAAATCCACTACTTACTATCCTTCAAAAACAGAATGATTGCTAAAGAGAGAGAGTGTGTTAATAATTTTAGATCAAGATTAATTCTAACAATTAATTAATAGGTCAGCAGTTTAAATATTGTGCATTCTTTTTCAGTCCTGGCAGCTGCTGTGTTTGCTTTCCGAGCAGTGAACCTGATGGAGGTGACATCACTGGCTGCAGCTGAAGTAAGGATAAGTTTCAGTTAGAGGAGATTGAAATAGTTCTTGATGCATTGCCAACCAGAGCAATTTAAGCTTTAGAAGTACATGGCATGCAATACAAAGCTCTCTGCTTAAATTCTTATCTTAGGTAAAAACTCAGAGGAAGTTACAAGAATATAGTGCATAAAATTCCTTTTTTGGCACATGACAAAAGCATGTAAAATATTATAAACAACACACTCTCATTGAGCTCTTTGTGTATCTGAGATGAGTTTTTTCCCCACTATTTTAGTATATGGTCTAAATTTATTCTACTAATATGATTAAAGAATATTACTCTTAAAAATTGGGGAGGTTTGTACACTCATTTTTATTAATAAATATAAAAAGATAATTGCTTCTATGCCTTTTGATATTACATAGATTTTAAAAGGTTGCTTTTATCAAATAATGAATTTGAAATTTCATCTTCATAAATGTCATCTTGTTATATATGTGAAAACTGGCCAGAGTGAAGGTTATTGTTACTAATTAGTATTTTTGTTAATTTTCCCCCCCCAAGAAGCTGATAAAATTCTATTCTATATTATGGAATGTTGGTGATGACTAGTTATATATTTTTTAAATATATACTTCCATCAGATGATGATTCACTTTAAGTCATCATTAAAGTCACAGACTTATCTTACAAGTGCTACCCAAGACACAGGATAAAGATTCATAATGTACAGTTATTTTTAGAAGCAAGTTGAAATGTTAGACCTCTTGTGCCTGGTATCATGGGTTTATATTTGAAGTAAGTCTAAAGGGTAAAATAAAGTGACTTTACTTGCTGTCTGTACATATAGGTGCACCTTTTTTTTTTTTTTTGCGCATTGAAATGTTAGATTGAAAAATCTGGGGAAAAGGAATCTCCACAGACTGATATGATATAATAGAGTTTAGAAGGTAATTATTGTCAATATATTCTGCAGTCAAGTTTGCCGCAACTTTTTCTGATTTCTTAGGTACTACTTCAGAGAAATTTGATTCAATTTTCAAGTTTAGCAAATCCTTTTTGTTCTTTTTCCCAGGCTGTACTTGCTGACCTTTCAACCCTGAAGGTTATGCCTCTTCTTCAGATCTTCCTGTTTGCCACTGTCACTTGATCTGCTTCAAGGTCACTGACACCACACATCCAGTCTTTCATTAGAAACTAATAATGAACTATGCAACGTCTGCATAAAACCAAATTAAACTGTATGTATATGTCACTTACAGATCATGTTCTCTTTACAGTTAAATGCAAGTTTTTCTACATATAAAATAATAACTTTACACACTAACCTGTGCATTTGCATGCTGCTGTATTTCAACATAACAGCAATAGATATAACTGATGAGGTATGAGAATCATTACTTGTGCATATAAATAACACAAATCAATGTATAAAATGCATGTAAAATGCAATAAAACAAAGGTAATGCAGTTAAATTCTTGATCTAATATGAGTGCCGTAACAGATCCACTAATATCAGATTGGAGAAAACTGTCTTTCATCTGATTATAACTTATTCAAGCCCCCACTACAAGAATGTCAACTCGAGAGTACAGTAACACTTGAAAATGTGCTTTAACTTTTGGGAACTTTTATGTCATTTCCTAGGAGAAATCAGAGAAATGCTTCTGTTCCATTTCTGTTTTCCAGGAGTCCTCTTCATGTTCTTCCCCATTTTACTTATTTCTTTTTAATCTATTGATTCCCCCACAGCCTTTCTAAGGGCTGGTCTACACTGGGGGGGGGATCGATCTACGATACACAACTTCAGCTACGCGAATAGCGTAGCTGAAGTTGAAGTATCTAAGATCGAATTACCTGGGGTCCACACGGCGCGGGATCGACGGCCGCGGCTCCCCCGTTGACTGCGCTACCCCCACTCGCTCTGGTGGAGTTCCGGAGTCGACGGTGAGCGCATTCGGGGATCGATGTATCAAGTCTTAACGAGACGCGATATATCGATCCCGGATAAATCGATTGCTACCCGCCAATACGGCAGGTAGTGAAGACGTACCCTTAGATATCTATCACTAAGTATCAAAGGATGAGAGTTTCAAAAGTGCCTAAGAGAGTCTTGCCTTGCAAAAAGTGCTGGATATAGCTTCCTCCAGAACTTGTCAAAGCCTAGCTTTAAGTGAGCCAAAGCAGTTCCTGGAGAATGTGCTCATCACAACCTTCCATATGGAGCTGGCTAACTGGGATAAAAAGGGACTTGCACCTTTAAGAAATCCTTTATAATGGGTGTGGTGGAGGGGGGAAGCTTGCAGGGATGGACAGGAAAAGGGCAGAGAGCAGGGCCAGGTTTGGAGAAGGACACTGCACTGCCCTTTCTGCTCACGGGAAGAGCGGCAGTGGGGGAGGGGTATTTATTCCCTGTACAGCCATGGCTGACAGCACCCACCCACCCATGAACTCAGCAAACCTCTTGACTTGCTGTGGGCATTACAGTAGTTCCCCTTTTCCTTGGGGCCTGGGAAGGAATTTTTCCCTCTGCACTAGATTGGCTAAAGTGAGGTGGTGGTGGGGGTTGCTTTTCCACAACTGGTCTGGTACCCAGTGGGGTGAAGCAGAGGGGTTAGGTTATAATGTCACAACTTAGTAAGTAAAACTAATTGCGGATGTGCTGTGCAGGTACTCATTATGAAACGGATACCATTATCAGATAAAGTGGTTTGGAAAAAGATTGGAAGGAAAGCATCCTGTAAAGGGGGCTTGGGGACTCCTACTTCTTCTACAGTGGGGAACTGACCCTCCTCCTTTTCCTAGGCCCTTTTAAGAAAGCCAAGGAAGCGGGCTTGGTGCTCCTACGTCTGGAACAGTGAGGAGCCGACTCCCCTTCTTTTACGGCAGGGGCTCTCAAACTGGGTGCCGGGACTCCTCAGGAGGTCAGGAGGTTATTACATGGGGGGTCGCGAGATGTCAGCCTCCACCCAAAACCCCGCTTTGCTTCCAGCATTTATAATAGTGTTAAATATATAAAAAAGTGTTTTTAATTTATATGGGGGGTCGCACTCAGAGTCTTGCTATGTGAAAGGGGTCACCAGTACAAAAGTTTGAGTCCCACTGTTTTATAGCCCCTTCCCCCCACTTTCACCTCATATAAGGGGAGGGTGGAAGGGTTCCAGCAATTAGAATGCTGGGACAAGACTGGAGGTTATATGGAAATTATTAAGAAAATGATAACCTGGACTGTACAATTTGTTGCCGGGTACTGCCAGATATATTAAGTGAATAAAGTTGCAGCCTAATGAAACAACATCCATTGCCTTCTGTTTTTCTTCCAGCATGGATACATAATTAAGATGGCAGGTCTTTCTTATCCCCTATCCCACACACCCTTTTCGAGACCTGTATGTGTGTGTGGCCTCTGCTGGTCCAAGAGCTCAGGCTTCAATTCAGGATCCAGCTCATATCCCTGCATGACTGTGTATTGCACTGTCACTAGACCACCAGGTGGCCCATCTTCTGTTGATTATAATTTCTTTTTATGATTTTTCCAAGGATTCTGAAATACTAAACAGAACCATTAGGATTAATGTGTTACTTCATTTTAATACCTAAAAAAGGATTATAGTCAAAATTGAGTGAAGTGTATAACATTGTATGCCCCATGCATTCACCATATCACTTTATTTTGGACTTTCAAATACAGTATGGATGTGTGTGGAACTTGACCCTCTATATTTTAAGAGAGATCCAGCTTCCATTTACACTAGACTATTATCTACATTATTCATATACAGCATTAACAATGCAAATATTAGTTTTGTATAGACCCAAAAAAAGTACTTATACCTTGCATATAAATTGGGCATGCTGAATGTATGACAGTAAGGCTATGTCTACAGGGCAATGTAAGCCCGAGATCAAGTCTAACCCCCTGGCATCTACACACCAATGTGTTAACCTAGGGCTCAAACCTAGTGTCCCAGCACTCTGCAGGGCTGGAGGGTCCAAGCCCATGTTAAGCTGGGATCTAGCATCCGAGCCCTATTGCTTTCCTGTGTGCACACAGCCTTGGTCTGACTCGAATCCTGGAAGTCCTCTGGATGTATTCCAGAGATCCTTGGGGCAACTTCCTTAGTCCTCTCTCTGCTGACAGTTTGTGGTGCAGTCTATTGCAAATAGAAGCCACACCTCCCTATGGAAGCCACACCTCCCTTTGTCAGTTTGAGTACATTGACACTTCTCTTATGATTATGGCCATGCAGTCAATCTCAAAACAAACATCTAACAAAAGAGTTAATTACAAACCTATTTTAAAATAGTAGTATCGCAGAAGACTAGGACCTGGCATGTGAATTGAAGGCTGACTATATTTTTCAATGGACAGGAGTAAACACAATTTGTGCAAGACAAAGAGTGTGGCTAATTTTTATGCTTTGTATTTTTTTTTAACAAATAAGTTGAATCTCTTTATATACCTACTGATTAGGACACAAATTAGATTTTGGCAAGCAAGGGCTCAATGTAAGCTCTGGGATTTACTAGTGACTCTATAGTTAGTTTTATCCAGCAGTTTTTTGGTGGTTCATAGAAAGAAATATTTTGTACTTATATGGCACTTTTCATCTGAAACCGGGATTAGTTATAGTTCCCAAGACCCCTTACTAATGGTAAATCAGTACAAATGAACTGTAGATAGCAGTGGTATTTAATTGTTTTCTATCTGTATAGAATTGCATCCTAACTTTTTTGTAACTAGTGACATGATATTTTTCCTCGTTCCACTTTCTTTAGATGCTTTTAGGTTACAAAAAAAAAAATGTTGCTTTGAAGGCCGATTCTGGTTCATTGATGCTGATGTGAAGGTTGGACTGTGGAAAACTGGCATTGTTACAGCTTACAAAGGAAGTTAGTTATTTTCAGTATTCACGTTACTAGTGAAAAATTTGATTTCACCAACTTGACAGACGTATAATTAGATATTTAATTTTAGTTCATGATACTTAGAATATGCCAGACAAACACAAACACTTAAACTTAAAAATGTATTATAAACATTAACCTTTACCAAAACCAACTTACAAAGACTGCTATTGTTAAAAATGAAATGCAAGAAGAGTGATACTAACACCTGCTTCTCCAACACACACTTTCCACATTCAGGCCAGAGGACCCCACCTTGTCCCTCTACCCTACAATACATAGAATCGTAGGACTGGAAGGGACCTTGAGGGGTTATCTAGTTCAGTCCCCTGCACGTATGGCAGGGCTAAGTATTATCTAGCCTGGGGTTCTCACAACAAATTTTTTGGTGGCCTCAGAGTAGGGCCACCAACTCTTGCTGGTGGCCACTTTGATAATTTTTCCTAAAATACTTAATTAACTTTAGGAAAAACATATAAATAAGAACATATACACATCCAAATCATAGTTATTTATGTAAGGGTTTTTTGCAGACTGAGTAATAAAAATAATGTATGGTTGTCTCTATTCTTTACTAGACCTAAACAGAATAGAAATACAGATAACGTGCATGGCATGTTCTTGTCTTGTTGTTTCATTGCTTTTTTGGTTGCATTTTTGTTTGACTTGCTAGCTAGTAAGTCTGCTTCTGTGAAAAATGATATTTGTATGTTTGTTAATATCACTTCTCACAGCAGATTTCTTAGCTAGCTGGGAGGCAGTGAAAAGTGATATTAACAAACATATAAATATCACTTCTCACAGCAGACTTAATCAGCCCTGGCAAGCTAGGGATAAATTAAGCCTTAGATGAGGAGGGAGGTAGTGGAGGCGATGGGTGATGGGGTGGAGGGGTCAAGGGATGGAGTCTGCCAGGTCCTGCAGCTGGGGGGCCACAGCCTGTGACCAGAGCCCGCCGCTGTGCAGTTGGAACCTGCCCGGAGCCTGCCCCAGGGCTGAAGCCAGAAGCCAGAGCCCCACTGCCCTGGGAAGGTGGGGAACTCACAGGTGTCTGCTCTTCCGGCATTGTGGCTCCAGAGGGGGGCAGGGCCAAACCCATCCTGGCGGTCCCAAGGGAGGGGCCACTGTTTTCCCCCACCCCTCCAATCACTGCCCATAAGGCTGTGGCTGCAAGAAAAGCCCCTGGTGGCTGCATTTGAGAGAGACTGATCTAAACCAGGATTGGCAACCTTTGGCACGCGGCCCGCCAGGGTAAGCACGCTGGCAGGCCGGGCCAGTTTGTTTACCTGCTGCGTCCGCAGGTTCGGCCAATCGCAGCTCCCACTGGCTGTGGTTCGCCATCCCAGGCCAATGGGGGCTGCGGGAAGCAGCGCGGGTCGAGGGATGTGCTGGCTGCTGCTTCCCGCAGCCCCCATTGGCCTGGAGCGGCGAACCGTGGACGCGGCAGGTAAACAAACAAACTGATTCTCAAGTAATAGTAAGAAGTTGTAAAGTGCCCTAACTCTGTGGAACACCTTTCTCTTATTTAGAAAGGGGCTACTGGCTGTTAGGTTGTCTAAATGAAGAACAGTACCCATTACTGGCCTTATAGTGCTGCTTCATCCTGTTATTGTGGCTTGTACCTCAATGAACATGTAAAACAGCCATGTGTGCTGTCAGGTCATATTTTAAAAGCTTTAAACTTAAAATCTTGAGCCAGGCTTGCTCTCCAACATGAAAGACATGATGCCGTGTGTGTGTGTGTGTGTGTGTGTGTGTGTGTGTTGTGAACCTCAAAATTGTTACCAAATGAAGCTTTTCCTCCATAAGCTGTGAAGAAAATCAGTATCTTTGTAATGGTAAAGGTCAAAAATTGCAAGGAAAAGAAATAGCCTTTTCAATCCTCTAAGAGGCTAATGCTGTGTAAAAAAAAAAAATTGAACTGTGAGAAAGGCCAGCATGCTGAAACAGTTAACACAAGCAGATGGAAGCCATGATTTCTTCCCCTTTCTTTGTATATTCAGCACTCTTATGTAGTTTTGTTTGATCCATTTTGGTTTCCTAAATCCTGTCTTTGCAAACCACAGCTTAAAGAAAGAAACTTTCCTCCCCACAGGACTTTTTAGGAAAACTACCTATTTCTCAAAGGGATGCCATCTGTAATATGTTATGAAGGAAACACAGAAGGTACAACAAAGTTAAAAGGCTCTGCCTAATAAATCCTGGAAGAAGTCGCAAGGGTTCCTATCAATCCATCACGGTATTAGATGGCAATTTTGACACACTATTAGGACAAGTAATCAATATGGAGAGCTGATTTAAGAAAGAAATAAACTATACAGGCAGGAATGTGAAAACACAGGAGGCAAAGATGAAGTATATTAGGCTTATACTGTGCTGCAAATCAGGTTAATAAAGGTTAACAGAGAATCAAAGTCCATTGAAGAACAAATGGTTGGTGGGTTTTCCCCCAAGACAGTAGGGGATAGCTCAGTGGTTTGAGCATTGGCCTGCTAAACCCAGGGTTGTGAGTTTAATCCTTGAGGGGGCTACTTAGGGATCTGGGACAAAAATCTGACTGGGGATTGGTCCTGCTTTGAGCAGGGGGTTGGACTAGATGATTTCTTGAGGTCCCTTCCAACCCAGATATTCTATGAATAGAGACTGATGATCTGGATCATTTTCTTGCCAGTTGGGTCTCACAAGAACTGCATGTAAGGACAGAAGAAGTTCTGATGTTAAGAAAGGGTATGCAGAGTACCTAGCAGATTCCTATCAGAAAAGAAGCATGAGACAGGAGGAGCGATCATGCAAGTATGATCTGGACTAGAATGTGGATTTCAATATTCCAAGCTAGATGTTAGCATATCTGCTGGCCTGGCAGGTGAAAAAACATATTTTCTTGTGTACACTGAACACACTTGATTTAGAAACATTGGGTCACAATAAAGATAGAATCTCGCAATGCCAGTTTTATAGAGACGCTCTGCTGGGTTGAACTGAACTTTAAAACAGATAACTACAATATTACCCTAACAATATAATAGTAATTAATCTACTGAACATAACATAAGAATGGCCATATTGGGTCAGACTAAAGGTCCATATAGCCCAGTATCCTGTCTTCCGACAGTGGCCAATGCCAGGTTTCCCAGCAGGAATGAACAGAACAGGTAATCAAGTGATCCATCCCGTCGCCCATTCCCAGCTTCTGGCAAACAGAGGTTAGGATCACCATCCCTATCCATCCTGGCTAATAGCCACTGAAGGACCTATCCTCCGTGAATTTATCTAGTTCTTTTTGGAACCCTGTTATAGTCTTCTGTTATACTGTTAATAAGGTCATTATTTTACTAGGCTTTTGCTGAAGGGATGGCTTCAGGGAAAAGAAGACGTTTGGATGAGGGAATTTACAATTTTCTTGGGTGATTTCTCCGAGATGGGGTGGGTTGGTTTAGAAGTTGTCATATTTTGAACTTTTATCCTTAGTTTTGTACATTGGAAGTATTTGTACAAGGTTCTAGAGCATAAGGATAAAGAGATGTAGAAAAAGTGAGAAATAATGTAGTGTTGTTTTAACTGAAAGAAGACGAGTGGAGGCATTAGGCACATAATTAAATTAGAATAATTCTTGTATTACATGTACAATAGAGTTCTGTAAAGTGTGAGTAGAGGTTTAAAAATTTAGATGATTTAAGTCCAAGCTGTTCTCTGTAGTGTATTCCTTGAATGGCAGTCAGATTTGTTCAGACCCTCCCCCCCCCTGAAATGATAAGCTGCTTTCTAAGGAGGAAGAGCATATTTGAGGTTAGTGATCTATCTATGTCTCTTCAGAGATAATTTTTCCTTCCAATTAATGGGGTTGTTGCCTATTAATAAGCAGGGGGGATAACTCAGTGGTTTGAGCATTGGCCTGCTAAACCCAGGGTTGTGAGTTCAGTCCTTGAGGAGGCCATTTAGGGAACTGGGGTAAAAATCTGTCTGGGATTGGTCCTGCTTTGAGCAGGGGGTTGGACTAGATGACCTCCTGAGGTCCCTTCCAATTCTATGAGCATCTCTTTATATTTTCCTACTCTAGTATTTACAATTATCAGAAGCAAACAAAATTTGAGACACAGAGATTATTCTATTTGTTGTGTTCCCAACCAGTATTTTTGTACATCGGGACAGTTCTAAACATGTTCATAAAAATCTCAGTCCTGTCTTTATTTTTGACAAAGTAAATAATAGTCTTTCCTAAACAAAACTATTCTTTGCACAATAAGATATATACAATGCAGAAAATGTTATAGTATAAGTAACCCTTAATAGATAGGAACTAATATTTTTTTATTCACACTTCAAAACAATTCTATGCAGACAATTCTAAATGGTAAGTCTTTTCTCATTTTTTTTGTTTTATCTTCTGAGGGATTCACATTAAGTTCTAAAATTATATAAAGCTTGGAGAAAACCTTTTCTAAACCAAAATTATTGAAGCAAGTTTCTTATAGTCTTAAAAGTTGTCTTGTTAACTTCTTTTAGACTGAATTTTTGATCTACTTTTAGAAAAATATCTTTAATCTGAAAACACAATGGTAAATGTTTGTTGTTGTTGTTGTTGTTATGAAGTGCATTTTTTTAAAGAAAGAGCTTAGTGTATTTCTCTTCCCTGATTTGAGTCTACACATTCAAACAAAGAAATGTTGCTGATAACATTCAGGAAAACATTCCAAGGCAAACAGATCAAGGCCACAGAGTTTTACTCAGCCAAATTCTGACTGAAGTATGCCCAAAACCCCTAATTCTTGGTGGGACTGGACCACTCAAAGGATAGGTTATTACAGGATTTAGAACCTTTCACCTCCAGATAAACTTCCCAGTTTGAAACCAGGTCAGATCAGCAGCAGTAAAACTGATGACTTTGGCCTGGTCCACACTAACCCCCCACTTCGGACTAAGGTACGCAAATTCAGCTACGTTAATAACGTAGCTGAATTCGAAGTACCTTAGTCTGAACTTACCGCGGGTCCAGACGCGGCAGGCAGGCTCCCCCGTCGATGCCGCGTACTCCTCTCGCCGAGCTGGAGTACCGGCATCGAAGGCGAGCACTTCCGGGATCGATTTATCGCGTCTAGACAAGACGCGATAAATCGATCCCAGAAGATCGATTGCCTGCCGCCGAACCAGGAAGTAAGTGTAGACGTACCCTTTCAGTGGCATATAAGTGAAATAAGTTTGGTTGTTTGGTCCACTTTCTAGCAGGCAAGTAACTTCTCACTCAGCTGGCACTAATTGGCAACCTTGTCGACAGTCTGACCAGAACAGCCAGCTGAATAAAAATAGAAGGTTGAATTGCCCTTGCACCACATGCAATGGTTCCCCGAGGTGAGAGTTAATGCACATGAGTGGGACAGCACAGGAAGCTTGCAGTGCAGCTACTAGTCTGGTATCTGTTTTGTGGATGAGTAGAGAACATCTGTTCTCTGGGTTGTCAATTCAGTAACTTTTCACTACACTAAATTAACATGAAAAACTATCTCAATAGATGAAAGCCTACTTTGTAGCTTATGGAGAATTTTTTGTTTTGTGTGTTCAGATGAGAACTTTACATTCTCCCTTCTGCAAGTTATTTTGGCATTAGCCTGGGCCTCTTAGGTCAGGCTGGCATTGTGATGTCACAAAGATCTTGCCTTCACTAGGAAAAAAGATATGCTCTTAACTCATGTCAGCTAACACATTGTAACTAACTTGAGGTAAAATTCTAGTAAAACAAGGCAGTTGGTAGTTTTAACTCAAGTTAGCAGGTTCAGATAAATCCTAGGCCCCCCCTGTAGTCAAGGACCTCGCTGGACTGATCCAACCTGCATCCAACCTCTTCAAAGACCCAGTGCCTTAGTTAAATTTCTGAGATAGCTAGCTTTAGTGTTAGACATTTTAGCTTGTTTGTTTTCTTTATAAATGTATATTTGTTATTAGTTCACTCACCTCACAGATCATGTGATGGAACTGAAGGGGAAGAGGCCAGGATTTTAGAGGGTGCCTCTTTCTCCTGCTGTATTCCCCACTTCAGACCCCACACACAAGGTGTCTGGCTTGCTTGCGGGAGGACACTCGCCTTCCTGGCGTGTGAGCTGCAGCACACAGTAATAAAGGGCCAGGCAATTACTTCACAATCACTGTCACAGATTATGTATTGAAGAGAGCTATAAATTAGTATCTGTCCCTCTCCCATTAGAGATTAGTTAGCATTCGGCAGACCCTTCGGCATATTCCCATTGTAGAAATTGGCAGAGCTGCTATGTGAAAC